>NC_091743.1:35916995-36534675 GCF_043380555.1 Nothobranchius furzeri
TGCTAATGACTCCATTCCTTTTTGTGGTTGTAGGGGCTGTTGATTGGAGTACACTAAAACAAACCTAACCTCTCTAGGACATTCAGAAGCCAAGTTATAAGCCCACAAATGTGTAACTGGACTACTTCTTTAAATTGACACCAGATCCGGTGACCTTTGGGACATGGTTTGACCCACTTAGGAAAGGGTTATCACCATGAAACATTCAGATCACTTACAACTCAACAGATTCTACCTTCCTGTAATGTTTCAGCCTGATTGGACCTTGTTTTCACACAAATGAACCCAGAATGATGTGAAATTGTGCTTCGTGCAACATAATTCTGGGTGCCATTCTGGGTTATCTGAACGTTTCATGGTGATAGCACTTTCCTAAGGGGGTCAAACCATGTCCCAAAGGTCACCGGATCTGGTGTCAATTTAAAGAAGTAGTCCAGTTACACATTTGTGGGCTTATAACGTGGCTTCTGAATGTCCTAGAGAGATCAGGTTTGTTTTAGTATACTCCAATCAACAGCCCCTACAACCACAAAAAGGAATGGAGTCATTAGCACTTATGGTTTGTAAATGGCACCCAGAATTATGTTGCATGAAGCACAATATCACATCATTCTGGGTCCATTTGTGTGAAACAAGGTCCAATCAGGCTGAAACGCTACAAGAAGGTAGAATCTATTGAGTTGTAAGTGATCTGAACGTTTCATGATGATCGCACATTCCTATAGGGGGTCAAACCATGTCCCAAAGGTCACCGGGCCTGGTGTCACTTTAAAGAAGTAGTCCAGTTACACCTTTGTGGGCTTATAACTTGGCTTCTGAATGTCCTAGGGAGGTCAGGTTTGTTTTAGTGTACTCCAATCAACAGCCCCTACAACCACAAAAAGGAATGGAGTCATTAGCACTTATAGTTTGTAAATGGCACCCAGAATTATGTTGAACGAAGCACAATTTCACATCATTCTGGGTCCATTTGTGTGAAAACAAGGTCCAATCAGGCTGAAACATTACAGGAAGGTAGAATCTGTTGAGTTGTAAGTGATCTGAATGTTTCATGGTGATAACCCTTTCCTAAGTGGGTCAAACCATGTCCCAAAGGTCACCGGATCTGGTGTCAATTTAAAGAAGTAGTCCAGTTACACATTTGTGGGCTTATAACTTGGCTTCTTAATGTCCTAGAGAGATCAGGTTTGTTTTAATGTACTCCAATCAACAGCCCCTACAACCACAAAATGGAATGGAGTCATTAGCACTTATGGTTTGTAAATGGCACCCAGAATTATGTTGCACGATGCACAATTTCACATCATTCTGGGTCCATTTGTGTGAAAACAAGGTCCAATCAGGCTGAAACGCTACAAGAAGGTAGAATCTATTGAGTTGTAAGTGATCTGAACGTTTCAAGATGATCGCACATTCCTATAGGGGGTCAAACCATGTCCCAAAGGTCACCGGGCCTGGTGTCACTTTAAAGAAGTAGTCCAGTTACACCTTTGTGGGCTTATAACTTGGCTTCTGAATGTCCTAGAGAGGTTAGGTTTGTTTTAGTGTACTCCAATCAAAAGCCCCTACAACCACAAAAAGGAATGGAGTCATTAGCACGTATGGTTTGTAAATGGCATCCAGAATTATGTTAAACGAAGCACAATTTCACATCATTCTGGGTCCATGTGTGTGAAAACAAGGTCCAATCCGGCTGAAACGCTACAAGAAGGTAGAATCTATTGAGTTGTAAGTGATCTGAACGTTTCAAGATGATCGCACATTCCTATAGGGGGTCAAACCATGTCCCAAAGGTCACCGGGCCAAGTGTCACTTTAAAGAAGTAGTCCAGTTACACCTTTGTGGGCTTATAACTTGGCTTCTGAATGTCCTAGAGAGGTTAGGTTTGTTTTAGTGTACTCCAATCAACAGCCCCTACAACCACAAAAAGGAATGGAGTCATTAGCACTTATGGTTTGTAAATGGCACCCAGAATTATTTTGCACGGAGCACAATTTCACATCATTCTGGGTCCATTTGTGTGAAAACAAGGTCCAATCAGGCTGAAATGTTACAAGAAGGTAGAATCTATTGAGTTGTAAGTGATCTGAACGTTTCATGATGATCGCACATTCCTATAGGGGGTCAAACCATGTCCCAAAGGTCACCGGGCCTGGTGTCACTTTAAAGAAGTAGTCCAGTTACACCTTTGTGGGCTTATAACTTGGCTTCTGAATGTCCTAGAGAGGTTAGGTTTGTTTTAGTGTACTCCAATCAAAAGCCCCTACAACCACAAAAAGGAATGGAGTCATTAGCACTTATGGTTTGTAAATGGCACCCAGAATTATGTTGCACGAAGCACAATTTCACCTCATTCTGGGTCCATTTGTGTGAAAACAAGGTCCAATCCGGCTGAAACGCTACAAGAAGGTAGAATATATTGAGTTGTAAGTGATCTGAACGTTTCAAGATGATCACACATTCCTATAGGGGGTCAAACCATGTCCCAAAGGTCACCGGGCCAAGTGTCACTTTAAAGAAGTAGTCCAGTTACACCTTTGTGGGCTTATAACTTGGCTTCTAAATGTCCTAGAGAGGTTAGGTTTGTTTTAGTGTACTCCAATCAACAGTCCCTACAACCACAAGAAGGAATGGAGTCATTAGCACTTATGGTTTGTAAATGGCACCCAGAATTATTTTGCACGGAGCACAATTTCACATCATTCTGGGTTCATTTGTGTGAAAACAAGGTCCAATCAGGCTGAAACGTCACAGGAAGGTAGAATCTATTGAGTTGTAAGTGATCTGAACGTTTCATGATGATAGCGCTTTCCTAAGGGGGTCAAACCATGTCCCAAAGGTCACCGGATCTGGTGTCACTTTAAAGAAGTAGTCCAGTTACACATTTGTGGGCTTATAACTTGGCTTCTGAATGTCCTAGAGAGATCAGGTTTGTTTTAGTGTACTCCAATCAACAGCCCCTACAACCACAAAAAGGAATGGAGTCATTAGCACTTATGGTTGTAAATGGCACCCAGAATTATGTTGCACGAAGCACAATTTCACATCATTCTGGGTCCATTTGTGTGAAAACAAGGTCCAATCAGGCTGAAACGTTACAAGAAGGTAGAATCTATTGAGTTGTAAGTAATCTGAATGTTTCATGATGATAGCACTTTCCTAAGGGGGTCAAACCATGTCCCAAAGGTCACCGGATCTGGTGTCACTTTAAAGAAGTAGTCCAGATACACCTTTGTGGGCTTATAACTTGGCTTCTGAATGTCCTAGAGAGGTTAGGTTTGTTTTAGTGTACTCCAATCAAAAGCCCCTACAACCACAAAAAGGAATGGAGTCATTAGCACTTATGGTTTGTAAATGGCACCCAGAATTATGTTGCACGAAGCACAATTTCACATCATTCTGGGTTCATTTGTGTGAAAACAAGGTCCAATCAGGCTGAAACGTTACAGGAAGGTAGAATCTATTGAGTTGTAAGTGATCTGAACGTTTCATGATGATAGCACTTTCCTATAGCGGGTCAAACCATGTCCCAAAGGTCACCGGATCTGGTGTCAATTTAAAGAAGTAGTCCAATTACACATTTGTGGGCTTATAACTTGGCTTCTGAATGTCCTAGAGAGGTTAGGTTTGTTTTAGTGTACTCAAATCAACAGCCCCTACAACCACAAAAAGGAATGCAGTCATTAGCACTTATGGTTTGTAAATGGCACCCAGAATTATTTTGCACGGAGCACAATTTCACATCATTCTGGGTTCATTTGTGTGAAAACAAGGTCCAATCAGGCTGAAACGTTACAGGAAGGTAGAATCTATTGAGTTGTAAGTGATCTGAACGTTTCATGATGATAGCGCTTTCCTAAGGGGGTCAAACCATGTCCCAAAGGTCACCGGATCTGGCGTCAATTTAAAGAAGTAGTCCAGTTACACATTTGTGGGCTTATAACTTGGCTTCTGAATGTCCCCCCTATAGGAATGTGCGATCATCATGAAACGTTCAGATCACTTACAACTCAATAGATTCTACCTTCCTGTAACGTTTCAGCCTGATTGGACTTTGTTTTCACACAAATGGACCCAGAATGATGTGAAATTGTGCTTCGTGCAACATAATTCTGGGTGCCATTTCCAAACCATAAGTGCTAATGACTCCATTCCTTTTTGTGGTTGTAAGGGCTGTTGATTGGAGTACACTAAAATAAACCTGATCTCTCTAGGACATTCAGAAGCCAAGTTATAAGCCCACAAATGTGTAATTGGACTACTTCTTTAAATTGACACCAGATCCGGTGACCTTTGGGACATGGTTTGACCCGCTATAGGAAAGTGCTATCATCATGAAACGTTCAGATCACTTACAACTCAATAGATTCTACCTTCCTGTGACGTTTCAGCCTGATTGGACCTTGTTTTCAGACAAATGAACCCAGAATGATGTGAAATTGTGCTTCGTGCAACATAATTCTGGGTGCCATTTAAAAACCATAAGTGCTAATGACTCCATTCCTTTTTGTGGTTGTAGGGGCTGTTAATTGGAGTACTCTAAAACAAACCTGACCTCTCTAGGCTATTCCAAAGCCAAGTTATAAGCCCTCAAAGGTGTAACTGGACTACTTCTTTAAAGTGACACCAGGCCCGGTGACATTTGGGACATGGTTTGACCTCCTATAGTTATGTGCTATCATCATGAAACATTCAGATCACTTACAACTCAATAGATTCTACCTTCTTGTAACGTTTCTGCCTGATTGGACCTTGTTTTCACACAAATGGACCCAGAATGATGTGAAATTGTGCTTCATGCAACATAATTCTGGGTGCCATTTAAAAACCATAACTGCTAATGACTCCATTCCTTCTTGGGGTAATGGGGGCTGTTAATTGGAGTACACTAAAACAAACCTGATCTCTCTAGGACATTCAGAAGCCAAGTTATAAGCCCACAAATGTGTAACTGGACTACTTCTTTAAAGTGACACCAGATCTGGTGAACTTTGGGACATGGTTTGACCCCCTATAGGAATGTGCTATCATCATGAAACGTTCAGATCACTTACAACTCAATAGATTCTACCTTCCTGTAACGTTTCAGCCTGATTGGACCTTGTTTTCACACAAATGAACCCAGAATGATGAGAAATTGTGCTTCGTGCAACATAATTCTGGGTGCCATTTAAAAACCATAACTGCTAATGACTCCATTCCTTCTTGGGGTAATGGGGGCTGTTAATTGGAGTACTCTAAAACAAACCTGATCTCTCTAGGTCATTCAGAAGCCAAGTTATAAGCCCACAAAGGTGTAACTGGACTACTTCTTTGAAGTGACACCAGGCCCGGTGACCTTTGGGACATGGATTGACCCCCTTAGGAAAGTGCTATCATCATGAAACGTTCAGATCACTTACAACTCAATAGATTCTACCTTCCTGTAACGTTTCAGCCTGATTGGACCTTGTTTTCACACAAATGAACCCAGAATGATGTGAAATTGTGCTTCGTGCAACATAATTCTGGGTGCCATTTACAAACCATAAGTGCTAATGACTCCATTCCTTTTTGTGGTTGTAGGGGCTGTTGATTGGAGTACACTTAAATAAACCTGATCTCTCTAGGACATTCAGAAGCCAAGTTATAAGCCCACAAATGTGTAACTGGTCTACTTATTTAAATTGACAGCAGATCCGGTGACCTTTGGGACATGGGTTGACCTCCTTAGGAAAGTGCTATCATCATGAAACGTTCAGATCACTTACAACTCAATAGATTCTACCTTCCTGTAACGTTTCAGCCTGATTGGCCCTTGTTTTCACACAAATGAACCCAGAATGATGTGAAATTGTGCTTCGTGCAACATATTTCTGGGTGCCATTTAAAAACCATAACTGCTAATGACTCCATTCCTTTTTGGGGTAATGGGGGCTGTTAATTGGAGTACTCTAAATTAAACTTGACCTCTCTAGGATATTCCAAAGCCAAGTTATAAGCCCTCAAAGGTGTAACTGGACTACTTCTTTAAAGTGACACCAGATCCGGTGACCTTTGGGACATGGTTTGACCCCCTATAGGAATGTGCTATCATCATGAAACGTTCAGATCACTTACAACTCAATAGATTTTACCTTCCTGTAACGTTTCAGCCTGATTGGACCTTGTTTTCACACAAATGAACCCAGAATGATGTGAAATTGTGCTTCGTGCAACCATTCTGGGTGCCATTTAAAAACCATAACTGCTAATGACTCCATTCCTTCTTGGGGTAATGGGGGCTGTTAATTGGAGTACTCTAAAACAAACCTGACCTCTCTAGGATTTTCCAAAGCCAAGTTATAAGCCCACAAAGGTGTAACTGGACTACTTCTTTAAAGTGACACCGGGCCCGGTGACCTTTGGGACATGGTTTGACCCCCTATAGGAATGTGCTATCATCATGAAACGTTCAGATCACTTACAACTCAATAGATTCTACCTTCCTGTAACGTTTCAGCCTGATTGGACCTTGTTTTCACACAAATGAACCCAGAATGATGTGAAATTGTGCTTCGTGCAACATAATTCTGGGTGCCATTTAAAAACCATAAGTGCTAATGACTCCATTCCTTTTCGTGGTTGTAGGGGCTGTTGATTGGAGTACACTAAAACAAACCTGATCTCTCTAAGACATTCAGAAGCCAAGTTATAAGCCCACAAATGTGTAACTGGACTACTTCTTTAAAGTGACACCAGATCTGGTGAACTTTGGGACATGGTTTGACCCCCTATAGGAATGTGCTATCATCATGAAACGTTCAGATCACTTACAACTCAATAGATTCTACCTTCCTGTAACGTTTCAGCCTGATTGGACCTTGTTTTCACACAAATGAACCCAGAATGATGAGAAATTGTGCTTCGTGCAACATAATTCTGGGTGCCATTTAAAAACCATAACTGCTAATGACTCCATTCCTTCTTGGGGTAATGGGGGCTGTTAATTGGAGTACTCTAAAACAAACCTATCTCTCTAGGTCATTCAGAAGCCAAGTTATAAGCCCACAAAGGTGTAACTGGACTACTTCTTTGAAGTGACACCAGATCCGGTGACCTTTGGGACATGGTTTGACCCCCTATAGGAATGTGCTATCATCATGAAACGTTCAGATCACTTACAACTCAATAGATTCTACCTTCCTGTAACGTTTCAGCCTGATTGGACCTTGTTTTCACACAAATGAACCCAGAATGATGTGAAATTGTGCTTCGTGCAACAATTCTGGGTGCCATTTAAAAACCATAACTGCTAATGACTCCATTCCTTCTTGGGGTAATGGGGGCTGTTAATTGGAGTACTCTAAAACAAACCTGACCTCTCTAGGATATTCCAAAGCCAAGTTATAAGCCCACAAAGGTGTAACTGGACTACTTCTTTAAAGTGACACCGGGCCCGGTGACCTTTGGGACATGGTTTGACCCCCTATAGGAATGTGCTATCATCATGAAACGTTCAGATCACTTACAACTCAATAGATTCTACCTTCCTGTAACGTTTCAGCCTGATTGGACCTTGTTTTCACACAAATGAACCCAGAATGATGTGAAATTGTGCTTCGTGCAACATAATTCTGGGTGCCATTTAAAAACCATAAGTGCTAATGACTCCATTCCTTTTTGTGGTTGTAGGGGCTGTTGATTGGAGTACACTAAAACAAACCTGACCTCTCTAGGACAATCAGAAGCCAAGTTATAAGCCCACAAAGTTGTAACTGGACTACTTCTTTAAAGTGACACAAGGCCCGGTGACCTTTGGGACATGGTTTGACCCCTTATAGGAATGTGCGATCATCATGAAACGTTCAGATCACTTACAACTCAATAGATTCTACCTTCTTTTAACGTTTCAGCCTGGTTGGACCTTGTTTTCACACAAATGAACCCAGAATGATGTGAAATTGTGCTTCGTGCAACATAATTCTGGGTGCCATTTAAAAACCATAAGTGCTAATGACTCCATTCCTTTTTGTGGTTGTAGGGGCTTTTGATTGGAGTACACTAAAACAAACCTAACCTCTCTAGGACATTCAGAAGCTAAGTTATAAGCCCACAAAGGTGTAACTGGACTACTTCTTTAAAGTGACACCAGGCCCGGTGACCTTTGGGACATGGTTTGACCCCCTATAGGAATGTGCGATCATCATGAAACGTTCAGATCACTTACAACTCAATAGATTCTACCTTCTTGTAACGTTTCAGCCTGATTGGACATTGTTTTCACACAAATGGACCCAGAATGATGTGAAATTGTGCTCCGTGCAAAATAATTCTGGGTGCCATTTACAAACCATAAGTGCTAATGACTCCATTCCTTTTTGTGGTTGTAGGGGCTGTTGATTGGAGTACACTAAAACAAACCTGACCTCTCTAGGACATTCAGAAGCCAAGTTATAAGCCCACAAATGTGTAACTGGACTACTTCTTTAAAGTGACACCAGGCCCGGTGACCTTTGGGACATGGTTTGACCCCCTATAGGAATGTGCGATCATCATGAAACGTTCAGATCACTTACAACTCAATAGATTCTACCTTCTTGTAACGTTTCAGCCTGATTGGACCTTGTTTTCACACCAATTGACCCAGAATGATGTGAAATTGTGCTTCGTGCAACATAATTCTGGGTGCCATTTACAATTTATAAGTGCTAATGACTCCATTCCTTTTTGTGGTTGTAGGGGCTGTTGATTGGAGTACATTAAAACAACCCTGATCTCTCTAAGACATTCAGAAGCCAAGTTATAAGCCCACAAATGTGTAACTGGACTACTTCTTTAAATTGACACCAGATCCGGTGACTTTTGGGACATGGTTTGACCCCCTTAGGAAAGTGCTATCATCATGAAACGTTCAGATCACTTACAACTCAATAGATTCTACCTTCCTGTAACGTTTCAGCCTGATTGGACCTTGTTTTCACACAAATGAACCCAGAATGATGTGAAATTGTGCTTCATGCAACATAATTCTGGGTGCCATTTAAAAACCATAAGTGCTAATGACTCCATTCCTTTTAGTGGAAATGGGGGCTGCTAATTGGAGTACTCTAAAACAAACCTGACCTCTCTAGGATATTCAGAAGCCAAGTTTTAAGCCCACAAATGTGTAACTGGACTACTTCTTTAAAGTGACACCAGGCCCGGTGACCTTTGGGACATGGTTTGACTCCCAATAGGAATGTGCGATCATCATGAAACGTTCAGATCACTTACAACTCAATAGATTCTACCTTCTTGTAACGTTTCAGCCTGATTGGACATAGTTTTCACACAAATGGACCTAGAATGATGTGAAATTGTGCTTCGTGCAACATAATTCTGGGTGCCATTTAAAAACAATAAGTGCTAATGACTCCAATCCTTTTTTAGGTTGTAGGGGCTGTTGATTGGAGTACACTAAAACAAACCTGATCTCTCTAGGACATTCAGAAGCCAAGTTATAAGCCCACAAATGTGTAACTGGACTACTTCTTTAAAGTGACACCAGGCCCGGTGACCTTTGGGACATGGTTTTACCCACTATAGGAATGTGCGATCATCATGAAACGTTCAGATCACTTACAACTCAATAGATTCTACCTTCTTGTAACGTTTCAGCCTGATTGGACCTTGTTTTCACACAAATGAACCCAGAATGATGTGAAATTGTGCTTCGTGCAACATAATTCTGGGTGCCATTTAAAAACCATAAGTGCTAATGACTCCATTCCTTTTTGTGGTTGTAGGGGCTGTTAATTGGAGTACTCTAAAACAAACCTGACCTCTCTAGGCTATTCCAAAGCCAAGTTATAAGCCCTCAAAGGTGTAACTGGACTACTTCTTTAAAGTGACACCAGGCCCGGTGACATTTGGGACATGGTTTGACCCCCTATAGGAATGTGCTATCATCATGAAACATTCAGATCACTTACAACTCAATAGATTCTACCTTCTTGTAACGTTTCTGCCTGATTGGACCTTGTTTTCACACAAATGGACCCAGAATGATGTGAAATTGTGCTTCATGCAACATAATTCTGGGTGCCATTTAAAAACCATAACTGCTAATGACTCCATTCCTTCTTGGGGTAATGGGGGCTGTTAATTGGAGTACACTAAAACAAACCTGATCTCTCTAGGACATTCAGAAGCCAAGTTATAAGCCCACAAATGTGTAACTGGACTACTTCTTTAAAGTGACACCAGATCTGGTGAACTTTGGGACATGGTTTGACCCCCTATAGGAATGTGCTATCATCATGAAACGTTCAGATCACTTACAACTCAATAGATTCTACCTTCCTGTAACGTTTCAGCCTGATTGGACCTTGTTTTCACACAAATGAACCCAGAATGATGAGAAATTGTGCTTCGTGCAACATAATTCTGGGTGCCATTTAAAAACCATAACTGCTAATGACTCCATTCCTTCTTGGGGTAATGGGGGCTGTTAATTGGAGTACTCTAAAACAAACCTGATCTCTCTAGGTCATTCAGAAGCCAAGTTATAAGCCCACAAAGGTGTAACTGGACTACTTATTTAAATTGACAGCAGATCCGGTGACCTTTGGGACATGGGTTGACCTCCTTAGGAAAGTGCTATCATCATGAAACGTTCAGATCACTTACAACTCAATAGATTCTACCTTCCTGTAACGTTTCAGCCTGATTGGCCCTTGTTTTCACACAAATGAACCCAGAATGATGTGAAATTGTGCTTCGTGCAACATATTTCTGGGTGCCATTTAAAAACCATAACTGCTAATGACTCCATTCCTTTTTGGGGTAATGGGGGCTGTTAATTGGAGTACTCTAAATTAAACTTGACCTCTCTAGGATATTCCAAAGCCAAGTTATAAGCCCTCAAAGGTGTAACTGGACTACTTCTTTAAAGTGACACCAGATCCGGTGACCTTTGGGACATGGTTTGACCCCCTATAGGAATGTGCTATCATCATGAAACGTTCAGATCACTTACAACTCAATAGATTCTACCTTCCTGTAACGTTTCAGCCTGATTGGACCTTGTTTTCACACAAATGAACCCAGAATGATGTGAAATTGTGCTTCGTGCAACCATTCTGGGTGCCATTTAAAAACCATAACTGCTAATGACTCCATTCCTTCTTGGGGTAATGGGGGCTGTTAATTGGAGTACTCTAAAACAAACCTGACCTCTCTAGGATATTCCAAAGCCAAGTTATAAGCCCACAAAGGTGTAACTGGACTACTTCTTTAAAGTGACACCGGGCCCGGTGACCTTTGGGACATGGTTTGACCCCCTATAGGAATGTGCTATCATCATGAAACGTTCAGATCACTTACAACTCAATAGATTCTACCTTCCTGTAACGTTTCAGCCTGATTGGACCTTGTTTTCACACAAATGAACCCAGAATGATGTGAAATTGTGCTTCGTGCAACATAATTCTGGGTGCCATTTAAAAACCATAAGTGCTAATGACTCCATTCCTTTTCGTGGTTGTAGGGGCTGTTGATTGGAGTACACTAAAACAAACCTGATCTCTCTAAGACATTCAGAAGCCAAGTTATAAGCCCACAAATGTGTAACTGGACTACTTCTTTAAAGTGACACCAGATCTGGTGAACTTTGGGACATGGTTTGACCCCCTATAGGAATGTGCTATCATCATGAAACGTTCAGATCACTTACAACTCAATAGATTCTACCTTCCTGTAACGTTTCAGCCTGATTGGACCTTGTTTTCACACAAATGAACCCAGAATGATGAGAAATTGTGCTTCGTGCAACATAATTCTGGGTGCCATTTAAAAACCATAACTGCTAATGACTCCATTCCTTCTTGGGGTAATGGGGGCTGTTAATTGGAGTACTCTAAAACAAACCTATCTCTCTAGGTCATTCAGAAGCCAAGTTATAAGCCCACAAAGGTGTAACTGGACTACTTCTTTGAAGTGACACCAGCCCCGGTGACCTTTGGGACATGGATTGACCCCCTTAGGAAAGTGCTATCATCATGAAACGTTCAGATCACTTACAACTCAATAGATTCTACCTTCCTGTAACGTTTCAGCCTGATTGGACCTTGTTTTCACACAAATGAACCCAGAATGATGTGAAATTGTGCTTCGTGCAACATAATTCTGGGTGCCATTTACAAACCATAAGTGCTAATGACTCCATTCATTTTTGTGGTTGTAGGGGCTGTTGATTGGAGTACACTAAAATAAACCTGATCTCTCTAGGACATTCAGAAGCCAAGTTATAAGCCCACAAATGTGTAACTGGACTACTTATTTAAATTGACACCAGATCCGGTGACCTTTGGGACATGGTTTGACCCCCTTAGGAAAGTGCTATCATCATGAAACGTTCAGATCACTTACAACTCAATAGATTCTACCTTCCTGTAACGTTTCAGCCTGATTGGCACTTGTTTTCACACAAATGAACCCAGAATGATGTGAAATTGTGCTTCGTGCAACCATTCTGGGTGCCATTTAAAAACCATAACTGCTAATGACTCCATTCCTTCTTGGGGTAATGGGGGCTGTTAATTGGAGTACTCTAAAACAAACCTGACCTCTCTAGGATATTCCAAAGCCAAGTTATAAGCCCACAAAGGTGTAACTGGACTACTTCTTTAAAGTGACACCGGGCCCGGTGACCTTTGGGACATGGTTTGACCCCCTATAGGAATGTGCTATCATCATGAAACGTTCAGATCACTTACAACTCAATAGATTCTACCTTCCTGTAACGTTTCAGCCTGATTGGACCTTGTTTTCACACAAATGAACCCAGAATGATGTGAAATTGTGCTTCGTGCAACATAATTCTGGGTGCCATTTAAAAACCATAAGTGCTAATGACTCCATTCCTTTTCGTGGTTGTAGGGGCTGTTGATTGGAGTACACTAAAACAAACCTGATCTCTCTAAGACATTCAGAAGCCAAGTTATAAGCCCACAAATGTGTACCTGGACTACTTCTTTAAAGTGACACCAGATCCGGTGACCTTTGGGACATGGTTTGACCCCCTATAGGAAAGTGCTATCATCATGAAACGTTCAGATCACTTACAACTCAATAGATTCTACCTTCCTGTAACGTTTCAGCCTGATTGGACCTTGTTTTCTCACAAATGAACCCAGAATGATGTGAAATTGTGCTTCGTGCAACATAATTCTGGGTGCCATTTAAAAACCATAAGTGCTAATGACTCCATTCCTTTTTGGGGTAATGGGGGCTGTTAATTGGAGTACTCCAAAACAAACCTGACCTCTCTAGGATTTTCCAAAGCCAAGTTATAAGCCCTCAAAGGTGTAACTGGACTACTTCTTTAAAGTGACACCAGGCCCGGTGACCTTTGGGACATGGTTTGACCCCCTATAGGAATGTGCGATCATCATGAAACGTTCAGATCACTTACAACTCAATAGATTCTACCTTCTTGTAACGTTTCAGCCTGATTGGACCTTGTTTTCACACAAATGGACCCAGAATCATGTGAAACTGTGCTTCGTGCCACATAATTCTGGGTGCCATTTACAAACCATAAGTGCTAATGACTCCATTCCTTTTTGTGGTTGTAGGGGCTGTTGATTGGAGTACACTAAAACAAACCTGACCTCTCTAGGACAATCAGAAGCCAAGTTATAAGCCCACAAAGTTGTAACTGGACTACTTCTTTAAAGTGACACAAGGCCCGGTGACCTTTGGGACATGGTTTGACCCCCTATAGGAATGTGCGATCATCATGAAACGTTCAGATCACTTACAACTCAATAGATTCTACCTTCTTTTAACATTTCAGCCTGATTGGACCTTGTTTTCACACAAATGGACCCAGAATGATGTGAAATTGTGCTCCGTGCAAAATAATTCTGGGTGCCATTTACAAACCATAAGTGCTAATGACTCCATTCCTTTTTGTGGTTGTAGGGGCTGTTGATTGGAGTACACTAAAACAAACCTGACCTCTCTAGGACATTCAGAAGCCAAGTTATAAGCCCACAAATGTGTAACTGGACTACTTCTTTAAAGTGACACCAGGCCCGGTGACCTTTGGGACATGGTTTGACCCCCTATAGGAAGGTGCGATCATCATGAAACGTTCAGATCACTTACAACTCAATAGATTCTACCTTCTTGTAACGTTTCAGCCTGATTGGACCTTGTTTTCACACCAATTGACCCAGAATGATGTGAAATTGTGCTTCGTGCAACATAATTCTGGGTGCCATTTACAATTTATAAGTGCTAATGACTCCATTCCTTTTTGTGGTTGTAGGGGCTGTTGATTGGAGTACATTAAAACAACCCTGATCTCTCTAAGACATTCAGAAGCCAAGTTATAAGCCCACAAATGTGTAACTGGACTACTTCTTTAAATTGACACCAGATCCGGATACTTTTGGGACATGGTTTGACCCCCTTAGGAAAGTGCTATCATCATGAAACGTTCAGATCACTTACAACTCAATAGATTCTACCTTCCTGTAACGTTTCAGCCTGATTGGACCTTGTTTTCACACAAATGAACCCAGAATGATGTGAAATTTTGCTTCGTGCAACATAATTCTGGGTGCCATTTAACATAACTGCTAATGACTCCATTCCTTTTTAGGGTAATGGGGGCTGTTAATTGGAGTACTCTAAAACAAACCTGACCTCTCTAGGATTTTCCAAAGCCGAGTTATAAGCCCTCAAAGGTGTAACTGGACTACTTCTTTAAAGTGACACCAGGCCCGGTGACCTTTGGGACATGGTTTGACCCCCTTAGGAAAGTGCGATCATCTTGAAACGTTCAGATCACTTACAACTCAATAGATTCTACCTTCTTGTAACGTTTCAGCCTGATTGGACCTTGTTTTCACACAAATGGACCCAGAATGATGTGAAATTGTGCTAAGTGCAACATAATTATGGGTGCCATTTACAAACCATAAGTGCTAATGACTCAATTCCTTTTTGTGGTTGTAGGGGCTGTTGGTTGGAGTACAGTAAAACAAACCTGATCTCTCTAGGACATTCAGAAACCAAGTTATAAGCCCTCAAAGGTGTAATTGGACTACTTCTTTAAAGTGACACCAGGCCCGGTGACCTTTGGGACATGGTTTGACCCCCTATAGGAATATGCGATCATCATGAAACGTTCAGATCACTCACAACTCAATAGATTCTACCTTCTTGTAACGTTTCAGCCTGATTGGACCTTGTTTTCACACAAATGAACCCAGAATGATGTGAAATTGTGCTTCGTGCAACATAATTCTGGGTGCCATTTAAAAACCATAAGTGCTAATGACTCCATTCCTTTTTGTGGTTGTAGGGGCTGTTGATTGGAGTATACTAAAACAAACCTGATCTCTCTAGGACATTCAGAAGCCAAGTTATAAGCCCACAAAGGTGTAACTGGACTACTTCTTTAAATTGACACCAGGTCCGGTGACCTTTGGGACATGGTTTGACCCCCTTAGGAAAGTGCGATCATCTTGAAACGTTCAGATCACTTACAACTCAATAGATTCTACCTTCTTGTAACGTTTCAGCCTGATTGGACCTTGTTTTCACACAAATGGACCCAGAATGATGTGAAATTGTGCTTCGTGCAACATAATTCTGGGTGCCATTTACAAACCATAAGTGCTAATGACTCCATTCCTTTTTGTGGTTGTAGGGGCTGTTGATTGGAGTACATTAAAACAAACCTGATCTCTCTAGGACATTCAGAAGCCAAGTTATAAGCCCACAAATGAGTAACTGGACTACTTCTTTAAAATGACACCAGATCCGGTGACCTTTGGGACATGGTTTGACCCCCTTAGGAAAGCGCTATCATCATGAAACGTTCAGATCACTTACAATTCAATAGATTCTACCTTCCTGTAACGTTTCAGCCTGATTGTACCTTGTTTTCACACAAATGAACCCAGAATGATGTGAAATTGTGCTTCGTGCAACATAATTCTGGGTGCCATTTAAAAACCATAAGTGCTAATGACTCCATTCATTTTAGTGGAAATGGGGGCTGCTAATTGGAGTACTCTAAAACAAACCTGACCTCTCTAGGATATTCAGAAGCCAAGTTTTAAGCCCACAAATGTGTAACTGGACTACTTCTTTAAAGTGACACCAGGCCCGGTGACCTTTGGGACATGGTTTGACTCCCAATAGGAATGTGCGATCATCATGAAACGTTCAGATCACTTACAACTCAATAGATTCTACCTTCTTGTAACGTTTCAGCCTGATTGGACATAGTTTTCACACAAATGGACCTAGAATGATGTGAAATTGTGCTTCGTGCAACATAATTCTGGGTGCCATTTAAAAACCATAAGTGCTAATGACTCCAATCCTTTTTGAGGTTGTAGGGGCTGTTGATTGGAGTACACTAAAACAAACCTGATCTCTCTAGGACATTCAGAAACCAAGTTTTAAGCCCTCAAAGGTGTAATTGGACTACTTCTTTAAAGTGACACCATGCCAGGTGACCTTTGGGACATGGTTTGACCCCCTATAGGAATGTGCGATCATCATGAAACATTCAGATCACTTACAACTTAATAGATTCTACCTTCTTGTAACGTTTCAGCCCTATTGGACCTTGTTTTCACACAAATGGACCCAGAATGATGTGAAATTGTGCTTCGTGCAACATAATTCTGGGTGCCATTTACAAACCATAAGTGCTAATGACTCCATTCCTTATTGTGGTTGTAGGGGCTGTTGGTGCGAGTACATTAAAACAAACCTGATCTCGCTAGGACATTCAGAAACCAAGTTATAAGCCCACAAAGGTGTAATTGGACTACTTCTTTAAAGTGACACCAGGCCCGGTGACCTTTGGGACATGGTTTGACCCCCTATAGGAATATGCGATCATCATGAAACGTTCAGATCACTTACAACTCAATAGATTATACCTTCTTGTAACGTTTCAGCCTGATTGGACCTTGTTTTCACACAAATGAACCCAGAATGATGTGAAATTGTGCTTCGTGCAACATAATTCTGGGTGCCATTTAAAAACCATAAGTGCTAATGACTCCATTCCTTTTTGTGGTTGTAGGGGCTGTTGATTGGAGTATACTAAAACAAACCTGATCTCTCTAGGACATTCAGAAGCCAAGTTATAAGCCCACAAATGTGTAACTGGACTACTTCTTTAAATTGACACCAGATCCGGTGACCTTTGGGACATGGTTTGACCCCCTTAGGAAAGTGCGATCATCTTGAAACGTTCAGATAACTTACAACTCAATAGATTCTACCTTCTTGTAACGTTTCAGCCTGATTGGACCTTGTTATCACACAAATGGACCCAGAATGATGTGAAATTGTGCTTCGTGCAACATAATTCTGGGTGCCATTTACAAACCATAAGTGCTAATGACTCCATTCCTTTTTGTGGTTGTAGGGGCTGTTGATTGGAGTACATTAAAACAAACCTGATCTCTCTAGGACATTCAGAAGCCAAGTTATAAGCCCACAAATGTGTAACTGGACCACTTCTTTAAATTGACACCAGATCCGGTGACCTTTGGGACATGGTTTGACCCCCTTAGGAAAGTGCTATCATCATGAAACGTTCAGATCACTTACAATTCAAAAGATTCTACCTTCCTGTAACTTTTCAGCCTGATTGGACCTTGTTTTCACACAAATGGACCCAGAATGATGTGAAATTGTGCTTCATGCAACATAATTCTGGGTGCCATTTAAAAACCATAAGTGCTAATGACTCCATTCCTTTTAGTGGAAATGGGGGCTGCTAATTGGAGTACTCTAAAACAAAACTGACCTCTCTAGGATATTCAGAAGCCAAGTTATAAGCCCACAAATGTGTAACTGGACTACTTCTTTAAAGTGACACCAGGCCCGGTGACCTTTGGGACATGGTTTGACTCCCAATAGGAATGTGCGATCATCATGAAACGTTCAGATCACTTACAACTCAATAGATTCTACCTTCTTGTAACGTTTCAGCCTGATTGGACCTAGTTTTCACACAAATGGACCTAGAATGATGTGAAATTGTGCTTCGTGCAACATAATTCTGGGTGCCATTTAAAAACCATAAGTGCTAATGACTCCATTCCTTTTTGAGGTTGTAGGGGCTGTTGATTGGAGTACACTAAAACAAACCTGATCTCTCTAGGACATTCAGAATCCAAGTTATAAGCCCTCAAAGGTGTAATTGGACTACTTCTTTAAAGTGACACCAGGCCCGGTGACCTTTGGGACATGGTTTGACCCCCTATAGGAATGTGTGATCATCATGAAACATTCAGATCACTTACAACTCAATAGATTCTACCTTCTTGTAACGTTTCAGCCCTATTGGACCTTGTTTTCACACAAATGGACCCAGAATGATGTGAAATTGTGCTTCGTGCAACATAATTCTGGGTGCCATTTACAAACCATAAGTGCTAATGACTCCATTCCTTTTTGTGGTTGTAGGGGCTGTTGGTGCGAGTACATTAAAACAAACCTGATCTCGCTAGGACATTCAGAAACCAAGTTATAAGCCCACAAAGGTGTAATTGGACTACTTCTTTAAAGTGACACCAGGCCCGATGACC
The DNA here is from genome assembly GCF_043380555.1 of Nothobranchius furzeri. Classification (NCBI taxonomy): domain Eukaryota; kingdom Metazoa; phylum Chordata; class Actinopteri; order Cyprinodontiformes; family Nothobranchiidae; genus Nothobranchius; species Nothobranchius furzeri. The sequence goes on from NC_091743.1 coordinate 35,935,571, forward strand.
TTTGGGACATGGTTTGACCCCCTATAGGAATATGCGATCATCATGAAACGTTCAGATCACTTACAACTCAATAGATTCTACCTTCTTGTAACGTTTCAGCCTGATTGGACCTTGTTTTCACACAAATGAACCCAGAATGATGTGAAATTGTGCTTCGTGCAACATAATTCTGGGTGCCATTTAAAAACCATAAGTGCTAATGACTCCATTCCTTTTTGTGGTTGTAGGGGCTGTTGATTGGAGTATACTAAAACAAACCTGATCTCTCTTGGACATTCAGAAGCCAAGTTATAAGCCCACAAATGTGTAACTGGACTACTTCTTTAAATTGACACCAGATCCGGTGACCTTTGGGACATGGTTTGACCCCCTTAGGAAAGTGCGATCATCTTGAAACGTTCAGATAACTTACAACTCAATAGATTCTACCTTCCTGTAACGTTTCAGCCTGATTGGACCTTGTTATCACACAAATGGACCCAGAATGATGTGAAATTGTGCTTCGTGCAACATAATTCTGGGTGCCATTTACAAACCATAAGTGCTAATGACTCCATTCCTTTTTGTGGTTGTAGGGGCTGTTGATTGGAGTACATTAAAACAAACCTGATCTCTCTAGGACATTCAGAAGCCAAGTTATAAGCCCACAAATGTGTAACTGGACTACTTCTTTAAATTGACACCAGATCCGGTGACCTTTGGGACATGGTTTGACCCCTTTAGGAAAGTGCTATCATCATGAAACGTTCAGATCACTTACAATTCAAAAGATTCTACCTTCCTGTAATGTTTCAGCCTGATTGTACCTTGTTTTCACACAAATGAACCCAGAATGATGTGAAATTGTGCTTCGTGCAACATAATTCTGGGTGCCATTTACAAACCATAAGTGCTAATGACTCCATTCCTTTTTGAGGTTGTAGGGGCTGTTGATTGGAGTACACTAAAACAAACCTGATCTCTCTAGGACATTCAGAAACCAAGTTATAAGCCCTCAAAGGTGTAATTGGAATACTTCTTTAAAGTGACACCAGGCCCGGTGACCTTTGGGACATGGTTTGACCCCCTATAGGAATGTGCGATCATCATGAAACGTTCAGATCACTTACAACTCAAAAGATTCTACCTTCTTGTAACGTTTCAGCCTGATTGGACCTTGTTTTCACACAAATGGACCCAGAATGATGTGAAATTGTGCTTCGTGCAACATAATTCTGGGTGCCATTTAAAAACCATAAGTGCTAATGACTCCATTCCTTTTTGTGGTTGTAGGGGCTGTTGATTGGAGTATACTAAAACAAACCTGATTTCTCTAGGACATTCAGAAGCCAAGTTATAAGCCCACAAATGAGTAACTGGACTACTTCTTTAAATTGACACCAGATCCGGTGACCTTTGGGACATGGTTTGACCCCCTTAGGAAAGTGCTATCATCATGAAACGTTCAGATCACTTACAATTCAATAGATTCTACCTTCCTGTAACGTTTCAGCCTGATTGTACCTTGTTTTCACACAAATGAACCCAGAATGATGTGAAATTGTGCTTCGTGCAACATAATTCTGGGTGCCATTTAAAAACCATAAGTGCTATTGACTCCATTCCTTTTTGTGGCTGTAGGGGCTGTTGATTGGAGTACATGAAAACAAACCTGATCTCTCTAGGACATTCAGAAGCCAAGTTATAAGCCCACAAATGTGTAACTGGACTACTTCTTTAAATTGACACCAGATCCGGTGACCTTTGGGACATGGTTTGACCCCCTTAGGAAAGTGCTATCATCATGAAACGTTCAGATCACTTACAACTCAATAGATTCTACCTTCCTGTAACGTTTCTGCCTGATTGGACCTTGTTTTCACACAAATGGACCCAGAATGATGTGAAATTGTGCTTCATGCAACATAATTCTGGGTGCCATTTAAAAACCATAAGTGCTAATGACTCCATTCCTTTTAGTGGAAATGGGGGCTGCTAATTGGAGTACTCTAAAACAAACCTGACCTCTCTAGGATATTCAGAAGCCAAGTTATAAGCCCACAAATGTGTAACTGGACTACTTCTTTAAAGTGACACCAGGCCCGGTGACCTTTGGGACATGGTTTGACTCCCAATAGGAATGTGCGATCATCATGAAACGTTCAGATCACTTACAACTCAATAGATTCTACCTTCTTGTAACGTTTCAGCCTGATTGGACATAGTTTTCACACAAATGGACCTAGAATGATGTGAAATTGTGCTTCGTGCAACATAATTCTGGGTGCCATTTAAAAACCATAAGTGCTAATGACTCCAATCCTTTTTGAGGTTGTAGGGGCTGTTGATTGGAGTACACTAAAACAAACCTGATCTCTCTAGGACATTCAGAAACCAAGTTATAAGCCCTCAAAGGTGTAATTGGACTACTTCTTTAAAGTGACACCAGGCCCGGTGACCTTTGGGACATGGTTTCACCCCCTATAGGAATGTGCGATCATCATGAAACATTCAGATCACTTACAACTCAATAGATTCTACCTTCTTGTAACGTTTCAGCCCTATTGGACCTTGTTTTCACACAAATGGACCCAGAATGATGTGAAATTGTGCTTCGTGCAACATAATTCTGGGTGCCATTTACAAACCATAAGTGCTAATGACTCCATTCCTTTTTGTGGTTGTAGGGGCTGTTGGTGCGAGTACATTAAAACAAACCTGATCTCGCTAGGACATTCAGAAACAAAGTTATAAGCCCACAAAGGTGTAATTGGACTACTTCTTTAAAGTGACACCAGGCCCGGTGACCTTTGGGACATGGTTTGACCCCCTATAGGAATATGCGATCATCATGAAACGTTCAGATCACTTACAACTCAATAGATTCTACCTTCTTGTAACGTTTCAGCCTGATTGGACCTTGTTTTCACACAAATGAACCTAGAATGATGTGAAATTGTGCTTCGTGCAACATAATTCTGGGTGCCATTTAAAAACCATAAGTGCTAATGACTCCATTCCTTTTTGTGGTTGTAGGGGCTGTTGATTGGAGTATACTAAAACAAAGCGGATCTCTCTAGGACATTCAGAAGCCAAGTTATAAGCCCACAAATGTGTAACTGGACTACTTAAAATTGACACCAGATCCGGTGACCTTTGAGACATGGTTTGACCCCCTTAGGAAAGTGCGATCATCTTGAAACGTTCAGATAACTTACAACTCAATAGATTCTACCTTCTTGTAACGTTTCAGCCTGATTGGACCTTGTTATCACACAAATGGACCCAGAATGATGTGAAATTGTGCTTCGTGCAACATAATTATGGGTGCCATTTACAAACCATAAGTGCTAATGACTCCATTCCTTTTTGTGGTTGTAGGGGCTGTTGATTGGAGTACATTAAAACAAACCTGATCGCTCTAGGACATTCAGAAGCCAAGTTATAAGCCCACAAATGTGTAACTGGACTACTTCTTTAAATTGACACCAGATCCCGTGACCTTTGGGACATGGTTTGACCGCCTTAGGAAAGTGCTATCATCATGAAACGTTCAGATCACTTACAATTCAATAGAGTCTACCTTCCTGTAACGTTTCAGCCTGATTGTACCTTGTTTTCACACAAATGAACCCAGAATGATGTGAAATTGTGCTTCGTGCAACATAATTCTGGGTGCCATTTACAAACCATAGGTGCTAATGACTCCATTCCTTTTTGTGGTTGTAGTGCCTGTTGATTGGAGTACACTAAAATAAACCTGATCTCTCTAGGACATTCAGAAGCCAAGTTATAAGCCCACAAATGTGTAACTGGACTACTTCTTTAAAGTGACACCAGGTCCGGTGACCTTTGGGACATGGTTTGACCCCCTTAGGAAAGTGCTATCATCATGAAACGTTCAGATCACTTACAATTCAATAGATTCTACCTTCCTGTAACGTTTCAGCCTGATTTTACCTTGTTTTCACACAAATGAACCCAGAATGATGTGAAATTGTGCTTCGTGCAACATAATTCTGGGTGCCATTTACAAACCATAAGTGCTAATGACTCCATTCCTTTTTGTGGTTGTAGTGCCTGTTGATTGGAGTATACTAAAACAAACCTGATCTCTCTAGGACATTCAGAAGCCAAGTTATAAGCCCACAAAGGTGTAACTGGACTACTTCTTTAAAGTGACACCAGGTCCGGTGACCTTTGGGACATGGTTTGACCCCCTTAGGAAAGTGCGATCATCATGAAACGTTCAGATCACTTACAACTCAATAGATTCTACCTTCCTGTAACGTTTCAGCCTGATTGGACCTTGTTTTCACACAAATGAACCCAGAATGATGTGAAATTGTGCTTCGTGCAACATAATTCTGGGTGCCATTTACAAACCATAAGTGCTAATGACTCCATTCCTTTTTGTGGTTGTAGGGGCTGTTGATTGGAGTACATTAAAACAAACCTGATCTCTCTTGGACATTCAGAAGCCAAGTTATAAGCCCACAAAAGAGTAACTGGACTACTTCTTTAAATTGACACCAGATCCGGTGACCTTTGGGACATGGTTTGACCCCCTTAGGAAAGTGCTATCATCATGAAACGTTCAGATCACTTACAATTCAATAGATTCTACCTTCCTGTAACGTTTCAGCCTGATTGTACCTTGTTTTCACACAAATGAACCCAGAATGATGTGAAATTGTGCTTCGTGCAACATAATTCTGGGTGCCATTTAAAAACCATAAGTGCTAATGACTCCATTCCTTTTTGTGGCTGTAGGGGCTGTTGATTGGAGTACATGAAAACAAAGCTGATCTCTCTAGGACATTCAGAAGCCAAGTTATAAGCCGACAAATGTGTAACTGGACTACTTCTTTAAATTGACACCAGATCCGGTGACCTTTGGGACATGGTTTGACCCCCTTAGGAAAGTGCTATCATCATGAAACGTTCAGATCACTTACAACTCAATAGATTCTACCTTCCTGTAACGTTTCTGCCTGATTGGACCTTGTTTTCACACAAATGGACCCAGAATGATGTGAAATTGTGCTTCATGCAACATAATTCTGGGTGCCATTTAAAAACCATAAGTGCTAATGACTCCATTCCTTTTAGTGGAAATGGGGGCTGCTAATTGGAGTACTCTAAAACAAAACTGACCTCTCTAGGATATTCAGAAGCCAAGTTATAAGCCCACAAATGTGTAACTGGACTACTTCTTTAAAGTGACACCAGGCCCGGTGACCTTTAGGACATGGTTTGACTCCCAATAGGAATGTGCGATCATCATGAAACGTTCAGATCACTTACAACTCAATAGATTCTACCTTCTTGTAACGTTTCAGCCTGATTGGACCTAGTTTTCACACAAATGGACCTAGAATGATGTGAAATTGTGCTTCGTGCAACATAATTCTGGGTGCCATTTAAAAACCATTGGTGCTAATGACTCCATTCCTTTTTGAGGTTGTAGGGGCTGTTGATTGGAGTACACTAAAACAAACCTGATCTCTCTAGTACATTCAGAATCCAAGTTATAAGCCCTCAAAGGTGTATTTGGACTACTTCTTTAAAGTGACACCAGGCCCGGTGACCTTTGGGACATGGTTTGACCCCCTATAGGAATGTGCGATCATCATGAAACATTCAGATCACTTACAACTCAATAGATTCTACCTTCTTGTAACGTTTCAGCCCTATTGGACCTTGTTTTCACACAAATGGACCCAGAATGATGTGAAATTGTGCTTCGTGCAACATAATTCTGGGTTCCATTTACAAACCATAAGTGCTAATGACTCCATTCCTTTTTGTGGTTGTAGGGGCTGTTGGTGCGAGTACATTAAAAAAAACCTGATCTCGCTAGGACATTCAGAAACCAAGTTATAAGCCCACAAATGTGTAATTGGACTACTTCTTTAGAGTGACACCAGGCCCGGTGACCTTTGGGACATGGTTTGACCCCCTATAGGAATATGCGATCATCATGAAACGTTCAGATAACTTACAACTCAATAGATTCTACCTTCTTGTAACGTTTCAGCCTGATTGGACCTTGTTTTCACACAAATGAACCCAGAATGATGTGAAATTGTGCTTCGTGCAACATAATTCTGGGTGCCATTTAAAAACCATAAGTGCTAATGACTCCATTCCTTTTTGTGGTTGTAGGGGCTGTTGATTTGAGTATACTAAAACAAACCTGATCTCTCTAGGACATTCAGAAGCCAAGTTATAAGCCCACAAATGTGTAACTGGACTACTTCTTTAAATTGACACCAGATCCGGTGACCTTTGGGACATGGTTTGACCCCCTTAGGAAAGTGCGATCATCTTGAAACGTTCAGATCACTTACAACTCAATAGATTCTACCGTCTTGTAACGTTTCAGCCTGATTGGACCTTGTTATCACACAAATGGACCCAGAATGATGTGAAATTGTGCTTCGTGCAACATAATTCTGGGTGCCATTTACAAACCATAAGTGCTAATGACTCCATTCCTTTTTGTGGTTGTAGGGGCTGTTGATTGGAGTACATTAAAACAAACCTGATCGCTCTAGGACATTCAGAAGCCAAGTTATAAGCCCACAAATGTGTAACTGGACTACTTCTTTAAATTGACACCAGATCCCGTGACCTTTGGGACATGGTTTGACCGCCTTAGGAAAGTGCTATCATCATGAAACGTTCAGATCACTTACAATTCAATAGAGTCTACCTTCCTGTAACGTTTCAGCCTGATTGTACCTTGTTTTCACACAAATGAACCCAGAATGATGTGAAATTGTGCTTCGTGCAACATAATTCTGGGTGCCATTTACAAACCATAGGTGCTAATGACTCCATTCCTTTTTGTGGTTGTAGTGCCTGTTGATTGGAGTACACTAAAACAAACCTGATCTCTCTAGGACATTCAGAAGCCAAGTTATAAGCCCACAAATGTGTAACTGGACTACTTCTTTAAAGTGACACCAGGTCCGGTGACCTTTGGGACATGGTTTGACCCCCTTAGGAAAGTGCTATCATCATGAAACGTTCAGATCACTTACAATTCAATAGATTCTACCTTCCTGTAACGTTTCAGCCTGATTTTACCTTGTTTTCACACAAATGAACCCAGAATGATGTGAAATTGTGCTTCGTGCAACATAATTCTGGGTGCCATTTACAAACCATAAGTGCTAATGACTCCATTCCTTTTTGTGGTTGTAGTGCCTGTTGATTGGAGTATACTAAAACAAACCTGATCTCTCTAGGACATTCAGAAGCCAAGTTATAAGCCCACAAAGGTGTAACTGGACTACTTCTTTAAAGTGACACCAGGTCCGGTGACCTTTGGGACATGGTTTGACCCCCTTAGGAAAGTGCGATCATCATGAAACGTTCAGATCACTTACAACTCAATAGATTCTACCTTCCTGTAACGTTTCAGCCTGATTGGACCTTGTTTTCACACAAATGAACCCAGAATGATGTGAAATTGTGCTTCGTGCAACATAATTCTGGGTGCCATTTACAAACCATAAGTGCTAATGACTCCATTCCTTTTTGTGGTTGTAGGGGCTGTTGATTGGAGTACATTAAAACAAACCTGATCTCTCTTGGACATTCAGAAGCCAAGTTATAAGCCCACAAAAGAGTAACTGGACTACTTCTTTAAATTGACACCAGATCCGGTGACCTTTGGGACATGGTTTGACCCCCTTAGGAAAGTGCTATCATCATGAAACGTTCAGATCACTTACAATTCAATAGATTCTACCTTCCTGTAACGTTTCAGCCTGATTGTACCTTGTTTTCACACAAATGAACCCAGAATGATGTGAAATTGTGCTTCGTGCAACATAATTCTGGGTGCCATTTAAAAACCATAAGTGTTAATGACTCCATTCCTTTTTGTGGCTGTAGGGGCTGTTGATTGGAGTACATGAAAACAAACCTGATCTCTCTAGGACATTCAGAAGCCAAGTTATAAGCCGACAAATGTGTAACTGGACTACTTCTTTAAATTGACACCAGATCCGGTGACCTTTGGGACATGGTTTGACCCCCTTAGGAAAGTGCTATCATCATGAAACGTTCAGATCACTTACAACTCAATAGATTCTACCTTCCTGTAACGTTTCTGCCTGATTGGACCTTGTTTTCACACAAATCGACCCAGAATGATGTGAAATTGTGCTTCATGCAACATAATTCTGGGTGCCATTTAAAAACCATAAGTGCTAATGACTCCATTCCTTTTAGTGGAAATGGGGGCTGCTAATTGGAGTACTCTAAAACAAAACTGACCTCTCTAGGATATTCAGAAGCCAAGTTATAAGCCCACAAATGTGTAACTGGACTACTTCTTTAAAGTGACACCAGGCCCGGTGACCTTTGGGACATGGTTTGACTCCCAATAGGAATGTGCGATCATCATGAAACGTTCAGATCACTTACAACTCAATAGATTCTACCTTCTTGTAACGTTTCAGCCTGATTGGACCTAGTTTTCACACAAATGGACCTAGAATGATGTGAAATTGTGCTTCGTGCAACATAATTCTGGGTGCCATTTAAAAACCATAAGTGCTAATGACTCCATTCCTTTTTGAGGTTGTAGGGGCTGTTGATTGGAGTACACTAAAACAAACCTGATCTCTCTAGGACATTCAGAATCCAAGTTATAAGCCCTCAAAGGTGTAATTGGACTACTTCTTTAAAGTGACACCAGGCCCGGTGACCTTTGGGACATGGTTTGACCCCCTATAGGAATGTGCGATCATCATGAAACATTCAGATCACTTACAACTCAATAGATTCTACCTTCTTGTAACGTTTCAGCCCTATTGGACCTTGTTTTCACACAAATGGACCCAGAATGATGTGAAATTGTGCTTCGTGCAACATAATTCTGGGTGCCATTTACAAACCATAAGTGCTAATGACTCCATTCCTTTTTGTGGTTGTAGGGGCTGTTGGTGCGAGTTCATTAAAACAAACCTAATCTCGCTAGGACATTCAGAAACCAAGTTATAAGCCCACAAAGGTGTAATTGGACTACTTCTTTAAAGTGACACCAGGCCCGGTGACCTTTGGGACATGGTTTGACCCCCTATAGGAATATGCGATCATCATGAAACGTTCAGATCACTTACAACTCAATAGATTCTACCTTCTTGTAACGTTTCAGCCTGATTGGACCTTGTTATCACACAAATGGACCCAGAATGATGTGAAATTGTGCTTCGTGCAACATAATTCTGGGTGCCATTTACAAACCATAAGTGCTAATGACTCCATTCCTTTTTGTGGTTGTAGGGGCTGTTGATTGGAGTACATTAAAACAAACCTGATCTCTCTAGGACATTCAGAAGCCAAGTTATAAGCCCACAAATGTGTAACTGGACTACTTCTTTAAATTGACACCAGATCCGGTGACCTTTGGGACATGGTTTGACCCCCTTAGGAAAGTGCTATCATCATGAAACGTTCAGATCACTTACAATTCAATAGATTCTACCTTCCTGTAACGTTTCAGCCTGATTGTACCTTGTTTTCACACAAATGAACCCAGAATGATGTGAAATTGTGCTTCGTGCAACATAATTCTGGGTGCCATTTACAAACCATAAGTGCTAATGACTCCATTCCTTTTTGAGGTTGTAGGGGCTGTTGATTGGAGTACACTAAAACAAACCTGATCTCTCTAGGACATTCAGAAACCAAGTTATAAGCCCTCAAAGGTGTAATTGGAATACTTCTTTAAAGTGACACCAGGCCCGGTGACCTTTGGGACATGGTTTGACCCCCTATAGGAATGTGCGATCATCATGAAACGTTCAGATCACTTACAACTCAAAAGATTCTACCTTCTTGTAACGTTTCAGCCTGATTGGACCTTGTTTTCACACAAATGGACCCAGAATGATGTGAAATTGTGCTTCGTGCAACATAATTCTGGGTGCCATTTAAAAACCATAAGTGCTAATGACTCCATTCCTTTTTGTGGTTGTAGGGGCTGTTGATTGGAGTATACTAAAACAAACCTGATCTCTCTAGGACATTCAGAAGCCAAGTTATAAGCCCACAAAGATGTAACTGGACTACTTCTTTAAATTGACACCAGATCCGGTGACCTTTGGGACATGGTTTGACCCCCTATAGGAATGTGCGATCATCATGAAACGTTCAGGTCACTTTCAACTCAATAGATTCTACCTTCTTGTAACGTTTCAGCCTGATTGGATCTTGTTTTCACACAAATGGACCCAGAATGATGTGAAATTGTGCTTCGTGCAACATAATTCTGGGTGCCATTTACAAACCATAAGTGCTAATGACTCCATTCCTTTTTGTGGTTGTAGTGCCTGTTGATTGTAGTACACTAAAACAAACCTGATCTCTCTAGGACATTCAGAAGCCAAGTTATAAGCCCACAAATGTGTAACTGCACTACTTCTTTAAAGTGACACCAGGCCCGGTGACCTTTGGGACATGGTTTTACCCCCTATAGGAATGTGCGATCATCATGAAACGTTCAGATCACTTACAACTCAAGAGATTCTACCTTCTTGTAACATTTCAGCCTGATTGGACCCTGTTTTCACACAAATGGACCCAGAATGATGTGAAATTGTGCTTCGTGCAACATAATTCTGGGTGCCATTTACAAACCATAAGTGCTAATGACTCCATTCCTTTTTGTGGTTGTAGGGGCTGTTGATTGGAGTACATTAAAACAAACCTGATCTCTCTAGGACATTCAGAAGCCAAGTTATAAGCCCACAAATGTGTAACTGGACTACTTCTTTAAATTGACACCAGATCCGGTGACCTTTGGGACATGGTTTGACCCCCTTAGGAAAGTGCTATCATCATGAAACGTTCAGATCACTTACAATTCAATAGATTCTACCTTCCTGTAACGTTTCAGCCTGATTGTACCTTGTTTTCACACAAATGAATCCAGAATGATGTGAAATTGTGCTTCGTGCAACATAATTCTGGGTGCCATTTACAAACCATAAGTGCTAATGACTCCATTCCTTTTTGAGGTTGTAGGGGCTGTTGATTGGAGTACACTAAAACAAACCTGATCTCTCTAGGACATTCAGAAACCAAGTTATAAGCCCTCAAAGGTGTAATTGGAATACTTCTTTAAAGTGACACCAGGCCCGGTGACCTTTGGGACATGGTTTGACCGCCTATAGGAATGTGCGATCATCATGAAACGTTCAGATCACTTACAACTCAAAAGATTCTACCTTCTTGTAACATTTCAGCCTGATTGGACCTTGTTTTCACACAAATGGACCCAGAATGATGTGAAATTGTGCTTCGTGCAACATAATTCTGGGTGCCATTTAAAAACCATAAGTGCTAATGACTCCATTCCTTTTTGTGGTTGTAGGGGCTGTTGATTGGAGTATACTAAAACAAACCTGATCTCTCTAGGACATTCAGAAGCCAAGTTATAAGCCCACAAAGATGTAACTGGACTACTTCTTTAAATTGACACCAGATCCGGTGACCTTTGGGACATGGTTTGACCCCCTATAGGAATGTGCGATCATCATGAAACGTTCAGATCACTTTCAACTCAATAGATTCTACCTTCTTGTAACGTTTCAGCCTGATTGGATCTTGTTTTCACACAAATGGACCCAGAATGATGTGAAATTGTGCTTCGTGCAACATAATTCTGGGTGCCATTTACAAACCATAAGTGCTAATGACTCCATTCCTTTTTGTGGTTGTAGTGCCTGTTGATTGTAGTACACTAAAACAAACCTGATCTCTCTAGGACATTCAGAAGCCAAGTTATAAGCCCACAAATGTGTAACTGCACTACTTCTTTAAAGTGACACCAGGCCCGGTGACCTTTGGGACATGGTTTTACCCCCTATAGGAATGTGCGATCATCATGAAACGTTCAGATCACTTACAACTCAAGAGATTCTACCTTCTTGTAACATTTCAGCCTGATTGGACCCTGTTTTCACACAAATGGACCCAGAATGATGTGAAATTGTGCTTCGTGCAACATAATTCTGGGTGCCATTTAAAAACCATAAGTGCTAATGACTCCATTCCTTTTTGTGGTTGTAGGGGCTGTTGATTGGAGTACATTAAAACAAACCTGATCTCTCTAGGACATTCAGAAGCCAAGTTATAAGCCCACAAATGTGTAACTGGACTACTTCTTTAAATTGACACCAGATCCGGTGACCTTTGGGACATGGTTTGACCCCCTTAGGAAAGTGCTATCATCATGAAACTTTCAGATCACTTACAACTCAATAGATTCTACCTTCCTGTAACGTTTCTGCCTGATTGGACCTTGTTTTCACACAAATGGACCGAGAATGATGTGAAATTGTGCTTCATGCAACATAATTCTGGGTGCCATTTAAAAACCATAAGTGCTAATGACTCCATTCCTTTTAGTGGAAATGGGGGCTGCTAATTGGAGTACTCTAAAACAAACCTGACCTCTCTAGGATATTCAGAAGCCAAGTTATAAGCCCACAAATGTGTAACTGGACTACTTCTTTAAAGTGACACCAGATCCGGTGACCTTTGGGACATGGTTTGACCCCCTATAGGAATGTGCGATCATCATGAAACATTCAGATCACTTACAACTCAATAGATTCTACCTTCTTGTAACGTTTCAGCCCTATTGGACCTTGTTTTCACACAAATGGACCCAGAATGATGTGAAATTGTGCTTCGTGCAACATAATTCTGGGTGCCATTTACAAACCATAAGTGCTAATGACTCCATTCCTTTTTGTGGTTGTAGGGGCTGTTGGTGCGAGTTCATTAAAACAAACCTAATCTCGCTAGGACATTCAGAAACCAAGTTATAAGCCCACAAAGGTGTAATTGGACTACTTCTTTAAAGTGACACCAGGCCCGGTGACCTTTGGGACATGGTTTGACCCCCTATAGGAATATGCGATCATCATGAAACGTTCAGATCACTTACAACTCAATAGATTCTACCTTCTTGTAACGTTTCAGCCTGATTGGACCTTGTTATCACACAAATGGACCCAGAATGATGTGAAATTGTGCTTCGTGCAACATAATTCTGGGTGCCATTTACAAACCATAAGTGGTAATGACTCCATTCCTTTTTGTGGTTGTAGGGGCTGTTGATTGGAGTACATTAAAACAAACCTGATCTCTCTAGGACATTCAGAAGCCAAGTTATAAGCCCACAAATGTGTAACTGGACTACTTCTTTAAATTGACACCAGATCCGGTGACCTTTGGGACATGGTTTGACCCCCTTAGGAAAGTGCTATCATCATGAAACGTTCAGATCACTTACAATTCAATAGATTCTACCTTCCTGTAACGTTTCAGCCTGATTGTACCTTGTTTTCACACAAATGAACCCAGAATGATGTGAAATTGTGCTTCGTGCAACATAATTCTGGGTGCCATTTACAAACCATAAGTGCTAATGACTCCATTCCTTTTTGAGGTTGTAGGGGCTGTTGATTGGAGTACACTAAAACAAACCTGATCTCTCTAGGACATTCAGAAACCAAGTTATAAGCCCTCAAAGGTGTAATTGGAATACTTCTTTAAAGTGACACCAGGCCCGGTGACCTTTGGGACATGGTTTGACCCCCTATAGGAATGTGCGATCATCATGAAACGTTCAGATCACTTACAACTCAAAAGATTCTACCTTCTTGTAACGTTTCAGCCTGATTGGACCTTGTTTTCACACAAATGGACCCAGAATGATGTGAAATTGTGCTTCGTGCAACATAATTCTGGGTGCCATTTAAAAACCATAAGTGCTAATGACTCCATTCCTTTTTGTGGTTGTAGGGGCTGTTGATTGGAGTATACTAAAACAAACCTGATCTCTCTAGGACATTCAGAAGCCAAGTTATAAGCCCACAAAGATGTAACTGGACTACTTCTTTAAATTGACACCAGATCCGGTGACCTTTGGGACATGGTTTGACCCCCTATAGGAATGTGCGATCATCATGAAACGTTCAGGTCACTTTCAACTCAATAGATTCTACCTTCTTGTAACGTTTCAGCCTGATTGGATCTTGTTTTCACACAAATGGACCCAGAATGATGTGAAATTGTGCTTCGTGCAACATAATTCTGGGTGCCATTTACAAACCATAAGTGCTAATGACTCCATTCCTTTTTGTGGTTGTAGTGCCTGTTGATTGTAGTACACTAAAACAAACCTGATCTCTCTAGGACATTCAGAAGCCAAGTTATAAGCCCACAAATGTGTAACTGCACTACTTCTTTAAAGTGACACCAGGCCCGGTGACCTTTGGGACATGGTTTTACCCCCTATAGGAATCTGCGATCATCATGAAACGTTCAGATCACTTACAACTCAAGAGATTCTACCTTCTTGTAACATTTCAGCCTGATTGGACCCTGTTTTCACACAAATGGACCCAGAATGATGTGAAATTGTGCTTCGTGCAACATAATTCTGGGTGCCATTTACAAACCATAAGTGCTAATGACTCCATTCCTTTTTGTGGTTGTAGGGGCTGTTGATTGGAGTACATTAAAACAAACCTGATCTCTCTAGGACATTCAGAAGCCAAGTTATAAGCCCACAAATGTGTAACTGGACTACTTCTTTAAATTGACACCAGATCCGGTGACCTTTGGGACATGGTTTGACCCCCTTAGGAAAGTGCTATCATCATGAAACGTTCAGATCACTTACAATTCAATAGATTCTACCTTCCTGTAACGTTTCAGCCTGATTGTACCTTGTTTTCACACAAATGAATCCAGAATGATGTGAAATTGTGCTTCGTGCAACATAATTCTGGGTGCCATTTACAAACCATAAGTGCTAATGACTCCATTCCTTTTTGAGGTTGTAGGGGCTGTTGATTGGAGTACACTAAAACAAACCTGATCTCTCTAGGACATTCAGAAACCAAGTTATAAGCCCTCAAAGGTGTAATTGGAATACTTCTTTAAAGTGACACCAGGCCCGGTGACCTTTGGGACATGGTTTGACCGCCTATAGGAATGTGCGATCATCATGAAACGTTCAGATCACTTACAACTCAAAAGATTCTACCTTCTTGTAACATTTCAGCCTGATTGGACCTTGTTTTCACACAAATGGACCCAGAATGATGTGAAATTGTGCTTCGTGCAACATAATTCTGGGTGCCATTTAAAAACCATAAGTGCTAATGACTCCATTCCTTTTTGTGGTTGTAGGGGCTGTTGATTGGAGTATACTAAAACAAACCTGATCTCTCTAGGACATTCAGAAGCCAAGTTATAAGCCCACAAAGATGTAACTGGACTACTTCTTTAAATTGACACCAGATCCGGTGACCTTTGGGACATGGTTTGACCCCCTATAGGAATGTGCGATCATCATGAAACGTTCAGATCACTTTCAACTCAATAGATTCTACCTTCTTGTAACGTTTCAGCCTGATTGGATCTTGTTTTCACACAAATGGACCCAGAATGATGTGAAATTGTGCTTCGTGCAACATAATTCTGGGTGCCATTTACAAACCATAAGTGCTAATGACTCCATTCCTTTTTGTGGTTGTAGTGCCTGTTGATTGTAGTACACTAAAACAAACCTGATCTCTCTAGGACATTCAGAAGCCAAGTTATAAGCCCACAAATGTGTAACTGCACTACTTCTTTAAAGTGACACCAGGCCCGGTGACCTTTGGGACATGGTTTTACCCCCTATAGGAATGTGCGATCATCATGAAACGTTCAGATCACTTACAACTCAAGAGATTCTACCTTCTTGTAACATTTCAGCCTGATTGGACCCTGTTTTCACACAAATGGACCCAGAATGATGTGAAATTGTGCTTCGTGCAACATAATTCTGGGTGCCATTTAAAAACCATAAGTGCTAATGACTCCATTCCTTTTTGTGGTTGTAGGGGCTGTTGATTGGAGTACATTAAAACAAACCTGATCTCTCTAGGACATTCAGAAGCCAAGTTATAAGCCCACAAATGTGTAACTGGACTACTTCTTTAAATTGACACCAGATCCGGTGACCTTTGGGACATGGTTTGACCCCCTTAGGAAAGTGCTATCATCATGAAACTTTCAGATCACTTACAACTCAATAGATTCTACCTTCCTGTAACGTTTCTGCCTGATTGGACCTTGTTTTCACACAAATGGACCGAGAATGATGTGAAATTGTGCTTCATGCAACATAATTCTGGGTGCCATTTAAAAACCATAAGTGCTAATGACTCCATTCCTTTTAGTGGAAATGGGGGCTGCTAATTGGAGTACTCTAAAACAAACCTGACCTCTCTAGGATATTCAGAAGCCAAGTTATAAGCCCACAAATGTGTAACTGGACTACTTCTTTAAAGTGACACCAGGCCCGGTGACCTTTGGGACATGGTTTGACTCCCAATAGGAATGTGCGATCATCATGAAACGTTCAGATCACTTACAACTCAATAGATTCTACCTTCTTGTAACGTTTCAGCCTGATTGGACCTAGTTTTCACACAAATGGACCTAGAATGATGTGAAATTGTGCTTCGTGCAACATAATCCTGGGTGCCATTTAAAAACCATAAGTGCTAATGACTCCAATCCTTTTTGAGGTTGTAGGGGCTGTTGATTGGAGTACACTAAAACAAACCTGATCTCTCTAGGACATTCAGAAACCAAGTTATAAGCCCTCAAAGGTGTAATTGGACTACTTCTTTAAAGTGACACCAGGCCCGGTGACCTTTGGGACATGGTTTGACCCCCTATAGGAATGTGCGATCATCATGAAACATTCAGATCACTTACAACTCAATAGATTCTACCTTCTTGTAACGTTTCAGCCCTATTGGACCTTGTTTTCACACAAATGGACCCAGAATGATGTGAAATTGTGCTTCGTGCAACATAATTCTGGGTGCCATTTAAAAACCATAAGTGCTAATGACTCCATTCCTTTTAGTGGTTGTAGGGGCTGTTGATTGGATTATACTAAAACAAACCGGATCTCTCTAGGACATTCAGAAGCCAATTTATAAGCCCACAAATGTGTAACTGGACTACTTCTTTAAATTGACACCAGATCCGGTGACCTTTGGGACATGGTTTGACCCCCTTAGGAAAGTGCGATCATCTTGAAACGTTCAGATAACTTACAACTCAATAGATTCTACCTTCTTGTAACGTTTCAGCCTGATTGGACCTTGTTATCACACAAATGGACCCAGAATGATGTGAAATTGTGCTTCGTGCAACATAATTCTGGGTGCCATTTACAAACCATAAGTGCTAATGACTCCATTCCTTTTTGTGGTTGTAGGGGCTGTTGATTGGAGTACATTAAAACAAACCTGATCTCTCTAGGATATTCAGAAGCCAAGTTATAAGCCCACAAATGTGTAACTGGACTACTTCTTTAAATTGACACCAGATCCGGTGACCTTTGGGACATGGTTTGACCACCTTAGGAAAGTTCTATCATCATGAAACGTTCAGATCACTTACAATTCAATAGAGTCTACCTTCCTGTAACGTTTCAGCCTGATTGTACCTTGTTTTCACACAAATGAACCCAGAATGATGTGAAATTGTGCTTCGTGCAACATAATTCTGGGTGCCATTTACAAACCATGAGTGCTAATGACTCCATTCCTTTTTGTGGTTGTAGTGCCTGTTGATTGGAGTACACTAAAACAAACCTGATCCCTCTAGGACATTGAGAAGCCAAGTTATAAGCCCACAAATGTGTAACTGGACTACTTCTTTAAAGTGACACCAGGTCCGGTGACCTTTGGGACATGGTTTGACCCCCTTAGGAAAGTGCTATCATCATGAAACGTTCAGATCACTTACAATTCAATAGATTCTACCTTCCTGTAACGTTTCAGCCTGATTGTACCTTGTTTTCACACAAATGAACCCAGAATGATGTGAAATTGTGCTTCGTGCAACATAATTCTGGGTGCCATTTACAAACCATAAGTGCTAATGACTCCATTCCTTTTTGTGGTTGTAGGGGCTGTTGATTGGAGTACATTAAAACAAACCTGATCTCTCTAGGACATTCAGAAGCCAAGTTATAAGCCCACAAAAGAGTAACTGGACTACTTCTTTAAATTGACACCAGATCCGGTGACCTTTGGGACATGGTTTGACCCCCTTAGGAAAGTGCTATCATCATGAAACGTTCAGATCACTTACAATTCAATAGATTCTACCTTCCTGTAACGTTTCAGCCTGATTGGACCTTGTTTTCACACAAATGAACCCAGAATGATGTGAAATTGTGCTTCGTGCAACATAATTCTGGGTGCCATTTAAAAACCATAAGTGCTAATGACTCCATTCCTTTTTGTGGCTGTAGGGGCTGTTGATTGGAGTACATCAAAACAAACCTGATCTCTCTAGGACATTCAGAAGCCAAGTTATAAGCCCACAAATGTGTAACTGGACTACTTCTTTAAATTGACACCAGATCCGGTGACCTTTGGGACATGGTTTGACCCCCTTAGGGAAAGTGCTATCATCATGAAACGTTCAGATCACTTACAACTCAATAGATTCTACCTTCCTGTAACGTTTCTGCCTGATTGGACCTTGTTTTCACACAAATGGACCCAGAATGATGTGAAATTGTGCTTCATGCAACATAATTCTGGGTGCCATTTAAAAACCATAAGTGCTAATGACTCCATTCCTTTTAGTGGAAATGGGGGCTGCTAATTGGAGTACTCTAAAACAAAACTGACCTCTCTAGGATATTCAGAAGCCAAGTTATAAGCCCACAAATGTGTAACTGGAATACTTCTTTAAAGTGACACCAGGCCCGGTGACCTTTGGGACATGGTTTGACTCCCAATAGGAATGTGCGATCATCATGAAACGTTCAGATCACTTACAACTCAATAGATTCTACCTTCTTGTAACGTTTCAGCCTGATTGGACCTAGTTTTCACACAAATGGACCTAGAATGATGTGAAATTGTGCTTTGTGCAACATAATTCTGGGTGCCATTTAAAAACCATAAGTGCTAATGACTCCATTCCTTTTTGAGGTTGTAGGGGCTGTTGATTGGAGTACACTAAAACAAACCTGATCTCTCTAGGACATTCAGAAACCAAGTTATAAGCCCTCGAAGGTGTAATTGGACTACTTCTTTAAAGTGACACCAGGCCCGGTGACCTTTGGGACATGGTTTGACCCCCTATAGGAATGTGCGATCATCATGAAACATTCAGATCACTTACAACTCAATAGATTCTACCTTCTTGTAACGTTTCAGCCCTATTGGACCTTGTTTTCACACAAATGGACCCAGAATGATGTGAAATTGTGCTTCGTGCAACATAATTCTGGGTGCCATTTACAAACCATAAGTGCTAATGACTCCATTCCTTTTTGTGGTTGTAGGGGCTGTTGATTGGAGTATACTAAAACAAACCTGATCTCTCTAGGACATTCAGAAGCCAAGTTATAAGCCCACAAATGTGTAACTGGACTACTTCTTTAAATTGACACCAGGTCCGGTGACCTTTGGGACATGGTTTGACCCCCTTAGGAAAGTGCGATCATCTTGAAACGTTCAGATAACTTACAACTCAATAGATTCTACCTTCTTGTAACGTTTCAGCCTGATTGGACCTTGTTATCACACAAATGGACCCAGAATGATGTGAAATTGTGCTTCGTGCAACATAATTCTGGGTGCCATTTACAAACCATAAGTGCTAATGACTCCATTCCTTTTTGTGGTTGTAGGGGCTGTTGATTGGAGTACATTAAAACAAACCTGATCTCTCTAGGACATTCAGAAGCCAAGTTATAAGCCCACAAATGTGTAACTGGACTACTTCTTTAAATTGACACCAGATCCGGTGACCTTTGGGACATGGTTTGACCCCCTTAGGAAAGTGCTGTCATCATGAAACGTTCAGATCACTTACAATTCAATAGATTCTACCTTCCTGTAACGTTTCAGCCTGATTGTACCTTGTTTTCACACAAATGAACCCAGAATGATGTGAAATTGTGCTTCGTGCAACATAATTCTGGGTGCCATTTACAAACCATAAGTGCTAATGACTCCATTCCTTTTTGAGGTTGTAGGGGCTGTTGATTGGAGTACACTAAAACAAACCTGATCTCTCTAGGACATTCAGAAACCAAGTTATAAGCCCTCAAAGGTGTAATTGTAATACTTCTTTAAAGTGACACCAGGCCCGGTGACCTTTGGGACATGGTTTGACCCCCTATAGGAATGTGCGATCATCATGAAACGTTCAGATCACTTACAACTCAAAAGATTCTACCTTCTTGTAACGTTTCAGCCTGATTGGACCTTGTTTTCACACAAATGGACCCAGAATGATGTGAAATTGTGCTCCGTGCAACATAAATCTGGGTGCCATTTAAAAACCATAAGTGCTAATGACTCCATTCCTTTTTGTGGTTGTAGGGGCTGTTGATTGGAGTATACTAAAACAAACCTGATCTCTCTAGGACATTCAGAAGCCAAGTTATAAGCCCACAAAGATGTAACTGGACTACTTCTTTAAATTGACACCAGATCCGGTGACCTTTGGGACATGGTTTGACCCCTTATAGGAATGTGCGATCATCATGAAACGTTCAGATCACTTACAATTCAATAGATTCTACCTTCCTGTAACGTTTCAGCCTGATTGTACCTTGTTTTCACACAAATGAACCCAGAATGATGTGAAATTGTGCTTCGTGCAACATAATTCTGGGTGCCATTTACAAACCATAAGTGCTAATGACTCCATTCCTTTTTGAGGTTGTAGGGGCTGTTGATTGGAGTACACTTCAAACAAACCTGATCTCTCTAGGACATTCAGAAACCAAGTTATAAGCCCTCAAAGGTGTAATTGGAATACTTCTTTAAAGTGACACCAGGCCCGGTGACCTTTGGGACATGGTTTGACCCCCTATAGGAATGTGCGATCATCATGAAACGTTCAGATCACTTACAACTCAAAAGATTCTACCTTCTTGTAACGTTTCAGCCTGATTGGACCTTGTTTTCACACAAATGGACCCAGAATGATGTGAAATTGTGCTCCTTGCAACATAAATCTGGGTGCCATTTAAAAACCATAAGTGCTAATGACTCCATTCCTTTTTGTGGTTGTAGGGGCTGTTGATTGGAGTATACTAAAACAAACCTGATCTCTCTAGGACATTCAGAAGCCAAGTTATAAGCCCACAAAGATGTAACTGGACTACTTCTTTAAATTGACACCAGAGCCGGTGACCTTTGGGACATGGTTTGACCCCTTATAGGAATGTGCTATCATCATGAAACGTTCAGATCACTTACAATTCAATAGATTCTACCTTCCTGTAACGTTTCAGCCTGATTGTACCTTGTTTTCACACAAATGAACCCAGAATGATCTGAAATTGTGCTTCGTGCAACATAATTCTGGGTGCCATTTACAAACCATAAGTGCTAATGACTCCATTCCTTTTTGAGGTTGTAGGGGCTGTTGATTGGAGTACACTAAAACAAACCTGATCTCTCTAGGACATTCAGAAACCAAGTTATAAGCCCTCAAAGGTGTAATTGGAATACTTCTTTAAAGTGACACCAGGCCCGGTGACCTTTGGGACATGGTTTGACCCCCTATAGGAATGTGCGATCATCATGAAACGTTCAGATCACTTACAAATCAAAAGATTCTACCTTCTTGTAACGTTTCAGCCTGATTGGACCTTGTTTTCACACAAATGGACCCAGAATGATGTGAAATTGTGCTCCGTGCAACATAAATCTGGGTGCCATTTAAAAACCATAAGTGCTAATGACTCCATTCCTTTTTGTGGTTGTAGGGGCTGTTGATTGGAGTATACTAAAACAAACCTGATCTCTCTAGGACATTCAGAAGCCAAGTTATAAGCCCACAAAGATGTAACTGGACTACTTCTTTAAATTGACACCAGATCCGGTGACCTTTGGGACATGGTTTGACCCCTTATAGGAATGTGCGATCATCATGAAACGTTCAGATCACTTTCAACTCAATAGATTCTACCTCCTTGTAACGTTTCAGCCTGATTGGATCTTGTTTTCACACAAATGGACCCAGAATGATGTGAAATTGTGCTTCGTGCAACATAATTCTGGGTGCCATTTACAAACCATAAGTGCTAATGACTCCATTCCTTTTTGTGGTTGTAGTGCCTGTTGATTGGAGTACACTAAAACAAACCTGATCTCTCTAGGACATTCAGAAGCCAAGTTATAAGCCCACAAATGTGTAACTGCACTACTTCTTTAAAGTGACACCAGGCCCGGTGACCTTTGGGACATGGTTTGACCCCCTTAGGAATGTGCGATCATCATGAAACGTTCAGATCACTTACAACTCAAGAGATTCTACCTTCTTGTAACATTTCAGCCTGATTGGACCCTGTTTTCACACAAATGGACCCAGAATGATGTGAAATTGTGCTTCGTGCAACATAATTCTGGGTGCCATTTAAAAACCATAAGTGCTAATGACTCCATTCCTTTTTGTGGTTGTAGGGGCTGTTGATTGGAGTACATTAAAACAAACCTGATCTCTCTAGGACATTCAGAAGCCAAGTTATAAGCCCACAAATGTGTAACTGGACTACTTCTTTAAATTGACACCAGATCCGGTGACCTTTGGGACATGGTTTGACCCCCTTAGGAAAGTGCTATCATCATGAAACGTTCAGATCCCTTACAATTCAATAGATTCTACCTTCCTGTAACGTTTCAGCCTGATTGGACCTTGTTTTCACACAAATGAACCCAGAATGATGTGAAATTGTGCTTCGTGCAACATAATTCTGGGTGCCATTTAAAAACCATAAGTGCTAATGACTCCATTCCTTTTTGTGGTTGTAGGGGCTGTTGATTGGAGTACATTAAAACAAACCTGATCTCTCTAGGACATTCAGAAGCCAAGTTATAAGCCCACAAAAGAGTAACTGGACTACTTCTTTAAATTGACACCAGATCCGGTGACCTTTGGGACATGGTTTGACCCCCTTAGGAAAGTGCTATCATCATGAAACGTTCAGATCACTTACAATTCAATAGATTCTACCTTCCTGTAACGTTTCAGCCTGATTGTACCTTGTTTTCACACAAATGAACCCAGAATGATGTGAAATTGTGCTTCGTGCAACATAATTCTGGGTGCCATTTAAAAACCATAAGTGCTAATGACTCCATTCCTTTTTGTGGCTGTAGGGGCTGTTGATTGGAGTACATGAAAACAAACCTGATCTCTCTAGGACATTCAGAAGCCAAGTTATAAGCCCACAAATGTGTAACTGGACTACTTCTTTAAATTGACACCAGATCCGGTGACCTTTGGGACATGGTTTGACCCCCTTAGGAAAGTGCTATCATCATGAAACGTTCAGATCACTTACAACTCAATATATTCTACCTTCCTGTAACGTTTCTGCCTGATTGGACCTTGTTTTCACACAAATGGACCCAGAATGATGTGAAATTGTGCTTCATGCAACATAATTCTGGGTGCCATTTAAAAACCATAAGTGCTAATGACTCCATTCCTTTTAGTGGAAATGGGGGCTGCTAATTGGAGTACTCTAAAACAAAACTGACCTCTCTAGGATATTCAGAAGCCAAGTTATAAGCCCACAAATGTGTAACTGGACTACTTCTTTAAAGTGACACCAGGCCCGGTGACCTTTGGGACATGGTTTGACTCCCAATAGGAATGTGCGATCATCATGAAACGTTCAGATCACTTACAACTCAATAGATTCTACCTTCTTGTAACGTTTCAGCCTGATTGGACCTAGTTTTCACACAAATGGACCTAGAATGATGTGAAATTGTGCTTCGTGCAACATAATTCTGGGTGCCATTTAAAAACCATAAGTGCTAATGACTCCATTCCTTTTTGTGGTTGTAGGGGCTGTTGATTGGAGTACACTAAAACAAACCTGATCTCTCTAGGACATTCAGAAACCAAGTTATAAGCCCTCAAAGGTGTAATTGGACTACTTCTTTAAAGTGACACCAGGCCCGGTGACCTTTGGGACATGGTTTGACCCCCTATAGGAATGTGCGATCATCATGAAACATTCAGATCACTTACAACTCAATAGATTCTACCTTCTTGTAACGTTTCAGCCCTATTGGACCTTGTTTTCACACAAATGGACCCAGAATGATGTGAAATTGTGCTTCGTGCAACATAATTCTGGGTGCCATTTACAAACCATAAGTGCTAATGACTCCATTCCTTTTTGTGGTTGTAGGGGCTTTTGGTGCGAGTACATTAAAACAAACCTGATCTCGCTAGGACATTCAGAAATCAAGTTATAAGCCCACAAAGGTGTAATTGGACTACTTCTTTAAAGTGACACCAGGCCCGGTGACCTTTGGGACATGGTTTGACCCCCTATAGGAATATTCGATCATCATGAAACGTTCAGATCACTTACAACTCAATAGATTCTACCTTCTTGTAACGTTTCAGCCTGATTGGACCTTGCTTTCATACAAATGAACCCAGAATGATGTGAAATTGTGCTTCGTGCAACATAATTCTGGGTGCCATTTAAAAACCATAAGTGCTAATGACTCCATTCCTTTTTGTGGTTGTAGGGGCTGTTGATTGGAGTATACTAAAACAAACCTGATCTCTCTAGGACATTCAGAAGCCAAGTTATAAGCCCACAAATGTGTAACTGGACTACTTCTTTAAATTGACACCAGATCCGGTGACCTTTGGGACATGGTTTGACCCCCTTAGGAAAGTGCAATCATCTTGAAACGTTCAGATAACTTACAACTCAATAGATTCTACCTTCCTGTAACGTTTCAGCCTGATTGGACCTTGTTATCACACAAATGGACCCAGAATGATGTGAAATTGTGCTTCGTGCAACATAATTCTGGGTGCCATTTACAAACCATAAGTGCTAATGACTCCATTCCTTTTTGTGGTTGTAGGGGCTGTTGATTGGAGTACATTAAAACAAACCTGATCTCTCTAGGACATTCAGAAGCCAAGTTATAAGCCCACAAATGTGTAACTGGACAACTTCTTTA
The DNA here is from genome assembly GCF_043380555.1 of Nothobranchius furzeri. Lineage (NCBI taxonomy): Eukaryota > Metazoa > Chordata > Actinopteri > Cyprinodontiformes > Nothobranchiidae > Nothobranchius > Nothobranchius furzeri. Next base: position 35,960,641 of record NC_091743.1, read on the forward strand.
AATTGACACCAGATCCGGTGACCTTTGGGACATGGTTTGACCCCCTTAGGAAAGTGCTATCATCATGAAACGTTCAGATCACTTACAATTCAATAGATTCTACCTTCCTGTAACGTTTCAGCCTGATTGTACCTTGTTTTCACACAAATGAACCCAGAATGATGTGAAATTGTGCTTCGTGCAACATAATTCTGGGTGCCATTTACAAACCATAAGTGCTAATGACTCCATTCCTTTTTGAGGTTGTAGGGGCTGTTGATTGGAGTACACTAAAACAAACCTGATCTCTCTAGGACATTCAGAAACCAAGTTATAAGCCCTCAAAGGTGTAATTGGAATACTTCTTTAAAGTGACACCAGGCCCGGTGACCTTTGGGACATGGTTTGACCCCCTATAGGAATGTGCGATCATCATGAAACGTTCAGATCACTTACAACTCAAAAGATTCTACCTTCTTGTAACGTTTCAGCCTGATTGGACCTTGTTTTCACACAAATGGACCCAGAATGATGTGAAATTGTGCTCCGTGCAACATAAATCTGGGTGCCATTTAAAAACCATAAGTGCTAATGACTCCATTCCTTTTTGTGGTTGTAGGGGCTGTTGATTGGAGTATACTAAACAAACCTGATCTCTCTAGGACATTCAGAAGCCAAGTTATAAGCCCACAAAGATGTAACTGGACTACTTCTTTAAATTGACACCAGATCCGGTGACCTTTGGGACATGGTTTGACCCCTTATAGGAATGTGCGATCATCATGAAACGTTCAGATCACTTTCAACTCAATAGATTCTACCTTCTTGTAACGTTTCAGCCTGATTGGATCTTGTTTTCACACAAATGGACCCAGAATGATGTGAAATTGTGCTTCGTGCAACATAATTCTGGGTGCCATTTACAAACCATAAGTGCTAATGACTCCATTCCTTTTTGTGGTTGTAGTGCCTGTTGATTGGAGTACACTAAAACAAACCTGATCTCTCTAGGACATTCAGAAGCCAAGTTATAAGCCCACAAATGTGTAACTGCACTACTTCTTTAAAGTGACACCAGGCCCGGTGACCTTTGGGACATGGTTTTACCCCCTATAGGAATGTGCGATCATCATGAAACGTTCAGATCACTTACAACTCAAGAGATTCTACCTTCTTGTAACATTTCAGCCTGATTGGACCCTGTTTTCACACAAATGGACCCAGAATGATGTGAAATTGTGCTTCGTGCAACATAATTCTGGGTGCCATTTAAAAACCATAAGTGCTAATGACTCCATTCCTTTTTGTGGTTGTAGGGGCTGTTGATTGGAGTACATTAAAACAAACCTGATCTCTCTAGGACATTCAGAAGCCAAGTTATAAGCCCACAAAGGTGTAACTGGACTACTTCTTTAAATTGACACCAGATCCGGTGACCTTTGGGACATGGTTTGACCCCCTTAGGAAAGTGCTATCATCATGAAACGTTCAGATCCCTTACAATTCAATAGATTCTACCTTCCTGTAACGTTTCAGCCTGATTGGACCTTGTTTTCACACAAATGAACCCAGAATGATGTGAAATTGTGCTTCGTGCAACATAATTCTGGGTGCCATTTAAAAACCATAAGTGCTAATGACTCCATTCCTTTTTGTGGTTGTAGGGGCTGTTGATTGGAGTATACTAAAACAAACCTGATCTCTCTAGGACATTCAGAAGCCAAGTTATAACCCCACAAATGTGTAACTGGACTACTTTAAAATGACACCAGATCCGGTGACCTTAGGGACATGGTTTGACCCCCTTAGGAAAGTGCGATCATCTTGAAACGTTCAGATCACTTACAACTCAATAGATTCTACCTTCTTGTAACGTTTCAGCCTGATTGGACCTTGTTTTCACACAAATGGACCCAGAATGATGTGAAATTGTGCTTCATGCAAAATAATTCTGGGTGCCATTTACAAACAATAAGTGCTAATGACTCCATTCCTTTTTGTGGTTGTAGGGGCTGTTGATTGGAGTACATTAAAACAAACCTGATCTCTCTAGGACATTCAGAAGCCAAGTTATAAGCCCACAAATGTGTAACTGGACTACTTCTTTAAATTGACACCAAATCCGGTGACCATTGGGACATGGTTTGATCCCCTTAGGAAAGTACTATCATCATGAAACGTTCAGATCACTTACAACTCAATAGATTCTACCTTCCTGTAACGTTTCAGCCTGATTGGACCTTGTTTTCACACAAATGAACCCAGAATGATGTGAAATTGTGCTTCGTGCAACATATTTCTGGGTGCCATTTAAGAACCATAAGTGCTAATGACTCCATTCCTTTTTGTGGTTGTATGGGCTGTTGATTGGAGTATACTAAAACAAACCTGATCTCTCTAGGACATTCAGAAACCAAGTTATAAGCCCACAAAGGTGTAACTGGACTACTTCTTTAAAGTGACACCAGGCCCGGTGACCTTTGGGACATGGTTTTACCCCCTATAGGAATGTGCGATCATCATGAAACATTCAGATCACTTACAACTCAATAGATTCTACCTTCTTGTAACGTTTCAGCCTGATTAGACCTTGTTTTCACACAAATGGAGCCAGAATGATGTGAAATTGTGCTTCGTGCAACATAATTCTGGGTGCCATTTACAATCCATTAGTGCTAATGACTCCATTCCTTTTTGTGGTTGTAGGGGCTGTTGATTGGAGTATACTAAAACAAACCTGATCTCTCTAGGACATTCAGAAGCCAAGTTATAAGCCCACAAATGTGTAACTGGAATACTTCTTTAAATTGACACCAGATCCGGTGACCTTTGGGACATGGTTTGACCCCCTTAGGAAAGTGCTATCATCATGAAACGTTCAGATCACTTACAACTCAATAGATTCTACCTTCTTGTAACGTTTCAGCCTGATTGGACCTTGTTTTCACACAAATGGACCCAGAATGATGTGAAATTGTGCTTCGTGCAACATAATTCTGGGTGCCATTTACAAACCATAAGTGCTAATGACTCCATTCCTTTTTGTGGTTGTATGGGCTGTTGGTTGGAGTACATTAAAACAAACCTGATCTCTCTAGGACATTCAGAAACCAAGTTATAATCCCTCAAAGGTGTAATTGGACTACTTCTTTAAAGTGACACCAGGCCCAGTGACCTTTGGGACATTGTTTGATCACCTTAGGAAAGTACTATCATCATGAAACGTTCAGATCACTTACAACTCAATAGATTCTACCTTTCTGTAACGTTTCAGCCTGATTGGACCTTGTTTTCACACAAATGAACCCAGAATGATGTGAAATTGTGCTTCGTGCAACATAATTCTGGGTGCCATTTAAAAACCATAAGTGCTAATGACTCCATTCCTTTTTGTGGTTGTAGGGGCTGTTGATTGGAGTATACTATAACAAACCTGATCTCTCTAGGACATTCAGAAGCCAAGTTATAAGCCCACAAATGTGTAACTGGACTACTTCTTTAAATTGACACCAGATCCGGTGACCTTTGGGACATGGTTTGACCCCCTTGGGAAAGTGCTATCATCATGAAACGTTCAGATCACTTACAACTCAATAGATTCTACCTTCTTGTAACGTTTCAGCCTTATTGGACCTTGTTTTCACACAAATGGACCCAGAATGATGTGAAATAGTGCTTCGTGCAACATAATTCTGGGTGCCATTTACAAACCATAAGTGCTAATGACTCCATTCCTTTTTGTGGTTGTAGGGGCTGTTGGCTGGAGTACATTAAAACAAACCTGATCTCTTTAGGACATTCAGAAACCAAGTTATAATCCCTCAAAGGTGTAATTGGACTACTTCTTTAAAGTGACACCAGGCCCGGTGACCTTTGGGACATGGTTTGACCCCCTATAGGAATGTGCGATCATCATGAAACGTTCAGATCACCTACAACTCAATAGATTCTACCTTCTTGTAACGTTTCAGCCTGATTGGACCTTGTTTTCACACAAATGAACCCAGAATGATGTGAAATTGTGCTTCGTGCAACATAATTCTGGGTGCCATTTAAAAACCATAAGTGCTAATGACTCCATTCCTTTTTGTGGTTGTAGGGGCTGTTGATTGGAGTATACTAAAACAAACCTGATCTCTCTAGGACATTCAGAAGCCAAGTTATAAGCCCACAAATGTGTAACTGGACTACTTCTTTAAATTGACACCAGATCCGGTGACCTTTGGGACATGGTTTGACCCCCTTAGGAAAGTGCGATCATCTTGAAACGATCAGATCACTTACAACTCAATAGATTCTACCTTCTTGTAACGTTTCAGCCTGATTGGACCTTGTTTTCACACAAATGGACCCAGAATGATGTGAAATTGTGCTTCGTGCAACATAATTCTGGGTGCCATTTACAAACCATAAGTGCTAATTACTCCATTCCTTTTAGTGGTTGTAGGGGCTGTTGATTGGAGTACATTAAAACAAACCTGATCTCTCTAGGACATTCAGAAGCCAAGTTATAAGACCACAAATGTGTAACTGGACTACTTCTTTAAATTGACACCAGATCCGGTGACCTTTGGGACATGGTTTGACCCCCTTAGGAAAGTGCTATCATCTTGAAACGTTCAGATCACTTACAATTCAATAGATTCTACCTTCCTGTAACGTTTCAGCCTGACTGTACCTTGTTTTCACACAAATGAAACCAGAATGATGTGAAATTGTGCTTCGTGCAACATAATTCTGGGTCCCATTTACAAACCATAAGTGCTAATGACTCCATTCCTTTTTGAAGTTGTAGGGGCTGTTGATTGGAGTACACTAAATGATGTGAAATTGTGCTTCGTGCAACATAATTCTGGGTGCCATTTACAAACCATAAGTGCTAATGACTCCATTCCTTTTTGTGGTTGTAGGGGCTGTTGATTGTAGTACATTAAAACAAACCTGATCTCTCTAGGGCATTCAGAAGCCAAGTTATAAGCCCACAAATGTGTAACTGGACTACTTCTTTAAATTGACACCAGATCAGGTGACCTTTGGGACATTGTTTGATCCCCTTAGGAAAGTACTATCATCATGAAACGTTCAGATCACTTACAACTCAATAGATTCTACCTTTCTGTAACGTTTCAGCCTGATTGGACCTTGTTTTCACACAAATGAACCCAGAATGATGTGAAATTGTGCTTTGTGCAACATAATTCTGGGTGCCATTTAAAAACCATAAGTGCTAATGAGTCCATTCCTTTTTTAGGTTGTAGGGGCTGTTGATTGGAGTACACTAAAACAAATCTGATCTCTCTAGGACATTCAGAAACCAAGTTATATGCCCTCAAAGGTGCAATTAGACTACTTCTTTAAAGTGACACCAGGCCCGGTGACCTTTGGGACATGGTTTTACCCCCTATAGGAATGTGCGATCATCATGAAACGTTCAGATCACTTACAACTCAATAGATTCTACCTTCTTGTAACGTTTCAGCCTGATTGAACCGTGTTTTCACACAAATGGACCCAGAATGATGTGAAATTGTGCTTCGTGCAACATAATTCTGGGTGCCATTTACAAACCATAAGTGCTAATGACTCCATTCCTTTTTGTGGTTGTAGGGGCTGTTGGTTGGAGTACATTAAAACAAACCTGATCTCTCTAGGACATTCAGAAGCCAAGTTATAAGCCCACAAATGTGTAACTGGACTACTTCTTTAAATTGACACCAGATCCGGTGACCTTTGGTACATGGTTTGACCCCCTTAAGAAAGTGCTATCATCATGAAACGTTCAGATCACTTACAACTCAATAGATTCTACCTTCCTGTAACGTTTCAGCCTGACTGGACCTTGTTTTCACACAAATGAACCCAGAATGATGTGAAATTGTGCTTCGTGCAACATAATTCTGGGTGCCATTTAAAAACCATAAGTGCTAATGACTCCATTCCTTTTTGTGGTTGTAGGGGCTGTTGATTGGAGTATACTAAAACAAACCTGATCTCTCTAGGACATTCAGAAGCCAAGTTATAAGCCCACAAATGTGTAACTGGACTACTTTTTTAAATTGACACCAGATCCGGTGACCTTTGGACATGGTTTGACCCCCTTAGGAAAGTGCTATCATCATGAAACGTTCAGATCACTTACAACTCAATAGATTCTACCTTCTTGTAACGTTTCAGCCTGATTGGACCTTGTTTTCACACAAATGGACCCAGAATGATGTGAAATAGTGCTTCGTGCAACATAATTCTGGGTGCCATTTACAAACCATAAGTGCTAATGACTCCATTCCTTTTTGTGGTTGTAGGGGCTGTTGGCTGGAGTACATTAAAACAAACCTGATCTCTTTAGGACATTCAGAATCCAAGTTATAAGCCCACAAATGTGCAACTGGACTACTTCTTTAGACACCAGATCCGGTGACCTTTGGGACATGGTTTGACCCCCTTAGGGAAGTGCTATCATCATGAAACGTTCAGATCACTTACAACTCAATAGATTCTACCTTCTTGTAACGTTTCAGCCTGATTGGACCTTGTTTTCACACAAATGGACCCAGAATGATGTGAAATTGTGCTTCGTACAACATAATTCTGGGTGCCATTTACAAACCATAAGTGCTAATGACTCCATTCCTTTTTGTAGTTGTAGGGGCTGTTGATTGAAGTATACTAAAACAAACCTGATCTCTCTAGGACATTCAGAAGCCAAGTTATAAGCCCACAAATGTGTAACTGGACTACTTCTTTAGACACCAGATCCGGTGACCTTTGGGACATGGTTTGACCCCCTTAGGGAAGTGCTATCATCATGAAACGTTCAGATAACTTACAACTTAATAGATTCTACCTTCCTGTAATGTTTCAGCCTGATTGGACCTTGTTTTCACACAAATGGACCCAAAATGATGTGAAATTGTGCTTCGTGCAACATAATTCTGGGTGCCATTTACAAACCATAAGTGCTAATGACTCCATTCCTTTTTGTGGTTGTAGGGGCTGTTGATTGGAGTACACTAAAACAAACCTGATCTCTCTAGGACATTCAGAAGCCAAGTTATAAGCCCACAAATGTGTAACTGGACTACTTCTTTAAAGTGACACCAGATCCGGTGACTTTTGGGACATGGTTTGACCCCCTTAGGAAAGTGCTATCATCATGAAACGTTCAGATCACTTGCAACTCAATAGATTCTACCTTCCTGTAACGTTTCAGCCTGATTGGACCTTGTTTTCACACAAATGAACCCAGAATGATGTGAAATTGTGCTTCGTGCAACATAATTCTGGGTGCCATTTAAAAACCATGAGTGCTAATGACTCCATTCCTTTTTGAGGTAATGGGGGCTGTTAATTGGAGTACGCTAAAACAAACCTGATTTCTCTAGGACATTCAGAAGCCAAGTTATAAGCCCACAAATGTGTAACTGGACTACTTCTTTAAATTGACACCAGTTCCGGTGACCTTTGGGACATGGTTTGACCCCATTAGGAAAGTGCTATCATCATGAAACGTTCAGATCACTTACAACTCAGTAGATTCTACCTTCCTGTAACGTTTCAGCCTGATTGGACCTTGTTTTCACACAAATGAACCCAGAATGATGTGAAATTGTGCTTCGTGCAACATAATTCTGGGTGCCATTTACAAACCATAAGTGCTAATGACTCCATTCCTTTTTGTGGTTGTAGGGGCTGTTGATTGGAGTACATTAAAACAAACCTGATCTCTCTAGGACATTCAGAAGCCAAGTTATAAGCCCACAAATGTGTAACTGGACTACTTTTTTAAATTGACACCAGATCCGGTCACCTTTGGACATGGTTTGACCCCCTTAGGGAAGTGCTATCATCATGAAACGTTCAGATCACTTACAACTCAATAGATTCTACCTTCTTGTAACGTTTCAGCCTGATTGGACCTTGTTTTCACACAAATGGACCCAGAATGATGTGAAATTGTGCTTCGTACAACATAATTCTGGGTGCCATTTACAAACCATAAGTGCTAATGACTCCATTCCTTTTTGTAGTTGTAGGGGCTGTTGATTGGAGTATACTAAAACAAACCTGATCTCTCTAGGACATTCAGAAGCCAAGTTATAAGCCCACAAATGTGTAACTGGACTACTTCTTTAGACACCAGATCCGGTGACCTTTGGGACATGGTTTGACCCCCTTAGGGAAGTGCTATCATCATGAAACGTTCAGATAACTTACAACTTAATAGATTCTACCTTCCTGTAATGTTTCAGCCTGATTGGACCTTGTTTTCACACAAATGGACCCAAAATGATGTGAAATTGTGCTTCGTGCAACATAATTCTGGGTGCCATTTACAAACCATAAGTGCTAATGACTCCATTCCTTTTTGTGGTTGTAGGGGCTGTTGATTGGAGTACACTAAAACAAACCTGATCTCTCTAGGACATTCAGAAGCCAAGTTATAAGCCCACAAATGTGTAACTGGACTACTTCTTTAAAGTGACACCAGATCCGGTGACTTTTGGGACATGGTTTGACCCCCTTAGGAAAGTGCTATCATCATGAAACGTTCAGATCACTTGCAACTCAATAGATTCTACCTTCCTGTAACGTTTCAGCCTGATTGGACCTTGTTTTCACACAAATGAACCCAGAATGATGTGAAATTGTGCTTCGTGCAACATAATTCTGGGTGCCATTTAAAAACCATGAGTGCTAATGACTCCATTCCTTTTTGAGGTAATGGGGGCTGTTAATTGGAGTACGCTAAAACAAACCTGATCTCTCTAGGACATTCAGAAGCCAAGTTATAAGCCCACAAATGTGTAACTGGACTACTTCTTTAAATTGACACCAGTTCCGGTGACCTTTGGGACATGGTTTGACCCCATTAGGAAAGTGCTATCATCATGAAACGTTCAGATCACTTACAACTCAGTAGATTCTACCTTCCTGTAACGTTTCAGCCTGATTGGACCTTGTTTTCACACAAATGAACCCAGAATGATGTGAAATTGTGCTTCGTGCAACATAATTCTGGGTGCCATTTACAAACCATAAGTGCTAATGACTCCATTCCTTTTTGTGGTTGTAGGGGCTGTTGATTGGAGTACATTAAAACAAACCTGATCTCTCTAGGACATTCAGAAGCCAAGTTATAAGCCCACAAATGTGTAACTGGACTACTTTTTTAAATTGACACCAGATCCGGTGACCTTTGGACATGGTTTGACCCCCTTAGGAAAGTGCTATCATCATGAAACGTTCAGATCACTTACAACTCAATAGATTCTACCTTCTTGTAACGTTTCAGCCTGATTGGACCTTGTTTTCACACAAATGGACCCAGAATGATGTGAAATAGTGCTTCGTGCAACATAATTCTGGGTGCCATTTACAAACCATAAGTGCTAATGACTCCATTCCTTTTTGTGGTTGTAGGGGCTGTTGGCTGGAGTACATTAAAACAAACCTGATCTCTTTAGGACATTCAGAATCCAAGTTATAAGCCCACAAATGTGCAACTGGACTACTTCTTTAGACACCAGATCCGGTGACCTTTGGGACATGGTTTGACCCCCTTAGGGAAGTGCTATCATCATGAAACGTTCAGATCACTTACAACTTAATAGATTCTACCTTCCTGTAATGTTTCAGCCTGATTGGACCTTGTTTTCACACAAATGGACCCAGAATGATGTGAAATTGTGCTTCGTGCAACATAATTCTGGGTGCCATTTACAAACCATAAGTGCTAATGACTCAATTCCTTTTTGTGGTTGTAGGGGCTGTTGATTGGAGTACACTAAAACAAACCTGACCTCTCTAGGACATTCAGAAGCCAAGTTATAAACCCACAAATGTGTAACTGGACTACTTCTTTAAAGTGACACCAGATCCGGTGACCTTTGGGACATGGTTTGACCCCCTTAGGAAAGTGCTATCATCATGAAACGTTCAGATCACTTACAACTCAATAGATTCTACCTTCTTGTAACGTTTCAGCCTGATTGGACCTTGTTTTCACACAAATGGACCCAGAATGATGTGAAATTGTGCTTCGTACAACATAATTCTGGGTGCCATTTACAAACCAAAAGTGCTAATGACTCCATTCCTTTTTGTAGTTGTAGGGGCTGTTGATTGGAGTATACTAAAACAAACCTGATCTCTCTAGGACATTCAGAAGCCAAGTTATAAGCCCACAAATGTGTAACTGGACTACTTCTTTAGACACCAGATCCGGTGACCTTTGGGACATGGTTTGACCCCCTTAGGGAAGTGCTATCATCATGAAACGTTCAGATAACTTACAACTTAATAGATTCTACCTTCCTGTAATGTTTCAGCCTGATTGGACCTTGTTTTCACACAAATGGACCCAAAATGATGTGAAATTGTGCTTCGTGCAACATAATTCTGGGTGCCATTTACAAACCATAAGTGCTAATGACTCCATTCCTTTTTGTGGTTGTAGGGGCTGTTGATTGGGGTACACTAAAACAAACCTGATCTCTCTAGGACATTCAGAAGCCAAGTTATAAGCCCACAAATGTGTAACTGGACTACTTCTTTAAAGTGACACCAGATCCGGTGACTTTTGGGACATGGTTTGACCCCCTTAGGAAAGTGCTATCATCATGAAACGTTCAGATCACTTGCAACTCAATAGATTCTACCTTCCTGTAACGTTTCAGCCTGATTGTACCTTGTTTTCACACAAATGAACCCAGAATGATGTGAAATTGTGCTTCGTGCAACATAATTCTGGGTGCCATTTAAAAACCATGAGTGCTAATGACTCCATTCCTTTTTGAGGTAATGGGGGCTGTTAATTGGAGTACGCTAAAACAAACCTGATCTCTCTAGGACATTCAGAAGCCAAGTTATAAGCCCACAAATGTGTAACTGGACTACTTCTTTAAATTGACACCAGTTCCGGTGACCTTTGGGACATGGTTTGACCCCATTAGGAAAGTGCTATCATCATGAAACGTTCAGATCACTTACAACTCAGTAGATTCTACCTTCCTGTAACGTTTCAGCCTGATTGGACCTTGTTTTCACACAAATGAACCCAGAATGATGTGAAATTGTGCTTCGTGCAACATAATTCTGGGTGCCATTTACAAACCATAAGTGCTAATGACTCCATTCCTTTTTGTGGTTGTAGGGGCTGTTGATTGGGGTACATTAAAACAAACCTGATCTCTCTTGGACATTCAGAAGCCAAGTTATAAGCCCACAAAAGAGTAACTGGACTACTTCTTTAAATTGACACCAGATCCGGTGACCTTTGGGACATGGTTTGACCCCCTTAGGAAAGTGCTATCATCATGAAACGTTCAGATCACTTACAATTCAATAGATTCTACCTTCCTGTAACGTTTCAGCCTGATTGTACCTTGTTTTCACACAAATGAACCCAGAATGATGTGAAATTGTGCTTCGTGCAACATAATTCTGGGTGCCATTTAAAAACCATAAGTGTTAATGACTCCATTCCTTTTAGTGGAAATGGGGGCTGCTAATTGGAGTACTCTAAAACAAAACTGACCTCTCTAGGATATTCAGAAGCCAAGTTATAAGCCCACAAATGTGTAACTGGACTACTTCTTTAAAGTGACACCAGGCCCGGTGACCTTTGGGACATGGTTTGACTCCCAATAGGAATGTGCGATCATCATGAAACGTTCAGATCACTTACAACTCAATAGATTCTACCTTCTTGTAACGTTTCAGCCTGATTGGACCTAGTTTTCACACAAATGGACCTAGAATGATGTGAAATTGTGCTTCGTGCAACATAATTCTGGGTGCCATTTAAAAACCATAAGTGCTAATGACTCCATTCCTTTTTGAGGTTGTAGGGGCTGTTGATTGGAGTACACTAAAACAAACCTGATCTCTCTAGGACATTCAGAATCCAAGTTATAAGCCCTCAAAGGTGTAATTGGACTACTTCTTTAAAGTGACACCAGGCCCGGTGACCTTTGGGACATGGTTTGACCCCCTATAGGAATGTGCGATCATCATGAAACATTCAGATCACTTACAACTCAATAGATTCTACCTTCTTGTAACGTTTCAGCCCTATTGGACCTTGTTTTCACACAAATGGACCCAGAATGATGTGAAATTGTGCTTCGTGCAACATAATTCTGGGTGCCATTTACAAACCATAAGTGCTAATGACTCCATTCCTTTTTGTGGTTGTAGGGGCTGTTGGTGCGAGTTCATTAAAACAAACCTGATCTCTCTAGGACATTCAGAATCCAAGTTATAAGCCCTCAAAGGTGTAATTGGACTACTTCTTTAAATTGACACCAGATCCGGTGACCTTTGGGACATGGTTTGACCCCCTTAGGAAAGTGCTATCATCATGAAACGTTCAGATCACTTACAATTCAATAGATTCTACCTTCCTGTAACGTTTCAGCCTGATTGTACCTTGTTTTCACACAAATGAACCCAGAATGATGTGAAATTGTGCTTCGTGCAACATAATTCTGGGTGCCATTTAAAAACCATAAGTGTTAATGACTCCATTCCTTTTAGTGGAAATGGGGGCTGCTAATTGGAGTACTCTAAAACAAAACTGACCTCTCTAGGATATTCAGAAGCCAAGTTATAAGCCCACAAATGTGTAACTGGACTACTTCTTTAAAGTGACACCAGGCCCGGTGACCTTTGGGACATGGTTTGACTCCCAATAGGAATGTGCGATCATCATGAAACGTTCAGATCACTTACAACTCAATAGATTCTACCTTCTTGTAACGTTTCAGCCTGATTGGACCTAGTTTTCACACAAATGGACCTAGAATGATGTGAAATTGTGCTTCGTGCAACATAATTCTGGGTGCCATTTAAAAACCATAAGTGCTAATGACTCCATTCCTTTTTGAGGTTGTAGGGGCTGTTGATTGGAGTACACTAAAACAAACCTGATCTCTCTAGGACATTCAGAATCCAAGTTATAAGCCCTCAAAGGTGTAATTGGACTACTTCTTTAAAGTGACACCAGGCCCGGTGACCTTTGGGACATGGTTTGACCCCCTATAGGAATGTGCGATCATCATGAAACATTCAGATCACTTACAACTCAATAGATTCTACCTTCTTGTAACGTTTCAGCCCTATTGGACCTTGTTTTCACACAAATGGACCCAGAATGATGTGAAATTGTGCTTCGTGCAACATAATTCTGGGTGCCATTTACAAACCATAAGTGCTAATGACTCCATTCCTTTTTGTGGTTGTAGGGGCTGTTGGTGCGAGTTCATTAAAACAAACCTGATCTCGCTAGGACATTCAGAAACCAAGTTATAAGCCCACAAAGGTGTAATTGGACTACTTCTTTAAAGTGACACCAGGCCCGGTGACCTTTGGGACATGGTTTGACCCCCTATAGGAATATGCGATCATCATGAAACGTTCAGATCACTTACAACTCAATAGATTCTACCTTCTTGTAATGTTTCAGCCTGATTGGACCTTGTTATCACACAAATGGACCCAGAATGATGTGAAATTGTGCTTCGTGCAACATAATTCTGGGTGCCATTTACAAACCATAAGTGCTAATGACTCCATTCCTTTTTGTGGTTGTAGGGGCTGTTGATTGGAGTACATTAAAACAAACCTGATCTCTATAGGACATTCAGAAGCCAAGTTATAAGCCCACAAATGTGTAACTGGACTACTTCTTTAAATTGACACCAGATCCGGTGACCTTTGGGACATGGTTTGACCCCCTTAGGAAAGTGCTATCATCATGAAACGTTCAGATCACTTACAATTCAATAGATTCTACCTTCCTGTAACGTTTCAGCCTGATTGTACCTTGTTTTCACACAAATGAACCCAGAATGATGTGAAATTGTGCTTCGTGCAACATAATTCTGGGTGCCATTTACAAACCATAAGTGCTAATGACTCCATTCCTTTTTGAGGTTGTAGGGGCTGTTGATTGGAGTACACTAAAACAAACCTGATCTCTCTAGGACATTCAGAAACCAAGTTATAAGCCCTCAAACGTGTAATTGGAATACTTCTTTAAAGTGACACCAGGCCCGGTGACCTTTGGGACATGGTTTGACCCCCTATAGGAATGTGCGATCATCATGAAACGTTCAGATCACTTACAACTCAAAAGATTCTACCTTCTTGTAACGTTTCAGCCTGATTGGACCTTGTTTTCACACAAATGGACCCAGAATGATGTGAAATTGTGCTTCGTGCAACATAATTCTGGGTGCCATTTAAAAACCATAAGTGCTAATGACTCCATTCCTTTTTGTGGTTGTAGGGGCTGTTGATTGGAGTATACTAAAACAAACCTGATCTCTCTAGGACATTCAGAAGCCAAGTTATAAGCCCACAAAGATGTAACTGGACTACTTCTTTAAATTGACACCAGATCCGGTGACCTTTGGGACATGGTTTGACCCCCTATAGGAATGTGCGATCATCATGAAACGTTCAGGTCACTTTCAACTCAATAGATTCTACCTTCTTGTAACGTTTCAGCCTGATTGGATCTTGTTTTCACACAAATGGACCCAGAATGATGTGAAATTGTGCTTCGTGCAACATAATTCTGGGTGCCATTTACAAACCATAAGTGCTAATGACTCCATTCCTTTTTGTGGTTGTAGTGCCTGTTGATTGTAGTACACTAAAACAAACCTGATCTCTCTAGGACATTCAGAAGCCAAGTTATAAGCCCACAAATGTGTAACTGCACTACTTCTTTAAAGTGACACCAGGCCCGGTGACCTTTGGGACATGGTTTTACCCCCTATAGGAATGTGCGATCATCATGAAACGTTCAGATCACTTACAACTCAAGAGATTCTACCTTCTTGTAACATTTCAGCCTGATTGGACCCTGTTTTCACACAAATGGACCCAGAATGATGTGAAATTGTGCTTCGTGCAACATAATTCTGGGTGCCATTTACAAACCATAAGTGCTAATGACTCCATTCCTTTTTGTGGTTGTAGGGGCTGTTGATTGGAGTACATTAAAACAAACCTGATCTCTCTAGGACATTCAGAAGCCAAGTTATAAGCCCACAAATGTGTAACTGGACTACTTCTTTAAATTGACACCAGATCCGGTGACCTTTGGGACATGGTTTGACCCCCTTAGGAAAGTGCTATCATCATGAAACGTTCAGATCACTTACAATTCAATAGATTCTACCTTCCTGTAACGTTTCAGCCTGATTGTACCTTGTTTTCACACAAATGAACCCAGAATGATGTGAAATTGTGCTTCGTGCAACATAATTCTGGGTGCCATTTACAAACCATAAGTGCTAATGACTCCATTCCTTTTTGAGGTTGTAGGGGCTGTTGATTGGAGTACACTAAAACAAACCTGATCTCTCTAGGACATTCAGAAACCAAGTTATAACCCCTCAAATGTGTAATTGGAATACTTCTTTAAAGTGACACCAGGCCCGGTGACCTTTGGGACATGGTTTGACCCCCTATAGGAATGTGCGATCATCATGAAACGTTCAGATCACTTACAACTCAATAGATTCTACCTTCTTGTAACGTTTCAGCCCTATTGGACCTTGTTTTCACACAAATGGACCCAGAATGATGTGAAATTGTGCTTCGTGCAACATAATTCTGGGTGCCATTTACAAACCATAAGTGCTAATGACTCCATTCCTTTTTGTGGTTGTAGGGGCTGTTGATTGGAGTACATTAAAACAAACCTGATCTCTCTAGGACATTCAGAAGCCAAGTTATAAGCCCACAAATGTGTAACTGGACTACTTCTTTAAATTGACACCAGATCCGGTGACCTTTGGGACATGGTTTCACCCCCTTAGGAAAGTGCTATCATCATGAAACGTTCAGATCACTTACAATTCAATAGATTCTACCTTCCTGTAACGTTTCAGCCTGATTGTACCTTGTTTTCACACAAATGAACCCAGAATGATGTGAAATTGTGCTTCGTGCAACATAATTCTGGGTGCCATTTACAAACCATAAGTGCTAATGACTCCATTCCTTTTTGAGGTTGTAGGGGCTGTTGATTGGAGTACACTAAAACAAACCTGATCTCTCTAGGACATTCAGAAACCAAGTTATAAGCCCTCAAAGGTGTAATTGGAATACTTCTTTAAAGTGACACCAGGCCCGGTGACCTTTGGGACATGGTTTGACCCCCTATAGGAATGTGCGATCATCATGAAACGTTCAGATCACTTACAACTCAAAAGATTCTACCTTCTTGTAACGTTTCAGCCTGATTGGACCTTGTTTTCACACAAATGGACCCAGAATGATGTGAAATTGTGCTTCGTGCAACATAATTCTGGGTGCCATTTAAAAACCATAAGTGCTAATGACTCCATTCCTTTTTGTGGTTGTAGGGGCTGTTGATTGGAGTATACTAAAACAAACCTGATCTCTCTAGGACATTCAGAAGCCAAGTTATAAGCCCACAAAGATGTAACTGGACTACTTCTTTAAATTGACACCAGATCCGGTGACCTTTGGGACATGGTTTGACCCCCTATAGGAATGTGCGATCATCATGAAACGTTCAGGTCACTTTCAACTCAATAGATTCTACCTTCTTGTAACGTTTCAGCCTGATTGGATCTTGTTTTCACACAAATGGACCCAGAATGATGTGAAATTGTGCTTCGTGCAACATAATTCTGGGTGCCATTTACAAACCATAAGTGCTAATGACTCCATTCCTTTTTGTGGTTGTAGTGCCTGTTGATTGTAGTACACTAAAACAAAC
Source organism: Nothobranchius furzeri (assembly GCF_043380555.1). Classification (NCBI taxonomy): domain Eukaryota; kingdom Metazoa; phylum Chordata; class Actinopteri; order Cyprinodontiformes; family Nothobranchiidae; genus Nothobranchius; species Nothobranchius furzeri. The sequence goes on from NC_091743.1 coordinate 35,977,382, forward strand.
CTGATCTCTCTAGGACATTCAGAAGCCAAGTTATAAGCCCACAAATGTGTAACTGCACTACTTCTTTAAAGTGACACCAGGCCCGGTGACCTTTGGGACATGGTTTTACCCCCTATAGGAATGTGCGATCATCATGAAACGTTCAGATCACTTACAACTCAAGAGATTCTACCTTCTTGTAACATTTCAGCCTGATTGGACCCTGTTTTCACACAAATGGACCCAGAATGATGTGAAATTGTGCTTCGTGCAACATAATTCTGGGTGCCATTTACAAACCATAAGTGCTAATGACTCCATTCCTTTTTGTGGTTGTAGGGGCTGTTGATTGGCGTACATTAAAACAAACCTGATCTCTCTAGGACATTCAGAAGCCAAGTTATAAGCCCACAAATGTGTAACTGGACTACTTCTTTAAATTGACACCAGATCCGGTGACCTTTGGGACATGGTTTGACCCCCTTAGGAAAGTGCTATCATCATGAAACGTTCAGATCACTTACAATTCAATAGATTCTACCTTCCTGTAACGTTTCAGCCTGATTGTACCTTGTTTTCACACAAATGAACCCAGAATGATGTGAAATTGTGCTTCGTGCAACATAATTCTGGGTGCCATTTACAAACCATAAGTGCTAATGACTCCATTCCTTTTTGAGGTTGTAGGGGCTGTTGATTGGAGTACACTAAAACAAACCTGATCTCTCTAGGACATTCAGAAACCAAGTTATAAGCCCTCAAAGGTGTAATTGGAATACTTCTTTAAAGTGACACCAGGCCCGGTGACCTTTGGGACATGGTTTGACCCCCTATAGGAATGTGCGATCATCATGAAACGTTCAGATCACTTACAACTCAAAAGATTCTACCTTCTTGTAACGTTTCAGCCTGATTGGACCTTGTTTTCACACAAATGGACCCAGAATGATGTGAAATTGTGCTTCGTGCAACATAATTCTGGGTGCCATTTAAAAACCATAAGTGCTAATGACTCCATTCCTTTTTGTGGTTGTAGGGGCTGTTGATTGGAGTATACTAAAACAAACCTGATCTCTCTAGGACATTTAGAAGCCAAGTTATAAGCCCACAAAGATGTAACTGGACTACTTCTTTAAATTGACACCAGATCCGGTGACCTTTGGGACATGGTTTGACCCCCTATAGGAATGTGCGATCATCATGAAACGTTCAGATCACTTTCAACTCAATAGATTCTACCTTCTTGTAACGTTTCAGCCTGATTGGATCTTGTTTTCACACAAATGGACCCAGAATGATGTGAAATTGTGCTTCGTGCAACATAATTCTGGGTGCCATTTACAAATTATAAGTGCTAATGACTCCATTCCTTTTTGTGGTTGTAGTGCCTGTTGATTGTAGTACACTAAAACAAACCTGATCTCTCTAGGACATTCAGAAGCCAAGTTATAAGCCCACAAATGTGTAACTGCACTACTTCTTTAAAGTGACACCAGGCCCGGTGACCTTTGGGACATGGTTTTACCCCCTATAGGAATGTGCGATCATCATGAAACGTTCAGATCACTTACAACTCAAGAGATTCTACCTTCTTGTAACATTTCAGCCTGATTGGACCCTGTTTTCACACAAATGGACCCAGAATGATGTGAAATTGTGCTTCGTGCAACATAATTCTGGGTGCCATTTAAAAACCATAAGTGCTAATGACTCCATTCCTTTTTGTGGTTGTAGGGGCTGTTGATTGGAGTACATTAAAACAAACCTGATCTCTCTAGGACATTCAGAAACCAAGTTATAAGCCCTCAAAGGTGTAATTGGAATACTTATTTAAAGTGACACCAGGCCCGGTGACCTTTGGGACATGGTTTGACCCCCTATAGGAATGTGCGATCATCATGAAACGTTCAGATCACTTACAACTCAAAAGATTCTACCTTCTTGTAACATTTCAGCCTGATTGGACCTTGTTTTCACACAAATGGACCCAGAATGATGTGAAATTGTGCTTCGTGCAACATAATTCTGGGTGCCATTTAAAAACCATAAGTGCTAATGACTCCATTCCTTTTTGTGGTTGTAGGGGCTGTTGATTGGAGTATACTAAAACAAACCTGATCTCTCTAGGACATTCAGAAGCCAAGTTATAAGCCCACAAAGATGTAACTGGACTACTTCTTTAAATTGACACCAGATCCGGTGACCTTTGGGACATGGTTTGACCCCCTATAGGAATGTGCGATCATCATGAAACGTTCAGATCACTTTCAACTCAATAGATTCTACCTTCTTGTAACGTTTCAGCCTGATTGGATCTTGTTTTCACACAAATGGACCCAGAATGATGTGAAATTGTGCTTCGTGCAACATAATTCTGGGTGCCATTTACAAACCATAAGTGCTAATGACTCCATTCCTTTTTGTGGTTGTAGTGCCTGTTGATTGTAGTACACTAAAACAAACCTGATCTCTCTAGGACATTCAGAAGCCAAGTTATAAGCCCACAAATGTGTAACTGCACTACTTCTTTAAAGTGACACCAGGCCCGGTGACCTTTGGGACATGGTTTTACCCCCTATAGGAATGTGCGATCATCATGAAACGTTCAGATCACTTACAACTCAAGAGATTCTACCTTCTTGTAACATTTCAGCCTGATTGGACCCTGTTTTCACACAAATGGACCCAGAATGATGTGAAATTGTGCTTCGTGCAACATAATTCTGGGTGCCATTTAAAAACCATAAGTGCTAATGACTCCATTCCTTTTTGTGGTTGTAGGGGCTGTTGATTGGAGTACATTAAAACAAACCTGATCTCTCTAGGACATTCAGAAGCCAAGTTATAAGCCCACAAATGTGTAACTGGACTACTTCTTTAAATTGACACCAGATCCGGTGACCTTTGGGACATGGTTTGACCCCCTTAGGAAAGTGCTATCATCATGAAACGTTCAGATCACTTACAACTCAATAGATTCTACCTTCCTGTAACGTTTCTGCCTGATTGGACCTTGTTTTCACACAAATGGACCCAGAATGATGTGAAATTGTGCTTCATGCAAACATAATTCTGGGTGCCATTTAAAAACCATAAGTGCTAATGACTCCATTCCTTTTAGTGGAAATGGGGGCTGCTAATTGGAGTACTCTAAAACAAACCTGACCTCTCTAGGATATTCAGAAGCCAAGTTATAAGCCCACAAATGTGTAACTGGACTACTTCTTTAAAGTGACACCAGGCCCGGTGACCTTTGGGACATGGTTTGACTCCCAATAGGAATGTGCGATCATCATGAAACGTTCAGATCCCTTACAACTCAATAGATTCTACCTTCTTGTAACGTTTCAGCCTGATTGGACCTAGTTTTCACACAAATGGACCTAGAATGATGTGAAATTGTGCTTCGTGCAACATAATCCTGGGTGCCATTTAAAAACCATAAGTGCTAATGACTACAATCCTTTTTGAGGTTGTAGGGGCTGTTGATTGGAGTACACTAAAACAAACCTGATCTCTCTAGGACATTCAGAAACCAAGTTATAAGCCCTCAAAGGTGTAATTGGACTACTTCTTTAAAGTGACACCAGGCCCGGTGACCTTTGGGACATGGTTTGACCCCCTATAGGAATGTGCGATCATCATGAAACATTCAGATCACTTACAACTCAATAGATTCTACCTTCTTGTAACGTTTCAGCCCTATTGGACCTTGTTTTCACACAAATGGACCCAGAATGATGTGAAATTGTGCTTCGTGCAACATAATTCTGGGTGCCATTTACAAACCATAAGTGCTAATTACTCCATTCCTTTTTGTGGTTGTAGGGGCTGTTGGTGCGAGTACATTAAAACAAACCTGATCTCTCTAGGACATTCAGAAACCAAGTTATAAGCCCACAAAGGTGTAATTGGACTACTTCTTTAAAGTGACACCAGGCCCGGTGACCTTTGGGACATGGTTTGACCCCCTATAGGAATATGCGATCATCATGAAACGTTCAGATCACTTACAACTCAATAGATTCTACCTTCTTGTAACATTTCAGCCTGATTGGACCTTGTTTTCACACAAATGAACCCAGAATGATGTGAAATTGTGCTTCCTGCAACATAATTCTGGGTGCCATTTAAAAACCATAAGTGCTAATTACTCCATTCCTTTTAGTGGTTGTAGGGGCTGTTGATTGGAGTATACTAAAACAAACCGGATCTCTCTAGGACATTCAGAAGCCAAGTTATAAGCCCACAAATGTGTAACTGGACTACTTCTTTAAATTGACACCAGATCCGGTGACCTTTGGGACATGGTTTGACCCCCTTAGGAAAGTGCGATCATCTTGAAACGTTCAGATAACTTACAACTCAATAGATTCTACCTTCTTGTAACGTTTCAGCCTGATTGGACCTTGTTATCACACAAATGGACCCAGAATGATGTGAAATTGTGCTTCGTGCAACATAATTCTGGGTGCCATTTACAAACCATAAGTGCTAATGACTCCATTCCTTTTTGTGGTTGTAGGGGCTGTTGATTGGAGTACATTAAAACAAACCTGATCTCTCTAGGATATTCAGAAGCCAAGTTATAAGCCCACAAATGTGTAACTGGACTACTTCTTTAAATTGACACCAGATCCGGTGACCTTTGGGACATGGTTTGACCGCCTTAGGAAAGTTCTATCATCATGAAACGTTCAGATCACTTACAATTCAATAGAGTCTACCTTCCTGTAACGTTTCAGCCTGATTGTACCTTGTTTTCACACAAATGAACCCAGAATGATGTGAAATTGTGCTTCGTGCAACATAATTCTGGGTGCCATTTACAAACCATGAGTGCTAATGACTCCATTCCTTTTTGTGGTTGTAGTGCCTGTTGATTGGAGTACACTAAAACAAACCTGATCTCTCTAGGACATTCAGAAGCCAAGTTATAAGCCCACAAATGTGTAACTGGACTACTTCTTTAAAGTGACACCAGGTCCGGTGACCTTTGGGACATGGTTTGACCCCCTTAGGAAAGTGCTATCATCATGAAACGTTCAGATCACTTACAATTCAATAGATTCTACCTTCCTGTAACGTTTCAGCCTGATTGTACCTTGTTTTCACACAAATGAACCCAGAATGATGTGAAATTGTGCTTCGTGCAACATAATTCTGGGTGCCATTTACAAACCATAAGTGCTAATGACTCCATTCCTTTTTGTGGTTGTAGGGGCTGTTGATTGGAGTACATTAAAACAAACCTGATCTCTCTAGGACATTCAGAAGCCAAGTTATAAGCCCACAAAAGAGTAACTGGACTACTTCTTTAAATTGACACCAGATCCGGTGACCTTTGGGACATGGTTTGACCCCCTTAGGAAAGTGCTATCATCATGAAACGTTCAGATCACTTACAATTCAATAGATTCTACCTTCATGTAACGTTTCAGCCTGATTGGACCTTGTTTTCACACAAATGAACCCAGAATGATGTGAAATTGTGCTTCGTGCAACATAATTCTGGGTGCCATTTAAAAACCATAAGTGCTAATGACTCCATTCCTTTTGTGGCTGTAGGGGCTGTTGATTGGAGTACATCAAAACAAACCTGATCTCTCTAGGACATTCAGAAGCCAAGTTATAAGCCCACAAATGTGTAACTGGACTACTTCTTTAAATTGACACCAGATCCGGTGACCTTTGGGACATGGTTTGACCCCCTTAGGAAAGTTCTATCATCATGAAACGTTCAGATCACTTACAACTCAATAGATTCTACCTTCCTGTAACGTTTCTGCCTGATTGGACCTTGTTTTCACACAAATGGACCCAGAATGATGTGAAATTGTGCTTCATGCAACATAATTCTGGGTGCCATTTAAAAACCATAAGTGCTAATGACTCCATTCCTTTTAGTGGAAATGGGGGCTGCTAATTGGAGTACTCTAAAACAAAACTGACCTCTCTAGGATATTCAGAAGCCAAGTTATAAGCCCACAAATGTGTAACTGGACTACTTCTTTAAAGTGACACCAGGCCCGGTGACCTTTGGGACATGGTTTGACTCCCAATAGGAATGTGCGATCATCATGAAACGTTCAGATCACTTACAACTCAATAGATTCTACCTTCTTGTAACGTTTCAGCCTGATTGGACCTAGTTTTCACACAAATGGACCTAGAATGATGTGAAATTGTGCTTCGTGCAACATAATTCTGGGTGCCATTTAAAAACCATAAGTGCTAATGACTCCATTCCTTTTTGAGGTTGTAGGGGCTGTTGATTGGAGTACACTAAAACAAACCTGATCTCTCTAGGACATTCAGAAACCAAGTTATAAGCCCTCAAAGGTGTAATTGGACTACTTCTTTAAAGTGACACCAGGCCCGGTGACCTTTGGGACATGGTTTGACCCCCTATAGGAATGTGCGATCATCATGAAACATTCAGATCACTTACAACTCAATAGATTCTACCTTCTTGTAACGTTTCAGCCCTATTGGACCTTGTTTTCACACAAATGGACCCAGAATGATGTGAAATTGTGCTTCGTGCAACATAATTCTGGGTGCCATTTACAAACCATAAGTGCTAATGACTCCATTCCTTTTTGTGGTTGTAGGGGCTTTTGGTGCGAGTACATTAAAACAAACCTGATCTCGCTAGGACATTCAGAAACCAAGTTATAAGCCCACAAAGGTGTAATTGGACTACTTCTTTAAAGTGACACCAGGCCCGGTGACCTTTGGGACATGGTTTGACCCCCTATAGGAATATGCGATCATCATGAAACGTTCAGATCACTTACAACTCAATAGATTCTACCTTCTTGTAACGTTTCAGCCTGATTGGACCTTGTTTTCACACAAATGAACCCAGAATGATGTGAAATTGTGCTTCGTGCAACATAATTCTGGGTGCCATTTAAAAACCATAAGTGCTAATGACTCCATTCCTTTTTGTGGTTGTAGGGGCTGTTGATTGGAGTATACTGAAACAAACCTGATCTCTCTAGGACATTCAGAAGCCAAGTTATAAGCCCACAAATGTGTAACTGGACTACTTCTTTAAATTGACACCAGATCCGGTGACCTTTGGGACATGGTTTGACCCCCTTAGGAAAGTGCGATCATCTTGAAACGTTCAGATAACTTACAACTCAATAGATTCTACCTTCTTGTAACGTTTCAGCCTGATTGGACCTTGTTATCACACAAATGGACCCAGAATGATGTGAAATTGTGCTTCGTGCAACATAATTCTGGGTGCCATTTACAAACCATAAGTGCTAATGACTCCATTCCTTTTTGAGGTTGTAGGGGCTGTTGATTGGAGTACACTAAAACAAACCTGATCTCTCTAGGACATTCAGAAACCAAGTTATAAGCCCTCAAAGGTGTAATTGGAATACTTCTTTAAAGTGACACCAGGCCCGGTGACCTTTGGGACATGGTTTGACCCCCTATAGGAATGTGCGATCATCATGAAACGTTCAGATCACTTACAACTCAAAAGATTCTACCTTCTTGTAACGTTTCAGCCTGATTGGACCTTGTTTTCACACAAATGGACCCAGAATGATGTGAAATTGTGCTCCGTGCAACATAAATCTGGGTGCCATTTAAAAACCATAAGTGCTAATGACTCCATTCCTTTTTGTGGTTGTAGGGGCTGTTGATTGGAGTATACTAAAACAAACCTGATCTCTCTAGGACATTCAGAAGCCAAGTTATAAGCCCACAAAGATGTAACTGGACTACTTCTTTAAATTGACACCAGATCCGGTGACCTTTGGGACATGGTTTGACCCCTTATAGGAATGTGCGATCATCATGAAACGTTCAGATCACTTACAATTCAATAGATTCTACCTTCCTATAACGTTTCAGCCTGATTGTACCTTGTTTTCACACAAATGAACCCAGAATGATGTGAAATTGTGCTTCGTGCAACATAATTCTGGGTGCCATTTACAAACCATAAGTGCTAATGACTCCATTCCTTTTTGAGGTTGTAGGGGCTGTTGATTGGAGTACACTAAAACAAACCTGATCTCTCTAGGACATTCAGAAACCAAGTTATAAGCCCTCAAAGGTGAAATTGGAATACTTCTTTAAAGTGACACCAGGCCCGGTGACCTTTGGGACATGGTTTGACCCCCTATAGGAATGTGCGATCATCATGAAACGTTCAGATCACTTACAACTCAAAAGATTCTACCTTCTTGTAACGTTTCAGCCTGATTGGACCTTGTTTTCACACAAATGGACCCAGAATGATGTGAAATTGTGCTCCGTGCAACATAAATCTGGGTGCCATTTAAAAACCATAAGTGCTAATGACTCCATTCCTTTTTGTGGTTGTAGGGGCTGTTGATTGGAGTATACTAAAACAAACCTGATCTCTCTAGGACATTCAGAAGCCAAGTTATAAGCCCACAAAGATGTAACTGGACTACTTCTTTAAATTGAAACCAGAGCCGGTGACCTTTGGGACATGGTTTGACCCCTTATAGGAATGTGCTATCATCATGAAACGTTCAGATCACTTACAATTCAATAGATTCTACCTTCCTGTAACGTTTCAGCCTGATTGTACCTTGTTTTCACACAAATGAACCCAGAATGATGTGAAATTGTGCTTCGTGCAACATAATTCTGGGTGCCATTTACAAACCATAAGTGCTAATGACTCCATTCATTTTGTGGTTGTAGTGCCTGTTGATTGGAGTACACTAAAACAAACCTGATCTCTCTAGGACATTCAGAAGCCAAGTTATAAGCCCACAAATGTGTAACTGCACTACTTCTTTAAAGTGACACCAGGCCCGGTGACCTTTGGGACATGGTTTGACCCCCTTAGGAATGTGCGATCATCATGAAACGTTCAGATCACTTACAACTCAAGAGATTCTACCTTCTTGTAACATTTCAGCCTGATTGGACCCTGTTTTCACACAAATGGACCCAGAATGATGTGAAATTGTGCTTCGTGCAACATAATTCTGGGTGCCATTTAAAAACCATAAGTGCTAATGACTCCATTCCTTTTTGTGGTTGTAGGGGCTGTTGATTGGAGTACATTAAAACAAACCTGATCTCTCTAGGACATTCAGAAGCCAAGTTATAAGCCCACAAATGTGTAACTGGACTACTTCTTTAAATTGACACCAGATCCGGTGACCTTTGGGACATGGTTTGACCCCCTTAGGAAAGTGCTATCATCATGAAACGTTCAGATCCCTTACAATTCAATAGATTCTACCTTCCTGTAACGTTTCAGCCTGATTGGACCTTGTTTTCACACAAATGAACCCAGAATGATGTGAAATTGTGCTTCGTGCAACATAATTCTGGGTGCCATTTAAAAACCATAAGTGCTAATGACTCCATTCCTTTTTGTGGTTGTAGGGGCTGTTGATTGGAGTACATTAAAACAAACCTGATCTCTCTAGGACATTCAGAAGCCAAGTTATAAGCCCACAAAAGAGTAACTGGACTACTTCTTTAAATTGACACCAGATCCGGTGACCTTTGGGACATGGTTTGACCCCCTTAGGAAAGTGCTATCATCATGAAACGTTCAGATCACTTACAATTCAATAGATTCTACCTTCCTGTAACGTTTCAGCCTGATTGTACCTTGTTTTCACACAAATGAACCCAGAATGATGTGAAATTGTGCTTCGTGCAACATAATTCTGGGTGCCATTTAAAAACCATAAGTGCTAATGACTCCATTCCTTTTTGTGGCTGTAGGGGCTGTTGATTGGAGTACATGAAAACAAACCTGATCTCTCTAGGACATTCAGAAGCCAAGTTATAAGCCCACAAATGTGTAACTGGACTACTTCTTTAAATTGACACCAGATCCGGTGACCTTTGGGACATGGTTTGACCCCCTTAGGAAAGTGCTATCATCATGAAACGTTCAGATCACTTACAACTCAATAGATTCTACCTTCCTGTAACGTTTCTGCCTGATTGGACCTTGTTTTCACACAAATGGACCCAGAATGATGTGAAATTGTGCTTCATGCAACATAATTCTGGGTGCCATTTAAAAACCATAAGTGCTAATGACTCCATTCCTTTTAGTGGAAATGGGGGCTGCTAATTGGAGTACTCTAAAACAAAACTGACCTCTCTAGGATATTCAGAAGCCAAGTTATAAGCCCACAAATGTGTAACTGGACTACTTCTTTAAAGTGACACCAGGCCCGGTGACCTTTGGGACATGGTTTGACTCCCAATAGGAATGTGCGATCATCATGAAACGTTCAGATCACTTACAACTCAATAGATTCTACCTTCTTGTAACGTTTCAGCCTGATTGGACCTAGTTTTCACACAAATGGACCTAGAATGATGTGAAATTGTGCTTCGTGCAACATAATTCTGGGTGCCATTTAAAAACCATAAGTGCTAATGACTCCATTCCTTTTTGAGGTTGTAGGGGCTGTTGATTGGAGTACACTAAAACAAACCTGATCTCTCTAGGACATTCAGAAACCAAGTTATAAGCCCTCAAAGGTGTAATTGGACTACTTCTTTAAAGTGACACCAGGCCCGGTGACCTTTGGGACATGGTTTGACCCCCTATAGGAATGTGCGATCATCATGAAACATTCAGATCACTTACAACTCAATAGATTCTACCTTCTTGTAACGTTTCAGCCCTATTGGACCTTGTTTTCACACAAATGGACCCAGAATGATGTGAAATTGTGCTTCGTGCAACATAATTCTGGGTGCCATTTACAAACCATAAGTGCTAATGACTCCATTCCTTTTTGTGGTTGTAGGGGCTTTTGGTGCGAGTACATTAAAACAAACCTGATCTCTCTAGGACATTCAGAAGCCAAGTTATAAGCCCACAAAGATGTAACTGGACTACTTCTTTAAATTGACACCAGATCCGGTTACCTTTGGGACATGGTTTGACCCCTTATAGGAATGTGCGATCATCATGAAACGTTCAGATCACTTTCAACTCAATAGATTCTACCTTCTTGTAACGTTTCAGCCTGATTGGATCTTGTTTTCACACAAATGGACCCAGAATGATGTGAAATTGTGCTTCGTGCAACATAATTCTGGGTGCCATTTACAAACCATAAGTGCTAATGACTCCATTCCTTTTTGTGGTTGTAGTGCCTGTTGATTGGAGTACACTAAAACAAACCTGATCTCTCTAGGACATTCAGAAGCCAAGTTATAAGCCCACAAATGTGTAACTGCACTACTTCTTTAAAGTGACACCAGGCCCGGTGACCTTTGGGACATGGTTTTACCCCCTATAGGAATGTGCGATCATCATAAAACGTTCAGATCACTTACAACTCAAGAGATTCTACCTTCTTGTAACATTTCAGCCTGATTGGACCCTGTTTTCACACAAATGGACCCAGAATGATGTGAAATTGTGCTTCGTGCAACATAATTCTGGGTGCCATTTAAAAACCATAAGTGCTAATGACTCCATTCCTTTCTGTGGTTGTAGGGGCTGTTGATTGGAGTACATTAAAACAAACCTGATCTCTCTAGGACATTCAGAAGCCAAGTTATAAGCCCACAAATGTGTAACTGGACTACTTCTTTAAATTGACACCAGATCCGGTGACCTTTGGGACATGGTTTGACCCCCTTAGGAAAGGGCTATCATCATGAAACGTTCAGATCCCTTACAATTCAATAGATTCTACCTTCCTGTAACGTTTCAGCCTGATTGGACCTTGTTTTCACACAAATGAACCCAGAATGATGTGAAATTGTGCTTCGTGCAACATAATTCTGGGTGCCATTTAAAAACCATAAGTGCTAATGACTCCATTCCTTTTTGTGGTTGTAGGGGCTGTTGATTGGAGTATACTAAAACAAACCTGATCTCTCTAGGACATTCAGAAACCAAGTTATAAGCCCTCAAAGGTGCAATTAGACTACTTCTTTAAAGTGACACCAGGCCCGGTGACCTTTGGGACATGGTTTTACCCCCTATAGGAATGTGCGATCATCATGAAACATTCAGATCACTTACAACTCAATAGATTCTACCTTCTTGTAACGTTTCAGCCTGATTGGACCTTGTTTTCACACAAATGGAGCCAGAATGATGTGAAATTGTGCTTCGTGCAACATAATTCTGGGTGCCATTTACAAACCATTAGTGCTAATGACTCCATTCCTTTTTGTGGTTGTAGGGGCTGTTGATTGGAGTATACTAAAACAAACCTGATCTCTCTAGGACATTCAGAAGCCAAGTTATAAGCCCACAAATGTGTAACTGGACTACTTCTTTAAATTGACACCAGATCCGGTGACATTTGGGACATGGTTTGACCCCCTTAGGAAAGTGCTATCATCATGAAACGTTCAGATCACTTACAACTCAATAGATTCTACCTTCTTGTAACGTTTCAGCCTGATTGGACCTTGTTTTCACACAAATGGACCCAGAATGATGTGAAATTGTGCTTCGTGCAACATAATTCTGGGTGCCATTTACAAACCATAAGTGCTAATGACTCCATTCCTTTTCGTGGTTGTATGGGCTGTTGGTTGGAGTACATTAAAACAAACCTGATCTCTCTAGGACATTCAGAAACCAAGTTATAATCCCTCTAAGGTGTAATTGGACTACTTCTTTAAAGTGACACCAGGCCCAGTGACCTTTGGGACATTGTTTGATCACCTTAGGAAAGTACTATCATCATGAAACGTTCAGATCACTTACAACTCAATAGATTCTACCTTTCTGTAACGTTTCAGCCTGATTGGACCTTGTTTTCACACAAATGAACCCAGAATGATGTGAAATTGTGCTTCGTGCAACATAATTCTGGGTGCCATTTAAAAACCATAAGTGCTAATGACTCCATTCCTTTTTGTGGTTGTAGGGGCTGTTGATTGGAGTATACTAAAACAAACCTGATCTCTCTAGGACATTCAGAAGCCAAGTTATAAGCCCACAAATGTGTAACTGGACTACTTCTTTAAATTGACACCAGATCCGGTGACCTTTGGGACATGGTTTGACCCCCTTAGGAAAGTGCTATCATCATGAAACGTTCAGATCACTTACAACTCAATAGATTCTACCTTCTTGTAACGTTTCAGCCTGATTGGACCTTGTTTTCACACAAATGGACCCAGAATGATGTGAAATAGTGCTTCGTGCAACATAATTCTGGGTGCCATTTACAAACCATAAGTGCTAATGACTCCATTCCTTTTTGTAGTTGTAGGGGCTGTTGGCTGGAGTACATTAAAACAAACCTGATCTCTTTAGGACATTCAGAAACCAAGTTATAATCCCTCAAAGGTGTAATTGGACTACTTCTTTAAAGTGACACCAGGCCCGGTGACCTTTGGGACATGGTTTGACCCCCTATAGGAATGTGCGATCATCATGAAACGTTCAGATCACCTACAACTCAATAGATTCTACCTTCTTGTAACGTTTCAGCCTGATTGGACCTTGTTTTCACACAAATGAACCCAGAATGATGTGAAATTGTGCTTCGTGCAACATAATTCTGGGTGCCATTTAAAAACCATAAGTGCTAATGACTCCATTCCTTTTTGAGGTTGTAGGGGCTGTTGATTGGAGTACACTAAAACAAACCTGATCTCTCTAGGACATTCAGAAGCCAAGTTATAAGCCCTCAAAGGTGTAATTGGACTACTTCTTTAAAGTGACACCAGGCCCGGTGACCTTTGGGACATGGTTTGACCCCCTATAGGAATGTGCGATCATCATGAAACATTCAGATCACTTACAACTCAATAGATTCTACCTTCTTGTAACGTTTCAGCCCTATTGGACCTTGTTTTCACACAAATGGACCCAGAATGATGTGAAATTGTGCTTCGTGCAACATAATTCTGGGTGCCATTTACAAACCATAAGTGCTAATGACTCCATTCCTTTTTGTGGTTGTAGGGGCTTTTGGTGCGAGTACATTAAAACAAACCTGATCTCGCTAGGACATTCAGAAACCAAGTTATAAGCCCACAAAGGTGTAATTGGACTACTTCTTTAAAGTGACACCAGGCCCGGTGACCTTTGGGACATGGTTTGACCCCCTTAGGAATATGCGATCATCATGAAACGTTCAGATCACTTACAACTCAATAGATTCTACCTTCTTGTAACGTTTCAGCCTGATTGGACCTTGTTTTCACACAAATGAACCCAGAATGATGTGAAATTGTGCTTCGTGCAACATAATTCTGGGTGCCATTTAAAAACCATAAGTGCTAATGACTCCATTCCTTTTTGTGGTTGTAGGGGCTGTTGATTGGAGTATACTAAAACAAACCTGATCTCTCTAGGACATTCAGAAGCCAAGTTATAAGCCCACAAATGTGTAACTGGACTACTTCTTTAAATTGACACCAGATCCGGTGACCTTTGGGACATGGTTTGACCCCCTTAGGAAAGTGCAATCATCTTGAAACGTTCAGATAACTTACAACTCAATAGATTCTACCTTCTTGTAACGTTTCAGCCTGATTGGACCTTGTTATCACACAAATGGACCCAGAATGATGTGAAATTGTGTTTCGTGCAACATAATTCTGGGTGCCATTTACAAACCATAAGTGCTAATGACTCCATTCCTTTTTGTGGTTGTAGGGGCTGTTGATTGGAGTACATTAAAACAAACCTGATCTCTCTAGGACATTCAGAAGCCAAGTTATAAGCCCACAAATGTGTAACTGGACTACTTCTTTAAATTGACACCAGATCCGGTGACCTTTGGGACATGGTTTGACCCCCTTAGGAAAGTGCTATCATCATGAAACGTTCAGATCACTTACAATTCAATAGATTCTACCTTCCTGTAACGTTTCAGCCTGATTGTACCTTGTTTTCACACAAATGAACCCAGAATGATGTGAAATTGTGCTTCGTGCAACATAATTCTGGGTGCCATTTACAAACCATAAGTGCTAATGACTCCATTCCTTTTTGAGGTTGTAGGGGCTGTTGATTGGAGTACACTAAAACAAACCTGATCTCTCTAGGACATTCAGAAACCAAGTTATAAGCCCTCAAAGGTGTAATTGGAATACTTCTTTAAAGTGACACCAGGCCCGGTGACCTTTGGGACATGGTTTGACCCCCTATAGGAATGTGCGATCATCATGAAACGTTCAGATCACTTACAACTCAAAAGATTCTACCTTCTTGTAACGTTTCAGCCTGATTGGACCTTGTTTTCACACAAATGGACCCAGAATGATGTGAAATTGTGCTCCGTGCAACATAAATCTGGGTGCCATTTAAAAACCATAAGTGCTAATGACTCCATTCCTTTTTGTGGTTGTAGGGGCTGTTGATTGGAGTATACTAAAACAAACCTGATCTCTCTAGGACATTCAGAAGCCAAGTTATAAGCCCACAAAGATGTAACTGGACTACTTCTTTAAAGTGACACCAGGCCCGGTGACCTTTGGGACATGGTTTTACCCCCTATAGGAATGTGCGATCATCATGAAACGTTCAGATCACTTACAACTCAAGAGATTCTACCTTCTTGTAACATTTCAGCCTGATTGGACCCTGTTTTCACACAAATGGACCCAGAATGATGTGAAATTGTGCTTCGTGCAACATAATTCTGGGTGCCATTTAAAAACCATAAGTGCTAATGACTCCATTCCTTTCTGTGGTTGTAGGGGCTGTTGATTGGAGTACATTAAAACAAACCTGATCTCTCTAGGACATTCAGAAGCCAAGTTATAAGCCCACAAATGTGTAACTGGACTACTTCTTTAAATTGACACCAGATCCGGTGACCTTTGGGACATGGTTTGACCCCCTTAGGAAAGGGCTATCATCATGAAACGTTCAGATCCCTTACAATTCAATAGATTCTACCTTCCTGTAACGTTTCAGCCTGATTGGACCTTGTTTTCACACAAATGAACCCAGAATGATGTGAAATTGTGCTTCGTGCAACATAATTCTGGGTGCCATTTAAAAACCATAAGTGCTAATGACTCCATTCCTTTTTGTGGTTGTAGGGGCTGTTGATTGGAGTATACTAAAACAAACCTGATCTCTCTAGGACATTCAGAAACCAAGTTATAAGCCCTCAAAGGTGCAATTAGACTACTTCTTTAAAGTGACACCAGGCCCGGTGACCTTTGGGACATGGTTTTACCCCCTATAGGAATGTGCGATCATCATGAAACATTCAGATCACTTACAACTCAATAGATTCTACCTTCTTGTAACGTTTCAGCCTGATTGGACCTTGTTTTCACACAAATGGAGCCAGAATGATGTGAAATTGTGCTTCGTGCAACATAATTCTGGGTGCCATTTACAAACCATTAGTGCTAATGACTCCATTCCTTTTTGTGGTTATAGGGGCTGTTGATTGGAGTATACTAAAACAAACCTGATCTCTCTAGGACATTCAGAAGCCAAGTTATAAGCCCACAAATGTGTAACTGGACTACTTCTTTAAATTGACACCAGATCCGGTGACCTTTGGGACATGGTTTGACCCCCTTAGGAAAGTGCTATCATCATGAAACGTTCAGATCACTTACAACTCAATAGATTCTACCTTCTTGTAACGTTTCAGCCTGATTGGACCTTGTTTTCACACAAATGGACCCAGAATGATGTGAAATTGTGCTTCGTGCAACATAATTCTGGGTGTCATTTACAAACCATAAGTGCTAATGACTCCATTCCTTTTCATGGTTGTATGGGCTGTTGGTTGGAGTACATTAAAACAAACCTGATCTCTCTAGGACATTCAGAAACCAAGTTATAATCCCTCTAAGGTGTAATTGGACTACTTCTTTAAAGTGACACCAGGCCCAGTGACCTTTGGGACATTGTTTGATCACCTTAGGAAAGTACTATCATCATGAAACGTTCAGATCACTTACAACTCAATAGATTCTACCTTTCTGTAACGTTTCAGCCTGATTGGACCTTGTTTTCACACAAATGAACCCAGAATGATGTGAAATTGTGCTTCGTGCAACATAATTCTGGGTGCCATTTAAAAACCATAAGTGCTAATGACTCCATTCCTTTTTGTGGTTGTAGGGGCTGTTGATTGGAGTATACTAAAACAAACCTGATCTCTCTAGGACATTCAGAAGCCAAGTTATAAGCCCACAAATGTGTAACTGGACTACTTCTTTAAATTGACACCAGATCCGGTGACATTTGGGACATGGTTTGACCCCCTTAGGAAAGTGCTATCATCATGAAACGTTCAGATCACTTACAACTCAATAGATTCTACCTTCTTGTAACGTTTCAGCCTGATTGGACCTTGTTTTCACACAAATGGACCCAGAATGATGTGAAATAGTGCTTCGTGCAACATAATTCTGGGTGCCATTTACAAACCATAAGTGCTAATGACTCCATTCCTTTTTGTGGTTGTAGGGGCTGTTGGCTGGAGTACATTAAAACAAACCTGATCTCTTTAGGACATTCAGAAACCAAGTTATAATCCCTCAAAGGTGTAATTGGACTACTTCTTTAAAGTGACACCAGGCCCGGTGACCTTTGGGACATGGTTTGACCCCCTATAGGAATGTGCGATCATCATGAAACGTTCAGATCACCTACAACTCAATAGATTCTACCTTCTTGTAACGTTTCAGCCTGATTGGACCTTGTTTTCACACAAATGAACCCAGAATGATGTGAAATTGTGCTTCGTGCAACATAATTCTGGGTGCCATTTAAAAACCATAAGTGCTAATGACTCCATTCCTTTTTGTGGTTGTAGGGGCTGTTGATTGGAGTATACTAAAACAAACCTGATCTCTCTAGGACATTCAGAAGCCAAGTTATAAGCCCACAAATGTGTAACTGGACTACTTCTTTAAATTGACACCAGATCCGGTGACCTTTGGGACATGGTTTGACCCCCTTAGGAAAGTGCGATCATCTTGAAACGATCAGATCACTTACAACTCAATAGATTCTACCTTCTTGTAACGTTTCAGCCTGATTGGACCTTGTTTTCACACAAATGGACCCAGAATGATGTGAAATTGTGCTTCGTGCAACATAATTCTGGGTGCCATTTACAAACCATAAGTGCTAATTACTCCATTCCTTTTAGTGGTTGTAGGGGCTGTTGATTGGAGTACATTAAAACAAACCTGATCTCTCTAGGACATTCAGAAGCCAAGTTATAAGACCACAAATGTGTAACTGGACTACTTCTTTAAATTGACACCAGATCCGGTGACCTTTGGGACATGGTTTGACCCCCTTAGGAAAGTGCTATCATCTTGAAACGTTCAGATCACTTACAATTCAATAGATTCTACCTTCCTGTAACGTTTCAGCCTGACTGTACCTTGTTTTCACACAAATGAAACCAGAATGATGTGAAATTGTGCTTCGTGCAACATAATTCTGGGTGCCATTTACAAACCATAAGTGCTAATGACTCCATTCCTTTTTGAAGTTGTAGGGGCTGTTGATTGGAGTACACTAAATGATGTGAAATTGTGCTTCGTGCAACATAATTCTGGGTGCCATTTACAAACCATAAGTGCTAATGACTCCATTCCTTTTTGTGGTTGTAGGGGCTGTTGATTGTAGTACATTAAAACAAACCTGATCTCTCTAGGACATTCAGAAGCCAAGTTATAAGCCCACAAATGTGTAACTGGACTACTTCTTTAAATTGACACCAGATCAGGTGACCTTTGGGACATTGTTTGATCCCCTTAGGAAAGTACTATCATCATGAAACGTTCAGATCACTTACAACTCAATAGATTCTACCTTTCTGTAACGTTTCAGCCTGATTGGACCTTGTTTTCACACAAATGAACCCAGAATGATGTGAAATTGTGCTTTGTGCAACATAATTCTGGGTGCCATTTAAAAACCATAAGTGCTAATGACTCCATTCCTTTTTGTGGTTGTAGGGGCTGTTGATTGGAGTATACTAAAACAAACCTGATCTCTCTTAGGACATTCAGAAGCCAAGTTATAATCCCACAAATGTGTAACTGGACTACTTCTTTAAATTGACACCAGATCCGGTGACCTTTGGGACATGGTTTGACCCCCTTAGGAAAGTGCTATCATCATGAAACGTTCAGATCACTTACAACTCAATAGATTCTACCTTCTTGTAACGTTTCAGCCTGATTGGACCTTGTTTTCACACAAATGGACCCAGAATGATGTGAAATTGTGCTTCGTGCAACATAATTCTGGGTGCCATTTACAAACCATAAGTGCTAATGACTCCATTCCTTTTCGTGGTTGTATGGGCTGTTGGTTGGAGTACATTAAAACAAACCTGATCTCTCTAGGACATTCAGAAACCAAGTTATAATCCCTCTAAGGTGTAATTGGACTACTTCTTTAAAGTGACACCAGGCCCAGTGACCTTTGGGACATTGTTTGATCACCTTAGGAAAGTACTATCATCATGAAACGTTCAGATCACTTACAACGCAATAGATTCTACCTTTCTGTAACGTTTCAGCCTGATTGGACCTTGTTTTCACACAAATGAACCCAGAATGATGTGAAATTGTGCTTCGTGCAACATAATTCTGGGTGCCATTTAAAAACCATTAGTGCTAATGACTCCATTCCTTTTTGTGGTTGTAGGGGCTGTTGATTGGAGTATACTAAAACAAACCTGATCTCTCTAGGACATTCAGAAGCCAAGTTATAAGCCCACAAATGTGTAACTGGACTACTTCTTTAAATTGACACCAGATCCGGTGACCTTTGGGACATGGTTTGACCCCCTTAGGAAAGTGCTATCATCATGAAACGTTCAGATCACTTACAACTCAATAGATTCTACCTTCTTGTAACGTTTCAGCCTGATTGGACCTTGTTTTCACACAAATGGACCCAGAATGATGTGAAATAGTGCTTCGTGCAACATAATTCTGGGTGCCATTTACAAACCATAAGTGCTAATGACTCCATTCCTTTTTGTGGTTGTAGGGGCTGTTGGCTGGAGTACATTAAAACAAACCTGATCTCTTTAGGACATTCAGAAACCAAGTTATAATCCCTCAAAGGTGTAATTGGACTACTTCTTTAAAGTGACACCAGGCCCGGTGACCTTTGGGACATGGTTTGACCCCCTATAGGAATGTGCGATCATCATGAAACGTTCAGATCACCTACAACTCAATAGATTCTACCTTCTTGTAACGTTTCAGCCTGATTGGACCTTGTTTTCACACAAATGAACCCAGAATGATGTGAAATTGTGCTTCGTGCAACATAATTCTGGGTGCCATTTAAAAACCATAAGTGCTAATGACTCCATTCCTTTTTGTGGTTGTAGGGGCTGTTGATTGGAGTATACTAAAACAAACCTGATCTCTCTAGGACATTCAGAAGCCAAGTTATAAGCCCACAAATGTGTAACTGGACTACTTCTTTAAATTGACACCAGATCCGGTGACCTTTGGGACATGGTTTGACCCCCTTAGGAAAGTGCGATCATCTTGAAACGATCAGATCACTTACAACTCAATAGATTCTACCTTCTTGTAACGTTTCAGCCTGATTGGACCTTGTTTTCACACAAATGGACCCAGAATGATGTGAAATTGTGCTTCGTGCAACATAATTCTGGGTGCCATTTACAAACCATAAGTGCTAATTACTCCATTCCTTTTAGTGGTTGTAGGGGCTGTTGATTGGAGTACATTAAAACAAACCTGATCTCTCTAGGACATTCAGAAGCCAAGTTATAAGACCACAAATGTGTAACTGGACTACTTCTTTAAATTGACACCAGATCCGGTGACCTTTGGGACATGGTTTGACCCCCTTAGGAAAGTGCTATCATCTTGAAACGTTCAGATCACTTACAATTCAATAGATTCTACCTTCCTGTAACGTTTCAGCCTGACTGTACCTTGTTTTCACACAAATGAAACCAGAATGATGTGAAATTGTGCTTCGTGCAACATAATTCTGGGTGCCATTTACAAACCATAAGTGCTAATGACTCCATTCCTTTTTGAAGTTGTAGGGGCTGTTGATTGGAGTACACTAAATGATGTGAAATTGTGCTTCGTGCAACATAATTCTGGGTGCCATTTACAAACCATAAGTGCTAATGACTCCATTCCTTTTTGTGGTTGTAGGGGCTGTTGATTGTAGTACATTAAAACAAACCTGATCTCTCTAGGACATTCAGAAGCCAAGTTATAAGCCCACAAATGTGTAACTGGACTACTTCTTTAAATTGACACCAGATCAGGTGACCTTTGGGACATTGTTTGATCCCCTTAGGAAAGTACTATCATCATGAAACGTTCAGATCACTTACAACTCAATAGATTCTACCTTTCTGTAACGTTTCAGCCTGATTGGACCTTGTTTTCACACAAATGAACCCAGAATGATGTGAAATTGTGCTTTGTGCAACATAATTCTGGGTGCCATTTAAAAACCATAAGTGCTAATGACTCCATTCCTTTTTGTGGTTGTAGGGGCTGTTGATTGGAGTATACTAAAACAAACCTGATCTCTCTTAGGACATTCAGAAGCCAAGTTATAATCCCACAAATGTGTAACTGGACTACTTCTTTAAATTGACACCAGATCCGGTGACCTTTGGGACATGGTTTGACCCCCTTAGGAAAGTGCTATCATCATGAAACGTTCAGATCACTTACAACTCAATAGATTCTACCTTCTTGTAACGTTTCAGCCTGATTGGACCTTGTTTTCACACAAATGGACCCAGAATGATGTGAAATTGTGCTTCGTGCAACATAATTCTGGGTGCCATTTAAAAACCATAAGTGCTAATGAGTCCATTCCTTTTTTAGGTTGTAGGGGCTGTTTATTGGAGTACACTAAAACAAATCTGATCTCTCTAGGACATTCAGAAACCAAGTTATATGCCCTCAAAGGTGCAATTAGACTACTTCTTTAAAGTGACACCAGGCCCGGTGACCTTTGGGACATGGTTTTACCCCCTATAGGAATGTGCGATCATCATGAAACGTTCAGATCACTTACAACTCAATAGATTCTACCTTCTTGTAACGTTTCAGCCTGATTGAGCCGTGTTTTCACACAAATGGACCCAGAATGATGTGAAATTGTGCTTCGTGCAACATAATTCTGGGTGCCATTTACAAACCATAAGTGCTAATAACTCCATTCCTTTTTGTGGTTGTAGGGGCTGTTGGTTGGAGTACATTAAAACAAACCTGATCTCTCTAGGACATTCAGAAGCCAAGTTATAAGCCCACAAATGTGTAACTGGACTACTTCTTTAAATTGACACCAGATCCGGTGACCTTTGGGACATGGTTTGACCCCCTTAAGAAAGTGCTATCATCATGAAACGTTCAGATCACTTACAACTCAATAGATTCTACCTTCCTGTAACGTTTCAGCCTGACTGGACCTTGTTTTCACACAAATGAACCCAGAATGATGTGAAATTGTGCTTCGTGCAACATAATTCTGGGTGCCATTTAAAAACCATAAGTGCTAATGACTCCATTCCTTTTTGTGGTTGTAGGGGCTGTTGATTGGAGTATACTAAAACAAACCTGATCTCTCTAGGACATTCAGAAGCCAAGTTATAAGCCCACAAATGTGTAACTGGACTACTTTTTTAAATTGACACCAGATCCGGTGACATTTGGACATGGTTTGACCCCCTTAGGAAAGTGCTATCATCATGAAATGTTCAGATCACTTACAACTCAATAGATTCTACCTTCTTGTAACGTTTCAGCCTGATTGGACCTTGTTTTCACACAAATGGACCCAGAATGATGTGAAATAGTGCTTCGTGCAACATAATTCTGGGTGCCATTTACAAACCATAAGTGCTAATGACTCCATTCCTTTTTGTGGTTGTAGGGGCTGTTGGCTGGAGTACATTAAAACAAACCTGATCTCTTTAGGACATTCAGAATCCAAGTTATAAGCCCACAAATGTGCAACTGGACTACTTCTTTAGACACCAGATCCGGTGACCTTTGGGACATGGTTTGACCCCCTTAGGGAAGTGCTATCATCATGAAACGTTCAGATCACTTACAACTCAATAGATTCTACCTTCTTCTAACGTTTCAGCCTGATTGGACCTTGTTTTCACACAAATGGACCCAGAATGATGTGAAATTGTGCTTCGTACAACATAATTCTGGGTGCCATTTACAAACCATAAGTGCTAATGACTCCATTCCTTTTTGTAGTTGTAGGGGCTGTTGATTGGAGTATACTAAAACAAACCTGATCTCTCTAGGACATTCAGAAGCCAAGTTATAAGCCCACAAATGTGTAACTGGACTACTTCTTTAGACACCAGATCCGGTGACCTTTGGGACATGGTTTGACCCCCTTAGGGAAGTGCTATCATCATGAAACGTTCAGATAACTTACAACTTAATAGATTCTACCTTCCTGTAATGTTTCAGCCTGATTGGACCTTGTTTTCACACAAATGGACCCAAAATGATGTGAAATTGTGCTTCGTGCAACATAATTCTGGGTGCCATTTACAAACCATAAGTGCTAATGACTCCATTCCTTTTTGTGGTTGTAGGGGCTGTTGATTGGAGTACACTAAAACAAACCTGATCTCTCTAGGACATTCAGAAGCCAAGTTATAAGCCCACAAATGTGTAACTGGACTACTTCTTTAAAGTGACACCAGATCCGGTGACTTTTGGGACATGGTTTGACCCCCTTAGGAAAGTGCTATCATCATGAAACGTTCAGATCACTTGCAACTCAATAGATTCTACCTTCCTGTAACGTTTCAGCCTGATTGGACCTTGTTTTCACACAAATGAACCCAGAATGATGTGAAATTGTGCTTCGTGCAACATAATTCTGGGTGCCATTTAAAAACCATGAGTGCTAATGACTCCATTCCTTTTTGAGGTAATGGGGGCTGTTAATTGGAGTACGCTAAAACAAACCTGATCTCTCTAGGACATTCAGAAGCCAAGTTATAAGCCCACAAATGTGTAACTGGACTACTTCTTTAAATTGACACCAGTTCCGGTGACCTTTGGGACATGGTTTGACCCCATTAGGAAAGTGCTATCATCATGAAACGTTCAGATCACTTACAACTCAGTAGATTCTACCTTCCTGTAACGTTTCAGCCTGATTGGACCTTGTTTTCACACAAATGAACCCAGAATGATGTGAAATTGTGCTTCGTGCAACATAATTCTGGGTGCCATTTACAAACCATAAGTGCTAATGACTCCATTCCTTTTTGTGGTTGTAGGGGCTGTTGATTGGAGTACATTAAAACAAACCTGATCTCTCTAGGACATTCAGAAGCCAAGTTATAAGCCCACAAATGTGTAACTGGACTACTTTTTTAAATTGACACCAGATCCGGTGACCTTTGGACATGGTTTGACCCCCTTAGGAAAGTGCTATCATCATGAAACGTTCAGATCACTTACAACTCAATAGATTCTACCTTCTTGTAACGTTTCAGCCTGATTGGACCTTGTTTTCACAAAAATGGACCCAGAATGATGTGAAATAGTGCTTCGTGCAACATAATTCTGGGTGCCATTTACAAACCATAAGTGCTAATGACTCCATTCCTTTTTGTGGTTGTAGGGGCTGTTGGCTGGAGTACATTAAAACAAACCTGATCTCTTTAGGACATTCAGAATCCAAGTTATAAGCCCACAAATGTGCAACTGGACTACTTCTTTAGACACCAGATCCGGTGACCTTTGGGACATGGTTTGACCCCCTTAGGGAAGTGCCATCATCATGAAACGTTCAGATCACTTACAACTTAATAGATTCTACCTTCCTGTAATGTTTCAGCCTAATTGGACCTTGTTTTCACACAAATGGACCCAGAATGATGTGAAATTGTGCTTCGTGCAACATAATTCTGGGTGCCATTTACAAACCATAAGTGCTAATGACTCAATTCCTTTTTGTGGTTGTAGGGGCTGTTGATTGGAGTACACTAAAACAAACCTGACCTCTCTAGGACATTCAGAAGCCAAGTTATAAACCCACAAATGTGTAACTGGACTACTTCTTTAAAGTGACACCAGATCCGGTGACCTTTGGGACATGGTTTGACCCCCTTAGGAAAGTGCTATCATCATGAAACGTTCAGATCACTTACAACTCAATAGATTCTACCTTCTTGTAACGTTTCAGCCTGATTGGACCTTGTTTTCACACAAATGGACCCAGAATGATGTGAAATTGTCATTCGTACAACATAATTCTGGGTGCCATTTACAAACCATAAGTGCTAATGACTCCATTCCTTTTTGTAGTTGTAGGGGCTGTTGATTGGAGTATACTAAAACAAACCTGATCTCTCTAGGACATTCAGAAGCCAAGTTATAAGCCCACAAATGTGTAACTGGACTACTTCTTTAGACACCAGATCCGGTGACCTTTGGGACATGGTTTGACCCCCTTAGGGAAGTGCTATCATCATGAAACGTTCAGATAATTTACAACTTAATAGATTCTACCTTCCTGTAATGTTTCAGCCTGATTGGACCTTGTTTTCACACAAATGGACCCAAAATGATGTGAAATTGTGCTTCGTGCAACATAATTCTGGGTGCCATTTACAAACCATAAGTGCTAATGACTCCATTCCTTTTTGTGGTTGTAGGGGCTGTTGATTGGAGTACACTAAAACAAACCTGATCTCTCTAGGACATTCAGAAGCCAAGTTATAAGCCCACAAATGTGTAACTGGACTACTTCTTTAAAGTGACACCAGATCCGGTGACTTTTGGGACATGGTTTGACCCCCTTAGCAAAGTGCTATCATCATGAAACGTTCAGATCACTTGCAACTCAATAGATTCTACCTTCCTGTAACGTTTCAGCCTGATTGGACCTTGTTTTCACACAAATGAACCCAGAATGATGTGAAATTGTGCTTCGTGCAACATAATTCTGGGTGCCATTTAAAAACCATGAGTGCTAATGACTCCATTCTTTTTTGAGGTAATGGGGGCTGTTAATTGGAGTACGCTAAAACAAACCTGATCTCTCTAGGACATTCAGAAGCCAAGTTATAAGCCCACAAATGTGTAACTGGACTACTTCTTTAAATTGACACCAGTTCCGGTGACCTTTGGGACATGGTTTGACCCCATTAGGAAAGTGCTATCATCATGAAACGTTCAGATCACTTACAACTCAGTAGATTCTACCTTCCTGTAACGTTTCAGCCTGATTGGACCTTGTTTTCACACAAATGAACCCAGAATGATTTGAAATTGTGCTTCGTGCAACAAAATTCTGGGTGCCATTTACAAACCATAAGTGCTAATGACTCCATTCCTTTTTGTGGTTGTAGGGGCTGTTGATTGGAGTACATTAAAACAAACCTGATCTCTCTAGGACATTCAGAAGCCAAGTTATAAGTCCACAAATGTGTAACTGGACTGCTTCTTTAAATTGACACCAGATCCGGTGACCTTTGGGACATGGTTTGACCCCCTTAGGAAAGTGCTATCATCAAGAATAGTTCAGATCACTTACAACTCAATAGATTCTACCTTCCTGTAACGTTTCAGCCTGATTGGACCTTGTTTTCACACAAATGAACCCAGAATGATGTGAAATTGTGCTTGGTGCAACATAATTCTGGGTGCCATTTACAAACCATAAGTGCTAATGACTCCATTCCTTTTTGTGGTTGTAGGGGCTTTGATTGGAGTACACTAAAACAAACCTAACCTCTCTAGGACATTCAGAAGCCAAGTTATAAGCCAACAAAGGTGTAACTGGACTACTTCTTTAAATTGACACCAGGCCCGGTGACCTTTGGTAAATGGTTTTACCCCCTATAGAAATGTGCGATCATCTTGAAACGTTCAGATCACTTACAACTCAATAGATTCTATCTTCCTGTAACGTTTCAGCCTGATTGGACCTTGTTTTCACACAAATGAACCCAGAATGATGTGAAATTGTACTTCGTGCAACATAATTCTGGGTGCCATTTAAAAACCATAAGTGCTAATGACTCCATTCCTTTTTGTGTTTGTAGGGGCTCTTGATTGGAGTACATTAAAACAAACCTGATCTCTCTAGGGCATTCAGAAGCCAAGTTATAAGCCCACAAATGTGTAAATGGACTACTTCTTTAAATTGACACCAGATCCGGTGACCTTTGGGACATGGTTTGACCCCCTTAGGAAAGTGCTATCATCATGAAACGTTCAGATCACTTACAACTCAAAAGATTCTACCTTTCTGTAACGTTTCAGCCTGATTGGACCTTGTTTTCACACAAATGAACCCAGAATGATGTGAAATTGTGCTTGGTGCAACATAATTCTGGGTGCCATTTACAAACCATAAGTGCTAATGACTCCATTCCTTTTTGTGGTTGTAGGGGCTTTGATTGGAGTACACTAAAACAAACCTAACCTCTCTAGGACATTCAGAAGCCAAGTTATAAGCCAACAAAGGTGTAACTGGACTACTTCTTTAAAGTGACACCAGGCCCGGTGACCTTTGGTAAATGGTTTTACCCCCTATAGAAATGTGCGATCATCTTGAAACGTTCAGATCACTTACAACTCAATAGATTCTATCTTCCTGTAACGTTTCAGCCTGATTGGACCTTGTTTTCACACAAATGGACCCAGAATTATGTGAAATAGTGCTTCGTGCAACATAATTCTGGGTGCCATTTAAAAGCCATAAGTGCTAATGACTACATTCCTTTTTGTGGTTGTAGGGGCTGATTATTGGAGTACACTAAAATAAACCTGATCTCTCTAGGACATTCAGAAGCCAAGTTATAAGCCCACACATGTGTAACTGGACTACTTCTTTAAATTGACACCAGATCCGGTGACCTTTGGGACATGGTTTGACCCCCTTAGGAAAGTGCTATCATCATGAAACGTTCAGATCACTTACAACTCAATAGATTCTACCTTCCTGTAACGTTTCAGCCTGATTGGACCTTGTTTTCTCACAAATGGACCCAGAATGATGTGAAATAGTGCTTCGTGCAACATAATTCTGGGTGCCATTTAAAAACCATAAGTGCTAATGACTCCATTCCTTTTTGTGGTTGTAGGGGCTGTTGATTGGAGTATACTAAAACAAACCTGATCTCTCTAGGACATTCAGAAGCCACGTTATAAGCCCACAAATGTGTAACTGGACTACTTCTTTAAATTGACACCAGTTCCGGTGACCTTTGGGACATGGTTTGACCCCCTTAGGAAAGTGCTATCATCATGAAACGTTCAGATCACTTACAACTCAATAGATTCTACCTTCCTGTAACGTTTCAGCCTGATTGGACCTTGTTTTCACACAAATGGACCCAGAATGATGTGAAATTGTGCTTCGTGCAACATAATTCTGGGTGCCATTTAAAAACCATAAGTGCTAATGACTCCATTCCTTTTTGTGGTTGTAGGGGCTGTTGATTGGAGTATACTAAAACAAACCCGATCTCTCTAGGACATTCAGAAGCCACGTTATAAGCCCACAAAGGTGTAACTGGACTACTTCTTTAAATTGACACCAGATCCGGTGACCTTTGGGACATGGTTTGACCCCCTTAGGAAAGTGCTATCATCATGAAACGTTCAGATCACTTACAACTCAATAGATTCTACCTTCCTGTAACGTTTCAGCCTGATTGGACCTTGTTTTCACACAAAAGGACCCAGAATGATGTGAAATTGTGTTTCGTGCAACATAATTCTGGGTGCCATTTACAAACCATAAGTGCTAATGACTCCATTCCTTTTTGTGGTTGTAGGGGCTGTTGATTGGAGTACACTAAAATAAACCTGATCTCTCTAGGACATTCAGAAGCCAAGTTATAAGCCCACATATGTGTAACTGGACTACTTCTTTAAATTGACACCAGATCCGGTGACCTTTGGGACATGGTTTGACCCCCTTAGGAAAGTGCTATCATCATTAAATGTTCAGATCACTTACAACTCAATAGATTCTACCTTCCTGTAACGTTTCAGCCTGATTGGACCTTGTTTTCACACAAATGAACCCAGAATGATGTGAAATTGTGCTTCGTGCAACATAATTCTGGGTGCCATTTACAAACCATAAGTGCTAATGACTCCATTCCTTTTTGTGGTTGTAGGGGCTGTAGATTGGAGTACACTAAAACAAACCTAACCTCTCTAGGACATTCAGAAGCCAAGTTATAAGCCCACAAAGGTGTAACTGGACTACTTCTTTAAATTGACACCAGATCCGGTGACCTTTGGGACATGGTTTGACCCCCTTAGGAAAGTGCTATCATCATGAAATGTTCAGATCACTTACAACTCAATAGATTCTACCTTCCTGTAACGTTTCAGCCTGATTGGACCTTGTTTTCACACAAATGAACCCAGAATGATGTGAAATTGTGCTTCGTGCAACATAATTCTGGGTGCAATTTACAAACCATAAGTGCTAATGACTCCATTCCTTTTTGTGTTTGTAGGGGCTCTTGATATGAGTACATTAAAACAAACCTGATCTCTCTAGGGCATTCAGAAGCCAAGTTATAAGCCCACAAATGTGTAAATGGACTACTTCTTTAAATTGACACCAGATCCGGTGACCTTTGGGACATGGTTTGACCCCCTTAGGAAAGTGCTATCATCATGAAACGTTCAGATCACTTACAACTCAATAGATTCTACCTTCCTGTAACGTTTCAGCCTGATTGGACCTTGTTTTCACACAAATGGACCCAGAATGATGTGAAATAGTGTTTCGTGCAACATAATTCTGGGTGCCATTTACAAACCATAAGTGCTAATGACTCCATTCCTTTTTGTGGTTGTAGGGGCTGTTGATTGGAGTACACTAAAATAAACCTGATCTCTCTAGGACATTCAGAAGCCAAGTTATAAGCCCACATATGTGTAACTGGACTACTTCTTTAAATTGACACCAGATCCGGTGACCTTTGGGACATGGTTTGACCCCCTTAGGAAAGTGCTATCATCATTAAATGTTCAGATCACTTACAACTCAATAGATTCTACCTTCCTGTAATGTTTCAGCCTGATTGGACCTTGTTTTCACACAAATGAACCCAGAATGATGTGAAATTGTGCTTCGTGCAACATAATTCTGGGTGCCATTTACAAACCATAAGTGCTAATGACTCCATTCCTTTTTGTGGTTGTAGGGGCTGTAGATTGGAGTACACTAAAACAAACCTAACCTCTCTAGGACATTCAGAAGCCAAGTTATAAGCCCACAAAGGTGTAACTGGACTACTTCTTTAAATTGACACCAGATCCGGTGTCCTTTGGGACATGGTTTGACCCCCTTAGGAAAGTGCTATCATCATGAAATGTTCAGATCACTTACAACTCAATAGATTCTACCTTCCTGTAACGTTTCAGCCTGATTGGACCTTGTTTTCACACAAATGAACCCAGAATGATGTGAAATTGTGATTCGTGCAACATAATTCTGGTTGCCATTTACAAACAATAAGTGCTAATGACTCCATTCCTTTTGGTGTTTGTAGGGGCTCTTGATATGAGTACATTAAAACAAACCTGATCTCTCTAGGGCATTCAGAAGCCAAGTTATAAGCCCACAAATGTGTAAATGGACTACTTCTTTAAATTGACACCAGATCCGATGACCTTTGGGACATGGTTTGACCCCCTTAGGAAAGTGCTATCATCATGAAACGTTCAGATCACTTACAACTCAATAGATTCTACCTTCCTGTAACGTTTCAGCCTGATTGGACCTTGTTTTCACACAAATGAACCCAGAATGATGTGAAATTGTGCTTCGTGCAACATAATTCTGGGTGCCATTTACAAACCATAATTGCTAATGACTCCATTCCTTTTTGTGGCTGTAGGGGCTGTTGACTGTTGCACGAAGCACAATTTCACATCATTCTGGGTTCATTTGTGTGAAAACAAGGTCCAATCAGGCTGAAACGTTACAGGAAGGTAGAATCTATTGAGTTGTAAGTGATCTGAACGTTTCATGATGATAGCACTTTCCTATAGGTGGTCAAACCATGTCCCAAAGGTCACCGGATCTGGTGTCACTTTAAAGAAGTAGTCCAGTTACACATTTGTGGGCTTATAACTTGGCTTCTGAATGTCCTTGAGAGATCAGGTTTGTTTTAGTGTACTCCAATCAACAGCCCCTACAACCACAAAAAGGAATGGAGTCATTAGCACTTATGGTTTTTAAATGGCACCCAGAATTATGTTGCACGAAGCACAATTTCACATCATTCTGGGTCCATTTGTGTGAAAACAAGGTCCAATCAGGCTGAAACGTTACAAGAAGGTAGAATCTATTGAGTTGTAAGTGATCTGAACGTTTCATGATGAGAGCACAATCCTATAGCGGTTCAAACAATGTCCCAAAGGTCACCGGATCTGGTGTCAATTTAAAGAAGTAGTCCAATTACACATTTGTGGGCTTATAACTTGGCTTCTGAATGTCCTAGAGAGATCAGGTTTGTTTTAGTGTACTCCAATCAACAGCCCCTACAACCACAAAAAGGAATGGAGTCATTAGCACTTATGGCTTTTAAATGGCACCCAGAATTATGTTGCACGAAGCACAATTTCACATCATTCTGGGTTCATTTGTGTGAAAACAAGGTCCAATCAGCCTGAAACGTTACAGGAAGGTAGAATCTATTGAGTTGTAAGTGATCTGAACGTTTCATGATGATCGCACATTTCTATAGGGGGTCAAACCATGTCCCAAAGGTCACCGGGCCTGGTGTCACTTTAAAGAAGTAGTCCAGTTACACCTTTGAGGGCTTATAACTTGGCTTTGGAATATCCTAGAGCGGTCAGGTTTGTTTTAGAGTACTCCAATTAACAGCCCCCATTACCCCAAGAAGGAATGGAGTCATTAGCAGTTATGGTTTTTAAATGGCACCCAGAATTATGTTGCACGAAGCACAATTTCACATCATTCTGGGTCCATTTGTGTGAAAACAAGGTCCAATCAGGCAGAAACGTTACAAGAAGGTAGAATCCATTGAGTTGTAAGTGATCTGAATGTTTCATGATGATAGCACATTCCTATAGGGGGTCAAACCATGTCCCAAAGGTCACCGGGCCTGGTGTCACTTTAAAGAAGTAGTCCAGTTACACCTTTGAGGGCTTATAACTTGGCTTTGGAATAGCCTAGAGAGGTCAGGTTTGTTTTAGAGTACTCCAGTTAACAGCCCCTACAACCACAAAAAGGAATGGAGTCATTAGCACTTATGGTTTTTAAATGGCACCCAGAATTATGTTGCACGAAGCACAATTTCACATCATTCTGGGTTCATTTGTGTGAAAACAAGGTCCAATCAGGCTGAAACGTTACAGGAAGGTAGAATCTATTGAGTTGTAAGTGATCTGAACGTTTCATGATGATAGCACTTTCCTATAGCGGGTCAAACCATGTCCCAAAGGTCACCGGATCTGGTGTCAATTTAAAGAAGTAGTCCAATTACACATTTGTGGGCTTATAACTTGGCTTCTGAATGTCCTAGAGAGATCAGGTTTGTTTTAGTGTACTCCAATCAACAGCCCTTACAACCACAAAAAGGAATGGAGTCATTAGCACTTATGGTTTGGAAATGGCACCCAGAATTATGTTGCACGAAGCACAATTTCACATCATTCTGGGTCCATTTGTGTGAAAACAAGGTCCAATCAGGCTGAAACGTTACAAGAAGGTAGAATCTATTGAGTTGTAAGTGATCTGAACGTTTCATGATGATCGCACATTCCTATAGGGGGTCAAACCATGTCCCAAAGGTCACCGGGCCTGGTGTCACTTTAAAGAAGTAGTCCAGTTACACCTTTGAGGGCTTATAACTTGGCTTTGAAATATCCTAGAGAGGTCAAGTTTGTTTTAGAGTACTCCAATTAACAGCCCCCATTACCCCAAAAAGGAATGGAGTCATTAGCAGTTATGGTTTTTAAATGGAACCCAGAAATATGTTGCACGAAGCACAATTTCACATCATTCTGGGTTCATTTGTGTGAAAACAAGGGCCAATCAGGCTGAAACGCTACAGGAAGGTAGAATCTATTGATTTGTAAGTGATCTGAACGTTTCATGATGATAGCACTTTCCTAAGGGGGTCAAACCATGTCCCAAAGGTCACCGGATCTGGTGTCAATTTAAATAAGTAGTCCAGTTACACATTTGTGGGCTTATAACTTGGCTTCTGAATGTCCTAGAGAGATCAGGTTTATTTTAGTGTACTCCAATCAACAGCCCCTACAACCACAAAAAGGAATGGAGTCATTAGCACTTATGGTTTGTAAATGGCACCCAGAATTATGTTGCACGAAGCACAATTTCACATCATTCTGGGTTCATTTGTGTGAAAACAAGGTCCAATCAGGCTGAAACGTTACAGGAAGGTAGAACCTATTGAGTTGTAAGTTATCTGAACGTTTCATGATGATAGCACTTTCCTAAGGGGGTCAAACCATGTCCCAAATGTCACCGGGCCTGGTGTCACTTTAAAGAAGTAGTCCAGTTACACCTTTGTGGGCATATAACTTGGCTTCTGAATGACCTAGAGAGATCAAGTTTGTTTTAGAGTACTCCAATTAACAGCCCCCATTACCCCAAGAAGGAATGGAGTCATTAGCAGTTATGGTTTTTAAATGGCACCCAGAATTATGTTGCACGAAGCGCAATTTCACATCATTCTGGGTTCATTTGTGTCAAAACAAGGTCCAATCAGGCTGAAACGTTACAGGAAGGTAGAATCTATTGAGTTGTAAGTGATCTGAACGTTTCATGATGATATCACATTCCTATAGGGGGTCAAACCATGTCCCAAAGGTCACCAGATCTGGTGTCACTTTAAAGAAGTAGTCCAGTTACACATTTGTGGGCTTATAACTTGGCTTCTGAATGTCCTAGAGAGATCAGGTTTGTTTTAGTGTACTCCAATCAACAGCCCCTACAACCACAAAAAGGAATGGAGTCATTAGCACTTATGGTTTTTAAATGGCACCCAGAATTATGTTGCACGAAGCACAATTTCACATCATTCTGGGTTCATTTGTGTGAAAACAAGGTCCAATCAGGCTGAAACGTTACAGGAAGGTAGAATCTATTGAGTTGTAAGTGATCTGAACGTTTCATGATGATCGCACATTCCTATAGGGGGTCAAACCATGTCCCAAAGGTCACCGGGCCTGGTGTCACTTTAAAGAAGTAGTCCAGTTACACCTTTGAGGGCTTATAACTTGGCTTTGGAATATCCTAGAGAGGTCAGGTTTGTTTTAGAGTACTCCAATTAACAGCCCCCATTACCCCAAGAAGGAATGGAGTCATTAGCACTTATGGTTTTTAAATGGCACCCAGAATTATGTTGCACGAAGCACAATTTCACATCATTTTGGGTTCATTTGTGTGAAAACAAGGTCCAATCAGGCTGAAACGTTACAGGAAGGTAGAATCTATTGAGTTGTAAGTGATCTGAACGTTTCATGATGATAGCACTTTCCTATAGGGGGTCAAACCATGTCCCAAAGGTCACCGGGCCTGGTGTCACTTTAAAGAAGTAGTCCAGTTACACCTTTGAGGGCTTATAACTTGGCTTTGGAATAGCCTAGAGAGGTCAGGTTTGTTTTAGAGTACTCCAGTTAACAGCCCCTACAACCACAAAAAGGAATGGAGTCATTAGCACTTATGGTTTTTAAATGGCACCCAGAATTATGTTGCACGAAGCACAATTTCACATCATTCTGGGTTCATTTGTGTGAAAACAAGGTCCAATCAGGCTGAAACGTTACAGGAAGGTAGAATCTATTGAGTTGTAAGTGATCTGAACGTTTCATGATGATATCACTTTCCTATAGCGGGTCAAACCATGTCCCAAAGGTCACCGGATCTGGTGTCAATTTAAAGAAGTAGTCCAATTACACATTTGTGGGCTTATAACTTGGCTTCTGAATGTCCTAGAGAGATCAGGTTTGTTTTAGTGTACTCCAATCAACAGCCCTTACAACCACAAAAAGGAATGGAGTCATTAGCACTTATGGTTTGGAAATGGCACCCAGAATTATGTTGCACGAAGCACAATTTCACATCATTCTGGGTCCATTTGTGTGAAAACAAGGTCCAATCAGGCTGAAACGTTACAAGAAGGTAGAATCTATTGAGTTGTAAGTGATCTGAACGTTTCATGATGATCGCACATTCCAATAGGGGGTCAAACCATGTCCCAAAGGTCACCGGGCCTGGTGTCACTTTAAAGAAGTAGTCCAGTTACACCTTTGAGGGCTTATAACTTGGCTTTGAAATATCCTAGAGAGGTCAAGTTTGTTTTAGAGTACTCCAATTAACAGCCCCCATTACCCCAAAAAGGAATGGAGTCATTAGCAGTTATGGTTTTTAAATGGCACCCAGAAATATGTTGCACGAAGCACAATTTCACATCATTCTGGGTTCATTTGTGTGAAAACAAGGGCCAATCAGGCTGAAACGCTACAGGAAGGTAGAATCTATTGATTTGTAAGTGATCTGAACGTTTCATGATGATAGCACTTTCCTAAGGGGGTCAAACCATGTCCCAAAGGTCACCGGATCTGGTGTCAATTTAAATAAGTAGTCCAGTTACACATTTGTGGGCTTATAACTTGGCTTCTGAATGTCCTAGAGAGGTCAGGTTTGTTTTAGTGTACTCCAATCAACAGCCCCTACAACCACAAAAAGGAATGGAGTCATTAGCACTTATGGTTTGTAAATGGCACCCAGAATTATGTTGCACGAAGCACAATTTCACATCATTCTGGGTTCATTTGTGTGAAAACAAGGTCCAATCAGGCTGAAACGTTACAGGAAGGTAGAACCTATTGAGTTGTAAGTTATCTGAACGTTTCATGATGATAGCACTTTCCTAAGGGGGTCAAACCATGTCCCAAATGTCACCGGGCCTGGTGTCACTTTAAAGAAGTAGTCCAGTTACACCTTTGTGGGCATATAACTTGGCTTCTGAATGACCTAGAGAGATCAAGTTTGTTTTAGAGTACTCCAATTAACAGCCCCCATTACCCCAAGAAGGAATGGAGTCATTAGCAGTTATGGTTTTTAAATGGCACCCAGAATTATGTTGCACGAAGCGCAATTTCACATCATTCTGGGTTCATTTGTGTCAAAACAAGGTCCAATCAGGCTGAAACGTTACAGGAAGGAAGAATCTATTGAGTTGTAAGTGATCTGAACGTTTCATGATGATATCACATTCCTATAGGGGGTCAAACCATGTCCCAAAGGTCACCAGATCTGGTGTCACTTTAAAGAAGTAGTCCAGTTACACATTTGTGGGCTTATAACTTGGCTTCTGAATGTCCTAGAGAGATCAGGTTTGTTTTAGTGTACTCCAATCAACAGCCCCTACAACCACAAAAAGGAATGGAGTCATTAGCACTTATGGTTTTTAAATGGCACCCAGAATTATGTTGCACGAAGCACAATTTCACATCATTCTGGGTTCATTTGTGTGAAAACAAGGTCCAATCAGGCTGAAACGTTACAGGAAGGTAGAATCTATTGAGTTGTAAGTGATCTGAACGTTTCATGATGATCGCACATTCCTATAGGGGGTCAAACCATGTCCCAAAGGTCACCGGGCCTGGTGTCACTTTAAAGAAGTAGTCCAGTTACACCTTTGAGGGCTTATAACTTGGCTTTGGAATATCCTAGAGAGGTCAGGTTTATTTTAGAGTACTCCAATTAACAGCCCCCATTACCCCAAGAAGGAATGGAGTCATTAGCACTTATGGTTTTTAAATGGCACCCAGAATTATGTTGCACGAAGCACAATTTCACATCATTTTGGGTTCATTTGTGTGAAAACAAGGTCCAATCAGGCTGAAACGTTACAGGAAGGTAGAATCTATTGAGTTGTAAGTGATCTGAACGTTTCATGATGATAGCACTTTCCTATAAGGGGTTAAACCATGTCCCAAAGGTCACCGGATCTGGTGTCACTTTAAAGAAGTAGTCCAGTTACACATTTGAGGGCTTATAACTTGGCTTCTGAATGTCCTAGAGAGATCAGGTTTGTTTTAGTGTACTCCAATCAACAGCCCCTAGAACCACAAAAAGGAATGGAGTCATTAGCACTTATGGTTTTGAAATGGCACCCAGAATTATGTTGCACGAAGCACAATTTCACATCATTCTGGGTTCATTTGTGAGAAAACAAGGTCCAATCAGGCTGAAACGTTACAGGAAGGTAGAATCTATTGAGTTGTAAGTGATCTGAACGTTTCATGATGATAGCACTTTCCTATAGGGGGTCAAACCATGTCCCAAAGGTCACCGGATCTGGTGTCACTTTAAAGAAGTAGTCCAGTTACACATTTGTGGGCTTATAACTTGGCTTCTGAATGTCTTAGAGAGATCAGGTTTGTTTTAGTGTACTCCAATCAACAGCCCCTACAACCACAAAAGGAATGGAGTCATTAGCACTTATGGTTTTTAAATGGCACCCAGAATTATGTTGCACGAAGCACAATTTCACATCATTCTGGGTTCATTTGTGTGAAAACAAGGTCCAATCAGGCTGAAACGTTACAGGAAGGTAGAATCTATTGAGTTGTAAGTGATCTGAACGTTTCATGATGATAGCACATTCCTATAGGGGGTCAAACCATGTCCCAAAGGTCACCGGGCCCGGTGTCACTTTAAAGAAGTAGTCCAGTTACACCTTTGTGGGCTTATAACTTGGCTTTGGAATATCCTAGAGAGGTCAGGTTTGTTTTAGAGTTCTCCAATTAACAGCCCCCATTACCCCAAGAAGGAATGGAGTCATTAGCAGTTATGGTTTTTAAATGGCACCCAGAATTGTTGCACGAAGCACAATTTCACATCATTTTGGGTTCATTTGTGTGAAAACAAGGTCCAATCAGGCTGAAACGTTACAGGAAGGTAGAATCTATTGAGTTTTAAGTGATCTGAACGTTTCATGATGATAGCACATTCCTATAGGGGGTCAAACCATGTCCCAAAGGTCACCGGATCTGGTGTCACTTTAAAGAAGTAGTCCAGTTACACCTTTGAGGGCTTATAACTTGGCTTTGGAATATCCTAGAGAGGTCAAGTTTGTTTTAGAGTACTCCAATTAACAGCCCCCATTACTCCAAAAAGGAATGGAGTCATTAGCAGTTATGGTTTTTAAATGGCACCCAGAAATATGTTGCACGAAGCACAATTTCACATCATTCTGGGTTCATTTGTGTGAAAACAAGGGCCAATCAGGCTGAAACGTTACAGGAAGGTAGAATCTATTGAGTTGTAAGTGATCTGAACGTTTCATGATGATAGCACTTTCCTAAGGGGGTCAAACCATGTCCCAAAGGTCACCGGATCTGGTGTCAATTTAAATAAGTAGTCCAGTTACACATTTGTGGGCTTATTACTTGGCTTCTGAAGGTCCTAGAGAGATCAGGTTTATTTTAGTGTACTCCAATCAACAGCCCCTACAACCACAAAAAGGAATGGAGTCATTAGCACTTATGGTTTGTAAATGGCACCCAGAATTATGTTGCACGAAGAACAATTTCACATCATTCTGGGTTCATTTGTGTGAAAACAAGGTCCAATCAGGCTGAAACGTTACAGGAAGGTAAAATCTATTGAGTTGTAAGTGATCTGAACGTTTCATGATGATAGCTCTTTCCTAAGGGGGTCAATCCATGTCCCAAAGTTCACCGGGCCTGGTGTCACTTCAAAGAAGTAGTCCAGTTACACCTTTGTGGGCTTATAACTTGGCTTCTGAATGACCTAGAGAGATCAGGTTTGTTTTAGAGTACTCCAATTAACAGCCCCCATTACCCCAAGAAGGAATGGAGTCATTAGCAGTTATGGTTTTTAAATGGCACCCAGAATTATGTTGCACGAAGCACAATTTCACATCATTCTGGGTTCATTTGTGTGAAAACAAGGTCCAATCAGGCTGAAACGTTACAGGAAGGTAGAATCTATTGAGTTGTAAGTGATCTGAACGTTTCATGATGATAGCACATTCCTATAGGGGGTCAAACCATGTCCCAAAACGTCACCAGATCTGGTGTCACTTTAAAGAAGTAGTCCAGTTACACATTTGTGGGCTTATAACTTGGCTTCTGAATGTCCTAGAGAGATCAGGTTTGTTTTAGTGTACTCCAATCAACAGCCCCTACAACCACAAAAAGGAATGGAGTCATTAGCACTTATGGCTTTTAAATGGCACCCAGAATTATGTTGCACGAAGCACAATTTCACATCATTCTGGGTTCATTTGTGTGAAAACAAGGTCCAATCAGGCTGAAACGTTACAGGAAGGTAGAACCTATTGAGTTGTAAGTGATCTGAACGTTTCATGATGATAGCACTTTCCTAAGGGGGTC
Source organism: Nothobranchius furzeri (assembly GCF_043380555.1). Classification (NCBI taxonomy): domain Eukaryota; kingdom Metazoa; phylum Chordata; class Actinopteri; order Cyprinodontiformes; family Nothobranchiidae; genus Nothobranchius; species Nothobranchius furzeri. The sequence goes on from NC_091743.1 coordinate 36,016,745, forward strand.
AAACCATGTCCCAAATGTCACCGGGCCTGGTGTCACTTTAAAGAAGTAGTCCAGTTACACCTTTGTGGGCATATAACTTGGCTTCTGAATGACCTAGAGAGATCAGGTTTGTTTTAGAGTACTCCAATTAACAGCCCCCATTACCCCAAGAAGGAATGGAGTCATTAGCAGTTATGGTTTTTAAATGGCACCCAGAATTATGTTGCACGAAGCACAATTTCACATCATTCTGGGTTCATTTGTGTGAAAACAAGGTCCAATCAGGCTGAAACGTTACAGGAAGGTAGAATCTATTGAGTTGTAAGTGATCTGAACGTTTCATGATGATATCACATTCCTATAGGGGGTCAAACCATGTCCCAAAGGTCACCAGATCTGGTGTCACTTTAAAGAAGTAGTCCAGTTACACATTTGTGGGCTTATAACTTGGCTTCTGAATGTCCTAGAGAGATCAGGTTTGTTTTAGTATACTCCAATCAACAGCCCCTACAACCACAAAAAGGAATGGAGTCATTAGCACTTATGGTTTGTAAATGGCACCCAGAATTATGTTGCACGAAGAACAATTTCACATCATTCTGGGTTCATTTGTGTGAAAACAAGGTCCAATCAGGCTGAAACGTTACAGGAAGGTAAAATCTATTGAGTTGTAAGTGATCTGAACGTTTCATGATGATAGCTCTTTCCTAAGGGGGTCAATCCATGTCCCAAAGTTCACCGGGCCTGGTGTCACTTCAAAGAAGTAGTCCAGTTACACCTTTGTGGGCTTATAACTTGGCTTCTGAATGACCTAGAGAGATCAGGTTTGTTTTAGAGTACTCCAATTAACAGCCCCCATTACCCCAAGAAGGAATGGAGTCATTAGCAGTTATGGTTTTTAAATGGCACCCAGAATTATGTTGCACGAAGCACAATTTCACATCATTCTGGGTTCATTTGTGTGAAAACAAGGTCCAATCAGGCTGAAACGTTACAGGAAGGTAGAATCTATTGAGTTGTAAGTGATCTGAACGTTTCATGATGATAGCACATTCCTATAGGGGGTCAAACCATGTCCCAAAACGTCACCAGATCTGGTGTCACTTTAAAGAAGTAGTCCAGTTACACATTTGTGGGCTTATAACTTGGCTTCTGAATGTCCTAGAGAGATCAGGTTTGTTTTAGTGTACTCCAATCAACAGCCCCTACAACCACAAAAAGGAATGGAGTCATTAGCACTTATGGCTTTTAAATGGCACCCAGAATTATGTTGCACGAAGCACAATTTCACATCATTCTGGGTTCATTTGTGTGAAAACAAGGTCCAATCAGGCTGAAACGTTACAGGAAGGTAGAACCTATTGAGTTGTAAGTGATCTGAACGTTTCATGATGATAGCACTTTCCTAAGGGGGTCAAACCATGTCCCAAATGTCACCGGGCCTGGTGTCACTTTAAAGAAGTAGTCCAGTTACACCTTTGTGGGCATATAACTTGGCTTCTGAATGACCTAGAGAGATCAGGTTTGTTTTAGAGTACTCCAATTAACAGCCCCCATTACCCCAAGAAGGAATGGAGTCATTAGCAGTTATGGTTTTTAAATGGCACCCAGAATTATGTTGCACGAAGCACAATTTCACATCATTCTGGGTTCATTTGTGTGAAAACAAGGTCCAATCAGGCTGAAACGTTACAGGAAGGTAGAATCTATTGAGTTGTAAGTGATCTGAACGTTTCATGATGATATCACATTCCTATAGGGGGTCAAACCATGTCCCAAAGGTCACCAGATCTGGTGTCACTTTAAAGAAGTAGTCCAGTTACACATTTGTGGGCTTATAACTTGGCTTCTGAATGTCCTAGAGAGATCAGGTTTGTTTTAGTGTACTCCAATCAACAGCCCCTACAACCACAAAAAGGAATGGAGTCATTAGCACTTATGGTTTTTAAATGGCACCCAGAATTATGTTGCACGAAGCACAATTTCACATCATTCTGGGTTCATTTGTGTGAAAACAAGGTCCAATCAGGCTGAAACGTTACAGGAAGGTAGAATCTATTGAGTTGTAAGTGATCTGAACGTTTCATGATGATATCACTTTCCTATAGCGGGTCAAACCATGTCCCAAAGGTCACCGGATCTGGTGTCAATTTAAAGAAGTAGTCCAATTACACATTTGTGGGCTTATAACTTGGCTTCTGAATGTCCTAGAGAGATCAGGTTTGTTTTAGTGTACTCCAATCAACAGCCCTTACAACCACAAAAAGGAATGGAGTCATTAGCACTTATGGTTTGGAAATGGCACCCAGAATTATGTTGCACGAAGCACAATTTCACATCATTCTGGGTCCATTTGTGTGAAAACAAGGTCCAATCAGGCTGAAACGTTACAAGAAGGTAGAATCTATTGAGTTGTAAGTGATCTGAACGTTTCATGATGATCGCACATTCCTATAGGGGGTCAAACCATGTCCCAAAGGTCACCGGGCCTGGTGTCACTTTAAAGAAGTAGTCCAGTTACACCTTTGAGGGCTTATAACTTGGCTTTGAAATATCCTAGAGAGGTCAAGTTTGTTTTAGAGTACTCCAATTAACAGCCCCCATTACCCCAAAAAGGAATGGAGTCATTAGCAGTTATGGTTTTTAAATGGCACCCAGAAATATGTTGCACGAAGCACAATTTCACATCATTCTGGGTTCATTTGTGTGAAAACAAGGGCCAATCAGGCTGAAACGCTACAGGAAGGTAGAATCTATTGATTTGTAAGTGATCTGAACGTTTCATGATGATAGCACTTTCCTAAGGGGGTCAAACCATGTCCCAAAGGTCACCGGATCTGGTGTCAATTTAAATAAGTAGTCCAGTTACACATTTGTGGGCTTATAACTTGGCTTCTGAATGTCCTAGAGAGGTCAGGTTTGTTTTAGTGTACTCCAATCAACAGCCCCTACAACCACAAAAAGGAATGGAGTCATTAGCACTTATGGTTTGTAAATGGCACCCAGAATTATGTTGCACGAAGCACAATTTCACATCATTCTGGGTTCATTTGTGTGAAAACAAGGTCCAATCAGGCTGAAACGTTACAGGAAGGTAGAACCTATTGAGTTGTAAGTTATCTGAACGTTTCATGATGATAGCACTTTCCTAAGGGGGTCAAACCATGTCCCAAATGTCACCGGGCCTGGTGTCACTTTAAAGAAGTAGTCCAGTTACACCTTTGTGGGCATATAACTTGGCTTCTGAATGACCTAGAGAGATCAAGTTTGTTTTAGAGTACTCCAATTAACAGCCCCCATTACCCCAAGAAGGAATGGAGTCATTAGCAGTTATGGTTTTTAAATGGCACCCAGAATTATGTTGCACGAAGCGCAATTTCACATCATTCTGGGTTCATTTGTGTCAAAACAAGGTCCAATCAGGCTGAAACGTTACAGGAAGGTAGAATCTATTGAGTTGTAAGTGATCTGAACGTTTCATGATGATATCACATTCCTATAGGGGGTCAAACCATGTCCCAAAGGTCACCAGATCTGGTGTCACTTTAAAGAAGTAGTCCAGTTACACATTTGTGGGCTTATAACTTGGCTTCTGAATGTCCTAGAGAGATCAGGTTTGTTTTAGTGTACTCCAATCAACAGCCCCTACAACCACAAAAAGGAATGGAGTCATTAGCACTTATGGTTTTTAAATGGCACCCAGAATTATGTTGCACGAAGCACAATTTCACATCATTCTGGGTTCATTTGTGTGAAAACAAGGTCCAATCAGGCTGAAACGTTACAGGAAGGTAGAATCTATTGAGTTGTAAGTGATCTGAACGTTTCATGATGATCGCACATTCCTATAGGGGGTCAAACCATGTCCCAAAGGTCACCGGGCCTGGTGTCACTTTAAAGAAGTAGTCCAGTTACACCTTTGAGGGCTTATGACTTGGCTTTGGAATATCCTAGAGAGGTCAGGTTTTTTTTAGAGTACTCCAATTAACAGCCCCCATTACCCCAAGAAGGAATGGAGTCATTAGCACTTATGGTTTTTAAATGGCACCCAGAATTATGTTGCACGAAGCACAATTTCACATCATTTTGGGTTCATTTGTGTGAAAACAAGGTCCAATCAGGCTGAAACGTTACAGGAAGGTAGAATCTATTGAGTTGTAAGTGATCTGAACGTTTCATGATGATAGCACTTTCCTATAAGGGGTTAAACCATGTCCCAAAGGTCACCGGATCTGGTGTCACTTTAAAGAAGTTGTCCAGTTACACATTTGAGGGCTTATAACTTGGCTTCTGAATGTCCTAGAGAGATCAGGTTTGTTTTAGTGTACTCCAATCAACAGCCCCTAGAACCACAAAAAGGAATGGAGTCATTAGCACTTATGGTTTTGAAATGGCACCCAGAATTATGTTGCACGAAGCACAATTTCACATCATTCTGGGTTCATTTGTGAGAAAACAAGGTCCAATCAGGCTGAAACGTTACAGGAAGGTAGAATCTATTGAGTTGTAAGTGATCTGAACGTTTCATGATGATAGCACTTTCCTATAGGGGGTCAAACCATGTCCCAAAGGTCACCGGATCTGTTGTCACTTTAAAGAAGTAGTCCAGTTACACATTTGTGGGCTTATAACTTGGCTTCTGAATGTCTTAGAGAGATCAGGTTTGTTTTAGTGTACTCCAATCAACAGCCCCTACAACCACAAAAGGAATGGAGTCATTAGCACTTATGGTTTTTAAATGGCACCCAGAATTATGTTGCACGAAGCACAATTTCACATCATTCTGGGTTCATTTGTGTGAAAACAAGGTCCAATCAGGCTGAAACGTTACAGGAAGGTAGAATCTATTGAGTTGTAAGTGATCTGAACGTTTCATGATGATAGCACATTCCTATAGGGGGTCAAACCATGTCCCAAAGGTCACCGGGCCCGGTGTCACTTTAAAGAAGTAGTCCAGTTACACCTTTGTGGGCTTATAACTTGGCTTTGGAATATCCTAGAGAGGTCAGGTTTGTTTTAGAGTTCTCCAATTAACAGCCCCCATTACCCCAAGAAGGAATGGAGTCATTAGCAGTTATGGTTTTTAAATGGCACCCAGAATTGTTGCACGAAGCACAATTTCACATCATTTTGGGTTCATTTGTGTGAAAACAAGGTCCAATCAGGCTGAAACGTTACAGGAAGGTAGAATCTATTGAGTTTTAAGTGATCTGAACGTTTCATGATGATAGCACATTCCTATAGGGGGTCAAACCATGTCCCAAAGGTCACCGGATCTGGTGTCACTTTAAAGAAGTAGTCCAGTTACACCTTTGAGGGCTTATAACTTGGCTTTGGAATATCCTAGAGAGGTCAAGTTTGTTTTAGAGTACTCCAATTAACAGCCCCCATTACTCCAAAAAGGAATGGAGTCATTAGCAGTTATGGTTTTTAAATGGCACCCAGAAATATGTTGCACGAAGCACAATTTCACATCATTCTGGGTTCATTTGTGTGAAAACAAGGGCCAATCAGGCTGAAACGTTACAGGAAGGTAGAATCTATTGAGTTGTAAGTGATCTGAACGTTTCATGATGATAGCACTTTCCTAAGGGGGTCAAACCATGTCCCAAAGGTCACCGGATCTGGTGTCAATTTAAATAAGTAGTCCAGTTACACATTTGTGGGCTTATTACTTGGCTTCTGAAGGTCCTAGAGAGATCAGGTTTATTTTAGTGTACTCCAATCAACAGCCCCTACAACCACAAAAAGGAATGGAGTCATTAGCACTTATGGTTTGTAAATGGCACCCAGAATTATGTTGCACGAAGAACAATTTCACATCATTCTGGGTTCATTTGTGTGAAAACAAGGTCCAATCAGGCTGAAACGTTACAGGAAGGTAAAATCTATTGAGTTGTAAGTGATCTGAACGTTTCATGATGATAGCTCTTTCCTAAGGGGGTCAATCCATGTCCCAAAGTTCACCGGGCCTGGTGTCACTTCAAAGAAGTAGTCCAGTTACACCTTTGTGGGCTTATAACTTGGCTTCTGAATGACCTAGAGAGATCAAGTTTGTTTTAGAGTACTCCAATTAACAGCCCCCATTACCCCAAGAAGGAATGGAGTCATTAGCAGTTATGGTTTTTAAATGGCACCCAGAATTATGTTGCACGAAGCACAATTTCACATCATTCTGGGTTCATTTGTGTGAAAACAAGGTCCAATCAGGCTGAAACGTTACAGGAAGGTAGAATCTATTGAGTTGTAAGTGATCTGAACGTTTCATGATGATAGCACATTCCTATAGGGGGTCAAACCATGTCCCAAAACGTCACCAGATCTGGTGTCACTTTAAAGAAGTAGTCCAGTTACACATTTGTGGGCTTATAACTTGGCTTCTGAATGTCCTAGAGAGATCAGGTTTGTTTTAGTGTACTCCAATCAACAGCCCCTACAACCACAAAAAGGAATGGAGTCATTAGCACTTATGGCTTTTAAATGGCACCCAGAATTATGTTGCACGAAGCACAATTTCACATCATTCTGGGTTCATTTGTGTGAAAACAAGGTCCAATCAGGCTGAAACGTTACAGGAAGGTAGAACCTATTGAGTTGTAAGTGATCTGAACGTTTCATGATGATAGCACTTTCCTAAGGGGGTCAAACCATGTCCCAAATGTCACCGGGCCTGGTGTCACTTTAAAGAAGTAGTCCAGTTACACCTTTGTGGGCATATAACTTGGCTTCTGAATGACCTAGAGAGATCAGGTTTGTTTTAGAGTACTCCAATTAACAGCCCCCATTACCCCAAGAAGGAATGGAGTCATTAGCAGTTATGGTTTTTAAATGGCACCCAGAATTATGTTGCACGAAGCACAATTTCACATCATTCTGGGTTCATTTGTGTGAAAACAAGGTCCAATCAGGCTGAAACGTTACAGGAAGGTAGAATCTATTGAGTTGTAAGTGATCTGAACGTTTCATGATGATCGCACATTCCTATAGGGGGTCAAACCATGTCCCAAAGGTCACCGGGCCTGGTGTCACTTTAAAGAAGTAGTCCAGTTACACCTTTGAGGGCTTATAACTTGGCTTTGGAATATCCTAGAGAGGTCAGGTTTGTTTTAGAGTACTCCAATTAACAGCCCCCATTACCCCAAGAAGGAATGGAGTCATTAGCAGTTATGGTTTTTAAATGGCACCCAGAATTGTGTTGCACGAAGCACAATTTCACATCATTTTGGGTTCATTTGTGTGAAAACAAGGTCCAATCAGGCTGAAACGTTACAGGAAGGTAGAATCTATTGAGTTGTAAGTGATCTGAACGTTTCATGATGATAGCACTTTCCTATAGGGGGTTAAACCATGTCCCAAAGGTCACCGGATCTGGTGTCACTTTAAAGAAGTAGTCCAGTTACACATTTGAGGGCTTATAACTTGGCTTCTGAATGTCCTAGAGAGATCAGGTTTGTTTTAGTGTACTCCAATCAACAGCCCCTACAACCACAAAAAGGAATGGAGTCATTAGCACTTATGGTTTTGAAATGGCACCCAGAATTATGTTGCACGAAGCACAATTTCACATCATTCTGGGTTCATTTGTGAGAAAACAAGGTCCAATCAGGCTGAAACGTTACAGGAAGGTAGAATCTATTGAGTTGTAAGTGATCTGAACGTTTCATGATGATAGCACTTTCCTATAGGGGGTCAAACCATGTCCCAAAGGTCACCGGATCTGGTGTCACTTTAAAGAAGTAGTCCAGTTACACATTTGTGGGCTTATAACTTGGCTTCTGAATGTCTTAGAGAGATCAGGTTTGTTTTAGTGTACTCCAATCAACAGCCCCTACAACCACAAAAAGGAATGGAGTCATTAGCACTTATGGTTTTTAAATGGCACCCAGAATTATGTTGCACGAAGCACAATTTCACATCATTCTGGGTTCATTTGTGTGAAAACAAGGTCCAATCAGGCTGAAACTTTACAGGAAGGTAGAATCTATTGAGTTGTAAGTGATCTGAACGTTTCATGATGATAGCACATTCCTATAGGGGGTCAAACCATGTCCCAAAGGTCACCGGGCCCGGTGTCACTTTAAAGAAGTAGTCCAGTTACACCTTTGTGGGCTTATAACTTGGCTTTGGAATATCCTAGAGAGGTCAGGTTTGTTTTAGAGTACTCCAATTAACAGCCCCCATTACCCCAAGAAGGAATGGAGTCATTAGCAGTTATGGTTTTTAAATGGCACCCAGAATTGTTGCACGAAGCACAATTTCACATCATTTTGGGTTCATTTGTGTGAAAACAAGGTCCAATCAGGCTGAAACGTTACAGGAAGGTAGAATCTATTGAGTTGTAAGTGATCTGAACGTTTCATGATGATAGCACATTCCTATAGGGGGTCAAACCATGTCCCAAAGGTCACCGGATCTGGTGTCACTTTAAAGAAGTAGTCCAGTTACACCTTTGGGGGCTTATAACTTGGCTTTGGAATATCCTAGAGAGGTCAAGTTTGTTTTAGAGTACTCCAATTAACAGCCCCCATTACCCCAAAAAGGAATGGAGTCATTAGCAGTTATGGTTTTTAAATGGCACCCAGAAATATGTTGCACAAAGCACAATTTCACATCATTCTGGGTTCATTTGTGTGAAAACAAGGGCCAATCAGGCTGAAACGTTACAGGAAGGTAAAATCTATTGAGTTGTAAGTGATCTGAACGTTTCATGATGATAGCTCTTTCCTAAGGGGGTCAATCCATGTCCCAAAGTTCACCGGGCCTGGTGTCACTTCAAAGAAGTAGTCCAGTTACACCTTTGTGGGCTTATAACTTGGCTTCTGAATGACCTAGAGAGATCAAGTTTGTTTTAGAGTACTCCAATTAACAGCCCCCATTACCCCAAGAAGGAATGGAGTCATTAGCAGTTATGGTTTTTAAATGGCACCCAGAATTATGTTGCACGAAGCACAATTTCACATCATTCTGGGTTCATTTGTGTGAAAACAAGGTCCAATCAGGCTGAAACGTTACAGGAAGGTAGAATCTATTGAGTTGTAAGTGATCTGAACGTTTCATGATGATAGCACATTCCTATAGGGGGTCAAACCATGTCCCAAAACGTCACCAGATCTGGTGTCACTTTAAAGAAGTAGTCCAGTTACACATTTGTGGGCTTATAACTTGGCTTCTGAATGTCCTAGAGAGATCAGGTTTGTTTTAGTGTACTCCAATCAACAGCCCCTACAACCACAAAAAGGAATGGAGTCATTAGCACTTATGGCTTTTAAATGGCACCCAGAATTATGTTGCACGAAGCACAATTTCACATCATTCTGGGTTCATTTGTGTGAAAACAAGGTCCAATCAGGCTGAAACGTTACAGGAAGGTAGAACCTATTGAGTTGTAAGTGATCTGAACGTTTCATGATGATAGCACTTTCCTAAGGGGGTCAAACCATGTCCCAAATGTCACCGGGCCTGGTGTCACTTTAAAGAAGTAGTCCAGTTACACCTTTGTGGGCATATAACTTGGCTTCTGAATGACCTAGAGAGATCAGGTTTGTTTTAGAGTACTCCAATTAACAGCCCCCATTACCCCAAGAAGGAATGGAGTCATTAGCAGTTATGGTTTTTAAATGGCACCCAGAATTATGTTGCACGAAGCACAATTTCACATCATTCTGGGTTCATTTGTGTGAAAACAAGGTCCAATCAGGCTGAAACGTTACAGGAAGGTAGAATCTATTGAGTTGTAAGTGATCTGAACGTTTCATGATGATCGCACATTCCTATAGGGGGTCAAACCATGTCCCAAAGGTCACCGGGCCTGGTGTCACTTTAAAGAAGTAGTCCAGTTACACCTTTGAGGGCTTATAACTTGGCTTTGGAATATCCTAGAGAGGTCAGGTTTGTTTTAGAGTACTCCAATTAACAGCCCCCATTACCCCAAGAAGGAATGGAGTCATTAGCAGTTATGGTTTTTAAATGGCACCCAGAATTGTGTTGCACGAAGCACAATTTCACATCATTTTGGGTTCATTTGTGTGAAAACAAGGTCCAATCAGGCTGAAACGTTACAGGAAGGTAGAATCTATTGAGTTGTAAGTGATCTGAACGTTTCATGATGATAGCACTTTCCTATAGGGGGTTAAACCATGTCCCAAAGGTCACCGGATCTGGTGTCACTTTAAAGAAGTAGTCCAGTTACACATTTGAGGGCTTATAACTTGGCTTCTGAATGTCCTAGAGAGATCAGGTTTGTTTTAGTGTACTCCAATCAACAGCCCCTACAACCACAAAAAGGAATGGAGTCATTAGCACTTATGGTTTTGAAATGGCACCCAGAATTATGTTGCACGAAGCACAATTTCACATCATTCTGGGTTCATTTGTGAGAAAACAAGGTCCAATCAGGCTGAAACGTTACAGGAAGGTAGAATCTATTGAGTTGTAAGTGATCTGAACGTTTCATGATGATAGCACTTTCCTATAGGGGGTCAAACCATGTCCCAAAGGTCACCGGATCTGGTGTCACTTTAAAGAAGTAGTCCAGTTACACATTTGTGGGCTTATAACTTGGCTTCTGAATGTCTTAGAGAGATCAGGTTTGTTTTAGTGTACTCCAATCAACAGCCCCTACAACCACAAAAAGGAATGGAGTCATTAGCACTTATGGTTTTTAAATGGCACCCAGAATTATGTTGCACGAAGCACAATTTCACATCATTCTGGGTTCATTTGTGTGAAAACAAGGTCCAATCAGGCTGAAACTTTACAGGAAGGTAGAATCTATTGAGTTGTAAGTGATCTGAACGTTTCATGATGATAGCACATTCCTATAGGGGGTCAAACCATGTCCCAAAGGTCACCGGGCCCGGTGTCACTTTAAAGAAGTAGTCCAGTTACACCTTTGTGGGCTTATAACTTGGCTTTGGAATATCCTAGAGAGGTCAGGTTTGTTTTAGAGTACTCCAATTAACAGCCCCCATTACCCCAAGAAGGAATGGAGTCATTAGCAGTTATGGTTTTTAAATGGCACCCAGAATTGTTGCACGAAGCACAATTTCACATCATTTTGGGTTCATTTGTGTGAAAACAAGGTCCAATCAGGCTGAAACGTTACAGGAAGGTAGAATCTATTGAGTTGTAAGTGATCTGAACGTTTCATGATGATAGCACATTCCTATAGGGGGTCAAACCATGTCCCAAAGGTCACCGGATCTGGTGTCACTTTAAAGAAGTAGTCCAGTTACACCTTTGGGGGCTTATAACTTGGCTTTGGAATATCCTAGAGAGGTCAAGTTTGTTTTAGAGTACTCCAATTAACAGCCCCCATTACCCCAAAAAGGAATGGAGTCATTAGCAGTTATGGTTTTTAAATGGCACCCAGAAATATGTTGCACAAAGCACAATTTCACATCATTCTGGGTTCATTTGTGTGAAAACAAGGGCCAATCAGGCTGAAACGTTACAGGAAGGTAGAATCTATTGAGTTGTAAGTGATCTGAACGTTTCATGATGATAGCACTTTCCTAAGGGGGTCAAACCATGTCCCAAAGGTCACCGGATCTGGTGTCAATTTAAATAAGTAGTCCAGTTACACATTTGTGGGCTTATAACTTGGCTTCTGAATGACCTAGAGAGATCAGGTTTGTTTTAGAGTACTCCAATTAACAGCCCCCATTACCCCAAGAAGGAATGGAGTCATTAGCAGTTATGGTTTTTAAATGGCACCCAGAATTATGTTGCACGAAGCACAATTTCACATCATTCTGGGTTCATTTGTGTGAAAACAAGGTCCAATCAGGCTGAAACGTTACAGGAAGGTAGAATCTATTGAGTTGTAAGTGATCTGAACGTTTCATGATGATAGCACATTCCTATAGGGGGTCAAACCATGTCCCAAAGGTCACCAGATCTGGTGTCACTTTAAAGAAGTAGTCCAGTTACACATTTGTGGGCTTATAACTTGGCTTCTGAATGTCCTAGAGAGATCAGGTTTGTTTTAGTGTACTCCAATCCACAGCCCCTACAACCACAAGAAGGAATGGAGTCATTAGCACTTATGGTTTTTAAATGGCACCCAGAATTATGTTGCACGAAGAACAATTTCACATCATTCTGGGTTCATTTGTGTGAAAACAAGGTCCAATCAGGCTGAAACGTTACAGGAAGGTAGAATCTATTGAGTTGTAAGTGATCTGAACGTTTCATGATGATCGCACATTTCTATAGGGGGTCAAACCATGTCCCAAAGGTCACCGGGCCTGGTGTCACTTTAAAGAAGTAGTCCAGTTACACCTTTGAGGGCTTATAACTTGGCTTTGGAATATCCTAGAGAGGTCAGGTTTGTTTTAGAGTACTCCAATTAACAGCCCCCATTACCCCAAGAAGGAATGGAGTCATTAGCAGTTATGGTTTTTAAATGGCACCCAGAATTATGTTGCACGAAGCACAATTTCACATCATTCTGGGTCCATTTGTGTGAAAACAAGGTCCAATCAGGCTGAAACGTTACAGGAAGGTAGAATCTATTGAGTTGTAAGTGATCTGAACGTTTCATGATGATAGCACTTTCCTATAGCGGGTCAAACCATGTCCCAAAGTTCACCGGATCTGGTGTCAATTTAAAGAAGTAGTCCAATTACACATTTGTGGGCTTATAACTTGGCTTCTGAATGTCCTAGAGAGATCAGGTTTGTTTTAGTGTACTCCAATCAACAGCCCCTACAACGACAAAAAGGAATGGAGTCATTAGCACCTATGGTTTTTAAATGGCACCCAGAATTATGTTGCACAAAGCACAATTTCACATCATTCTCGGTTCATTTGTGTGAAAACAAGGTCCAATCAGGCTGAAACGTTATAAGAAGGTAGAATCTATTGAGTTGTAAGTGATCTGAACGTTTCATGATGATCGCACATTCCTATAGGGGGTCAAACCATGTCCCAAAGGTCACCGGGCCTGGTGTCACTTTAAAGAAGTAGTCCAGTTACACCTTTGTGGGCCTATAATTTGGCTTCTGAATGTCCTAGAGAGGTCAGGTTTGTTTTAGTGTACTCCAATCAACAGCCACTACAACCACAAAAAGGAATGGAGTCATTAGCACTTATGGTTTGTAAATGGCACCCAGAATTATGTTGCACGAAGCACAATTTCACATCATTCTGGGTCCATTTGTGTGAAAACAAGGTCCAATCAGGCTGAAACGTTACAAGAAGGTAGAATCTATTGAGTTGTAAGTGATCTGAACGTTTCATGATGATCGCACATTCCTATAGGGGGTCAAACCATGTCCCAAATGTTGGGTATTTTTATAATTGTACCTTTTTGAGGCCTAAAAGATGGCCAACTGTTGCTGTTCATGAAAGGTAGAGCAAGGATTTTAATTGAGAAAACTCTGTACCTCTGTAACTTGAGAAGGTCCGCCTTCTCCCCCATCCATTTGGTGAATAAAGCCCCTGAAGAACTGGGAGCACAGGGGGAGTGACGTGGGGAAGCCTCGGAGGAGGTTTCTCTGTGTTAACTCTCCATGTTCTGGAGACTCAGGGTAAAATGTCTTCCTTGTTGTCATGTGTGTTATTACAGGTTCCAGGGTTATGGAGATTCAATATTACCTAACATTCTAGTCTCCTGATGGAGACCACGGGTATGCAGAGCTGGTGAGGTAGAGGCTTTGAGGCTGGAGCAGAGTGGGGCCTGGTTGAGCCACACACTTGGACATGGGGGCTGGTTGAGTCATGCACATGGACATTACAAATAATCAATTTACTCTCTCTCTCTCTCTCTCTCTCTCTCAAAGGGTGTGTCGTCCTTTAAGGTAATATGGGATAAAATCAAATTACCTAACACCAAAGGTCACCGGGCCTGGTGTCACTTTAAAGAAGTAGTCCAGTTACACCTTTGAGGGCTTATAACTTGGCTTTGGAATATCCTAGAGAGGTCAGGTTTGTTTTAGAGTACTCCAATTAACAGCCCCCTTACCCCAAAAAGGAATGGAGTCATTAGCACTTATGGTTTTTAAATGGCACCCAGAATTATGTTGCACGAAGCACAATTTCACATCATTCTGGGTTCATTTGTGTGAAAACAAGGTCCAATCAGGCTGAAAGGTTACAGGAAGGTAGAATCTATTGAGTTGTAAGTGATCTGAACGTTTCATGATGATAGCACTTTCCTAAGGGGGTCAAACCATGTCCTAAAGGTCACCAGATCTGGTGTCAATTTAAAGAAGTAGTCCAGTTACACATTTGTGGGCGTTTAACTTGGCTTCTGAATGTCCTAGAGAGATCAGGTTTGTTTTAGTGTACTCCAATCAACAGCCCCTACAACCACAAAAAGGAATGGAGTCATTAGCACTTATGGTTTTTAAATGGCACCCAGAATTATGTTGCACGATGCACAATTTCACATCATTCTGGGTTCATTTGTGTGAAAACAAGGTCCAATCAGGCTGAAACGTTACAGGAAGGTAGAATCTATTGAGCTGTAAGTGATCTGAACGTTTCATGATGATAGCACTTTCCTAAGGGGGTCAAACCATGTCCCAAAGGTCACCGGATCTGGTGTTAATTTAAAGAAGTAGTCCAGTTACACATTTGTGGGCTTATAACTTGGCTTCTGAATGTCCTAGAGAGGTCAGGTTTGATTTAGAGTACTTCAATTAACAGCTCCTACAACCCCAAAAAGGAATGGAGTCATTAGTACTTTTGGTTTTCAAATGGCACCCAGAATTATGTCGCACAAAGCACAGTTTCACATCATTCTGGGTCCATTTATGTGAAAACAAGGTCCATTCAGGCTGAAACGTCACAGAAAAGTAGAATCTATTGAGTTGTAAATGATTCCTTTGTTTCATGATGATAGCACATTCCTAAGGGCATCAAATCAGGTCATAAAGGTCACCGGATCACTTGATCCTTAAAGGCAGGGTTCCAAACACACATTTGTGGGCTTAAAACTTGGCTTCTGAATGTCCTAGAGAGATCAGGTTTGTTTTAGTGTACTCCAATCAACAGTCCCTACAACCACCAAAAAGGAATGGAGTCATTAGCACTTATGGTTTTTAAATGGCACCCAGATTTATGTTGCACGAAGCACAATTTCACATCATTCTGGGTCCATTTGTGTGAAAACAAGGTCCAATCAGGCTGAAACGTTACAAGAAGGTAGAATCTATAGAGTTGTAAGTGATCTGAATGTTTCATGATGATCGCACATTCCTATAGGGGGTAAAACCATGTCCCAAAGGTCACCGGGCTTGGTGTCACTTTAAAGAAGTAGTCCAGTTACACCATTGTGGGCTTATAACGTTTCTTCTGAATGTCCTAGAGAGGTCAGGTTTGTTTTAGAGTACTCCAATTAACAGCCCCTATTACCCCAAAAAGGAATGGAGTCATTAGTACTTTTGGTTTTCAAATGGCACCCAGAATTATGTCGCACAAAGCACAGTTTCACATCATTCTGGGTCCATTTATGTGAAAACAAGGTCCATTCAGGCTGAAACGTCACAGAAAAGTAGAATCTATTGAGTTGCAAAAGATTCCTGTGTTTCATGATGATAGCACATTCCTAAGGGCATCAAATCAGGTCATAAAGGTCACCGGATCACTTGTTCCTTAAAGGCAGGGTTCCAAACACACCTTTGGGGTCTTATAACTTGGCTTCTGAATGTCTCAGAGAGGTCAGGTTTGTTTTATGGTACTCCAAATACCAGCCCCTATGACCCCAAAAAGGAATGGAGTCATTAGCACATGGTTTTTAAATGGCACCCAGATTCATGCTGCACGAAGCACAATTTCACATCATTCTGGGTCCATTTGTGTGAAAACAAGGTCCAATCAGGCTGAAACGTTACAGGAAGGTAGAATCTATTGAGTTGTAAGTGATCTGAACGTTTCATGATGATAGCACTTTCCTAAGAAGGTCAAACCATGTCCCAAATGTCACCAGATCTGGTCTCAATTTAAAGAAGTAGTCCAGTTACACATTTGTGGGCTTATAACTTTTTTTCTGAATGTCCTAGAGAGATCAGGTTTGTTTCAGAGTACTCCAATCAACAACCCTACAACCACAAAAAGGAATGGAGTCATTAGCACTTATGGTTTGTAAATGGCACCCAGAATTATGTTGCACGAAGCACAATTTCACATCATTCTGGGTCCATTTGTGTGAAAACAAGGTCCAATCAGGCTGAAACGTTACAAGAAGGTAGAATCTATAGAGTTGTAAGTAATCTGAACGTTTCATGATGATCGCACATTCCTATAGGGGGTCAAACCATGTCCCAAAGGTCACCGGGCCTCGTGTCACTTTAAAGAAGTAGTCCAGTTACACCTTTGCAGGCTCATAACGTTTCTTCTGAATGTCCTAGAGAGGTCAGGTTTGTTTTAGAGTACTTCAATTAACAGCTCCTACAACCCCAAAAAGGAATGGAGTCATTAGCACTTATGGTTTTTAAATGGCACCCAGAATTATGTCGCACAAAGCACAATTTCTGATCAATCCGGGTCCATTTCACAGAAAAAAGCTTCAATCAGGCTGAAACGTCACAGAAAAGTAGAATCTACTGAGTTGTAAATGATTCCTGATTTTCATGATGATAGCACATTCCTAAGGGCGTCAAATCAGGTCATAAAGGTCACCGGATCACTTGTTCCTTAAAGGCAGGGTTGCAAACACACCTTTGGGGGCTTATAACTTGGCTTCTGAATGTCTCAGAGAGGTCAGGTTTGTTTTATGGTACTCCAATCAACAGCCCCTATTACCCCAAAAAGGAATGGAGTCATTAGCACTTATGGTTTTTAAATGGCACCCAGAATTATGTTGCACAAAGCACAATTTCACATCATTCTGGGTCCATTTATGTGAAAACAAGGTCCAATCAGGCTGAAACGTTACAAGAAGGTAGAATATATAGAGTCGTAAGTGATCTGAACGTTTCATGATGATTGCACATTCCTATAGGGGGTCAAACCATGTCCCAAAGGTCACCGGGCCTGGTGTCCCTTTAAAGAAGTAGTCCAGTTACAAATTTTGGGCTTATAACTTTTCTTCTGAATGTCCTAGGGAGGTCAGATTTGTTTTAGTGTACTCCAATCAACAGCCCCTACAACCACAAAAAGGAATGGAGTCATTAGCACTTATAGTTTGTAAATGGCACCCAGAATTATGTTGCACGAAGCACAATTTCACATCATTCTGGGTCCTCTGTGTGAAAACAAGGTCCAATCAGGCTGAAACAATACAGGAAGGTAGAATCTGTTGAGTTGTAAGTGATCTGAACGTTTCATGGTGATAACCCTTTCCTAAGGGGGTCAAACCATGTCCCTAAGGTCACCGGATCTGGTGTCAATTTAAAGAAGTAGTCCAGTTACACATTTGTGGGCTTATAACTTGGCTTCTGAATGTCCTAGAGAGATCAGGTTTGTTTTAATGTACTCCAGTCAACAGCCCCTACAACCACAAAAAGGAATGGAGTCATTAGCACTTATGGTTTGTAAATGGCACCCAGAATTATGTTGCACGAAGTACAATTTCACATCATTCTGGGTTCATTTGTGTGAAAACAAGGTCCAATCAGGCTGAAACGTTACAGGAAGGTAGAATCTATTGAGTTGTAAGTGATCTGATTGTTTCATGATGATAGCACTTTCCTAAGGGGGTCAAACCATGTCCCAAAGGTCACCGGATCTGGTGTCAATTTAAAGTAGTCCAGTTACACATTTGTGGGCTTATAACTTGGCTTCTGAATGTCCTAGAGAGATCAGGTTTGTTTTAGTGTACTCCAATCAACAGCCCCTACAACCACAAAAAGGAATGGAGTCATTAGCAATTATGGTTTGTAAATGGCACCCAGAATTATGTTGCATGAAGCACAATTTCACATCATTCTGGGTCCATTTGTGTGAAAACAAGGTCCAATCAGGCTAAAATGTTACAGGAAGGTAGAATCTATTGAGTTGTAAGTGATCTGAACGTTTCATGATGATAGCACTTTCCCAAGGGGGTCAAACCATGTCCCAAAGGTCACCGGATCTGGTGTCAATTTAAAGAAGTAGTCCAGTTACACATTTGTGGGCTTTTAAAGTGGCTTCTGAATGTCCTAGAGAGATCAGGTTTGTTTTAGTATACTCCAATCAACAGCCCCTACAACCACATAAAGGAATGGAGTCATTAGCACTTTTGGTTTTTAAATGGCACCCAGAATTATGTTGCACGAAGCACAGTTTCACCTCATTCTGGGTTCATTTGTGTGAAAACAAGGTCCAATCAGGCTGAAACGTTACAGGAAGGTAGAATCTATTGAGTTGTAAGTGATCTGAACGTTTCATGATGATAGCACTTTCCTAAGGGGGTCAAACCATGTCCCAAAGGTCACCGGATCTGGTGTCAATTTAAAGTAGTCCAGTTACACATTTGTGGGCTTATAACTTGGCTTCTGAATGTCCTAGAGAGATCAGGTTTGTTTTAGTGTACTCCAATCAACAGCCCCTACAACCACAGAAAGGAATGGAGTCATTAGCAATTATGGTTTGTAAATGGCACCCAGAATTATGTTGCATGAAGCACAATTTCACATCATTCTGGGTCCATTTGTGTGAAAACAAGGTCCAGTCAGGCTAAAACGTTACAGGAAGGTAGAATCTATTGAGTTGTAAGTGATCTGAACGTTTCATGATGATAGCACTTTCCTAAGGGGGTCAAACCATGTCCCAAAGGTCACCGGATCTGGTGTCAATTTAAAGAAGTAGTCCAGTTACACATTTGTGGGCTTATAAAGTGGCTTCTGAATGTCCTAGAGAGATCAGGTTTGTTTTAGTATACTCCAATCAACAGCCCCTACACCACATAAAGAAATGGAGTCATTAGCACTTTTGGTTTTTAAATGGCACCCAGAAATATGTTGCACGAAGCACAGTTTCACCTCATTCTGGGTTCATTTGTGTGAAAACAAGGTCCAATCAGGCTGAAACGTTACAGGAAGGTAGAATCTATTGAGTTGTAAGTGATCTGAACGTTTTATGATGATAGCACTTTCCTAAGGGGGTCAAACCATGTCCCAAAGGTCACCGGATCTGGTGTCAATTTAAAGAAGTAGTCCAGTTACACATTTGTGGGCTTATAACTTGGCTTCTGAATGTCCTAGAGGGATCAGGTTTGTTTTAATGTACTCCAATCAACAGCCCCTACAACCGCAAAAAGGAATGGAGTCATTAGCAATTATGGTTTGTAAATGGCACCCAGAATTATGTTGCATGAAGCACAATTTCACATCATTCTGGGTCCATTTGTGTGAAAAAAAGGTCCAATCAGGCTAAAAGGTTACAGGAAGGTAGAATCTATTGAGTTGTAAGTGATCTGAATGTTTCATGATGATAGCACTTTCCTAAGGGGGTCAAACCATGTCCCAAAGGTCACCGGATCTGGTGTCAATTTAAAGAAGTAGTCCAGTTACACATTTGTGGGCTTATAAAGTGGCTTCTGAATGTCCTAGAGAGATCAGGTTTGTTTTAGTATACTCCAATCAACAGCCCCTACAACCACATAAAGGAATGGAGTCATTAGCACTTTTGGTTTTTAAATGGCACCCAGAATTATGTTGCACGAAGCACAGTTTCACCTCATTCTGTGTTCATTTGTGTGAAAACAAGGTCCAATCAGGCTGAAACTCTACAAGAGGGTAGAATCTATTGAGTTGTAAGTGATCTGAACGTTTCAAGATGATCGCACATTCCTATAGGGGGTCAAACCATGTCCCAAAGGTCACCGGGCCTGGTGTCACTTTAAAGAAGTAGTCCAGTTACACCTTTGTGGGCTTATAACTTGGCTTCTGAATGTCCTAGAGAGGTTAGGTTTGTTTTAGTGTACTCCAATCAAAAGCCCCTAAAACCACAAAAAGGAATGGAGTCATTAGCACTTATGGTTTGTAAATGGCACCCAGAATTATGTTAAACGAAGCACAATTTCACATCATTCTGGGTCCATGTGTGTGAAAACAAGGTCCAATCCGGCTGAAACGCTACAAGAAGGTAGAATCTATTGAGTTGTAAGTGATCTGAACGTTTCAAGATGATTGCACATTCCTATAGGGGGTCAAACCATGTCCCAAAGGTCACCGGGCCAAGTGTCACTTTAAAGAAGTAGTCCAGTTACACCTTTGTGGGCTTATAACTTGGCTTCTGAATGTCCTAGAGAGGTTAGGTTTGTTTTAGTGTACTCCAATCAACAGCCCCTACAACCACAAAAAGGAATGGAGTCATTAGCACTTATGGTTTGTAAATGGCACCCAGAATTATTTTGCACGGAGCACAATTTCACATCATTCTGGGTTCATTTGTGTGAAAACAAGGTCCAATCAGGCAGAAACGTTACAGGAAGGTAGCATCTATTGAGTTGTAAGTGATCTGAACGTTTCATGATGATCGCACATTCCTATAGGGGGTCAAACCATGTCCCAAAGGCCACCGGGCCTGGTGTCACTTTAAAGAAGTAGTCCAGTTACACCTTTGTGGGCTTATAACTTGGCTTCTGAATGTCCTAGAGAGGTTAGGTTCGTTTTAGTGTACTCCAATCAAAAGCCCCTACAACCACAAAAAGGAATGGAGTCATTAGCACTTATGGTTTGTAAATGACACCCAGAATTATGTTGCATGAAGCACAATTTCACATCATTCTGGGTCCATTTGTGTGAAAACAAGGTCCAATCCGGCTGAAACGCTACAAGAAGGTAGAATCTATTGAGTTGTAAGTGATCTGAACGTTTCAAGATGATCGCACATTCCTATAGGGGGTCAAACCATGTCCCAAAGGTCACCGGGCCAAGTGTCAGTTTAAAGAAGTAGTCCAGTTACACCTTTGTGGACTTCTAACTTGGCTTCTGAATGTCCTAGAGAGGTTAGGTTTGTTTTAGTGTACTCCAATCAACAGCCCCTACAACCACAAAAAGGAATGGAGTCATTAGCACTTATGGTTTGTAAATGGCACCCAGAATTATTTTGCACGGAGCACAATTTCACATCATTCTGGGTTCATTTGTGTGAAAACAAGGTCCAATGAGGCTGAAATGTTACAGGAAGGTAGAATCTATTGAGTTGTAAGTGATCTGAACGTTTCATGATGATAGCGCTTTCCTAAGGGGGTCAAACCATGTCCCAAAGGTCACCGGATCTGGTGTCAATTTAAAGAAGTAGTCCAGTTACACATTTGTGGGCTTATAACTTGGCTTCTGAATGTCCGAGAGAGATCAGGTTTGTTTTAGTGTACTCCAATCAACAGCCCCTACAACCACAAAAAGGAATGGAGTCATTAGCACTTATGGTTTGTAAATGGCACCCAGAATTATGTTGCACGAAGCACAATTTCACATCATTCTGGGTCCATTTGTGTGAAAACAAGGTCCAATCAGGCTGAAACGTTACAAGAAGGTAGAATCTATTGAGTTGTAAGTGATCTGAACGTTTCATGATGATCGCACATTCCTATAGGGGGTCAAACCATGTCCCAAAGGTCACCGGGCCTGGTGTCACTTTAAAGAAGTAGTCCAGTTACACCGTGGTGGGCTTATAACTTGGCTTCTGAATGTCCTAGAGAGGTCAGGTTTGTTTTAGTGTACTCCAATCAACAGCCCCTACAACCACAAAAAGGAATGGAGTCATTAGCACTTATGGTTTGTAAATGGCACCCAGAATTATGTTGCACGAAGCACAATTTCACATCATTCTGGGTCCATTTGTGTGAAAACAAGGTCCAATCAGGCTGAAACGTTACAAGAAGGTAGAATCTATTGAGTTGTAAGTGATCTGAACGTTTCATGATGATCGCACATTCCTATAGGGGGTCAAACCATGTCCCAAAGGTCACCGGGCCTGGTGTCACTTTAAAGAAGTAGTCCAGTTACACCTTTGTGGGCTTATAACTTGGCTTCTGAATGTCCTAGAGAGGTTAGGTTTGTTTTAGTGTACTCCAATCAACAGCCCCTACAACCATAAAAAGGAATGGAGTCATTAGCACTTATGGTTTGTAAATGGCACAAAGAATTATTTTGCACGGAGCACAATTTCGCATCATTCTGGGTTCATTTGTGTGAAAACAAGGTCCAATCAGGCTGAAACGTTACAGGAAGGTAGAATCTATTGAGTTGTAAGTGATCTGAACGTTTCATGATGATCGCACATTCCTAAGGGGGTCAAACCATGTCCCAAAGGTCACCGGATCTGGTGTCAATTTAAAGAAGTAGTCCAGTTACACATTTGTGGGCTTATAACTTGGCTTCTGAATGTCCTAGAGAGATCAGGTTTGTTTTAGTATTCTCCAATCAACAGCCCCTACAACCACAAAAATGAATGGAGTCATTAGCACTTATGGTTTGTAAATGGCACCCAGAGTTATGTTGCACGAAGCACAATTTCACATCATTCTGGGTCCATTTGTGTGAAAACAAGGTCCAATCAGGCTAAAATGTTACAGGAAGGTAGAATCTATTGAGTTGTAAGAGAACTGAACGTTTCATGATGATAGCACTTTCCTAAGGGGGTCAAACCATGTCCCAAATGTCACCGGATCTGGTGTCAATTTAAAGAAGTAGTCCAGTTACACATTTGTGGGCTTATAACTTGGCTTCTGAATGTCCTAGAGAGATCAGGTTTGTTTTGATGTACTCCAATCAACAGCCCCTTCAACCACAAAAAGGAATGGAGTCATTAGCACTTATGGTTTGTAAATGGCACCCAGAATTATGTTGCACGAAGCACAATTTCACATCATTCTGGGTTCATTTGTGTGAAAACAAGGTCCAATCAGGCTGAAACGTTACAGGATGGTAGAATCTATTTAGTTGTAAGTGATCTGAACGTTTCATGATGATAGCGCTTTCCTAAGGGGATCAAACCATGTCCCAAAGGTCACCGGATCTGGTGTCAATTTAAAGAAGTAGTCCAGTTACACATTTGTGGGCTTATAACTTGGCTTCTGAATGTCCTAGAGAGATCAGGTTTGTTTTAGTGCACTCCAATCAACAGCCCCTACAACCACAAAAGGAATGGAGTCATTAGCACTTATGGTTTGTAAATGGCACCCAGAATTATGTTGCATGAAGCACAATTTCACATCATTCTGGGTCAATTTGTGTGAAAACAAGGTCCAATCAGGCTGAAACGTTACAAGAAGGTAGAATCTATTGAGTTGTCAGTGATCTGAACGTTTCAAGATGATCGCACGTTCCTATAGGGGGTCAAACCATGTCCCAAAGGTCACCGGGCCAAGTGTCACTTTAAAGAAGTAGTCCAGTTACACCTTTGTGGGCTTATAACTTGGCTTCTGAATGTCCTAGAGAGGTTAGGTTTGTTTTAGTGTACTCCAATCAACAGCCCCTACAACCACAAAAAGGAATGGAGTCATTAGCACTTATGGTTTGTAAATGGCACCCAGAATTATGTTGCACGGAGCACAATTTCACATCATTCTGGGTTCATTTGTGTCAAAACAAGGTCCAATCAGGCTTAAACGTTACAGGAAGGTAGAATCTATTGAGTTGTAAGTGATCTGAACATTTCATGATGATAGCGCTTTCCTAAGGGGGTCAAACCATGTCCCAAAGGTCACCGGATCTGGTGTCAATTTAAAGAAGTAGTCCAGTTACACATTTGTGGGCTTATAACTTGGCTTCTGAATGTCCTAGAGAGATCTGGTTTGTTTTAGTGTACTCCAATCAACAGCCCCTACAACCACAAAAAGGAATGGAGTCATTAGCACTTATGGTTTGTAAATGGCACCCAGAATTATGTTGCACGAAGCACAATTTCACATCATTCTGGGTCCATTTGTGTGAAAACAAGGTCCAATCAGGCTGAAACGTTACAAGAAGGTAGAATCTATTGAGGTGTAAGTGATCTGAACGTTTCATGATGAACGCACATTCCTATAGGGGGTCAAACCATGTCCCAAAGGTCACCGGGCCTGGTGTCACTTTAAAGAAGTAGTCCAGTTACACCTTTGTGGGCTTATAACTTGGCTTCTGAATGTCCTAGAGAGGTCAGGTTTGTTTTAGTGTACTCCAATTAACAGCCCCTACAACCACAAAAAGGAATGGAGTCATTAGCACTTATGGTTTGTAAATGGCACCCAGAATTATGTTGCACGAAGCACAATTTCACATCATTCTGGGTCCATTTGTGTGAAAACAAGGTCCAATCAGGCTGAAACGTTACAGGAAGGTAGAATCTATTGAGTTGTAAGTGATCTGAACATTTCATGATGATAGCGCTTTCCTAAGGGGGTCAAACCATGTCCCAAAGGTCACCGGATCTGGTGTCAATTTAAAGAAGTAGTCCAGTTACACATTTGTGGGCTTATAACTTGGCTTCTGAATGTCCTAGAGAGGTTAGGTTTGTTTTAGTGTACTCCAATCAACAGCCCCTACAACCACAAAAAGGAATGGAGTCATTAGCACTTATGGTTTGTAAATGGCACCCAGAATTATTTTGCACGGAGCACAATTTCACATCATTCTGGGTTCATTTGTGTGAAAACAAGGTCCAATCAGGCAGAAACGTTACAGGAAGGTAGCATCTATTGAGTTGTAAGTGATCTGAACGTTTCATGATGATCGCACATTCCTATAGGGGGTCAAACCATGTCCCAAAGGCCACCGGGCCTGGTGTCACTTTAAAGAAGTAGTCCAGTTACACCTTTGTGGGCTTATAACTTGGCTTCTGAATGTCCTAGAGAGGTCAGGTTTGTTTTAGTGTACTCCAATTAACAGCCCCTACAACCACAAAAAGGAATGGAGTCATTAGCACTTATGGTTTGTAAATGGCACCCAGAATTATGTTGCACGAAGCACAATTTCACATCATTCTGGGTCCATTTGTGTGAAAACAAGGTCCAATCAGGCTGAAACGTTACAGGAAGGTAGAATCTATTGAGTTGTAAGTGATCTGAACATTTCATGATGATAGCGCTTTCCTAAGGGGGTCAAACCATGTCCCAAAGGTCACCGGATCTGGTGTCAATTTAAAGAAGTAGTCCAGTTACACATTTGTGGGCTTATAACTTGGCTTCTGAATGTCCTAGAGAGGTTAGGTTTGTTTTAGTGTACTCCAATCAACAGCCCCTACAACCACAAAAAGGAATGGAGTCATTAGCACTTATGGTTTGTAAATGGCACCCAGAATTATTTTGCACGGAGCACAATTTCACATCATTCTGGGTTCATTTGTGTGAAAACAAGGTCCAATCAGGCAGAAACGTTACAGGAAGGTAGCATCTATTGAGTTGTAAGTGATCTGAACGTTTCATGATGATCGCACATTCCTATAGGGGGTCAAACCATGTCCCAAAGGCCACCGGGCCTGGTGTCACTTTAAAGAAGTAGTCCAGTTACACCTTTGTGGGCTTATAACTTGGCTTCTGAATGTCCTAGAGAGGTTAGGTTCGTTTTAGTGTACTCCAATCAAAAGCCCCTACAACCACAAAAAGGAATGGAGTCATTAGCACTTATGGTTTGTAAATGACACCCAGAATTATGTTGCATGAAGCACAATTTCACATCATTCTGGGTCCATTTGTGTGAAAACAAGGTCCAATCCGGCTGAAACGCTACAAGAAGGTAGAATCTATTGAGTTGTAAGTGATCTGAACGTTTCAAGATGATCGCACATTCCTATAGGGGGTCAAACCATGTCCCAAAGGTCACCGGGCCAAGTGTCAGTTTAAAGAAGTAGTCCAGTTACACCTTTGTGGACTTCTAACTTGGCTTCTGAATGTCCTAGAGAGGTTAGGTTTGTTTTAGTGTACTCCAATCAACAGCCCCTACAACCACAAAAAGCAATGGAGTCATTAGCACTTATGGTTTGTAAATGGCACCCAGAATTATTTTGCACGGAGCACAATTTCACATCATTCTGGGTTCATTTGTGTGAAAACAAGGTCCAATGAGGCTGAAATGTTACAGGAAGGTAGAATCTATTGAGTTGTAAGTGATCTGAACGTTTCATGATGATAGCGCTTTCCTAAGGGGGTCAAACCATGTCCCAAAGGTCACCGGATCTGGTGTCAATTTAAAGAAGTAGTCCAGTTACACATTTGTGGGCTTATAACTTGGCTTCTGAATGTCCGAGAGAGATCAGGTTTGTTTTAGTGTACTCCAATCAACAGCCCCTACAACCACAAAAAGGAATGGAGTCATTAGCACTTATGGTTTGTAAATGGCACCCAGAATTATGTTGCACGAAGCACAATTTCACATCATTCTGGGTCCATTTGTGTGAAAACAAGGTCCAATCAGGCTGAAACGTTACAAGAAGGTAGAATCTATTGAGTTGTAAGTGATCTGAACGTTTCATGATGATCGCACATTCCTATAGGGGGTCAAACCATGTCCCAAAGGTCACCGGGCCTGGTGTCACTTTAAAGAAGTAGTCCAGTTACACCGTGGTGGGCTTATAACTTGGCTTCTGAATGTCCTAGAGAGGTCAGGTTTGTTTTAGTGTACTCCAATCAACAGCCCCTACAACCACAAAAAGGAATGGAGTCATTAGCACTTATGGTTTGTAAATGGCACCCAGAATTATGTTGCACGAAGCACAATTTCACATCATTCTGGGTCCATTTGTGTGAAAACAAGGTCCAATCAGGCTGAAACGTTACAAGAAGGTAGAATCTATTGAGTTGTAAGTGATCTGAACGTTTCATGATGATCGCACATTCCTATAGGGGGTCAAACCATGTCCCAAAGGTCACCGGGCCTGGTGTCACTTTAAAGAAGTAGTCCAGTTACACCTTTGTGGGCTTATAACTTGGCTTCTGAATGTCCTAGAGAGGTTAGGTTTGTTTTAGTGTACTCCAATCAAAAGTCCCTACAACCAAAAAAAGGAATGGAGTCATTAGCACTTATGGTTTGTAAATGGCACCCAGAATTATGTTGCACGCAGCACAATTTCACATCATTCTGGGTCCATTTGTGTGAAAACAAGGTCCAATCCGGCTGAAACGCTACAAGAAGGTAGAATCTATTGAGTTGTAAGTGATCTGAACGTTTCAAGATGATCGCACATTCCTATAGGGGGTCAAACCATGTCCCAAAGGTCACCAGGCCAAGTGTCACTTTAAAGAAGTAGTCCAGTTACACCTTTGTGGGCTTATAACTTGGCTTCTGAATGTCCTAGAGAGGTTAGGTTTGTTTTAGTGTACTCCAATCAACAGCCCCTACAACCATAAAAAGGAATGGAGTCATTAGCACTTATGGTTTGTAAATGGCACAAAGAATTATTTTGCACGGAGCACAATTTCGCATCATTCTGGGTTCATTTGTGTGAAAACAAGGTCCAATCAGGCTGAAACGTTACAGGAAGGTAGAATCTATTGAGTTGTAAGTGATCTGAACGTTTCATGATGATCGCACATTCCTAAGGGGGTCAAACCATGTCCCAAAGGTCACCGGATCTGGTGTCAATTTAAAGAAGTAGTCCAGTTACACATTTGTGGGCTTATAACTTGGCTTCTGAATGTCCTAGAGAGATCAGGTTTGTTTTAGTATTCTCCAATCAACAGCCCCTACAACCACAAAAATGAATGGAGTCATTAGCACTTATGGTTTGTAAATGGCACCCAGAGTTATGTTGCACGAAGCACAATTTCACATCATTCTGGGTCCATTTGTGTGAAAACAAGGTCCAATCAGGCTGAAATGTTACAGGAAGGTAGAATCTATTGAGTTGTAAGAGAACTGAACGTTTCATGATGATAGCACTTTCCTAAGGGGGTCAAACCATGTCCCAAATGTCACCGGATCTGGTGTCAATTTAAAGAAGTAGTCCAGTTACACATTTGTGGGCTTATAACTTGGCTTCTGAATGTCCTAGAGAGATCAGGTTTGTTTTGATGTACTCCAATCAACAGCCCCTTCAACCACAAAAAGGAATGGAGTCATTAGCACTTATGGTTTGTAAATGGCACCCAGAATTATGTTGCACGAAGCACAATTTCACATCATTCTGGGTTCATTTGTGTGAAAACAAGGTCCAATCAGGCTGAAACGTTACAGGATGGTAGAATCTATTTAGTTGTAAGTGATCTGAACGTTTCATGATGATAGCGCTTTCCTAAGGGGATCAAACCATGTCCCAAAGGTCACCGGATCTGGTGTCAATTTAAAGAAGTAGTCCAGTTACACATTTGTGGGCTTATAACTTGGCTTCTGAATGTCCTAGAGAGATCAGGTTTGTTTTAGTGCACTCCAATCAACAGCCCCTACAACCACAAAAGGAATGGAGTCATTAGCACTTATGGTTTGTAAATGGCACCCAGAATTATGTTGCATGAAGCACAATTTCACATCATTCTGGGTCAATTTGTGTGAAAACAAGGTCCAATCAGGCTGAAACGTTACAAGAAGGTAGAATCTATTGAGTTGTCAGTGATCTGAACGTTTCAAGATGATCGCACGTTCCTATAGGGGGTCAAACCATGTCCCAAAGGTCACCGGGCCAAGTGTCACTTTAAAGAAGTAGTCCAGTTACACCTTTGTGGGCTTATAACTTGGCTTCTGAATGTCCTAGAGAGGTTAGGTTTGTTTTAGTGTACTCCAATCAACAGCCCCTACAACCACAAAAAGGAATGGAGTCATTAGCACTTATGGTTTGTAAATGGCACCCAGAATTATGTTGCACGGAGCACAATTTCACATCATTCTGGGTTCATTTGTGTCAAAACAAGGTCCAATCAGGCTTAAACGTTACAGGAAGGTAGAATCTATTGAGTTGTAAGTGATCTGAACATTTCATGATGATAGCGCTTTCCTAAGGGGGTCAAACCATGTCCCAAAGGTCACCGGATCTGGTGTCAATTTAAAGAAGTAGTCCAGTTACACATTTGTGGGCTTATAACTTGGCTTCTGAATGTCCTAGAGAGATCTGGTTTGTTTTAGTGTACTCCAATCAACAGCCCCTACAACCACAAAAAGGAATGGAGTCATTAGCACTTATGGTTTGTAAATGGCACCCAGAATTATGTTGCATGAAGCACAATTTCACATCATTCTGGGTCCATTTGTGTGAAAACAAGGTCCAATCAGGCTGAAACGTTACAAGAAGGTAGAATCTATTGAGGTGTAAGTGATCTGAACGTTTCATGATGATCGCACATTCCTATAGGGGGTCAAACCATGTCCCAAAGGTCACCGGGCCTGGTGTCACTTTAAAGAAGTAGTCCAGTTACACCTTTGTGGGCTTATAACTTGGCTTCTGAATGTCCTAGAGAGGTCAGGTTTGTTTTAGTGTACTCCAATTAACAGCCCCTACAACCACAAAAAGGAATGGAGTCATTAGCACTTATGGTTTGTAAATGGCACCCAGAATTATGTTGCACGAAGCACAATTTCACATCATTCTGGGTCCATTTGTGTGAAAACAAGGTCCAATCAGGCTGAAACGTTACAGGAAGGTAGAATCTATTGAGTTGTAAGTGATCTGAACATTTCATGATGATAGCGCTTTCCTAAGGGGGTCAAACCATGTCCCAAAGGTCACCGGATCTGGTGTCAATTTAAAGAAGTAGTCCAGTTACACATTTGTGGGCTTATAACTTGGCTTCTGAATGTCCTAGAGAGATCAGGTTTGTTTTAGTGTACTCCAATCAACAGCCCCTACAACCACAAAAAGGAATGGAGTCATTAGCACTTATGGTTTGTAAATGGCACCCAGAATTATGTTGCACGAAGCACAATTTCACATCATTCTGGGTCCATTTGTGTGAAAACAAGGTCCAATCAGGCTGAAACGTTACAAGAAGGTAGAATCTATTGAGGTGTAAGTGATCTGAACGTTTCATGATGATCGCACATTCCTATAGGGGGTCAAACCATGTCCCAAAGGTCAACGGGCCTGGTGTCACTTTAAAGAAGTAGTCCAGTTACACCTTTGTGGGCTTATAACTTGGCTTCTGAATGTCCTAGAGAGGTCAGGTTTGTTTTAGTGTACTCCAATCAACAGCCCCTACAACCACAAAAAGGAATGGAGTCATTAGCACTTATGGTTTGTAAATGGCACCCAGAATTATGTTGCACGAAGCACAATTTCACATCATTCTGGGTCCATTTGTGTGAAAACAAGGTCCAATCAGGCTGAAACATTACAGGAAGGTAGAATCTATTGAGTTGTAAGTAATCTGAATGTTTCATGATGATAGCACTTTCCTAAGGGGGTCAAACCATGTTCCAAAGATCACCGGATCTGGTGTCAATTTAAAGAAGTAGTCCAGTTACACATTTGTGGGCTAATAACTTGGCTTCTGAATGTCCTAGAGAGATCAGGTTTGTTTTAGTATACTCCAATCAACAGCCCCTACAACCACAAAAAGGAATGGAGTCATTAGCACTTATGGTTTGTAAATGGCACCCAGAATTATGTTGCACGAAGCACAATTTCACATCATTCTGGGTCCATTTGTGTGAAAACAAGGTCCAATCAGGCTGAAACGTTACAGGATGGTAGAATCTATTTAGTTGTAAGTGATCTGAACGTTTCATGATGATAGCGCTTTCCTAAGGGGATCAAACCATGTCCCAAAGGTCACCGGATCTGGTGTCAATTTAAAGAAGTAGTCCAGTTACACATTTGTGGGCTTATAACTTGGCTTCTGAATGTCCTAGAGAGATCTGGTTTGTTTTAGTGTACTCCAATCAACAGCCCCTACAACCACAAAAAGGAATGGAGTCATTAGCACTTATGGTTTGTAAATGGCACCCAGAATTATGTTGCACGAAGCACAATTTCACATCATTCTGGGTCCATTTGTGTGAAAACAAGGTCCAATCAGGCTGAAACGTTACAAGAAGGTAGAATCTATTGAGGTGTAAGTGATCTGAACGTTTCATGATGATCGCACATTCCTATAGGGGGTCAAACCATGTCCCAAAGGTCACCGGGCCTGGTGTCACTTTAAAGAAGTAGTCCAGTTACACCTTTGTGGGCTTATAACTTGGCTTCTGAATGTCCTAGAGAGGTCAGGTTTGTTTTAGTGTACTCCAATTAACAGCCCCTACAACCACAAAAAGGAATGGAGTCATTAGCACTTATGGTTTGTAAATGGCACCCAGAATTATGTTGCACGAAGCACAATTTCACATCATTCTGGGTCCATTTGTGTGAAAACAAGGTCCAATCAGGCTGAAACGTTACAGGAAGGTAGAATCTATTGAGTTGTAAGTGATCTGAACATTTCATGATGATAGCGCTTTCCTAAGGGGGTCAAACCATGTCCCAAAGGTCACCGGATCTGGTGTCAATTTAAAGAAGTAGTCCAGTTACACATTTGTGGGCTTATAACTTGGCTTCTGAATGTCCTAGAGAGATCAGGTTTGTTTTAGTGTACTCCAATCAACAGCCCCTACAACCACAAAAAGGAATGGAGTCATTAGCACTTATGGTTTGTAAATGGCACCCAGAATTATGTTGCACGAAGCACAATTTCACATCATTCTGGGTCCATTTGTGTGAAAACAAGGTCCAATCAGGCTGAAACGTTACAAGAAGGTAGAATCTATTGAGGTGTAAGTGATCTGAACGTTTCATGATGATCGCACATTCCTATAGGGGGTCAAACCATGTCCCAAAGGTCAACGGGCCTGGTGTCACTTTAAAGAAGTAGTCCAGTTACACCTTTGTGGGCTTATAACTTGGCTTCTGAATGTCCTAGAGAGGTCAGGTTTGTTTTAGTGTACTCCAATCAACAGCCCCTACAACCACAAAAAGGAATGGAGTCATTAGCACTTATGGTTTGTAAATGGCACCCAGAATTATGTTGCACGAAGCACAATTTCACATCATTCTGGGTCCATTTGTGTGAAAACAAGGTCCAATCAGGCTGAAACATTACAGGAAGGTAGAATCTATTGAGTTGTAAGTAATCTGAATGTTTCATGATGATAGCACTTTCCTAAGGGGGTCAAACCATGTTCCAAAGATCACCGGATCTGGTGTCAATTTAAAGAAGTAGTCCAGTTACACATTTGTGGGCTAATAACTTGGCTTCTGAATGTCCTAGAGAGATCAGGTTTGTTTTAGTATACTCCAATCAACAGCCCCTACAACCACAAAAAGGAATGGAGTCATTAGCACTTATGGTTTGTAAATGGCACCCAGAATTATGTTGCACGAAGCACAATTTCACATCATTCTGGGTCCATTTGTGTGAAAACAAGGTCCAATCAGGCTGAAACGTTACAAGAAGGTAGAATCTATTGAGTTGTAAGTGATCTGAACGTTTCATGATGATCTCACATTCCTATAGGGGGTTAAACCATGTCCCAAAGGTCACCGGGCCTGGTGTCACTTTAAAGAAGTAGTCCAGTTACACATTTGTGGGCTTATAACTTGGCTTCTGAATGTCCTAGAGAGTTCAGGTTTGTTTTAGTGTACTCCAATCAACAGCCCCTACAACCACAAAAAGGAATGGAGTCATTAGCACTTATGGTTTGTAAATGGCACCCAGAATTATGTTGCACGAAGCACAATTTCACATCATTCTGGGTCCATTTGTGTGAAAACAAGGTCCAATCAGGCTGAAACGTTACAGGAAGGTAGAATCTATTGAGTTGTAAGTGATCTGAACGTTTCATGATGATAACACTTTCCTAAGGGGGTCAAACCATGTCCCAAAGGTCACCGGATCTGGTGTCTAAAGAAGTAGTCCAGTTACACATTTGTGGGCTTATAACTTGGCTTCTGAATGTCCTAGAGAGATCAGGTTTGTTTTAGTATACTCCAATCAATAGCCCCTACAACCACAAAAAGGAATGGAGTCATTAGCACTTATGGTTTTTAAATGGCACCCAGAATTATGTTGCACGAAGCACAATTTCACATCATTCTGGGTTCATTTGTGTGAAAACAAGGTCCAGTCAGGCTGAAACGTTACAAGAAGGTAGAATCTATTGAGTTGTAAGTGATCTGAACGTTTCATGATGATAGCACTTTCCTAAGGGGGTCAAACCATGTCCCAAAGGTCACCAGATCTGGTGTCAATTTAAAGAAGTAGTCCAGTTACACATTTGTGGGCTTAAAACTTGGCTTCTGAATGTCCTAGAGAGATCAGGTTTGTTTTAATGTACTCCAATCAACAGCCCCTACAACCACAAAAAGGAATGGAGTCATTAGCACTTATGGTTTGTAAATGGCACCCAGAATTATGTTGCACGAAGCACAATTTCACATCATTCTGGGTTCATTTGTGTGAAAACAAGGTCCAATCAGGCTGAAACGTTACAGGAAGGTAGAATCTATTTAGTTGTAAGTGATCTGAACGTTTCATGATGATACCGCTTTCCTAAGGGGATCAAACCATTTCCCAAAGGTCACCGGATCTGGTGTCAATTTAAAGAAGTAGTCCAGTTACACGTTTGTGGGCTTATAACTTGGCTTCTGAATGTCCTAGAGAGATCAGGTTTGTTTTAGTGTACTCCAATCAACAGCCCCTACAACCAGAAACGGAATGGAGTCATTAGCACTTATGGTTTGTAAATGGCAACCAGAATTATGTTGTACGAAGCACAATTTCACATCATTCTGGGTCCATTTGTGTGAAAACAAGGTCCAATCAGGCTGAAACGTTACAAGAAGGTAGAATCTATTGAGTTGTAAGTGATCTGAACGTTTCATGATGATAGCACTTTCCTAAGGGGGTCAAACCATGTCCCAAAGGTCACCGGATCTGGTGTCACTTTAAAGAAGTAGTCCAGTTACACATTTGTGGGCTTATAACTTGGCTTCTGAATGTCCTAGAGAGGTCAGGTTTGTTTTAGTGTACTCCAATCAACAGCCCCTACAACCACAAAAAGGAATGGAGTCATTAGCACTTATGGTTTGTAAATGGCACGCAGAATTATGTTGCACGAAGCACAATTTCACATCATTCTGGGTTCATTTGTGTGAAAACAAGGTCCAATCAGGCTGAAACATTACAGGAAGGTAGAATCTATTAAGTTGTAAGTGATCTGAACGTTTCATGATGATAGCACTTCCCTAAGGGGGTCAAACCATGTCCCAAAGGTCACCGGATCTGGTGTCTAAAGAAGTAGTCCAGTTACACATTTGTGGGCTTATAACTTGGCTTCTGAATGTCCTAGAGATGTCAGGTTTGTTTTAGTGTACTCCAATCAACAGCCCCTACAACCACAAAAAGGAATGGAGTCATTAGCACTAATGGTTTGTAAATGGCACCCAGAATTATGTTGCACGAAGCACAATTTCACATCATTCTGGGTTCATTTGTGTGAAAACAAGGTCCAATCAGGCTGAAACGTTACAGGAAGGTAGATTCTATTTAGTTGTAAGTGATCTGAACGTTTCATGATGATAGCGCTTTCCTAAGGGGATAAAACCATGTCCCAAAGGTCACCGGATCTGGTGTCAATTTAAAGAAGTAGTCCAGTTACACATTTGTGGGCTTATAACTTGGCTTCTGAATGTCCTAGAGAGATCAGGTTTGTTTTAGTGTACTCCAATCAACAGCCCCTACAACCACAAAAGGAATGGAGTCATTAGCACTTATGGTTTGTAAATGGCACCCAGAATTATGTTGCACGAAGCACAATTTCACATCATTCTGGGTCCATTTGTGTGAAAACAAGGTCCAATCAGGCTGAAACGTTACAAGAAGGTAGAATCTATTGAGTTGTAAGTGATCTGAACGTTTCATGATGATAGCACTTTCCTAAGGGGGTCAAACCATGTCCCAAAGGTCACCGGATCTGGTGTCACTTGAAAGAAGTAGTCCAGTTACACATTTGTGGGCTTATAACTTGGCTTCTGAATGTCCTAGAGAGGTCAGGTTTGTTTTAGTGTACTCCAATCAACAGCCCCTACAACCACAAAAAGGAATGGAGTCATTAGCACTTATGGTTTGTAAATGGCACCCAGAATTATGTTGCACGAAGCACAATTTCACATCATTCTGGGTCCATTTGTGTGAAACCAAGGTCCAATATGGCTGAAACATTACAGGAAGGTAGAATCTATTAAGTTGTAAGTGATCTGAACGTTTCATGATGATAGCACTTCCCTAAGGGGGTCAAACCATGTCCCAAAGGTCACCGGATCTGGTGTCTAAAGAAGTAGTCCAGTTACACATTTGTGGGCTTATAACTTGGCTTCTGAATGTCCTAGAGAGATCAGGTTTGTTTTAGTATACTCCAATCAACAGCCCTTAAACCACAAAAAGGAATGGAGTAATTAGCACTTATGGTTTTTAAATGGCACCCAGAATTTTGTTGCACGAAGCACAATTTCACATCATTCTGGGTTCATTTGTGTGAAAACAAGGTCCAATCAGGCTGAAACGTTACAAGAAGGTAGAATCTATTGAGTTGTAAGTGATCTGAACGTTTCATGATGATCGCACATTCCTATAGGGGGTCAAACCATGTCCCAAAGGTCACCGGGCCTGGTGTCACTTTAAAGAAGTAGTCCAGTTACACATTTGTGGGCTTATAACTTGGCTTCTAATTGTCCTAGAGAGATCAGGTTTGTTTTAGTATACTCCAATCAACAGCCCCTACAACCACAAAAAGGAATGGAGTCATTAGCACTTATGGTTTGTAAATGGCACCCAGAATTATGTTGCACGAAGCACAATTTCACATCATTCTGGGTCCATTTGTGTGAAAACAAGGTCCAATCAGGCTGAAACGTTACAAGAAGGTAGAATCTATTGAGTTGTAAGTGATCTGAACGTTTCATGATGATCGCACATTCCTATAGGGGGTCAAACCATGTCCCAAAGGTCACCGGATCTGGTGTCACTTGAAAGAAGTAGTCCAGTTACACATTTGTGGGCTTATAACTTGGCTTCTGAATGTCCTAGAGAGGTCAGGTTTGGTTTAGTGTACTCCAATCAACAGCCCCTACAACCACAAAAAGGAATGGAGTCATTAGCACTTATGGTTTGTAAATGGCACCCAGAATTATGTTGCACGAAGCACAATTTCACATCATTTTGGGTCCATTTGTGTGAAAACAAGGTCCAATCAGGCTGAAACATTACAGGAAGGTAGAATCTATTAAGTTGTAAGTGATCTGAACGTTTCATGATGATAGCACTTCCCTAAGGGGGTCAAACCATGTCCCAAAGGTCACCGGATCTGGTGTCTAAAGAAGTAGTCCAGTTACACATTTGTGGGCTTATAACTTGGCTTCTGAATGTCCTAGAGAGATCAGGTTTGTTTTAGTATACTCCAATCAACAGCCCCTACAACCACAAAAAGGAATGGAGTCATTAGCACTTATGGTTTGTAAATGGCTTCCAGAATTATGTTGCACAAAGCACAATTTCACATCATTCTGGGTCCATTTGTGTGAAAACAAGGTCCAATCAGGCTGAAACGTTACAAGAAGGTAGAATCTATTGAGTTGTAAGTGATCTGAACGTTTCATGATGATCTCACATTCCTATAGGGGGTCAAACCATGTCCCAAAGGTCACCGGGCCTGGTGTCACTTTAAAGAAGCAGTCCAGTTACACCTTTTTGGGCTTATAACTTGGCTTCTGAATGTCCTAGAGAGGTCAGGTTTGTTTTAGTGTACTCCAATCAACAGCCCCTACAACCACAAAAAGGAATGGAGTCATTAGCACTTATGGTTTGTAAATGGCACCCAGAATTATGTCGCACGAAGCACAATTTCACATCATTCTGGATCCCTTTGTGTGAAAACAAGGTCCAATCAGGCTGAAACGTTACAGGAAGGTAGAATCTATTGAGTTGTAAGTGATCTGAACGTTTCATGATGATAGCACTTTCCTAAGGGTGTCAAACCATGTCCCAAAGGTCTCCGGATCTGGTGTCAATTTAAAGAAGTAGTCCAGTTACACATTTGTGGGCTTATAACTTGGCTTCTGAATGTCCTAGAGAGATCAGGTTTGTTTTAATGTACTCCAATCAACAGCCCCTACAACCACAAAAAGGAATGGAGTCATTAGCACTTATGGTTTGTAAATGGCACCCAGAATTATGTTGCACGAAGCACAATTTCACATCATTCTGGGTCCATTTGTGTGAAAACAAGGTCCAATCAGGCTGAAACGTTACAAGAAGGTAGAATCTATTGAGTTGTAAGTGATCTGAACGTTTCATGATGAAAGCACTTTCCTAAGGGGGTCAAACCATGTCCCAAAGGTCACCGGATCTGGTGTCAATTTAAAGAAGTAGTCCAGTTACACATTTGTGGGCTTATAACTTGGCTTCTGAATGTCCTAGAGAGGTCAGGTTTATTTTAGTGTACTCCAATCAACAGCCCCTACAACCACAAAAAGGAATGGAGTCATTAGCACTTATGGTTTTTAAATGGCACCCAGAATTATGTTGCACGAAGCACAATTTCA
This sequence comes from Nothobranchius furzeri, assembly GCF_043380555.1. NCBI lineage: Eukaryota > Metazoa > Chordata > Actinopteri > Cyprinodontiformes > Nothobranchiidae > Nothobranchius > Nothobranchius furzeri. The sequence goes on from NC_091743.1 coordinate 36,054,077, forward strand.
CATCATTCTGGGTTCATTTGTGTGAAAACAAGGTCCAATCAGGCTGAAACGTTACAAGAAGGTAGAATCTATTAAGTTGTAAGTGATCTGAACGTTTCATGATGATAGCACTTCCCTAAGGGGGTCAAACCATGTCCCAAAGGTCACCGGATCTAGTGTCTAAAGAAGTAGTCCAGTTACACATTTGTGGGCTTATAACTTGGCTTCTGAATGTCCTAGAGGGATCAGGTTTGTTTTAGTATATTCCAATCAACAGCCCCTACAACCACAAAAAGGAATGGAGTCATTAACACTTATGGTTTTTAAATGGCACCCAGAATTATGTTGCACGAAGCACAATTTCACATCATTCTGGGTTCATTTGTGTGAAAACAAGGTCCAATCAGGCTGAAACGTTACAGAAAGGTAGAATCTATTGAGTTGTAAGTGATCTGAACGTTTCATGATGATAGCACTTTCCTAAGGGGGTCAAACCATGTCCCAAAGGTCACCGGATCTGGTGTCAATTTAAAGAAGTAGTCCAGTTACACATTTGTGGGCTTATAACTTGGCTTCTGAATGTCCTAGAGAGATCAGGTTTTTTTTAATGTACTCCAATCAACAGCCCCTACAACCACAAAAAGGAATGGAGTCATTAGCACTTATGGTTTGTAAATGGCACCCAGAATTATGTTGTACGAAGCACAATTTCACATCATTCTGGGTCCATTTGTGTGAAAACAAGGTCCAATCAGGCTGAAACGTTACAAGAAGGTAGAATCTATTGAGTTGTAAGTGATCTGAACGTTTCATGATGATAGCACTTTCCTAAGGGGGTCAAACCATGTCCCAAAGGTCACCGGATCTGGTGTCACTTTAAAGAAGTAGTCCAGTTACACATTTGTGGGCTTATAACTTGGCTTCTGAATGTCCTAGAGAGGTCAGGTTTGTTTTAGTGTACTCCAATCAACAGCCCCTACAACCACAAAAAGGAATTGAGTCATTAGCACTTATGGTTTGTAAATGGTACCCAGAATTATGTTGCACGAAGCACAATTTCACATCATTCTGGGTCCATTTGTGTGAAAACAAGGTCCAATCAGGCTGAAACATTACAGGAAGGTAGAATCTATTAAGTTGTAAGTGATCTGAACGTTTCATGATGATAGCACTTCCCTAAGGGGGTCAAACCATGTCCCAAAGGTCACCGGATCTGGTGTCTAAAGAAGTAGTCCAGTTGCACATTTGTGGGCTTATAACTTGGCTTCTGAATGTCCTAGAGAGATCTGGTTTGTTTTAGTATACTCCAATCAACAGCCCCTACAACCACAAAAAGGAATGGAGTCATTAGCACTTATGGTTTTTAAATGGCACCCAGAATTATGTTGCACGAAGCACAATTTCACATCATTCTGGGTCCATTTGTGTGAAAACAAGGTCCAATCAGGCTGAAATGTTACAAGAAGGTAGAATCTATTGAGTTGTAAGTCATCTGAACGTTTCATGATGATAGCACTTTCCTAAGGGGGTCAAACCATGTCCCAAAGGTCACCGGATCTGGTGTCACTTGAAAGAAGTAGTCCAGTTACACATTTGTGGGCTTATAACTTGGCTTCTGAATGTCCTAGAGAGGTCAGGTTTGTTTTAGTGTACTCCAATCAACAGCCCCTACAACCACAAAAAGGAATGGAGTCATTAGCACTTATGGTTTGTAAATGGCACCCAGAATTATGTTGCACGAAGCACAATTTCACATCATTCTGGGTCCATTTGTGTGAAAACAAGGTCCAATCAGGCTGAAACATTACAGGAAGGTAGAATCTATTAAGTTGTAAGTGATCTGAACGTTTCATGATGATAGCACTTCCCTAAGGGGGTCAAACCATGTCCCAAAGGTCACCGGATCTGGTGTCTAAAGAAGTAGTCCAGTTACACATTTGTGGGCTTATAACTTGGCTTCTGAATGTCCTAGAGAGATCAGGTTTGTTTTAGTATACTCCAATCAACAGCCCCTAAAACCACAAAAAGGAATGGAGTCATTAGCACTTATGGTTTTTAAATGGCACCCAGAATTATGTTGCACGAAGCACAATTTCACATCATTCTGGGTTCATTTGTGTGAAAACAAGGTCCAATGAGGCTGAAACGTTACAAGAAGGTAGAATCTATTGAGTTGTAAGTGATCTGAACGTTTCATGATGATCGCACATTCCTATAGGGGGTCAAACCATGTCCCAAAGGTCACCGGGCCTGGTGTCACTTTAAAGAAGTAGTCCAGTTACACCTTTGTGGGCTTATAACTTGGCTTCTGAATGTCCTAGAGAGATCAGGTTTGTTTTAGTGTACTCCAATCAACAGCCCCTACAACCAAAAAAAGGAATGGAGTCATTAGCACTTATGGTTTGTAAATGGCACCCAGAATTATGTTGCACGAAGCACAATTTCACATCATTCTGGGTCCATTTGTGTGAAAACAAGGTCCAATCAGGCTGAAACGTTACAAGAAGGTAGAATCTATTGAGGTGTAAGTGATTTGAACGTTTCATGATGATCGCACATTCCTATAGGGGGTCAAACCATGTCCCAAAGGTCACCGGGCCTGGTGTCACTTTAAAGAAGTAGTCCAGTTACACCTTTGTGGGCTTATAACTTGGCTTCTGAATGTCCTAGAGAGGTCAGGTTTGTTTTAGTGTACTCCAATTAACAGCCCCTACAACCACAAAAAGGAATGGAGTCATTAGCACTTATGGTTTGTAAATGGCACCCAGAATTATGTTGCACGAAGCACAATTTCACATCATTCTGGGTCCATTTGTGTGAAAACAAGGTCCAATCAGGCTGAAACGTTACAGGAAGGTAGAATCTATTGAGTTGTAAGTGATCTGAACATTTCATGATGATAGCTCTTTCCTAAGGGGGTCAAACCATGTCCCAAAGGTCACCGGATCTGGTGTCAATTTAAAGAAGTAGTCCAGTTACACATTTGTGGGCTTATAACTTGGCTTCTGAATGTCCTAGAGAGATCAGGTTTGTTTTAGTGTACTCCAATCAACAGCCCCTACAACCACAAAAAGGAATGGAGTCATTAGCACTTATGGTTTGTAAATGGCACCCAGAATTATGTTGCACGAAGCACAATTTCACATCATTCTGGGTCCATTTGTGTGAAAACAAGGTCCAATCAGGCTGAAACGTTACAAGAAGGTAGAATCTATTGAGGTGTAAGTGATCTGAACGTTTCATGATGATCGCACATTCCTATAGGGGGTCAAACCATGTCCCAAAGGTCAATGGGCCTGGTGTCACTTTAAAGAAGTAGTCCAGTTACACCTTTGTGGGCTTATAACTTGGCTTCTGAATGTCCTAGAGAGGTCAGGTTTGTTTTAGTGTACTCCAATCAACAGCCCCTACAACCACAAAAAGGAATGGAGTCATTAGCACTTATGGTTTGTAAATGGCACCCAGAATTATGTTGCACGAAGCACAATTTCACATCATTCTGGGTCCATTTGTGTGAAAACAAGGTCCAATCAGGCTGAAACATTACAGGAAGGTAGAATCTATTGAGTTGTAAGTAATCTGAATGTTTCATGATGATAGCACTTTCCTAAGGGGGTCAAACCATGTTCCAAAGATCACCGGATCTGGTGTCAATTTAAAGAAGTAGTCCAGTTACACATTTGTGGGCTAATAACTTGGCTTCTGAATGTCCTAGAGAGATCAGGTTTGTTTTAGTATACTCCAATCAACAGCCCCTACAACCACAAAAAGGAATGGAGTCATTAGCACTTATGGTTTGTAAATGGCACCCAGAATTATGTTGCACGAAGCACAATTTCACATCATTCTGGGTCCATTTGTGTGAAAACAAGGTCCAATCAGGCTGAAACGTTACAAGAAGGTAGAATCTATTGAGTTGTAAGTGATCTGAACGTTTCATGATGATCTCACATTCCTATAGGGGGTTAAACCATGTCCCAAAGGTCACCGGGCCTGGTGTCACTTTAAAGAAGTAGTCCAGTTACACATTTGTGGGCTTATAACTTGGCTTCTGAATGTCCTAGAGAGTTCAGGTTTGTTTTAGTGTACTCCAATCAACAGCCCCTACAACCACAAAAAGGAATGGAGTCATTAGCACTTATGGTTTGTAAATGGCACCCAGAATTATGTTGCACGAAGCACAATTTCACATCATTCTGGGTCCATTTGTGTGAAAACAAGGTCCAATCAGGCTGAAACGTTACAGGAAGGTAGAATCTATTGAGTTGTAAGTGATCTGAACGTTTCATGATGATAACACTTTCCTAAGGGGGTCAAACCATGTCCCAAAGGTCACCGGATCTGGTGTCTAAAGAAGTAGTCCAGTTACACATTTGTGGGCTTATAACTTGGCTTCTGAATGTCCTAGAGAGATCAGGTTTGTTTTAGTATACTCCAATCAATAGCCCCTACAACCACAAAAAGGAATGGAGTCATTAGCACTTATGGTTTTTAAATGGCACCCAGAATTATGTTGCACGAAGCACAATTTCACATCATTCTGGGTTCATTTGTGTGAAAACAAGGTCCAGTCAGGCTGAAACGTTACAAGAAGGTAGAATCTATTGAGTTGTAAGTGATCTGAACGTTTCATGATGATAGCACTTTCCTAAGGGGGTCAAACCATGTCCCAAAGGTCACCAGATCTGGTGTCAATTTAAAGAAGTAGTCCAGTTACACATTTGTGGGCTTAAAACTTGGCTTCTGAATGTCCTAGAGAGATCAGGTTTGTTTTAATGTACTCCAATCAACAGCCCCTACAACCACAAAAAGGAATGGAGTCATTAGCACTTATGGTTTGTAAATGGCACCCAGAATTATGTTGCACGAAGCACAATTTCACATCATTCTGGGTTCATTTGTGTGAAAACAAGGTCCAATCAGGCTGAAACGTTACAGGAAGGTAGAATCTATTTAGTTGTAAGTGATCTGAACGTTTCATGATGATACCGCTTTCCTAAGGGGATCAAACCATTTCCCAAAGGTCACCGGATCTGGTGTCAATTTAAAGAAGTAGTCCAGTTACACGTTTGTGGGCTTATAACTTGGCTTCTGAATGTCCTAGAGAGATCAGGTTTGTTTTAGTGTACTCCAATCAACAGCCCCTACAACCAGAAACGGAATGGAGTCATTAGCACTTATGGTTTGTAAATGGCAACCAGAATTATGTTGTACGAAGCACAATTTCACATCATTCTGGGTCCATTTGTGTGAAAACAAGGTCCAATCAGGCTGAAACGTTACAAGAAGGTAGAATCTATTGAGTTGTAAGTGATCTGAACGTTTCATGATGATAGCACTTTCCTAAGGGGGTCAAACCATGTCCCAAAGGTCACCGGATCTGGTGTCACTTTAAAGAAGTAGTCCAGTTACACATTTGTGGGCTTATAACTTGGCTTCTGAATGTCCTAGAGAGGTCAGGTTTGTTTTAGTGTACTCCAATCAACAGCCCCTACAACCACAAAAAGGAATGGAGTCATTAGCACTTATGGTTTGTAAATGGCACCCAGAATTATGTTGCACGAAGCACTATTTCACATCATTCTGGGTCCATTTGTGTGAAAACAAGGTCCAATCAGGCTGAAACATTACAGGAAGGTAGAATCTATTAAGTTGTAAGTGATCTGAACGTTTCATGATGATAGCACTTCCCTAAGGGGGTCAAACCATGTCCCAAAGGTCACCGGATCTGGTGTCTAAAGAAGTAGTCCAGTTACACATTTGTGGGCTTTTAACTTGGCTTCTGAATGTCCTAGAGAGATCTGGTTTGTTTTAGTATACTCCAATCAACAGCCCCTACAACCAGAAACGGAATGGAGTCATTAGCACTTATGGTTTGTAAATGGTAACCAGAATTATGTTGTACGAAGCACAATTTCACATCATTCTGGGTCCATTTGTGTGAAAACAAGGTCCAATCAGGCTGAAACGTTACAAGAAGGTAGAATCTATTGAGTTGTAAGTGATCTGAACGTTTCATGATGATAGCACTTTCCTAAGGGGGTCAAACCATGTCCCAAAGGTCACCGGATCTGGTGTCACTTTAAAAAAGTAGTCCAGTTACACATTTGTGGGCTTATAACTTGGCTTCTGAATGTCCTAGAGAGGTCAGGTTTGTTTTAGTGTACTCCAATCAACAGCCCCTACAACCACAAAAAGGAATGGAGTCATTAGCACTTATGGTTTTTAAATGGCACCCAGAATTATGTTGCACGAAGCACAATTTCACATCATTCTGGGTTCATTTGTGTGAAAACAAGGTCCAATCAGGCTGAAACGTTACAGGAAGGTAGAATCTATTGAGTTGTAAGTGATCTGAACGTTTCATGATGATAGCACTTTCCTAAGGGGGTCAAACCATGTCCCAAAGGTCACCGGATCTGGTGTCACTTTAAAGAAGTAGTCCAGTTACACATTTGTGGGCTTATAACTTGGCTTCTGAATGTCCTAGAGATGTCAGGTTTGTTTTAGTGTACTCCAATCAACAGCCCCTACAACCACAAAAAGGAATGGAGTCATTAGCACTAATGGTTTGTAAATGGCACCCAGAATTATGTTGCACGAAGCACAATTTCACATCATTCTGGGTTCATTTGTGTGAAAACAAGGTCCAATCAGGCTGAAACGTTACAGGAAGGTAGATTCTATTTAGTTGTAAGTGATCTGAACGTTTCATGATGATAGCGCTTTCCTAAGGGGATAAAAACATGTCCCAAAGGTCACCGGATCTGGTGTCAATTTAAAGAAGTAGTCCAGTTACACATTTGTGGGCTTATAACTTGGCTTCTGAATGTCCTAGAGAGATCAGGTTTGTTTTAGTGTACTCCAATCAACAGCCCCTACAACCACAAAAGGAATGGAGTCATTAGCACTTATGGTTTGTAAATGGCACCCAGAATTATGTTGCACGAAGCACAATTTCACATCATTCTGGGTCCATTTGTGTGAAAACAAGGTCCAATCAGGCTGAAACGTTACAAGAAGGTAGAATCTATTGAGTTGTAAGTGATCTGAACGTTTCATGATGATAGCACTTTCCTAAGGGGGTCAAACCATGTCCCAAAGGTCACCGGATCTGGTGTCTTTGAAAGAAGTAGTCCAGTTACACATTTGTGGGCTTATAACTTGGCTTCTGAATGTCCTAGAGAGGTCAGGTTTGTTTTAGTGTACTCCAATCAACAGCCCCTACAACCACAAAAAGGAATGGAGTCATTAGCACTTATGGTTTGTAAATGGCACCCAGAATTATGTTGCACGAAGCACAATTTCACATCATTCTGGGTCCATTTGTGTGAAACCAAGGTCCAATATGGCTGAAACATTACAGGAAGGTAGAATCTATTAAGTTGTAAGTGATCTGAACGTTTCATGATGATAGCACTTCCCTAAGGGGGTCAAACCATGTCCCAAAGGTCACCGGATCTGGTGTCTAAAGAAGTAGTCCAGTTACACATTTGTGGGCTTATAACTTGGCTTCTGAATGTCCTAGAGAGATCAGGTTTGTTTTAGTATACTCCAATCAACAGCCCTTAAACCACAAAAAGGAATGGAGTCATTAGCACTTATGGTTTTTAAATGGCACCCAGAATTTTGTTGCACGAAGCACAATTTCACATCATTCTGGGTTCATTTGTGTCAAAACAAGGTCCAATCAGGCTGAAACGTTACAAGAAGGTAGAATCTATTGAGTTGTAAGTGATCTGAACGTTTCATGATGATCGCACATTCCTATAGGGGGTCAAACCATGTCCCAAAGGTCACCGGGCCTGGTGTCACTTTAAAGAAGTAGTCCAGTTACACATTTGTGGGCTTATAACTTGGCTTCTAATTGTCCTAGAGAGATCAGGTTTGTTTTAGTATACTCCAATCAACAGCCCCTACAACCACAAAAAGGAATGGAGTCATTAGCACTTATGGTTTGTAAATGGCACCCAGAATTATGTTGCACGAAGCACAATTTCACATCATTCTGGGTCCATTTGTGTGAAAACAAGGTCCAATCAGGCTGAAACGTTACAAGAAGGTAGAATCTATTGAGTTGTAAGTGATCTGAACGTTTCATGATGATCGCACATTCCTATAGGGGGTCAAACCATGTCCCAAAGGTCACCGGATCTGGTGTCACTTGAAAGAAGTAGTCCAGTTACACATTTGTGGGCTTATAACTTGGCTTCTGAATGTCCTAGAGAGGTCAGGTTTGGTTTAGTGTACTCCAATCAACAGCCCCTACAACCACAAAAAGGAATGGAGTCATTAGCACTTATGGTTTGTAAATGGCACCCAGAATTATGTTGCACGAAGCACAATTTCACATCATTTTGGGTCCATTTGTGTGAAAACAAGGTCCAATCGGGCTGAAACATTACAGGAAGGTAGAATCTATTAAGTTGTAAGTGATCTGAACGTTTCATGATGATAGCACTTCCCTAAGGGGGTCAAACCATGTCCCAAAGGTCACCGGATCTGGTGTCTAAAGAAGTAGTCCAGTTACACATTTGTGGGCTTATAACTTGGCTTCTGAATGTCCTAGAGAGATCAGGTTTGTTTTAGTATACTACAATCAACAGCCCCTACAACCACAAAAAGGAATGGAGTCATTAGCACTTATGGTTTGTAAATGGCTTCCAGAATTATGTTGCACAAAGCACAATTTCACATCATTCTGGGTCCATTTGTGTGAAAACAAGGTCCAATCAGGCTGAAACGTTACAAGAAGGTAGAATCTATTGAGTTGTAAGTGATCTGAACGTTTCATGATGATCTCACATTCCTATAGGGGGTCAAACCATGTCCCAAAGGTCACCGGGCCTGGTGTCACTTTAAAGAAGCAGTCCAGTTACACCTTTTTGGGCTTATAACTTGGCTTCTGAATGTCCTAGAGAGGTCAGGTTTGTTTTAGTGTACTCCAATCAACAGCCCCTACAACCACAAAAAGGAATGGAGTCATTAGCACTTATGGTTTGTAAATGGCACCCAGAATTATGTCGCACGAAGCACAATTTCACATCATTCTGGATCCCTTTGTGTGAAAACAAGGTCCAATCAGGCTGAAACGTTACAGGAAGGTAGAATCTATTGAGTTGTAAGTGATCTGAACGTTTCATGATGATAGCACTTTCCTAAGGGTGTCAAACCATGTCCCAAAGGTCTCCGGATCTGGTGTCAATTTAAAGAAGTAGTCCAGTTACACATTTGTGGGCTTATAACTTGGCTTCTGAATGTCCTAGAGAGATCAGGTTTGTTTTAATGTACTCCAATCAACAGCCCCTACAACCACAAAAAGGAATGGAGTCATTAGCACTTATGGTTTGTAAATGGCACCCAGAATTATGTTGCACGAAGCACAATTTCACATCATTCTGGGTCCATTTGTGTGAAAACAAGGTCCAATCAGGCTGAAACGTTACAAGAAGGTAGAATCTATTGAGTTGTAAGTGATCTGAACGTTTCATGATGAAAGCACTTTCCTAAGGGGGTCAAACCATGTCCCAAAGGTCACCGGATCTGGTGTCAATTTAAAGAAGTAGTCCAGTTACACATTTGTGGGCTTATAACTTGGCTTCTGAATGTCCTAGAGAGGTCAGGTTTATTTTAGTGTACTCCAATCAACAGCCCCTACAACCACAAAAAGGAATGGAGTCATTAGCACTTATGGTTTTTAAATGGCACCCAGAATTATGTTGCACGAAGCACAATTTCACATCATTCTGGGTTCATTTGTGTGAAAACAAGGTCCAATCAGGCTGAAACGTTACAAGAAGGTAGAATCTATTAAGTTGTAAGTGATCTGAACGTTTCATGATGATAGCACTTCCCTAAGGGGGTCAAACCATGTCCCAAAGGTCACCGGATCTAGTGTCTAAAGAAGTAGTCCAGTTACACATTTGTGGGCTTATAACTTGGCTTCTGAATGTCCTAGAGGGATCAGGTTTGTTTTAGTATATTCCAATCAACAGCCCCTACAACCACAAAAAGGAATGGAGTCATTAACACTTATGGTTTTTAAATGGCACCCAGAATTATGTTGCACGAAGCACAATTTCACATCATTCTGGGTTCATTTGTGTGAAAACAAGGTCCAATCAGGCTGAAACGTTACAGAAAGGTAGAATCTATTGAGTTGTAAGTGATCTGAACGTTTCATGATGATAGCACTTTCCTAAGGGGGTCAAACCATGTCCCAAAGGTCACCGGATCTGGTGTCAATTTAAAGAAGTAGTCCAGTTACACATTTGTGGGCTTATAACTTGGCTTCTGAATGTCCTAGAGAGATCAGGTTTTTTTTAATGTACTCCAATCAACAGCCCCTACAACCACAAAAAGGAATGGAGTCATTAGCACTTATGGTTTGTAAATGGCACCCAGAATTATGTTGTACGAAGCACAATTTCACATCATTCTGGGTCCATTTGTGTGAAAACAAGGTCCAATCAGGCTGAAACGTTACAAGAAGGTAGAATCTATTGAGTTGTAAGTGATCTGAACGTTTCATGATGATAGCACTTTCCTAAGGGGGTCAAACCATGTCCCAAAGGTCACCGGATCTGGTGTCACTTTAAAGAAGTAGTCCAGTTACACATTTGTGGGCTTATAACTTGGCTTCTGAATGTCCTAGAGAGGTCAGGTTTGTTTTAGTGTACTCCAATCAACAGCCCCTACAACCACAAAAAGGAATTGAGTCATTAGCACTTATGGTTTGTAAATGGTACCCAGAATTATGTTGCACGAAGCACAATTTCACATCATTCTGGGTCCATTTGTGTGAAAACAAGGTCCAATCAGGCTGAAACATTACAGGAAGGTAGAATCTATTAAGTTGTAAGTGATCTGAACGTTTCATGATGATAGCACTTTCCTAAGGGGGTCAAACCATGTCCCAAAGGTCACCGGATCTGGTGTCTAAAGAAGTAGTCCAGTTGCACATTTGTGGGCTTATAACTTGGCTTCTGAATGTCCTAGAGAGATCTGGTTTGTTTTAGTATACTCCAATCAACAGCCCCTAAAACCACAAAAAGGAATGGAGTCATTAGCACTTATGGTTTTTAAATGGCACCCAGAATTATGTTGCACGAAGCACAATTTCACATCATTCTGGGTCCATTTGTGTGAAAACAAGGTCCAATCAGGCTGAAACGTTACAAGAAGGTAGAATCTATTGAGTTGTAAGTCATCTGAACGTTTCATGATGATAGCACTTTCCTAAGGGGGTCAAACCATGTCCCAAAGGTCACCGGATCTGGTGTCACTTGAAAGAAGTAGTCCAGTTACACATTTGTGGGCTTATAACTTGGCTTCTGAATGTCCTAGAGAGGTCAGGTTTGTTTTAGTGTACTCCAATCAACAGCCCCTACAACCACAAAAAGGAATGGAGTCATTAGCACTTATGGTTTGTAAATGGCACCCAGAATTATGTTGCACGAAGCACAATTTGACATCATTCTGGGTCATTTGTGTGAAAACAAGGTCCAATCAGGCTGAAACATTACAGGAAGGTAGAATCTATTAAGTTGTAAGTGATCTGAACGTTTCATGATGATAGCACTTCCCTAAGGGGGTCAAACCATGTCCCAAAGGTCACCGGATCTGGTGTCTAAAGAAGTAGTCCAGTTACACATTTGTGGGCTTATAACTTGGCTTCTGAATGTCCTAGAGAGATCAGGTTTGTTTTAGTATACTCCAATCAACAGCCCCTAAAACCACAAAAAGGAATGGAGTCATTAGCACTTATGGTTTTTAAATGGCACCCAGAATTATGTTGCACGAAGCACAATTTCACATCATTCTGGGTTCATTTGTGTGAAAACAAGGTCCAATGAGGCTGAAACGTTACAAGAAGGTAGAATCTATTGAGTTGTAAGTGATCTGAACGTTTCATGATGATCGCACATTCCTATAGGGGGTCAAACCATGTCCCAAAGGTCACCGGGCCTGGTGTCACTTTAAAGAAGTAGTCCAGTTACACCTTTGTGGGCTTATAACTTGGCTTCTGAATGTCCTAGAGAGATCAGGTTTGTTTTAGTGTACTCCAATCAACAGCCCCTACAACCAAAAAAAGGAATGGAGTCATTAGCACTTATGGTTTGTAAATGGCTTCCAGAATTATGTTGCACGAAGCACAATTTCACATCATTCTGGGTCCATTTGTGTGAAAACAAGGTCCAATCAGGCTGAAACGTTACAAGAAGGTAGAATCTATTGAGTTGTAAGTGATCTGAACGTTTCATGATGAAAGCACTTTCCTAAGGGGGTCAAACCATGTCCCAAAGGTCACCGGATCTGGTGTCAATTTAAAGAAGTAGTCCAGTTACACATTTGTGGGCTTATAACTTGGCTTCTGAATGTCCTAGAGAGGTCAGGTTTATTTTAGTGTACTCCAATCAACAGCCCCTACAACCACAAAAAGGAATGGAGTCATTAGTACTTATGGTTTTTAAATGGCACCCAGAATTATGTTGCACGAAGCACAATTTCACATCATTCTAGGTTCATTTGTGTGAAAACAAGGTCCAATCAGGCTGAAACGTTACAAGAAGGTAGAATCTATTAAATTGTAAGTGATCTGAACGTTTCATGATGATAGCACTTCCCTAAGGGGGTCAAACCATGTCCCAAAGGTCACCGGATCTAGTGTCTAAAGAAGTAGTCCAGTTACACATTTGTGGGCTTATAACTTGGCTTCTGAATGTCCTAGAGAGATCAGGTTTGTTTTAGTATATTCCAATCAACAGCCCCTACAACAGCAAAAAGGAATGGAGTCATTAGCACTTATGGTTTTTAAATAGCACCCAGAATTATGTTGCACGAAGCACAATTTCACATCATTCTGGGTTCATTTGTGTGAAAACAAGGTCCAATCAGGCTGAAACGTTACAGGAAGATAGAATCTATTGAGTTGTAAGTGATCTGAACGTTTCATGATGATAGCACTTTCCTAAGGGGGTCAAACCATGTCCCAAAGGTCACCGGATCTGGTGTCAATTTAAAGAAGTAGTCCAGTTACACATTTGTGGGCTTATAACTTGGCTTCTGAATGTCCTAGAGAGATCAGGTTTGTTTTAATGTACTCCAATCAACAGCCCCTACAACCACAAAAAGGAATGGAGTCATTAGCACTTATGGTTTGTAAATGGCACCCAGAATTATGTTGTACGAAGCACAATTTCACATAATTCTGGGTCCATTTGTGTGAAAACAAGGTCCAATCAGGCTGAAACGTTACAAGAAGGTAGAATCTATTGAGTTGTAAGTGATCTGAACGTTTCATGATGATAGCACTTTCCTAAGGGGGTCAAACCATGTCCCAAAGGTCACCGGATCTGGTGTCTAAAGAAGTAGTCCAGTTACACATTTGTGGGCTTATAACTTGGCTTCTGAATGTCCTAGAGAGATCTGGTTTGTTTTAGTATACTCCAATCAACAGCCCCTACAACCACAAAAAGGAATGGAGTCATTAGCACTTATGGTTTTTAAATGGCACCCAGAATTATGTTGCACGAAGCACAATTTCACATCATTCTGGGTTCATTTGTGTGAAAACAAGGTCCAATCAGGCTGAAACGTTACAGGAAGGTAGAATCTATTGAGTTGTAAGTGATCTGAACGTTTCATGATGATAGCACTTTCCTAAGGGGGTCAAACCATGTCCCAAAGGTCACCGGATCTGGTGTCACTTTAAAGAAGTAGTCCAGTTACACATTTGTGGGCTTATAACTTGGCTTCTGAATGTCCTAGAGATGTCAGGTTTGTTTTAGTGTACTCCAATCAACAGCCCCTACAACCACAAAAAGGAATGGAGTCATTAGCACTTATGGTTTTTAAATGGCACCCAGAATTATGTTGCACGAAGCACAATTTCACATCATTCTGGGTTCATTTGTGTGAAAACAAGGTCCAATCAGGCTGAAACGTTACAGGAAGGTAGAATCTATTGAGTTGTAAGTGATCTGAACGTTTCATGATGATAGCACTTTCCTAAGGAGGTCAAACCATGTCCCAAAGGTCACCGGATCTGGTGTCAATTTAAAGAAGTAGTCCAGTTACACATTTGTGGGCTTATAACTTGGCTTCTGAATGTCCTAGAGATATCAGGTTTGTTTTAATGTACTCCAATCAACAGCCCCTACAACCACAAAAAGGAATGGAGTCATTAGCACTTATGGTTTGTAAATGGCACCCAGAATTATGTTGCACGAAGCACAATTTCACATCATTCTGGGTTCATTTGTGTGAAAACAAGGTCCAATCAGGCTGCAATGTTACAGGAAGGTAGAATCTATTGAGTTGTAAGTGATCTGAACGTTTCATGATGATAGCAATTTCCTAAGGGGGTCAAACCATGTCCCAAATGTCATCGGATCTGGTGTCAATTTAAAGAAGTAGTCCAGTTACATCTTTGTGGGCTTATAACTTGGCTTCTGAATGTCCTAGAGAGGTTAGGTTTGTTTTAGTGTACTCCAATCAACAGCCCCTACAACCACAAAAAGGAATGGAGTCATTAGCACTTATGGTTTGTAAATGGCACCCAGAATTATGTTGCACGAAGCACAATTTCACATCATTCTGGGTTCATTTGTGTGAAAACAAGGTCCAGTCAGGCTGAAACGTTACAAGAAGGTAGAATCTATTGAGTTGTAAGTGATCTGAACGTTTCATGATGATCGCACATTCCTATAGGGGGTCAAACCATGTCCCAAATGTCACCGGATCTGGTGTCAATTTAAAGAAGTAGTCCAGTTACACATTTGTGGGCTTATAACTTGGCTTCTGAATGTCCTAGAGAGATCAGGTTTGTTTTAGTGTACTCCAATCAACAGCCCCTACAACCACAAAAAGGAATGGAGTCATTAGCACCTATGGTTTGTAAATGGCACCCAGAATTATGTTGCACGAAGCACAATTTCACATCATTCTGGGTCCATTTGTGTGAAAACAAGGTCCAATCAGGCTGAAACGTTACAAGAAGGTAGAATCTATTGAGTTGTAAGTGATCTGAACGTTTCATGATGATCACACATTCCTATAGGGGGTCAAACCATGTCCCAAAGGTCACCGGGCCTGGTGTCACTTTAAAGAAGAAGTCCAGTTACACATTTGTGGGCTTATAACTTGGCTTCTGAATGTCCTAGAGCGATCAGGTTTGTTTTAGTGTACTCCAATCAACAGCACCTACAACCACAAAAAGGAATGGAGTCATTAGCACTTATGATTTGTAAATGGCACCCAGAATTATGTTGCACGAAGCACAATTTCACATCATTCTGGGTTCATTTGTGTGAAAACAAGGTCCAATCAGGCTGAAACGTTACAGGAAGGTAGAATCTATTGAGTTGTAAGCGATCTGAACGTTTCTTGATGATAGCTCTTTCCTAAGGGGGTCAAACCATGTCCCAAAGGTCACCGGATCTGGTGTCAATTTAAAGAAGTAGTCCAGTTACACATTTGTGGGCTTATAACTTGGCTTCTGAATGTCCTAGAGAGATCAGGTTTGTTTTAGTGTACTCCAATCAACAGCCCCTACAACCACAAAAAGGAATGGAGTCATTAGCACTTATGGTTTGTAAATGGCACCCAGAATTATGTTGCACGAAGCACAATTTCACATCATTCTGGGTCCATTTGTGTGAAAACAAGGTCCAATCAGGCTGAAACGTTACAAGAAGGTAGAATCTATTGAGTTGTAAGTGATCTGAACGTTTCATGATGATCGCACATTCCTATAGGGGGTCAAACCATGTCCCAAAGGTCACCGGGCCTGGTGTCACTTTAAAGAAGTAGTCCAATTACACCTTTGTGGGCTTATAACTTGGCTTCTGAATGTCCTAGAGAGGTCAGGTTTGTTTTAGTGTACTCCAATCAACAGCCCCTACAACCACAAAAAGGAATGGAGTCATTAGCACTTATGGTTTGTAAATGGCACCCAGAATTATGTTGCACGAAGCACAATTTCACATCATTTTGGGTTCATTTGTGTGAAAACAAGGTCCAGTCAGGCTGAAACGTTACAGGAAGGTAGAATCTATTGAGTTGTAAGTGATCTGAACGTTTCATGGTGATCGCACTTTCCTAAGGGGTCAAACCATGTCCCAAAGCTCACCGGATCTGGTGTCAATTTAAAGAAGTAGTCCAGTTACACATTTGTGGGCTTATAACTTGGCTTCTGAATGTCCTAGAGAGATCAGGTTTGTTTTAGTATACTCCAATCAAGAGCCCCTACAACCACAAAAAGGGATGGAGTCATTAGCACTTATGGTTTTTAAATGGCACCCAGAATTATGTTGCACGTAGCACAATTTCACATCATTCTGGGTTCATTTGTGTGAAAACAAGGTCCAATCAGGCTGAAACGTTACAGGAAGGTAGAATCTATTGAGTTGTAAGTGATCTGAACGTTTCATGATGATAGCACTTTCGTAAGGGGGTCAAACCATGTCCCAAAGGTCACCGGGCCTGGTGTCACTTTAAAGAAGAAGTCCAGTTACACATTTGTGGGCTTATAACTTGGCTTCTGAATGTCCTAGAGCGATCAGGTTTGTTTTAGTGTACTCCAATCAACAGCACCTACAACCACAAAAAGGAATGGAGTCATTAGCACTTATGATTTGTAAATGGCACCCAGAATTATGTTGCACGAAGCACAATTTCACATCATTCTGGGTCCATTTGTGTGAAAACAAGGTCCAATCAGGCTGAAACGTTACAAGAAGGTAGAATCTATTGAGTTGTAAGTGATCTGAACGTTTCATGATGATCACACCTTCCTATAGGGGGTCAAACCATGTCCCAAAGGTCACCGGGCCTGGTGTCACTTTAAAGAAGAAGTCCAGTTAAACATTTGTGGGCTT
This sequence comes from Nothobranchius furzeri, assembly GCF_043380555.1. Classification (NCBI taxonomy): domain Eukaryota; kingdom Metazoa; phylum Chordata; class Actinopteri; order Cyprinodontiformes; family Nothobranchiidae; genus Nothobranchius; species Nothobranchius furzeri. The sequence goes on from NC_091743.1 coordinate 36,070,936, forward strand.
ATAACTTGGCTTCTGAATGTCCTAGAGCGATCAGGTTTGTTTTAGTGTACTCCAATCAACAGCCCCTACAACCACAAAAATGAATGGAGTCATTAGCACTTATGGTTTTTAAATGGCACCCAGAATTATGTTGCACGAAGCACAATTTCACATCATTCTGGGTTCATTTGTGTGAAAACAAGGTCCAATCAGGCTGAAACGTTACAGGAAGGTAGAATCTATTGAGTTGTAAGTGATCTGAACGTTTCATGATGATAGCAATTTCCTAAGGGGGTCAAACCATGTCCCAAATGTCATCGGATCTGGTGTCAATTTAAAGAAGTAGTCCAGTTACATCTTTGTGGGCTTATAACTTGGCTTCTGAATGTCCTAGAGAGGTTAGGTTTGTTTTAGTGTACTCCAATCAACAGCCCCTACAACCACAAAAAGGAATGGAGTCATTAGCACTTATGGTTTGTAAATGGCACCCAGAATTATGTTGCACGAAGCACAATTTCACATCATTCTGGGTTCATTTGTGTGAAAACAAGGTCCAATCAGGCTGAAACGTTACAAGAAGGTAGAATCTATTGAGTTGTAAGTGATCTGAACGTTTCATGATGATCGCACATTCCTATAGGGGGCCAAACCATGTCCCAAAGGTCACCGGGCCTGGTGTCACTTTAAAGAAGTAGTCCAGTTACACATTTGTGGGCTTATAACTTGGCTTCTGAATGTCCTAGAGAGATCAGGTTTGTTTTAGTGTACTCCAATCAACAGCCCCTACAACCACAAAAAGGAGTGGAGTCATTAGCACTTATGGTTTGTAAATGGCACCCAGAATTATGTTGCACGAAGCACAATTTCCCATCATTCTGGGTTCATTTGTGTGAAAACAAGGTCCAATCAGGCTGAAACGTTACAGGAAGGTAGAATCTATTGAGTTGTAAGTGATCTGAACGTTTCATGATGATAGCACTTTCCTAAGGGGGTCAAACCATGTCCCAAAGGTCACCAGATCTGGTGTCAATTTAAAGAAGTAGTCCAGTTACACATTTGTGGGCTTATAACTTGGCTTCTGAATGTCCTAGAGAGATCAGGTTTGTTTTAGTGCACTCCAATCAAAAGCCCCTACAACCACAAAAAGGAATGGAGTCATTAGCACTTATTGTTTGTAAATGGCACCCAGAATTATGTTGCACGAAGCACAATTTCACATCAATCTGGGTCCATTTGTGTGAAAACAAGGTCCAATCAGGCTGAAACGCTACAAGAAGGTAGAATCTATTGAGTTGTAAGTGATCTGAACATTTCATGATGATCGCACATTCCTATAGGGGGTCAAACTATGTCCCAAAGGTCACCGGGCCTGGTGTCACTTTAAAGAAGTAGTCCAGTTACACCTTTGTGGGCTTATAACTTGGCTTCTGAATGTCCTAGAGAGGTCAGGTTTGTTTTAGTGTATTCCAATCAACAGCCCCTACAACCACAAAAAGGAATGAAGTCATTAGCACTTATGGTTTGTAAATGGCACCCAGAATTATGTTGCACGAAGCACAATTTCACATCATTCTGGGTTCATTTGTATGAAAACAAGGTCCAATCAGGCTGAAACGTTACAGGAAGGTAGAATCTATTGAGTTGTAAGTGATCAGATTGTTTCATGATGATAGCACTTTCCTAAGGAGGTCAAACCATGTCCCAAAGGTCACCGGATCTCGTGTCAATTTAAAGAAGTAGTCCAGTTACACATTTGTGGGCTTATAACTTGGCTTCTGAATGTCCTAGAGAGATCAGGTTTGTTTTAGTATACTCCAATCAACAGCCCCTACAACCACAAAAAGGAATGGAGTCATTAGCACTTATGGTTTTTAAATGGCACCCAGAATTATGTTGCACGAAGCACAATTTCACATCATTCTGGGTTCATTTGTGTGAAAACAAGGTCCAATCAGGCTGAAACGTTACAGGAAGGTCGAATCTATTGAGTTGTAAGTGATCTGAACGTTTCATGATGATAGCACTTTCCTAAGGGGGTCAAACCATGTCCCAAAGGTCACCGGATCTGGTGTCAATTTAAAGAAGTAGTCCAGTTACACATTTGTGGGCTTATAACTTGGCTTCTGAATGTCCTAGAGAGATCAGGTTTGTTTTAGTGTACTCCAATCAAAAGCCCCTACAACCACAAAAAGGAATGGAGTCATTAGCACTTATGGTTTGTAAATGGCACCCAGAATTATGTTGCACGAAGCACAATTTCACATCATTCTGGGTTCATTTGTGTGAAAACAAGGTCCAATCAGGCTGAAACGTTACAGGAAGGTAGAATCTATTGAGTTGTAAGTGATCTGAACATTTCATGGTGATAGCACTTTCCTAAGGGGGTCAAACCATGTCCCAAAGGTCACCGGACCTGGTGTCAATTTAAAGAAGTAGTCCAGTTACACATTTGTGGGCTTATAACTTGGCTTCTGAATGTCCTAGAGAGATCAGGATTGTTTTAGTATACTCCAATCAACAGCCCCTACAACCACAAAAAGGAATGGAGTCATTAGCACTTACTGTTTTTAAATGGCACCCAGAATTATGTTGCACGAAGCACAATTTCACATCATTCTGGGTCCATTTGTGTGAAAACAAGGTCCAATCAGGCTGAAACGTTACAAGAAGGTAGAATCTATTGAGTTGTAAGTGATCTGAACGTTTCATGATGATCACACATTCCTATAGGGGGTCAAACCATGTCCCAAAGGTCACCGGGCCTGGTGTCACTTTAAAGAAGAAGTCCAGTTAAACATTTGTGGGCTTATAACTTGGCTTCTGAATGTCCTAGAGCGATCAGGTTTGTTTTAGTGTACTCCAATCAACAGCCCCTACAACCACAAAAATGAATGGAGTCATTAGCACTTATGGTTTTTAAATGGCACCCAGAATTATGTTGCACGAAGCACAATTTCACATCATTCTGGGTTCATTTGTGTGAAAACAAGGTCCAATCAGGCTGAAACGTTACAGGAAGGTAGAATCTATTGAGTTGTAAGTGATCTGAACGTTTCATGATGATAGCTCTTTCCTAAGGGGGTCAAACCATGTCCCAAAGGTCACCGGATCTGGTGTCAATTTAAAGAAGTAGTCCAGTTACACATTTGTGGGCTTATAACTTGGCTTCTGAATGTCCTAGAGAGATCAGGTTTGTTTTAGTGTACTCCAATCAACAGCCCCTACAACCACAAAAAGGAATGGAGTCATTAGCACTTATGGTTTGTAAATGGCACCCAGAATTATGTTGCACGAAGCACAATTTCACATCATTCTGGGTCCATTTGTGTGAAAACAAGGTCCAATCAGGCTGAAACGTTACAAGAAGGTAGAATCTATTGAGTTGTAAGTGATCTGAACGTTTCATGATGATCGCACATTCCTATAGGGGGTCAAACCATGTCCCAAAGGTCACCGGGCCTGGTGTCACTTTAAAGAAGTAGTCCAGTTACACATTTGTGGGCTTATAACTTGGCTTCTGAAAGTCCTAGAGAGATCAGGTTTGTTTTAGTATACTCCAATCAAGAGCCCCTACAACCACAAAAAGGGATGGAGTCATTAGCACTTATGGTTTTTAAATGGCACCCAGAATTATGTTGCACGAAGCACAATTTCACATCATTCTGGGTTCATTTGTGTGAAAACAAGGTCCAATCAGGCTGCAATGTTACAGGAAGGTAGAATCTATTGAGTTGTAAGTGATCTGAACGTTTCATGATGATAGCACTTTCCTAAGGGGGTCAAACCATGTCCCAAAGGTCACCGGATCTGGTGTCAATTTAAAGAAGTAGTCCAGTTACACATTTGTGGGCTTATAACTTGGCTTCTGAATGTCCTAGAGAGATCAGGTTTGTTTTAGTGCACTCCAATCAAAAGCCCCTACAACCACAAAAAGGAATGGAGTCATTAGCACTTATTGTTTGTAAATGGCACCCAGAATTATGTTGCACGAAGCACAATTTCACATCAATCTGGGTCCATTTGTGTGAAAACAAGGTCCAATCAGGCTGAAACGCTACAAGAAGGTAGAATCTATTGAGTTGTAAGTGATCTGAACGTTTCATGATGATCGCACATTCCTATAGGGGGTCAAACTATGTCCCAAAGGTCACCGGGCCTGGTGTCACTTTAAAGAAGTAGTCCAGTTACACCTTTGTGGGCTTATAACTTGGCTTCTGAATGTCCTAGAGAGGTCAGGTTTGTTTTAGTGTATTCCAATCAACAGCCCCTACAACCACAAAAAGGAATGAAGTCATTAGCACTTATGGTTTGTAAATGGCACCCAGAATTATGTTGCACGAAGCACAATTTCACATCATTCTGGGTTCATTTGTATGAAAACAAGGTCCAATCAGGCTGAAACGTTACAGGAAGGTAGAATCTATTGAGTTGTAAGTGATCTGAATGTTTCATGATGATAGCACTTTCCTAAGGAGGTCAAACCATGTCCCAAAGGTCACCGGATCTCGTGTGAATTTAAAGAAGTAGTCCAGTTACACATTTTTGGGCTTATAACTTGGCTTCTGAATGTCCTAGAGAGATCAGGTTTGTTTTAGTATACTCCAATCAACAGCCCCTACAACCACAAAAAGGAATGGAGTCATTAGCACTTATGGTTTTTAAATGGCACCCAGAATTATGTTGCACGAAGCACAATTTCAAATCATTCTGGGTTCATTTGTGTGAAAACAAGGTCCAATCAGGCTGAAACGTTACAGGAAGGTCGAATCTATTGAGTTGTAAGTGATCTGAACGTTTCATGATGATAGCACTTTCCTAAGGGGGTCAAACCATGTCCCAAAGGTCACCGGATCTGGTGTCAATTTAAAGAAGTAGTCCAGTTACACATTTGTGGGCTTATAACTTGGCTTCTGAATGTCCTAGAGAGATCAGGTTTGTTTTAGTGTACTCCAATCAAAAGCCCCTACAACCACAAAAAGGAATGGAGTCATTAGCACTTATGGTTTGTAAATGGCACCCAGAATTATGTTGCACGAAGCACAATTTCACATCATTCTGGGTTCATTTGTGTGAAAACAAGGTCCAATCAGGCTGAAACGTTACAGGAAGGTAGAATCTATTGAGTTGTAAGTGATCTGAACATTTCATGGTGATAGCACTTTCCTAAGGGGGTCAAACCATGTCCCAAAGGTCACCGGACCTGGTGTCAATTTAAAGAAGTAGTCCAGTTACACATTTGTGGGCTTATAACTTGGCTTCTGAATGTCCTAGAGAGATCAGGATTGTTTTAGTATACTCCAATCAACAGCCCCTACAACCACAAAAAGGAATGGAGTCATTAGCACTTATGGTTTTTAAATGGCACCCAGAATTATGTTGCACGAAGCACAATTTCACATCATTCTGGGTCCATTTGTGTGAAAACAAGGTCCAATCAGGCTGAAACGTTACAAGAAGGTAGAATCTATTGAGTTGTAAGTGATCTGAACGTTTCATGATGATCACACATTCCTATAGGGGGTCAAACCATGTCCCAAAGGTCACCGGGCCTGGTGTCACTTTAAAGAAGAAGTCCAGTTACACATTTGTGGGCTTATAACTTGGCTTCTGAATGTCCTAGAGCGATCAGGTTTGTTTTAGTGTACTCCAATCAACAGCACCTACAACCACAAAAAGGAATGGAGTCATTAGCACTTATGATTTGTAAATGGCACCCAGAATTATGTTGCACGAAGCACAATTTCACATCATTCTGGGTCCATTTGTGTGAAAACAAGGTCCAATCAGGCTGAAACGTTACAAGAAGGTAGAATCTATTGAGTTGTAAGTGATCTGAACGTTTCATGATGATCACACATTCCTATAGGGGGTCAAACCATGTCCCAAAGGTCACCGGGCCTGGTGTCACTTTAAAGAAGTCCAGTTAAACATTTGTGGGCTTATAACTTGGCTTCTGAATGTCCTAGAGCGATCAGGTTTGTTTTAGTGTACTCCAATCAACAGCCCCTACAACCACAAAAATGAATGGAGTCATTAGCACTTATGGTTTTTAAATGGCACCCAGAATTATGTTGCACGAAGCACAATTTCACATCATTCTGGGTTCATTTGTGTGAAAACAAGGTCCAATCAGGCTGAAACGTTACAGGAAGGTAGAATCTATTGAGTTGTAAGTGATCTGAACGTTTCATGATGATAGCTCTTTCCTAAGGGGGTCAAACCATGTCCCAAAGGTCACCGGATCTGGTGTCAATTTAAAGAAGTAGTCCAGTTACACATTTGTGGGCTTATAACTTGGCTTCTGAATGTCCTAGAGAGATCAGGTTTGTTTTAGTGTACTCCAATCAACAGCCCCTACAACCACAAAAAGGAATGGAGTCATTAGCACTTATGGTTTGTAAATGGCACCCAGAATTATGTTGCACGAAGCACAATTTCACATCATTCTGGGTCCATTTGTGTGAAAACAAGGTCCAATCAGGCTGAAACATTACAAGAAGGTAGAATCTATTGAGTTGTAAGTGATCTGAACGTTTCATGATGATCGCACATTCCTATAGGGGGTGAAACCATGTCCCAAAGGTCACCGGGCCTGGTGTCACTTTAAAGAAGTAGTCCAGTTACACCTTTGTGGGCTTATAACTTGGCTTCTGAATGTCCTAGAGAGGTCAGGTTTGTTTTAGTGTACTCCAATCAACAGCCCCTACAACCACAAAAAGGAATGGAGTCATTAGCACTTATGGTTTGTAAATGGCACCCAGAATTATGTTGCACGAAGCACAATTTCACATCATTTTGGGTTCATTTGTGTGAAAACAAGGTCCAATCAGGCTGAAACGTTACAGGAAGGTAGAATCTATTGAGTTGTAAGTGATCTGAACGTTTCATGGTGATAGCACTTTCCTAAGGGGGTCAAACCATGTCCCAAAGCTCACCGGATCTGGTGTCAATTTAAAGAAGTAGTCCAGTTACACATTTGTGGGCTTATAACTTGGCTTCTGAAAGTCCTAGAGAGATCAGGTTTGTTTTAGTATACTCCAATCAAGAGCCCCTACAACCACAAAAAGGGATGGAGTCATTAGCACTTATGGTTTTTAAATGGCACCCAGAATTATGTTGCACGAAGCACAATTTCACATCATTCTGGGTTCATTTGTGTGAAAACAAGGTCCAATCAGGCTGAAACGTTACAGGAAGGTAGAATCTATTGAGTTGTAAGTGATCTGAACGTTTCATGATGATAGCACTTTCGTAAGGGGGTCAAACCATGTCCCAAAGGTCACCGGATCTGGTGTCAATTCAAAGAAGTAGTCCAGTTACACATTTGTGGGCTTATAACTTGGCTTCTGAATGTCCTAGAGATATCAGGTTTGTTTTAATGTACTCCAATCAACATCCCCTACAACCACAAAAAGGAATGGAGTCATTAGCACTTATGGTTTGTAAATGGCACCCAGAATTATGTTGCACGAAGCACAATTTCACATCATTCTGGGTTCATTTGTGTGAAAAAAAAGGTCCAATCAGGCTGCAATGTTACAGGAAGGTAGAATCTATTGAGTTGTAAGTGATCTGAACGTTTCATGATGATAGCAATTTCCTAAGGGTGTCAAACCATGTCCCAAATGTCATCGGATCTGGTGTCAATTTAAAGAAGTAGTCCAGTTACATCTTTGTGGGCTTATAACTTGGCTTCTGAATGTCCTAGAGAGGTTAGGTTTGTTTTAGTGTACTCCAATCAACAGCCCCTACAACCACAAAAAGGAATGGAGTCATTAGCACTTATGGTTTGTAAATGGCACCCAGAATTATGTTGCACGAAGCACAATTTCACATCATTCTGGGTTCATTTGTGTGAAAACAAGGTCCAATCAGGCTGAAACGTTACAAGAAGGTAGAATCTATTGAGTTGTAAGTGATCTGAACGTTTCATGATGATCGCACATTCCTATAGGGGGTCAAACCATGTCCCAAAGGTCACCGGGCCTGGTGTCACTTTAAAGAAGTAGTCCAGTTACACATTTGTGGGCTTATAACTTGGCTTCTGAATGTCCTAGAGAGATCAGGTTTGTTTTAGTGTACTCCAATCAACAGCCCCTACATCCACAAAAAGGAATGGAGTCATTAGCACTTATGGTTTGTAAATGGCACCCAGAATTATGTTGCACGAAGCACAATTTCCCATCATTCTGGGTTCATTTGTGTGAAAACAAGGTCCAATCAGGCTGAAACGTTACAGGAAGGTAGAATCTATTGAGTTGTAAGTGATCTGAACGTTTAATGATGATAGCACTTTCCTAAGGGGGTCAAACCATGTCCCAAAGGTCACCGGATCTGGTGTCAATTTAAAGAAGTAGTCCAGTTACACATTTGTGGGCTTATAACTTGGCTTCTGAATGTCCTAGAGAGATCAGGTTTGTTTTAGTGCACTCCAATCAAAAGCCCCTACAACCACAAAAAGGAATGGAGTCATTAGCACTTATTGTTTGTAAATGGCACCCAGAATTATGTTGCACGAAGCACAATTTCACATCAATCTGGGTCCATTTGTGTGAAAACAAGGTCCAATCAGGCTGAAACACTACAAGAAGGTAGAATCTATTGAGTTGTAAGTGATCTGAACGTTTCATGATGATCGCACATTCCTATAGGGGGTCAAACTATGTCCCAAAGGTCACCGGGCCTGGTGTCACTTTAAAGAAGTAGTCCAGTTACACCTTTGTGGGCTTATAACTTGGCTTCTGAATGTCCTAGAGAGGTCAGGTTTGTTTAGTGTATTCCAATCAACAGCCCCTACAACCACAAAAAGGAATGAAGTCATTAGCACTTATGGTTTGTAAATGGCACCCAGAATTATGTTGCACGAAGCACAATTTCACATCATTCTGGGTTCATTTGTATGAAAACAAGGTCCAATCAGGCTGAAACGTTACAGGAAGGTAGAATCTATTGAGTTGTAAGTGATCTGAACGTTTCATGATGATAGCACTTTCCTAAGGAGGTCAAACCATGTCCCAAAGGTCACCGGATCTCGTGTCAATTTAAAGAAGTAGTCCAGTTACACATTTGTGGGCTTATAACTTGGCTTCTGAATGTCCTAGAGAGATCAGGTTTGTTTTAGTATACTCCAATCAACAGCCCCTACAACCACAAAAAGGAATGGAGTCATTAGCACTTATGGTTTGTAAATGGCACCCAGAATTATGTTGCACGAAGCACAATTTCACATCATTCTGGGTTCATTTGTGTGAAAACAAGGTCCAATCAGGCTGAAACGTTACAGGAAGGTAGAATCTATTGAGTTGTAAGTTATCTGAACATTTCATGGTGATAGCACTTTCCTAAGGGGGGTCAAACCATGTCCCAAAGGTCACCGGACCTGGTGTCAATTTAAAGAAGTAGTCCAGTTACACATTTGTGGGCTTATAACTTGGCTTCTGAATGTCCTAGAGAGATCAGGATTGTTTTAGTATACTCCAATCAACAGCCCCTACAACCACAAAAAGGAATGGAGTCATTAGAACTTATGGTTTTTAAATGGCACCCAGAATAATGTTGCACGAAGCACAATTTCATATCATTCTGGGTTAATTTGTGTGAAAACAAGGTCCAATCAGGCTGAAACGTTACAGGAAGGTAGAATCTATTGAGTTGTAAGTGATCTGAACGTTTCATGATGATAGCACTTTCGTAAGGGGTTCAAACCATGTCCCAAATGTCACCGGATCTGGTGTCAATTTAAAGAAGTAGTCCAGTTACACATTTGTGGGCTTATAACTTGGCTTCTGAATGACCTAGAGAGATCAGGTTTGTTTTAATTTACTCCAATCAACAGCCCCTACAACCACAAAAAGGAATGGAGTCATTAGCACTTGTGGTTTGTAAATGGCACCCAGAATTATGTTGCACGAAGCGCAATTTCACTTCATTCTGGGTCCATTTGTGTGAAAACAAGGTCCAATCAGGCTGAAACGCTACAAGAAGGTAGAATCTATTGAGTTGTAAGTGATCTGAACGTTTCAAGATGATCGCACATTCCTATAGGGGGTAAAACCATGTCCCAAAGGTCACCGGGCCTGGTGTCACTTTAAAGAAGTAGTCCAGTTACATCTTTGTGGGCTTATAACTTGGCTTCTGAATGTCCTAGAGAGGTTAGGTTTGTTTTAGTGTAATCCAATCAACAGCCCCTACAACCACAAAAAGGAATGGAGTCATTAGCACTTATGGTTTGTAAATGGCACCCAGAATTATGTTGCACGAAGCACAATTTCACATCATTCTGGGTTCATTTGTGTGAAAACAAGGTCCAATCAGGCTGAAACGTGACAAGAAGGTAGAATCTATTGAGTTGTAAGTGATCTGAACGTTTCATGATGATCGCACATTCCTAAGGGGGTCAAACCATGTCCCAAAGGTCACCGGATCTGGTGTCAATTTAAAGAAGTAGTCCAGTTACACATTTGTGGGCTTATAACTTGGCTTCTGAATGTCCTAGAGAGATCAGGTTTGTTTTAGTGTACTCCAATCAAAAGCCCCTACAACCACAAAAAGGAATGGAGTCATTAGCATTTATTGTTTGTAAATGGCACCCAGAATTATGTTGCACGAAGCACAATTTCACATCATTCTGGGTCCATTTGTGTGAAAACAAGGTCCAATCAGGCTGAAACGCTACAAGAAGGTAGAATCTATTGAGTTGTAAGTGATCTGAACGTTTCATGATGATCGCACATTCCTATAGGGGGTCAAACCATGTCCCAAAGGTCACCGGGCCTGGTGTCACTTTAAAGAAGTAGTCCAGTTACACCTTTGTGGGCTTATAACTTGGCTTCTGAATGTCCTAGAGAGGTCAGGTTTGTTTTAGTGTATTCCAATCAACAGCCCCTACAACCACAAAAAGGAATGGAGTCATTAGCACTTATGGTTTGTAAATGGCACCCAGAATTATGTTGCACGAAGCACAATTTCACATCATTCTGGGTTCATTTGTGTGAAAACAAGGTCCAATCAGGCTGAAACGTTACAGGAAGGTAGAATCTATTGAGTTGTAAGTGATCTGAACGTTTCATGATGATAGCACTTTCGTAAGGGGTTCAAACCATGTCCCAAATGTCACCGGATCTGGTGTCAATTTAAAGAAGTAGTCCAGTTACACATTTGTGGGCTTATAACTTGGCTTCTGAATGACCTAGAGAGATCAGGTTTGTTTTAATTTACTCCAATCAACAGCCCCTACAACCACAAAAAGGAATGGAGTCATTAGCACTTGTGGTTTGTAAATGGCACCCAGAATTATGTTGCACGAAGCGCAATTTCACTTCATTCTGGGTCCATTTGTGTGAAAACAAGGTCCAATCAGGCTGAAACGCTACAAGAAGGTAGAATCTATTGAGTTGTAAGTGATCTGAACGTTTCAAGATGATCGCACATTCCTATAGGGGGTAAAACCATGTCCCAAAGGTCACCGGGCCTGGTGTCACTTTAAAGAAGTAGTCCAGTTACATCTTTGTGGGCTTATAACTTGGCTTCTGAATGTCCTAGAGAGGTTAGGTTTGTTTTAGTGTACTCCAATCAACAGCCCCTACAACCACAAAAAGGAATGGAGTCATTAGCACTTATGGTTTGTAAATGGCACCCAGAATTATGTTGCACGAAGCACAATTTCACATCATTCTGGGTTCATTTGTGTGAAAACAAGGTCCAATCAGGCTGAAACGTGACAAGAAGGTAGAATCTATTGAGTTGTAAGTGATCTGAACGTTTCATGATGATCGCACATTCCTAAGGGGGTCAAACCATGTCCCAAAGGTCACCGGATCTGGTGTCAATTTAAAGAAGTAGTCCAGTTACACATTTGTGGGCTTATAACTTGGCTTCTGAATGTCCTAGAGAGATCAGGTTTGTTTTAGTGTACTCCAATCAAAAGCCCCTACAACCACAAAAAGGAATGGAGTCATTAGCATTTATTGTTTGTAAATGGCACCCAGAATTATGTTGCACGAAGCACAATTTCACATCATTCTGGGTCCATTTGTGTGAAAACAAGGTCCAATCAGGCTGAAACGCTACAAGAAGGTAGAATCTATTGAGTTGTAAGTGATCTGAACGTTTCATGATGATCGCACATTCCTATAGGGGGTCAAACCATGTCCCAAAGGTCACCGGGCCTGGTGTCACTTTAAAGAAGTAGTCCAGTTACACCTTTGTGGGCTTATAACTTGGCTTCTGAATGTCCTAGAGAGGTCAGGTTTGTTTTAGTGTATTCCAATCAACAGCCCCTACAACCACAAAAAGGAATGGAGTCATTAGCACTTATGGTTTGTAAATGGCACCCAGAATTATGTTGCACGAAGCACAATTTCACATCATTCTGGGTTCATTTGTGTGAAAACAAGGTCCAATCAGGCTGAAACGTTACAGGAAGGTAGAATCTATTGAGTTGTAAGTGATCTGAACGTTTCATGATGATAGCACTTTCCTAAGGAGGTCAAACCATGTCCCAAAGGTCACCGGATCTGGTGTCAATTTAAAGAAGTAGTCCAGTTACACATTTGTGGGCTTATAACTTGGCTTCTGAATGTCCTAGAGAGATCAGGTTTGTTTTAGTATACTCCAATCAACAGCCCCTACAACCACAAAAAGGAATGGAGTCATTAGCACTTATGGTTTTTAAATGGCACCCAGAATTATGTTGCACGAAGCACAATTTCATATCATTCTGGGTTCATTTGTGTGAAAACAAGGTCCAATCAGGCTGAAACAATACAGGAAGGTAGAATCTATTGAGTTGTAAGTGATCTGAACGTTTCATGATGATAGCACTTTCGTAAGGGGGTCAAACCATGTCCCAAAGGTCACCGGATCTGGTGTCAATTTAAAGAAGTAGTCCAGTTACACATTTGTGGGCTTATAACTTGGCTTCTGAATGTCCTAGAGAGATCAGGTTTGTTTTAGTGTACTCCAATCAACAGCCCCTACAACCACAAAAAGGAATGGAGTCATTAGCACTTATGGTTTTTAAATTACACCCAGAATTATGTTGCACGAAGCACAATTTCATATCATTCTGGGTTCATTTGTGTGAAAACAAGGTCCAATCAGGCTGAAACGTTACAGGAAGGTAGAATCTATTGAGTTGTAAGTGATCTGAACGTTTCATGATGATAGCACTTTCCTAAGGGGGTCAAACCATGTCCCAAAGGTCACCGGATCTGGTGTCAATTTAAAGAAGTAGTCCAGTTACACATTTGTGGTTTTATAACTTGGCTTCTGAATGTCCTAGAGAGATCAGGTTTGTTTTAGTGTACTCCAATCAAAAGCCCCTACAACCACAAAAAGGAATGGAGTCATTAGCACTTATTGTTTGTAAATGGCACCCAGAATTATGTTGCACGAAGCACAATTTCACATCATTCTGGGTCCATTTGTGTGAAAACAAGGTCCAATCAGGCTGAAACGTTACAGGAAGGTAGAATCTATTGAGTTGTAAGTGATCTGAACGTTTCATGATGATAGCACTTTCCTAAGGAGGTCAAACCATGTCCCAAAGGTCACCCGATCTGGTGTCAATTTAAAGAAGTATTCCAGTTACACATTTGTGGGCTTATAACTTGGCTTCTGAATGTCCTAGAGAGATCAGGTTTGTTTTAGTATACTCCAATCAACAGCCCCTACAACCACAAAAAGGATTGGAGTCATTAGCACTTATGCTTTTTAAATGGCACCCAGAATTATGTTGCACGAAGCACAATTTCACATCATTCTGGGTTCATTTGTGTGAAAACAAGGTCCAATCAGGCTGAAACGTTACAGGAAGGTAGAATCTATTGAGTTGTAAGTGATCTGAACGTTTCATGATGATAGCACTTTCCTAAGGGGGTCAAACCATGTCCCAAAGGTCACCGGATCTGGTGTCAATTTAAAGAAGTAGTCCAGTTACACATTTGTGGGCTTATAACTTGGCTTCTGAATGTCCTAGAGAGATCAGGTTTGTTTTAGTGTACTCCAATCAAAAGCCCCTACAACCACAAAAAGGAATGGAGTCATTAGCACTTATGGTTTGTAAATGGCACCCAGAATTATGTTGCACGAAGCACAATTTCACATCATTCTGGGTTCATTTGTGTGAAAACAAGGTCCAATCAGGCTGAAACGTTACAGGAAGGTAGAATCTATTGAGTTGTAAGTGATCTGAACGTTTCATGGTGATAGCACTTTCCTAAGGGGGTCAAACCATGTCCCAAAGGTCACCGGATCTGGTGTCAATTTAAAGTAGTCCAGTTACACATTTGTGGGCTTATAACTTGGCTTCTGAATGTCCTAGAGAGATCAGGTTTGTTTTAGCATACTCCAATCAACAGCCCCTCCAACCACAAAAAGGAATGGAGTCATTATCACTTATGGTTTTTAAATGGCACCCAGAATTATGTTGCACGAAGCACAATTTCACATCATTCTGGGTTCATTTGTGTGAAAACAAGGTCCAATCAGGCTGAAACGTTACAGGAAGGTAGAATCTATTGAGTTGTAAGTGATCTGAACGTTTCATGATGATAGCACTTTCCTAAGGGGGTCAAACCATGTCCCAAAGGTCACTGGATCTGGTGTCAATTTAAAGAAGTAGTCCAGTTACACATTTGTGGGCTTATAACTTGGCTTCTGAATGTCCTAGAGAGATCAGGTTTGTTTTAATGTACTCCAATCAACAGCCCCTACAACCACAAAAAGGAATGGAGTCATTAGCACTTATGATTTGTAAATGGCACCCAGAATTATGTTGCACGAAGCACAATTTCACATCATTCTGGGTTCATTTGTGTGAAAACAAGGTCCAATCAGGCTGAAATGTTACAGGAAGGTAGAATCTATTGAGTTGTAAGTGATCTGAACGTTTCATGATGATAGCACTTTCCTAAGGGGGTCAAAACATGTCCCAAATGTCACCGGATCTGGTGTCAATTTAAAGAAGTAGTCCAGTTACACATTTGTGGGCTTATAACTTGGCTTCTGAATGTCCTAGAGAGATCAGGTTTGTTTTAGTGTACTCCAAACAACAGCCCCTACAACCACAAAAAGGAATGGAGTCATTAGCACTTATGGTTTGTAAATGGCACCCAGAATTATGTTGCATGAAGCACAATTTCACATCATTCTGGGTCCATTTGTGTGAAAACAAGGTCCAATCAGGCTGAAACGCTACAAGAAGGTAGAATCTATTGAGTTGTAAGTGATCTGAACGTTTCAAGATGATCGTACATTCCTATAGGGGGTCAAACCATGTCCCAAAGGTCGACGGGCCTGGTGTCACTTTAAAGAAGTAGTCCAGTTACACATTTGTGGGCTTATAACTTGGCTTCTGAATGTCCTAGAGAGATCAGGTTTGTTTTAGTGTACTCCAATCAACAGCCCCTACAACCACAAAAAGGAATGGAGTCATTAGCACTTATGGTTTTTAAATGACACCCAGAATTATGTTGCACGAAGCACAATTTCATATCATTCTGGGTTCATTTGTGTGAAAACAAGGTCCAATCAGGCTGAAACGTTACAGGAAGGTAGAATCTATTGAGTTGTAAGTGATCTGAACGTTTCATGATGATAGCACTTTCCTAAGGGGGTCAAACCATGTCCCAAAGGTCACCGGATCTGGTGTCAATTTAAAGAAGTAGTCCAGTTACACATTTGTGGGCTTATAACTTGGCTTCTGAATGTCCTAGAGAGATCAGGTTTGTTTTAGTGTACTCCAATCAAAAGCCCCTACAACCACAAAAAGGAATGGAGTCATTAGCACTTATGGTTTGTAAATGGCACCCAGAATTATGTTGCACGAAGCACAATTTCACATCATTCTGGGTTCATTTGTGTGAAATCAAGGTCCAATCAGGCTGAAACGTTACAGGAAGGTAGAATCTATTGAGTTGTAAGTGATCTGAACGTTTCATGATGATAGCACTTTCCTAAGGGGGTCAAACCATGTCCCAAAGGTCACCGGATCTGGTGTCAATTTAAAGAAGTAGTCCAGTTACACATTTGTGGGCTTATAACTTGGCTTCTGAATGTCCGAGAGAGATCAGGTTTGTTTTAATGTACTCCAATCAACAGCCCCTACAACCACAAAAAGGAATGGAGTCATTAGCACTTATGATTTGTAAATGGCACCCAGAATTATGTTGCACGAAGCACAATTTCACATCATTCTGGGTTCATTTGTGTGAAAACAAGGTCCAATCAGGCTGAAATGTTACAGGAAGGTAGAATCTATTGAGTTGTAAGTGATCTGAACGTTTCATGATGATAGCACTTTCCTAAGGGGGTCAAAACATGTCCCAAATGTCAACGGATCTGGTGTCAATTTAAAGAAGTAGTCCAGTTACACATTTGTGGGCTTATAACTTGGCTTCTGAATGTCCTAGAGAGATCAGGTTTGTTTTAGTGTACTCCAAACAACAGCCCCTACAACCACAAAAAGGAATGGAGTCATTAGCACTTATGGTTTGTAAATGGCACCCAGAATTATGTTGCACGAAGCACAATTTCACATCATTCTGGGTCCATTTGTGTGAAAACAAGGTCCAATCAGGCTGAAACGCTACAAGAAGGTAGAATCTATTGAGTTGTAAGTGATCTGAACGTTTCAAGATGATCGTACATTCCTATAGGGGGTCAAACCATGTCCCAAAGGTCGACGGGCCTGGTGTCACTTTAAAGAAGTAGTCCAGTTACATCTTTGTGGGCTTATAACTTGGCTTCTGAATGTCCTAGACAGGTTAGGTTTATTTTAGTGTACTCCAATCAACAGCCCCTACAACCACAAAAAGGAATGGAGTCATTAGCACTTATGGTTTTTAAATGACACCCAGAATTATGTTGCACGAAGCACAATTTCATATCTTTCTGGGTTCATTTGTGTGAAAACAAGGTCCAATCAGGCTGAAACGTTACAGGAAGGTAGAATCTATTGAGTTGTAAGTGATCTGAACGTTTCATGATGATAGCACTTTCCTAAGGGGGTCAAACCATGTCCCAAAGGTCACCGGGCCTGGTGTCACTTTAAAGAAGTAGTCAAGTTACACCTTTGTGGGCTTATAACTTGGCTTCTGAATGTCCTAGAGAGGTCAGGTTTGTTTTAGTGTACTCCAATCAACAGCCCCCACAACCACAAAAAGGAATGGAGTCATTAGCACTTATGGTTTGTAAATGGCACCCAGAAATATGTTGCACGAAGCACAATTTCACATCATTCTGGGTTCATTTGTGTGAAAACAAGGTCCAATCAGGCTGAATTGTTACAGGAAGGTAGAATCTATTGAGTTGTAAGTGATCTGAACGTTTCATGATGATAGCACTTTCCTATAGGGGGTCAAACCATGTCCCAAAGGTCACCGGGCCTGGTGTCACTTTAAAGAAGTAGTCCAGTTACACCTTTGTGGGCTTATAACTTGGCTTCTGAATGTCCTAGAGAGGTTAGGTTTGTTTTAGTGTACTCCAATCAACAGCCCCTACAACCACAAAAAGGAATGGAGTCATTAGCACTTATGGTTTTTAAATGACACCCAGAATTATGTTGCACGAAGCACAATTTCATATCATTCTGGGTTCATTTGTGTGAAAACAAGGTCCAATCAGGCTGAAACGTTACAGGAAGGTAGAATCTATTGAGTTGTAAGTGATCTGAACGTTTCATGATGATAGCACTTTCCTAAGGGGGTCAAACCATGTCCCAAAGGTCACCGGATCTGGTGTCAATTTAAAGAAGTAGTCCAGTTACACAATTTTGGTTTTATAACTTGGCTTCTGAATGTCCTAGAGAGATCAGGTTTGTTTTAGTGTACTCCAATCAAAAGCCCCTACAACCACAAAAAGGAATGGAGTCATTAGCACTTATTGTTTGTAAATGGCACCCAGAATTATGTTGCACGAAGCACAATTTCACATCATTCTGGGTCCATTTGTGTGAAAACAAGGTCCAATCAGGCTGAAACGTTACAGGAAGGTAGAATCTATTGAGTTGTAATTGATCTGAACGTTTCATGATGATAGCACTTTCCTAAGGGGGTCAAAACATGTCCCAAATGTCACCGTATCTGGTGTCAATTTAAAGAAGTAGTCCAGTTACACATTTGTGGGCTTATAACTTGGCTTCTGAATGTCCTAGAGAGATCAGGTTTGTTTTAGTGTACTCCAAACAACAGCCCCTACAACCACAAAAAGGAATGGAGTCATTAGCACTTATGGTTTGTAAATGGCACCCAGAATTATGTTGCACGAAGCACAATTTCACTTCATTCTGGGTCCATTTGTGTGAAAACAAGGTCCAATCAGGCTGAAACGCTACAAGAAGGTAGAATCTATTGAGTTGTAAGTGATCTGAACGTTTCAAGATGATCGTACATTCCTATAGGGGGTCAAACCATGTCCCAAAGGTCGACGGGCCTGGTGTCACTTTAAAGAAGTAGTCCAGTTACATCTTTGTGGGCTTATAACTTGGCTTCTGAATGTCCTAGACAGGTTAGGTTTGTTTTAGTGTACTCCAATCAACAGCCCCTACAACCACAAAAAGGAATGGAGTCATTAGCACTTATGGTTTGTAAATGGCACCCAGAATTATGTTGCACGAAGCACAATTTCACATCATTCTGGGTTCATTTGTGTGAAAACAAGGTCCAATCAGGCTGAAACGTTACAGGAAGGTAGAATCTATTGAGTTGTAAGTGATCTGAACGTTTCATGATGATAGCACTTTCCTATAGGGGGTCAAACCATGTCCCAAAGGTCACCGGGCCTGGTGTCACTTTAAAGAAGTAGTCCAGTTACACCTTTGTGGGCTTATAACTTGGCTTCTGAATGTCCTAGAGAGGTCAGGTTTGTTTTAGTGTACTCCAATCAACAGCCCCTACAACCACAAAAAGGAATGGAGTCATTAGCACTTATGGTTTTTAAATGACACCCAGAATTATGTTGCACGAAGCACAATTTTATATCATTCTGGGTTCATTTGTGTGAAAACAAGGTCCAATCAGGCTGAAACGTTACAGGAAGGTAGAATCTATTGAGTTGTAAGTGATCTGAACGTTTCATGATGATAGCACTTTCCTGAGGGGGTCAAACCATGTCCCAAAGGTCACCGGGCCTGGTGTCACTTTAAAGAAGTAGTCCAGTTACACCTTTGTGGGCTTATAACTTGGCTTCTGAATGTCCTAGAGAGGTCAGGTTTGTTTTAGTGTACTCCAATCAACAGCCCCTACAACCACAAAAAGGAATGGAGTCATTAGCACTTATGGTTTGTAAATGGCACCCAGAATTATGTTGCACGAAGCACAATTTCACATCATTCTGGGTTCATTTGTGTGAAAACAAGGTCCAATCAGGCTGAAACGTTACAGGAAGTTAGAATCTATTGAGTTGTAAGTGATCTGAACGTTTCATGATGATAGCACTTTCCTATAGGGGGTCAAACCATGTCCCAAAGGTCACCGGGCCTGGTGTCACTTTAAAGAAGTAGTCCAGTTACACCTTTGTGGGCTTATAACTTGGCTTCTGAATGTCCTAGAGATGTTAGGTTTGTTTTAGTGTACTCCAATCAACAGCCCCTACAACCACAAAAAGGAATGGAGTCATTAGCACTTATGGTTTTTAAATGACACCCAGAAAGGGTGGCTTGCCACCTCCGGGTCGGGGGAGAGGTCCTACCTCAAGTGGAGGAGTTTAAGTATCTCGGGGGTCTTGTTCACGAGTGAGGGTAGGAGGGATCGGGAGATCGACAGGCGGATTGGTTCGGCATCTGCAGTGATGCGGACGCTGAGCCGATCTGTCGTGGGGAAGAGGGAGCTGAGCCAGAAAGCCAGGCTCTCGATTTACCGGTCGATCTACGTCCCAATCCTCACCTATGGTCATGAGCTTTGGGTAATGACCGAAAGAACGAGATCGCGGATACAAGCGGCCGAAATGAGTTTCCTCCGTAGGGTGGCCGGGCTCAGCCTTAGAGATAGGGTGAGGAGCTCGGACATTCGGGAGGGACTCGGAGTAGAACCGCTGCTCCTCCGGATCGAAAGGAGCCAGTTGAGGTGGTTTGGGCATCTGGTCAGGATGCCTCCTGGACGCCTCCCTGGGGAGGTGTTTCGGGCATGTCCTGCCGGCAGAAGGCCCCCGGGTCGACCCAGGACACGTTGGAGAAGTTACATCTCCAATCTGGTCCGGGAACGCCTTGGGGTCCTGCCGGAGGAGCTGGTGGACAAGGCCGGGGAGAGGACGGCCTGGAGCTCCCTAGTTGGGATGCTGCCCCCGCGACCCGGACCCGGATAAGCGGAGGAAGACGAGAGAGACGAGAGAGAGACCCAGAATTATGTTGCACGAAGCACATTTTCATATCATTCTGGGTTCATTTGTGTGAAAACAAGGTCCAATCAGGCTGAAACGTTACAGGAAGGTAGAATCTATTGAGTTGTAAGTGATCTGAACGTTTCATGATGATAGCACTTTCCTAAGGGGGTTTAACCATGTCCCAAAGGTCACCGGATCTGGTGTCAATTTAAAGAAGTAGTCCAGTTACACATTTGTGGTTTTATAACTTGGCTTCTGAATGTCCTAGAGAGATCAGGTTTGTTTTAGTGTACTCCAATCAAAAGCCCCTACAACCACAAAAAGGAATGTAGTCATTAGCACTTATTGTTTGTAAATGGCACCCAGAATTATGTTGCACGAAGCACAATTTCACATCATTCTGGGTCCATTTGTGTGAAAACAAGGTCCAATCAGGCTGAAACGTTACAGGAAGGTAGAATCTATTGAGTTGTAAGTGATCTGAACGTTTCATGATGATAGCACTTTCCTATGGAGGTCAAACCATGTCCCAAAGGTCACCGGATCTGGTGTCAATTTAAAGAAGTAGTCCAGTTACACATTTGTGGGCTTATAACTTGGCTTCTGAATGTCCTAGAGAGATCAGGTTTGTTTTAGTATACTCCAATCAACAGCCCCTACAACCAAAAAAAGGATTGGAGTCATTAGCACTTATGCTTTTTAAATGGCACCCAGAATTATGTTGCACGAAGCACAATTTCACATCATTCTGGGTTCATTTGTGTGAAAACAAGGTCCAATCAGGCTGAAACGTTACAGGAAGGTAGAATCTATTGAGTTGTAAGTGATCTGAACGTTTCATGATGATAGCACTTTCCTATGGAGGTCAAACCATGTCCCAAAGGTAACCGGATCTGGTGTCAATTTAAAGAAGTTGTCCAGTTACACATTTGTGGGCTTATAACTTGGCTTCTGAATGTCCTAGAGCGATCAGGTTTGTTTTAGTGTACTCCAATCAACAGCCCCTACAACCACAAAAAGGAATGGAGTCATTAGCACTTATGGTTTTTAAATGGCACCCAGAATTATGTTGCACGAAGCACAATTTCACATCATTCTGGGTTCATTTGTGTGAAAACAAGGTCCAATCAGGCTGAAACGTTACAGGAAGGTAGAATCTATTGAGTTGTAAGTGATCTGAACGTTTCATGATGATAGCACTTTCCTAAGGGGGTCAAACCATGTCCCAAAGGTCACCGGATCTGGTGTCAATTTAAAGTAGTCCAGTTACACATTTGTGGGCTTATAACTTGGCTTCTGAATGTCCTAGAGAGATCAGATTTGTTTTAGTATACTCCAAACAACAGCCCCTCCAACCACAAAAAGGAATGGAGTCATTAGCACTTATGGTTTTTAAATGGCACCCAGAATTATGTTGCACGAAGCACAATTTCACATCATTCTGGGTTCATTTGTGTGAAAACAAGGTCCAATCAGGCTGAAACGTTACAGGAAGGTAGAATCTATTGAGTTGTAAGTGATCTGAACGTTTCATGATGATAGCACTTTCCTAAGGGGGTCAAACCATGTCCCAAAGGTCACCGGATCTGGTGTCAATTTAAAGAAGTAGTCCAGTTACACATTTGTGGGCTTATAACTTGGCTTCTGAATGTCCTAGAGAGATCAGGTTTGTTTTAATGTACTCCAATCAACAGCCCCTACAACCACAAAAAGGAATGGAGTCATTAGCACTTATGATTTGTAAATGGCACCCAGAATTATGTTGCACGAAGCACAATTTCACATCATTCTGGGTTCATTTGTGTGAAAACAAGGTCCAATCAGGCTGAAATGTTACAGGAAGGTAGAATCTATTGAGTTGTAAGTGATCTGAACGTTTCATGATGATAGCACTTTCCTAAGGGGGTCAAAACATGTCCCAATTGTCACCGGATCTGGTGTCAATTTAAAGAAGTAGTCCAGTTACACATTTGTGGGCTTATAACTTGGCTTCTGAATGTCCTAGAGAGATCAGGTTTGTTTTAGTGTACTCCAAACAAAAGCCCCTACAACCACAAAAAGGAATGGAGTCATTAGCACTTATGGTTTGTAAATGGCACCCAGAATTATGTTGCACGAAGCACAATTTCACATCATTCTGGGTTCATTTGTGTGAAAACAAGGTCCAATCAGGCTGAAACGTTACAGGAAGGTAGAATCTATTGAGTTGTAAGTGATCTGAACGTTTCATGATGATCGCACATTCCTATAGGGGGTCAAACCATGTCCCAAAGGTCACCGGGCCTGGTGTCACTTTAAAGAAGTAGTCCAGTTACACCTTTGTGGGCTTATAACTTGGCTTCTGAATGTCCTAGAGAGGTCAGGTTTGTTTTAGTGTACTCCAATCAACAGCCCCTACAACCACAAAAAGGAATGGAGTCATTAGCACTTATGGTTTGTAAATGGCACCCAGAATTATGTTGCACGAAGCACAATTTCACATCATTCTGGGTTCATTTGTGTGAAAACAAGGTCCAATCAGGCTGAAACGTTACAGGAAGGTAGAATCTATTGAGTTGTAAGTGATCTGAACGTTTCATGATGATAGCACTTTCCTAAGGAGGTCAAACCATGTCCCAAAGGTCACCGGATCTGGTGTCAATTTAAAGAAGTAGTCCAGTTACACATTTGTGGGCTTATAACTTGGCTTCTGAATGTCCTAGAGAGTACAGGTTTGTTTTAGTATACTCCAATCAACAGCCCCTACAACCACAAAAAGGAATGGAGTCATTAGCACTTATGGTTTTTAAATGGCACCCAGAATTATGTTGCACGAAGCACAATTTCACATCATTCTGGGTTCATTTGTGTGAAAACAAGGTCCAATCAGGCTGAAACGTTACAGGAAGGTGGAATCTATTGAGTTGTAAGTGATCTGAACGTTTCATGATGATAGCACTTTCCTAAGGGGGTCAAACCATGTCCCAAAGGTCACCGGATCTGGTGTCAATTTAAAGAAGTAGTCCAGTTACACATTTGTGGGCTTATAACTTGGCTTCTGAATGTCCTAGAGAGATCAGGTTTGTTTTAGTATACTCCAATCAACAGCCCCTACAACCACAAAAAGGAATGGAGTCATTAGCACTTATGGTTTTTAAATGGCACCCAGAATTATGTTGCACGAAGCACAATTTCACATCATTCTGGGTTCATTTGTGTGAAAACAAGGTCCAATCAGGCTGAAACGTTACAGGAAGGTGGAATCTATTGAGTTGTAAGTGATCTGAACGTTTCATGATGATAGCACTTTCCTAAGGGGGTCAAACCATGTCCCAAAGGTCACCGGATCTGGTGTCAATTTAAAGAAGTAGTCCAGTTACACATTTGTGGGCTTATAACTTGGCTTCTGAATGTCCTAGAGAGATCAGGTTTGTTTTAGTGTACTCCAATCAAAAGCCCCTACAACCACAAAAAGGAATGGAGTCATTAGCACTTACTGTTTGTAAATGGCACCCAGAATTATGTTGCACGAAGCACAATTTCACATAATTCTGGGTCCATTTGTGTGAAAACAAGGTCCAATCAGGCTGAAACGCTACAAGAAGGTAGAATCTATTGAGTTGTAAGTGATCTCAACGTTTCATGATGATCGCACATTCCTATAGGGGGTAAAACCATGTCCCAAAGGTCACCGGGCCTGGTGTCACTTTAAAGAAGTAGTCCAGTTACACCTTTGTGGGCTTATAACTTCGCTTCTGAATATCCTAGAGAGGTTAGGTTTGTTTTAGTGTACTCCAATCAACAGCCCCTACAACCACAAAAATGAATGGAGTCATTAGCACTTATGGTTTTTAAATGGCACCCAGAATTATGTTGCACGAAGCACAATTTCACATCATTCTGGGTTCATTTGTGTGAAAACAAGTTCCAATCAGGCTGAAACGTTACAGGAAGGTAGAATCTATTGAGTTGTGAGTGATCTGAAATTTTCATGATGATAGCACTTTCCTAAGGGGGTCAAACCATGTCCCAAAGGTCACCGGATCTGGTGTCAATTTAAAGTAGTCCAGTTACACATTTGTGGGCTTATAACGTGGCTTCTGAATATCCTAGAGAGATCAGGTTTGTTTTAGTATACTCCAATCAACAGGCCCTACAACCACAAAAAGGAATGGAGTCATTAGCACTTATGGTTTTTAAATGGCACCCAGAATTATGTTGCACGAAGCACAGTTTCACCTCATTCTGGGTTCATTTGTGTGAAAACAAGGTCCAATCAGGCTGAAACGTTACAGGAAGGTAGAATCTATTGAGTTGTAAGTGATCTGAACGTTTCATGATGATAGCATTTTCCTAAGGGGGTCAAACCATGTCCCAAAGGTCACCGGATCTGGTGTCAATTTAAAGAAGTAGTCCAGTTACACATTTGTGGGCTTATAACTTGGCTTCTGAATGTCCTAGAGAGGTTAGGTTTGTTTTAGTGTACTCCAATCAAAAGCCCCTACAACCACAAAAAGGAATGGAGTCATTAGCACTTATGGTTTGTAAATGGCACCCAGAATTATGTTGCACGAAGCACAATTTCATATCATTCTGTGTTCATTTGTATGAAAACAAGGTCCAATCAGGCTGAAACGTTACAGGAAGGTAGAATCTATTGAGTTGTAAGTGATCTGAACGTTTCATGATGATAGCACTTTCCTAAGGGGGTCAAACCATGTCCCAAAGGTCACCGGATCTGGTGTCAATTTAAAGAAGTTGTCCAGTTACACATTTGTGGGCTTATAACTTGGCTTCTGAATGTCCTAGAGCGATCAGGTTTGTTTTAGTGTACTCCAATCAACAGCCCCTACAACCACAAAAAGGAATGGAGTCATTAGCACTTATGGTTTTTAAATTGCACCCAGAATTATGTTGCACGAAGCACAATTTCACATCATTCTGGGTTCATTTGTGTGAAAACAAGGTCCAATCAGGCTGAAACGTTACAGGAAGGTAGAATCTATTGAGTTGTAAGTGATCTGAACGTTTCATGATGATAGCACTTTCCTAAGGGGGTCAAACCATGTCCCAAAGGTCACCGGATCTGGTGTCAATTTAAAGAAGTAGTCCAGTTACACATTTGTGGGCTTATAACTTGGCTTCTGAATGCCCTAGAGAGATCAGGTTTGTTTTAGTGTACTCCAATCAACAGCCCCTACAACCACAAAAAGGAATGGAGTCATTAGCACTCATGGTTTGTAAATGGCACCCAGAATTATGTTGCACGAAGCACAATTTCACATCATTCTGGGTCCATTTGTGTGAAAACAAGGTCCAATCAGGCTGAAACATTAAAGGAAGGTAGAATATATTAAGTTGTAAGTGATCTGAACGTTTCATGATGATAGCACTTCCCTAAGGGGGTCAAACCATGTCCCAAAGGTCACCGGATCTGGTGTCTAAAGAAGTTGTCCAGTTACACATTTGTGGGCTTATAACTTGGCTTCTGAATGCCCTAGAGAGATCAGGTTTGTTTTAGTATACTCCAATCAACAGCCCCTACAACCACAAAAAGGAATGGAGTCATTAGCACTTATGGTTTTTAAATGGCACCCAGAATTATGTTGCACGAAGCACAATTTCACATCATTCTGGGTTCATTTGTGTGAAAACAAGGTCCAATCAGGCTGAAACATTACAGGAAGGTAGAATATATTGATTTGTAAGTGATCTGAACGTTTCATGATGATAGCACTTTCCTAAGGGGGTCAAACCATGTCCCAAAGGTCACCGGATCTGGTGTCAATTTAAAGAAGTAGTCCAGTTACACATTTGTGGGCTTATAACTTGGCTTCTGAATGCCCTAGAGAGATCAGGTTTGTTTTAGTGTACTCCAATCAACAGCCCCTACAACCACAAAAAGGAATGGAGTCATTAGCACTCATGGTTTGTAAATGGCACCCAGAATTATGTTGCACGAAGCACAATTTCACATCATTCTGGGTCCATTTGTGTGAAAACAAGGTCCAATCTGGCTGAAACATTACAGGAAGGTAGAATCTATTAAGTTGTAAGTGATCTGAACGTTTCATGATGATAGCACTTCCCTAAGGGGGACAAACCATGTCCGAAAGGTCACCGGATCTGGTGTCTAAAGAAGTAGTCCAGTTACACATTTGTGGGCTTATAACTTGGCTTCTGAATGCCCTAGAGAGATCAGGTTTGTTTTAGTATACTCCAATCAACAGCCCCTACAACCACAAAAAGGAATGGAGTCATTAGCACTTACGGTTTTTAAATGGCACCCAGAATTATGTTGCACGAAGCACAATTTCACATCATTCTGGGTTCATTTGTGTGAAAACAAGGTCCAATCAGGCTGAAACGTTACAGGAAGGTAGAATATATTGAGTTGTAAGTGATCTGAACGTTTCATGATGATAGCACTTTCCTAAGGGTGTCAAACCATGTCCCAAAGGTCACCGGATCTGGTGTCAATTTAAAGTAGTCCAGTTACACCTTTGTGGGCTTATAACTTGGCTTCTGAATGCCCTAGAGAGATCAGGTTTGTTTTAGTGTACTCCAATCAACAGCCGCTACAACCACAAAAAGGAATGGAGTCATTAGCACTCATGGTTTGTAAATGGCACCCAGAATTATGTTGCACGAAGCACAATTTCACATCATTCTGGGTCCATTTGTGTGAAAACAAGGTCCAATCAGGCTGAAACATTACAGGAAGGTAGAATGTATTAAGTTGTAAGTGATCTGAACGTTTCATGATGATAGCACTTCCCTAAGGGGGTGAAACCATGTCCCAAAGGTCACCGGATCTGGTGTCTAAAGAAGTAGTCCAGTTACACGTTTGTGGGCTTATAACTTGGCTTCTGAATGCCCTAGAGAGATCAGGTTTGTTTTAGTATACTCCAATCAACAGCCCCTACAACCACAAAAAGGAATGGAGTCATTAGCACTTATGGTTTTTAAATGGCACCCAGAATTATGTTGCACGAAGCACAATTTCACATCATTCTGGGTTCATTTGTGTGAAAACAAGGTCCAATCAGGATGAAACGTTACAGGAAGGTAGAATCTATTGAGTTGTAAGTGATCTGAACGTTTCATGATGATAGCACTTTCCTAAGGGGGTCAAACCATGTCCCAAAGGTCACCGGATCTGGTGTCAATTTAAAGAAGTAGTCCAGTTACACATTTGTGGGCTTATAACTTGGCTTCTGAATGTCCTAGAGCGATCAGGTTTGCTTTAGTGTACTCCAATCAACAGCCCCTACAACCACAAAAAGGAATGGAGACATTAGCACGTATGGTTTTTAAATGGCACCCAGAATTATGTTGCACGAAGCACAATTTCACATCATTCTGGGTTCATTTGTGTGAAAACAAGGTCCAATCAGGCTTAAACAATACAGGAAGGTAGAATCTATGGAGTTGTAAGTGATCTGAACGTTTCATGATGATCGCACTTTCCTAAGGGGGTCAAACCATGTCCCAAAGGTCACCGGATCTGGTGTCACTTTAAAGAAGTAGTCCAGCTACACATTTGTGGGCTTATAACTTGGCTTCTGAATGTCCTAGAGAGATCAGGTTTGTTTTAGTGTACTCCAATCAACAGCCCCTACAACCACAGAAAGGAATGGAGTCATTAGCACTTATGGTTTTTAAATGGCACCCAGAATTATGTTGCACGAAGCACAATTTCACATCATTCTGGGTTCATTTGTGTGAAAACAAGGTCCAATCAGGCTGAAACGTTACAGGAAGGTAGAATATATTGAGTTGTAAGTGATCTGAACGTTTCAAGATGATCGCACATTCCTATAGGGGGTAAAACCATGTCCCAAAGGTCACCGGGCCTGGAGTCACTTTAAAGAAGTAGTCCAGTTACACCTTTGTGGGCTTATAACTTGGCTTCTGAATGTCCTAGAGAGGTTAGGTTTGTTTTAGTGTACTCCGATCAACAGCCCCTACAACCACAAAAAGGAATGGAGTCATTAGCACTTATGGTTTGTAAATGGCACCCAGAATTATGTTGCACGAATCACAATTTCACATCATTCTGGGTCCATTTGTGTGAAAACAAGGTCCAATCAGGTTGAAACATTACAGGAAGGTAGAATATATTAAGTTGTAAGTGATCTGAATGTTTCATGATGATAGCACTTCCCTAAGGAGGTCAAACCATGTCCCAAAGGTCACCGGATCTGGTGTCTAAAGAAGTAGTCCAGTTACACATTTGTGGGCTTATAACTTGGCTTCTGAATGCCCTAGAGAGGTTAGGTTTGTTTTAGTATACTCCAATCAACAGCCCCTACAACCACAAAAAGGAATGGAGTCATTAGCACTTATGGTTTTTAAATGGCACCCAGAATTATGTTGCACGAAGCACAATTTCACATCATTCTGGGTTCATTTGTGTGAAAACAAGGTCCAATAGGCTGAAACGTTACAGGAAGGTAGAATCTATTGAGTTGTAAGTGATCTGAACGTTTCATGATGATAGCACTTTCCTAAGGGGTTCAAACCATGTCCCAAAGGTCACCGGATCTGGTCTCAATTTAAAGTAGTCCAGTTACACATTTGTGGGCTTATAACTTGGCTTCTGAATGTCCTAGAGAGATCAGGTTTGTTTTAATGTACTCCAATCAACAGCCCCTACAACCACAAAAAGGAATGGAGTCATTAGCACTTATGATTTGTAAATGGCACCCAGAATTATGTTGCACGAAGCACAATTTCACATCATTCTGGGTTCATTTGTGTGAAAACAAGGTCCAATCAGGCTGAAACGTTACAGGAAGGTAGAATCTATTGAGTTGTAAGTGATCTGAACGTTTCATGATGATAGCACTTTCCTAAGGGGGTCAAACCATGTCCCAAAGGTCACCGGATCTGGTGTCAATTTAAAGAAGTAGTCCAGTTACACATTTGTGGGCTTATAACTTGGCTTCTGAATGTCCTAGAGAGATCAGGTTTGTTTTAGTGTACTCCAAACAAAAGCCCCTACAACCACAAAAAGGAATGGAGTCATTAGCACTTATGGTTTGTAAATGGCACCCAGAATTATGTTGCACGAAGCACAATTTCACATCATTCTGGGTTCATTTGTGTGAAAACAAGGTCCAATCAGGCTGAAACGTTACAGGAAGGTAGAATCTATTGAGTTGTAAGTGATCTGAACGTTTCATGATGATCGCACATTCCTATAGGGGGTCAAACCATGTCCCAAAGGTCACCGGGCCTGGTGTCACTTTAAAGAAGTAGTCCAGTTACACCTTTGTGGGCTTATAACTTGGCTTCTGAATGTCCTAGAGAGGTCAGGTTTGTTTTAGTGTACTCCAATCAACAGCCCCTACAACCACAAAAAGGAATGGAGTCATTAGCACTTATGGTTTGTAAATGGCACCCAGAATTATGTTGCACGAAGCACAATTTCACATCATTCTGGGTTCATTTGTGTGAAAACAAGGTCAGATCAGGCTGAAACGTTACAGGAAGGTAGAATCTATTGAGTTGTAAGTGATCTGAACGTTTCATGATGATAGCACTTTCCTAAGGAGGTCAAACCATGTCCCAAAGGTCACCGGATCTGGTGTCAATTTAAAGAAGTAGTCCAGTTACACATTTGTGGGCTTATAACTTGGCTTCTGAATGTCCTAGAGAGATCAGGTTTGTTTTAGTATACTCCAATCAACAGCCCCTACAACCACAAAAAGGAATGGAGTCATTAGCACTTATGGTTTTTAAATGGCACCCAGAATTATGTTGCACGAAGCACAATTTCACATCATTCTGGGTTCATTTGTGTGAAAACAAGGTCCAATCAGGCTGAGACGTTACAGGAAGGTAGAATCTATTGAGTTGTAAGTGATCTGAACGTTTCATGATGATAGCACTTTCCTAAGGGGGTCAAACCATGTCCCAAAGGTCACCGGATCTGGTGTCAATTTAAAGTAGTCCAGTTACACATTTGTGGGCTTATAACTTGGCTTCTGAATGTCCTAGAGAGATCAGGTTTGTTTTAGTGTACTCCAATCAACAGCCCCTACAACCACAAAAAGGAATGGAGTCATTAGCAATTATGGTTTGTAAATGGCACCCAGAATTATGTTGCATGAAGCACAATTTCACATCATTCTGGGTCCATTTGTGTGAAAACAAGGTCCAATCAGGCTAAAACGTTACAGGAAGGTAGAATCTATTGAGTTGTAAGTGATCTGAACGTTTCATGATGATAGCACTTTCCCAAGGGGGTCAAACCATGTCCCAAAGGTCACCAGATCTGGTGTCAATTTAAAGAAGTAGTCCAGTTACACATTTGTGGGCTTATAACTTGGCTTCTGAATGCCCTAGAGAGATCAGGTTTGTTTTAGTGTACTCCAATCAACAGCCCCTACAACCACAAAAAGGAATGGAGTCATTAGCACTCATGGTTTGTAAATGGCACCCAGAATTATGTTGCACGAAGCACAATTTCACATCATTCTGGGTCCATTTGTGTGAAAACAAGGTCCAATCTGGCTGAAACATTACAGGAAGGTAGAATCTATTAAGTTGTAAGTGATCTGAACGTTTCATGATGATAGCACTTCCCTAAGGGGGACAAACCATGTCCGAAAGGTCACCGGATCTGGTGTCTAAAGAAGTAGTCCAGTTACACATTTGTGGGCTTATAACTTGGCTTCTGAATGCCCTAGAGAGATCAGGTTTGTTTTAGTATACTCCAATCAACAGCCCCTACAACCACAAAAAGGAATGGAGTCATTAGCACTTACGGTTTTTAAATGGCACCCAGAATTATGTTGCACGAAGCACAATTTCACATCATTCTGGGTTCATTTGTGTGAAAACAAGGTCCAATCAGGCTGAAACGTTACAGGAAGGTAGAATATATTGAGTTGTAAGTGATCTGAACGTTTCATGATGATAGCACTTTCCTAAGGGTGTCAAACCATGTCCCAAAGGTCACCGGATCTGGTGTCAATTTAAAGTAGTCCAGTTACACCTTTGTGGGCTTATAACTTGGCTTCTGAATGCCCTAGAGAGATCAGGTTTGTTTTAGTGTACTCCAATCAACAGCCGCTACAACCACAAAAAGGAATGGAGTCATTAGCACTCATGGTTTGTAAATGGCACCCAGAATTATGTTGCACGAAGCACAATTTCACATCATTCTGGGTTCATTTGTGTGAAAACAAGGTCCAATCAGGATGAAACGTTACAGGAAGGTAGAATCTATTGAGTTGTAAGTGATCTGAACGTTTCATGATGATAGCACTTTCCTAAGGGGGTCAAACCATGTCCCAAAGGTCACCGGATCTGGTGTCTAAAGAAGTAGTCCAGTTACACGTTTGTGGGCTTATAACTTGGCTTCTGAATGCCCTAGAGAGATCAGGTTTGTTTTAGTATACTCCAATCAACAGCCCCTACAACCACAAAAAGGAATGGAGTCATTAGCACTTATGGTTTTTAAATGGCACCCAGAATTATGTTGCACGAAGCACAATTTCACATCATTCTGGGTTCATTTGTGTGAAAACAAGGTCCAATCAGGATGAAACGTTACAGGAAGGTAGAATCTATTGAGTTGTAAGTGATCTGAACGTTTCATGATGATAGCACTTTCCTAAGGGGGTCAAACCATGTCCCAAAGGTCACCGGATCTGGTGTCAATTTAAAGAAGTAGTCCAGTTACACATTTGTGGGCTTATAACTTGGCTTCTGAATGTCCTAGAGCGATCAGGTTTGCTTTAGTGTACTCCAATCAACAGCCCCTACAACCACAAAAAGGAATGGAGACATTAGCACGTATGGTTTTTAAATGGCACCCAGAATTATGTTGCACGAAGCACAATTTCACATCATTCTGGGTTCATTTGTGTGAAAACAAGGTCCAATCAGGCTTAAACAATACAGGAAGGTAGAATCTATGGAGTTGTAAGTGATCTGAACGTTTCATGATGATCGCACTTTCCTAAGGGGGTCAAACCATGTCCCAAAGGTCACCGGATCTGGTGTCACTTTAAAGAAGTAGTCCAGCTACACATTTGTGGGCTTATAACTTGGCTTCTGAATGTCCTAGAGAGATCAGGTTTGTTTTAGTGTACTCCAATCAACAGCCCCTACAACCACAAAAAGGAATGGAGTCATTAGCACTTATGGTTTTTAAATGGCACCCAGAATTATGTTGCACGAAGCACAATTTCACATCATTCTGGGTTCATTTGTGTGAAAACAAGGTCCAATCAGGCTGAAACGTTACAGGAAGGTAGAATATATTGAGTTGTAAGTGATCTGAACGTTTCAAGATGATCGCACATTCCTATAGGGGGTAAAACCATGTCCCAAAGGTCACCGGGCCTGGAGTCACTTTAAAGAAGTAGTCCAGTTACACCTTTGTGGGCTTATAACTTGGCTTCTGAATGTCCTAGAGAGGTTAGGTTTGTTTTAGTGTACTCCGATCAACAGCCCCTACAACCACAAAAAGGAATGGAGTCATTAGCACTTATGGTTTGTAAATGGCACCCAGAATTATGTTGCACGAATCACAATTTCACATCATTCTGGGTCCATTTGTGTGAAAACAAGGTCCAATCAGGTTGAAACATTACAGGAAGGTAGAATATATTAAGTTGTAAGTGATCTGAATGTTTCATGATGATAGCACTTCCCTAAGGAGGTCAAACCATGTCCCAAAGGTCACCGGATCTGGTGTCTAAAGAAGTAGTCCAGTTACACATTTGTGGGCTTATAACTTGGCTTCTGAATGCCCTAGAGAGGTTAGGTTTGTTTTAGTATACTCCAATCAACAGCCCCTACAACCACAAAAAGGAATGGAGTCATTAGCACTTATGGTTTTTAAATGGCACCCAGAATTATGTTGCACGAAGCACAATTTCACATCATTCTGGGTTCATTTGTGTGAAAACAAGGTCCAATCAGGCTGAAACGTTACAGGAAGGTAGAATCTATTGAGTTGTAAGTGATCTGAACGTTTCATGATGATAGCACTTTCCTAAGGGGTTCAAACCATGTCCCAAAGGTCACCGGATCTGGTCTCAATTTAAAGTAGTCCAGTTACACATTTGTGGGCTTATAACTTGGCTTCTGAATGTCCTAGAGAGATCAGGTTTGTTTTAATGTACTCCAATCAACAGCCCCTACAACCACAAAAAGGAATGGAGTCATTAGCACTTATGATTTGTAAATGGCACCCAGAATTATGTTGCACGAAGCACAATTTCACATCATTCTGGGTTCATTTGTGTGAAAACAAGGTCCAATCAGGCTGAAACGTTACAGGAAGGTAGAATCTATTGAGTTGTAAGTGATCTGAACGTTTCATGATGATAGCACTTTCCTAAGGGGGTCAAACCATGTCCCAAAGGTCAACGGATATGGTGTCAATTTAAAGAAGTAGTCCAGTTACACATTTGTGGGCTTATAACTTGGCTTCTGAATGTCCTAGAGAGATCAGGTTTGTTTTAGTGTACTCCAAACAAAAGCCCCTACAACCACAAAAAGGAATGGAGTCATTAGCACTTATGGTTTGTAAATGGCACCCAGAATTATGTTGCACGAAGCACAATTTCACATCATTCTGGGTTCATTTGTGTGAAAACAAGGTCCAATCAGGCTGAAACGTTACAGGAAGGTAGAATCTATTGAGTTGTAAGTGATCTGAACGTTTCATGATGATCGCACATTCCTATAGGGGGTCAAACCATGTCCCAAAGGTCACCGGGCCTGGTGTCACTTTAAAGAAGTAGTCCAGTTACACCTTTGTGGGCTTATAACTTGGCTTCTGAATGTCCTAGAGAGGTCAGGTTTGTTTTAGTGTACTCCAATCAACAGCCCCTACAACCACAAAAAGGAATGGAGTCATTAGCACTTATGGTTTGTAAATGGCACCCAGAATTATGTTGCACGAAGCACAATTTCACATCATTCTGGGTTCATTTGTGTGAAAACAAGGTCAGATCAGGCTGAAACGTTACAGGAAGGTAGAATCTATTGAGTTGTAAGTGATCTGAACGTTTCATGATGATAGCACTTTCCTAAGGAGGTCAAACCATGTCCCAAAGGTCACCGGATCTGGTGTCAATTTAAAGAAGTAGTCCAGTTACACATTTGTGGGCTTATAACTTGGCTTCTGAATGTCCTAGAGAGATCAGGTTTGTTTTAGTATACTCCAATCAACAGCCCCTACAACCACAAAAAGGAATGGAGTCATTAGCACTTATGGTTTTTAAATGGCACCCAGAATTATGTTGCACGAAGCACAATTTCACATCATTCTGGGTTCATTTGTGTGAAAACAAGGTCCAATCAGGCTGAAACGTTACAGGAAGGTAGAATCTATTGAGTTGTAAGTGATCTGAACGTTTCATGATGATAGCACTTTCCTAAGGGGGTCAAACCATGTCCCAAAGGTCACCGGGCCTGGTGTCACTTTAAAGAAGTAGTCCAGTTACACCTTTGTGGGCTTATAACTTCGCTTCTGAATATCCTAGAGAGGTTAGGTTTGTTTTAGTGTACTCCAATCAACAGCCCCTACAACCACAAAAATGAATGGAGTCATTAGCACTTATGGTTTTTAAATGGCACCCAGAATTATGTTGCACGAAGCACAATTTCACATCATTCTGGGTTCATTTGTGTGAAAACAAGGTCCAATCAGGCTGAAACGTTACAGGAAGGTAGAATCTATTGAGTTGTAAGTGATCTGAACATTTCATGATGATAGCACTTTCCTAAGGGGGTCAAACCATGTCCCAAAGGTCACCGGATCTGGTGTCAATTTAAAGAAGTAGTCCGGTTACACATTTGTGGGCTTATAACTTGGCTTCTGAATGTCCTAGAGAGATCAGGTTTGTTTTGGTATACTCCAATCAACAGCCCCTACAACCACAAAAAGGAATGGAGTCATTAGCACTTATGGTTTGTAAATGGCACCCAGAATTATGTTGCATGAAGCACAATTTCACATCATTCTGGGTCCATTTGTGTGAAAACAAGTTCCAATCAGGCTGAAACGTTACAGGAAGGTAGAATCTATTGAGTTGTAAGTGATCTGAAATTTTCATGATGATAGCACTTTCCTAAGGGGGTCAAACCATGTCCCAAAGGTCACCGGATCTGGTGTCAATTTAAAGAAGTAGTCCAGTTACACATTTGTGGGCTTATAACGTGGCTTCTGAATGTCCTAGAGAGATCAGGTTTGTTTTAGTATACTCCAATCAACAGGCCCTACAACCACAAAAAGGAATGGAGTCATTAGCACTTATGGTTTTTAAATGGCACCCAGAATTATGTTGCACGAAGCACAGTTTCACCTCATTCTGGGTTCATTTGTGTGAAAACAAGGTCCAATCAGGCTGAAACGTTACAGGAAGGTAGAATCTATTGAGTTGTAAGTGATCTGAACGTTTCATGATGATAGCACTTTCCTAAGGGGGTCAAACCATGTCCCAAAGGTCACCGGATCTGGTGTCAATTTAAAGAAGTAGTCCAGTTACACATTTGTGGGCTTATAACTTGGCTTCTGAATGTCCTAGAGAGGTTAGGTTTGTTTTAGTGTACTCCAATCAAAAGCCCCTACAACCACAAAAAGGAATGGAGTCATTAGCACTTATGGTTTGTAAATGGCACCCAGAATTATGTTGCACGAAGCACAATTTCATATCATTCTGGGTTCATTTGTATGAAAACAAGGTCCAATCAGGCTGAAACGTTACAGGAAGGTAGAATCTATTGAGTTGTAAGTGATCTGAACGTTTCATGATGATAGCACTTTCCTAAGGGGGTCAAACCATGTCCCAAAGGTCACCGGATCTGGTGTCAATTTAAAGAAGTTGTCCAGTTACACATTTGTGGGCTTATAACTTGGCTTCTGAATGTCCTAGAGCGATCAGGTTTGTTTCAGGTGTACTCCAATCAACAGCCCCTACAACCACAAAAAGGAATGGAGTCATTAGCACTTATGGTTTTTAAATGGCACCCAGAATTATGTTGCACGAAGCACAATTTCACATCATTCTGGGTTCATTTGTGTGAAAACAAGGTCCAATCAGGCTGAAACGTTACAGGAAGGTAGAATATATTGAGTTGTAAGTGATCTGAACGTTTCATGATGATAGCACTTTCCTAAGGGGGTCAAACCATGTCCCAAAGGTCACCGGATCTGGTGTCAATTTAAAGAAGTTGTCCAGTTACACATTTGTGGGCTTATAACTTGGCTTCTGAATGCCCTAGAGAGATCAGGTTTGTTTTAGTGTACTCCAATCAACAGCCCCTACAACCACAAAAAGGAATGGAGTCATTAGCACTCATGGTTTGTAAATGGCACCCAGAATTATGTTGCACGAAGCACAATTTCACATCATTCTGGGTCCATTTGTGTGAAAACAAGGTCCAATCAGGCTGAAACATTAAAGGAAGGTAGAATATATTAAGTTGTAAGTGATCTGAACGTTTCATGATGATAGCACTTCCCTAAGGGGGTAAAACCATGTCCCAAAGGTCACCGGATCTGGTGTCTAAAGAAGTTGTCCAGTTACACATTTGTGGGCTTATAACTTGGCTTCTGAATGCCCTAGAGAGATCAGGTTTGTTTTAGTATACTCCAATCAACAGCCCCTACAACCACAAAAAGGAATGGAGTCATTAGCACTTATGGTTTTTAAATGGCACCCAGAATTATGTTGCACGAAGCACAATTTCACATCATTCTGGGTTCATTTGTGTGAAAACAAGGTCCAATCAGGCTGAAACATTACAGGAAGGTAGAATATATTGATTTGTAAGTGATCTGAACGTTTCATGATGATAGCACTTTCCTAAGGGGGTCAAACCATGTCCCAAAGGTCACCGGATCTGGTGTCAATTTAAAGAAGTAGTCCAGTTACACATTTGTGGGCTTATAACTTGGCTTCTGAATGCCCTAGAGAGATCAGGTTTGTTTTAGTGTACTCCAATCAACAGCCCCTACAACCACAAAAAGGAATGGAGTCATTAGCACTCATGGTTTGTAAATGGCACCCAGAATTATGTTGCACGAAGCACAATTTCACATCATTCTGGGTCCATTTGTGTGAAAACAAGGTCCAATCTGGCTGAAACATTACAGGAAGGTAGAATCTATTAAGTTGTAAGTGATCTGAACGTTTCATGATGATAGCACTTCCCTAAGGGGGACAAACCATGTCCCAAAGGTCACCGGATCTGGTGTCTAAAGAAGTAGTGCAGTTACACATTTGTGGGCTTATAACTTGGCTTCTGAATGCCCTAGAGAGATCAGGTTTGTTTTAGTATACTCCAATCAACAGCCCCTACAACCACAAAAAGGAATGGAGTCATTAGCACTTATGGTTTTTAAATGGCACCCAGAATTATGTTGCACGAAGCACAATTTCACATCATTCTGGGTTCATTTGTGTGAAAACAATGTCCAATCAGGCTGAAACGTTACAGGAAGGTAGAATATATTGAGTTGTAAGTGATCTGAACGTTTCATGATGATAGCACTTTCCTAAGGGTGTCAAACCATGTCCCAAAGGTCACCGGATCTGGTGTCAATTTAAAGTAGTCCAGTTACACCTTTGTGGGCTTATAACTTGGCTTCTGAATGCCCTAGAGAGATCAGGTTTGTTTTAGTGTACTCCAATCAACAGCCCCTACAACCACAAAAAGGAATGGAGTCATTAGCACTTATGGTTTTTAAATGGCACCCAGAATTATGTTGCACGAAGCACAATTTCACATCATTCTGGGTTCATTTGTGTGAAAACAAGGTCCAATCAGGATGAAACGTTACAGGAAGGTAGAATCTATTGAGTTGTAAGTGATCTGAACGTTTCATGATGATAGCACTTTCCTAAGGGGGTCAAACCATGTCCCAAAGGTCACCGGATCTGGTGTCAATTTAAAGAAGTAGTCCAGTTACACATTTGTGGGCTTATAACTTGGCTTCTGAATGTCCTAGAGCGATCAGGTTTGCTTTAGTGTACTCCAATCAACAGCCCCTACAACCACAAAAAGGAATGGAGACATTAGCACGTATGGTTTTTAAATGGCACCCAGAATTATGTTGCACGACGCACAATTTCACATCATTCTGGGTTCATTTGTGTGAAAACAAGGTCCAATCAGGCTTGAACAATACAGGAAGGTAGAATCTATGGAGTTGTAAGTGATCTGAACGTTTCATGATGATCGCACTTTCCTAAGGGGGTCAAACCATGTCCCAAAGGTCACCGGATCTGGTGTCACTTTAAAGAAGTAGTCCAGCTACACATTTGTGGGCTTATAACTTGGCTTCTGAATGTCCTAGAGAGATCAGGTTTGTTTTAGTGTACTCCAATCAACAGCCCCTACAACCACAAAAAGGAATGGAGTCATTAGCACTTATGGTTTTTAAATGGCACCCAGAATTATGTTGCACGAAGCACAATTTCACATCATTCTGGGTTCATTTGTGTGAAAACAAGGTCCAATCAGGCTGAAACGTTACAGGAAGGTAGAATATATTGAGTTGTAAGTGATCTGAACGTTTCAAGATGATCGCACATTCCTATAGGGGGTAAAACCATGTCCCAAAGGTCACCGGGCCTGGAGTCACTTTAAAGAAGTAGTCCAGTTACACCTTTGTGGGCTTATAACTTGGCTTCTGAATGTCCTAGAGAGGTTAGGTTTGTTTTAGTGTACTCCAATCAACAGCCCCTACAACCACAAAAAGGAATGGAGTCATTAGCACTTATGGTTTGTAAATGGCACCCAGAATTATGTTGCACGAAGCACAATTTCACATCATACTGGGTCCATTTGTGTGAAAACAAGGTCCAATAAGGTTGAAACATTACAGGAAGGTAGAATATATTAAGTTGTAAGTGATCTGAACGTTTCATGATGATAGCACTTCCCTAAGGAGGTCAAACCATGTCCCAAAGGTCACCGGATCTGGTGTCTAAAGAAGTAGTCCAGTTACACATTTGTGGGCTTATAACTTGGCTTCTGAATGCCCTAGAGAGGTTAGGTTTGTTTTAGTATACTCCAATCAACAGCCCCTACAACCACAAAAAGGAATGGAGTCATTAGCACTTATGGTTTTTAAATGGCACCCAGAATTATGTTGCACGAAGCACAATTTCACATCATTCTGGGTTCATTTGTGTGAAAACAAGGTCCAATCAGGCTGAAACGTTACAGGAAGGTAGAATCTATTGAGTTGTAAGTGACCTGAACGTTTCATGATGATAGCACTTTCCTAAGGGGGTCAAACCATGTCCCAAAGGTCACCGGATCTGGTCTCAATTTAAAGAAGTAGTCCAGTTACACATTTGTGGGCTTATAACCTGGCTTCTGAATGTCCTAGAGCGATCAGGTTTGCTTTAGTGTACTCCAATCAACAGCCCCTACAACCACAAAAAGGAATGGAGACATTAGCACTTATGGTTTTTAAATGGCACCCAGAATTATGTTGCACGAAGCACAATTTCACATCATTCTGGGTCCATTTGCGTGAAAACAAGGTCAAATCAGGCTGAAACGTTACAGGAAGGTAGAATCTATTGAGTTGTAAGTGATCTGAACGTTTCATGATGATAGCACTTTCCTAAGGGGGTCACACCATGTCCCAAAGGTCACCGGATCTGGTGTCAATTTAAAGAAGTAGTCCAGTTACACATTTGTGTGCTTATAACTTGGGTTCTGAATGTCCTAGAGAGATCAGGTTTGTTTTAGTGTACTCCAATCAACAGCCCCTACAACCACAAAAAGGAATGGAGTCATTAGCACTTATGGTTTTTAAATGGCACCCAGAATTATGTTGCACAAAGCACAATTTCACATCATTCTGGGTTCATTTGTGTGAAAACAAGGTCCAATCAGGCTGAAACGTTACAGGAAGGTAGAATCTACTGAGTTGTAAGTGATCTGAACGTTTCATGATGATAGCACTTTCCTAAGGGGGTCAAACCATGTCCCAAAGATCACCGGATCTGGTGTCAATTTAAAGAAGTAGTCCAGTTACACATTTGTGGGCTTATAACTTGGCTTCTGAATGTCCTAGAGAGATCAGGTTTGTTTTAGTGTACTCCAATCAACAGCCCCTACAACCACAAAAAGGAATGGAGTCATTAGCACTTATGGTTTGTAAATGGCACCCAGAATTATGTTACACGAAGCACAATTTCACATCATTCTGGGTCCATTTGTGTGAAAACAAGGTCCAATAAGGCTGAAACGCTACAAGAAGGTAGAATCTATTGAGTTGTAAGTGATCTGAATGTTTCAAGATGATCGCACATTCCTATAGGGGGTAAAACCATGTCCCAAAGGTGACCGGGCCTGGTGTCACTTTAAAGAAGTAGTCCAGTTACACCTTTGTGGGCTTATAACTTGGCGTCTGAATGTCCTAGAGAGGTTAGGTTTGTTTTAGTGTACTCCAATCAACAGCCCCTACAACCACAAAAAGGAATGGAGTCATTAGCACTTATGGTTTGTAAATGGCACCCAGAATTATGTTGCACGAAGCACAATTTCACATCATTCTGGGTCCATTTGTGTGAAAACAAGGTCCAATCAGGCTGAAACATTACAGGAAGGTAGAATCTATTAAGTTGTAAGTGATCTGAACGTTTCATGATGATAGCACTTCCCTAAGGGGGTCAAACCATGTCCCAAAGGTCACCGGATCTGGTGTCTAAAGAAGTAGTCCAGTTACACATTTGTGGGCTTATAACTTGGCTTCTGAATGCCCTAGAGAGATCAGGTTTGTTTTAGTATACTCCAATCAACAGCCCCTACAACCACAAAAAGGAATGGAGTCATTAGCACTTATGGTTTTTAAATGGCACCCAGAATTATGTTGCACGAAGCACAATTTCACATCATTCTGGGTTCATTTGTGTGAAAACAAGGTCCAATCAGGCTGAAACGTTACAGGAAGGTAGAATCTATTGAGTTGTAAGTGATCTGAACGTTTCATGATGATAGCACTTTCCTAAGGGGGTCAAACCATGTCCCAAAGGTCACCGGATCTGGTGTCAATTTAAAGAAGTAGTCCAGTTACACATTTGTGGGCTTATAACTTGGCTTCTGAATGTCCTAGAGCGATCAGGTTTGCTTTAGTGTACTCCAATCAACAGCCCCTACAACCACAAAAAGGAATGGAGACATTAGCACTTATGGTTTTTAAATGGCACCCAGAATTATGTTGCACGAAGCACAATTTCACATCATTCTGGGTTCATTTGTGTGAAAACAAGGTCCAATCAGGCTGAAACAATACAGGAAGGTAGAATCTATTGAGTTGTAAGTGATCTGAACGTTTCATGATGATAGCACTTCCCTAAGGGGGTCAAACCATGTCCCAAAGGTCACCGGATCTGGTGTCTAAAGAAGTAGTCCAGTTACACATTTGTGGGCTTATAACTTGGCTTCTGAATGCCCTAGAGAGATCAGGTTTGTTTTAGTATACTCCAATCAACAGCCCCTACAACCACAAAAAGGAATGGAGTCATTAGCACTTATGGTTTTTAAATGGCACCCAGAATTATGTTGCACGAAGCATAATTTCACATCATTCTGGGTTCATTTGTGTGAAAACAAGGTCCAATCAGGCTGAAACGTTACAGGAAGGTAGAATCTATTGAGTTGTAAGTGATCTGAACGTTTCATGATGATCGCACTTTCCTAAGGGGGTCAAACCATGTGCCAAAGGTCACCGGATCTGGTGTCACTTTAAAGAAGTAGTCCAGTTACACATTTGTGGGCTTATAACTTGACTTCTGAATGCCCTAGAGAGATCAGGTTTGTTTTAGTATACTCCAATCAACAGCCCCTACAACCACAAAAAGGAATGGAGTCATTAGCACTTATGGTTTTTAAATGGCACCCAGAATTATGTTGCACGAAGCACAATTTCACATCATTCTGGGTTCATTTGTGTGAAAACAAGGTCCAATCAGGCTGAAACGTTACAGGAAGGTAGAATCTATTGAGTTGTAAGTGATCTGAACGTTTCATGTTGATAGCACTTTCCTAAGGGGGTCAAACCATGTCCCAAAGGTCACCGGATCTGGTGTCAATTTAAAGAAGTAGTCCAGTTACACATTTGTGGGCTTATAACTTGGCTTCTGAATGTCCTAGAGCGATCAGGTTTGCTTCAGTGTACTCCAATCAACAGCCCCTACAACCACAAAAAGGAATGGAGACATTAGCACTTATGGTTTTTAAATGGCACCCAGAATTATGTTGCACGAAGCACAATTTCACATCATTCTGGGTTCATTTGTGTGAAAACAAGGTCCAATCAGGCTGAAACAATACAGGAAGGTAGAATCTATTGAGTTGTAAGTGATCTGAACGTTTCATGATGATCGCACTTTCCTAAGGGGGTCAAACCATGTCCCAAAGGTCACCGGATCTGGTGTCACTTTAAAGAAGTAGTCCAGTTACACATTTGTGGGCTTATAAATTGGCTTCTGAATGTCCTAGAGAGGTCAGGGTTGTTTTAGTGTACTCCAATCAACAGCCCCTACAACCACAAAAAGCAATGGAGTCATTAGCACTTATGGTTTGTAAATGGCACCCAGAATTATGTTGCACGAAGCACAATTTCACATCATTCTGGGTCCATTTGTGTGAAAACAAGGTCAAATCAGGCTGAAACGTTACAGGAAGGTTGAATCTATTGAGTTGTAATTGATCTGAACATTTCATGATGATAGCACTTTCCTAAGGGGGTCACACCATGTCCCAAAGGTCACCAGATCTGGTGTCAATTTAAAGAAGTAGTCCAGTTACACATTTGTGGGCTTATAACTTGGCTTCTGAATGTCCTAGAGAGATCAGGTTTGTTTTAGTGTACTCCAATCAACAGCCCCTACAACCACAAAAAGCAATGGAGTCATTAGCACTTATGGTTTTTAAATGGCACCCAGAATTATGTTGCACAAAGCACAATTTCACATCATTCTGGGTTCATTTGTGTGAAAACAAGGTCCAATCAGGCTGAAACGTTACAGGAAGGTAGAATCTACTGAGTTGTATGTGATCTGAATGTTTCATGTTGATATCACTTTCCTAAGGGGGTCAAACCATGTCCCAAAGATCACCGGATCTGGTGTCAATTTAAAGAAGTAGTCCAGTTACACATTTGTGGGCTTATAACTTGGCTTCTGAATGTCCTAGAGAGATCAGGTTTGTTTTAGTGTACTCCAATCAACAGCCCCTACAACCCTAAAAAGGAATGGAGTCATTAGCACTTATGGTTTGTAAATGGCACCCAGAATTATGTTACACGAAGCACAATTTCACATCATTCTGGGTCCATTTGTGTGAAAACAAGGTCCAATAAGGCTGAAACGCTACAAGAAGGTAGAATCTATTGAGTTGTAAGTGATCTGAACGTTTCAAGATGATCGCACATTCCTATAGGGGGTAAAACCATGTCCCAAAGGTCACCGGGCCTGGTGTCACTTTAAAGAAGTAGTCCAGTTACACCTTTGTGGGCTTATAACTTGGCTTCTGAATGTCCTAGAGAGGTTAGGTTTGTTTTAGTGTACTCCAATCAACAGCCCCTACAACCACAAAAAGGAATGGAGTCATTAGCACTTATGGTTTGTAAATGGCACCCAGAATTATGTTGCACGAAGCACAATTTCACATCATTCTGGGTTCATTTGTGTGAAAACAAGGTCCAATCAGGCTGAAACGTTATAGGAAGGTAGAATCTATGGAGTTGTAAGTGATCTGAACGTTTCATGATGA
The DNA here is from genome assembly GCF_043380555.1 of Nothobranchius furzeri. Taxonomy (NCBI): domain Eukaryota; kingdom Metazoa; phylum Chordata; class Actinopteri; order Cyprinodontiformes; family Nothobranchiidae; genus Nothobranchius; species Nothobranchius furzeri. The sequence continues at coordinate 36,114,985 of NC_091743.1, forward strand.
TAGCACTTTCCTAAGGGGGTCAAACCATGTCCCAAATGTCACCGGATCTGGTGTCAATTTAAAGAAGTAGTCCAGTTAGACATTTGTGGGCTTATAACTTCGTCTCGTCTCGTCTCGTCTCGTCTTCCTCCGCTTATCCGGGTCCGGGTCGCGGGGGCAGCATCCCAACTAGGGAGCTCCAGGCCGTCCTCTCCCCGGCCTTGTCCACCAGCTCCTCCGGCAGGACCCCAAGGCGTTCCCGGACCAGATTGGAGATATAACTTCTCCAACGTGTCCTGGGTCGACCCGGGGGCCTTCTGCCGGCAGGACATGCCCGAAACACCTCCCCAGGGAGGCGTCCAGGAGGCATCCTGACCAGATGCCCAAACCACCTCAACTGGCTCCTTTCGATCCGGAGGAGCAGCGGTTCTACTCCGAGTCCCTCCCGAATGTCCGAGCTCCTCACCCTATCTCTAAGGCTGAGCCCGGCCACCCTACGGAGGAAACTCATTTCGGCCGCTTGTATCCGCGATCTCGTTCTTTCGGTCATTACCCAAAGCTCATGACCATAGGTGAGGATTGGGACGTAGATCGACCGGTAAATCGAGAGCCTGGCTTTCTGGCTCAGCTCCCTCTTCCCCACGACAGATCGGCTCAGCGTCCGCATCACTGCAGACGCCGAACCAATCCGCCTGTCGATCTCCCGATCCCTCCTACCCTCACTCGTGAACAAGACCCCGAGATACTTAAACTCCTCCACTTGAGGTAGGACCTCTCCCCCGACCCGGAGGTGGCAAGCCACCCTTTTCCGGTCGAGAACCATGGTCTCAGATTTGGAGGTGCTGATCCTCATCCCAGCCGCTTCACATTCGGCCGCGAACCTACCCAGCAAGAGCTGAAGGTCAGAGCTGGATGAAGCTAGGAGGACCACATCATCCGCAAAAAGCAGAGACGAGATTCTCCTGCCACCAAACTCGACACACTCCACACCACGGCTGCGTCTAGAAATTCTGTCCATAAAAGTGATGAACAGAACCGGTGACAAAGGGCAGCCCTGGCGGAGTCCAACCCTCACTGGGAACAGGTCCGACTTACTACCGGCTATGCGGACCAAACTCACGCTCCTCTGGTAAAGGGACTGAATGGCCCTTAACAGAAAGCCACCCACCCCATACTCCTGGAGCGTCCCCCACAGGGTGCCCCTGGGGACACGGTCATAAGCCTTCTCCAAATCCACAAAGCACATGTGGATTGGTTGGGCAAACTCCCATGCCCCCTCCATCACCCTTGCAAGGGTATAGAGCTGGTCCACAGTTCCACGGCCAGGACGAAAACCACATTGCTCCTCCTCTATCTGAGATTCAACTATCGATCGGACCCTCCTCTCCAGTACCTTGGAGTAGACCTTTCCAGGGAGGCTGAGGAGTGTGATCCCCCTATAGTTGGAACACACCCTCAGGTCACCCTTCTTAAAGATGGGGACCACCACCCCGGTCTGCCACACCCTAGGAACTGCCCCCGATGACCACGCAATGTTGTAGAGACGTGTCAACCATGACAGCCCTACAACATCCATAGCCTTGAGATACCCAGGACGAACCTCATCCGCCCCCGGGGCTCCGCCGCTGTGTAGTTGTTTGACTACCTCAGCAACTTCTGCCCCTGAGATCGGACAGTCCATCCCCAGGCCTCCCAGCTCTGGTTCCTCCTCGGAATGCGCATTGGTGGGATTGAGGAGCTCCTCAAAGTATTCCTTCCACCGTCCGACTATAGCCTCAGTTGACGTCAGCAGCTCCCCATCCCCACTGTAAACAGTGTGAGCGAGTTGCTGCCTTCCTCTCCTGAGGCGCCGGACAGTTTGCCAGAACCTCTTTGGAGCCGATCGATAGTCTTTCTCCATGGCCTCACCAAACTCCTCCCACGCCCGAGATTTTGCCTCGGCAACTGCCACTGCTGCACCCCGCTTGGCTATCCGGTACCTGTCTGCTGCCTCCGGAGACCCACAGACCAGCCACGCCCTGTAGGCCTCCTTCTTCAGCCTGACGGCTCCCCGAACCTCTGGTGTCCACCAGCGGGTACGGGGGTTGCCACCACGACTGGCACCGGCCACCTTACGACCACAGCTAGCAACAGCCGCCTCGACAATCGCAGAGTGGAACAAGGCCCACTCGGACTCAATATCCCCCACTGCTCTCGGGACGTGGTCAAAGCTCTGCCGGAGGTGGGAGTTGAAGACCGTCTTGACAGGTTCTTCTGCCAGGCGTTCCCAGCAGACCCTCACTATGCGTTTGGGTCTGCCAGGTCTACGCGGCATGTTCCCTTGCCATCTGATCCAACTCACCACCAGGTGGTGATCAGTTGACAGCTCCGCCCCTCTCTTCACTCGGGTGTCCAAAACATACGGTCGCAGGTCAGATGATACGACTACAAAATCTATCATCGACCTGTGACCTAGGCTGCCCTGGTACCAAGTGTACCGGTGGGCATCCTTATGTTCGAACATGGTGTTCGTTATGGCCAAACTGCGGCTTGCACAGAAGTCCAATAACAAAACACCGCTCGAGTTCTGATCAGGTGGGCCGTTCCTCCCAATCACACCCCTCCAGGTCAAGCTGTCATTGCCCACGTGAGCATTGAAGTCCCCCAGCAGGACAATGGAGTCCCCTGATGGAGCACTATCTAGCACTCGTCCCAGGGACTCCAAAAAGGGTGGGTACTCTGAACTGATATTTGGCCCATAAGCACAAACAACAGTCAGGACCCGTTCCCCGACCCGAAGGCGCAAGGAAGCTACCCTCTTGTCCCCCGGGGTAAACCCCAACACACAGGCAGAGAGTCTCGGGGCTAACAAAAAGCCAACCCCAGCCCTCCGCCTCTCACCCGGAGCAACTCCAGCAAAGTAGAGTGTCCAACCCCTCTCCAGGTCTCGGGTTCCAGAGCCAATGCAATGTGTCGAGGTGAGTCCGACTATATCTAGCCGGTACCGCTCAACCTCTGCCACAAGCTCCGGCTCCTTCCCCGCCAGCGAGGTGACGTTCCATGTCCCAAAAACTAGTTTCCTTGTCCGGGGATTGGACCGCCAAGGCTCCCGCCTTGGTCTGCCACCCGATTCACATTGCATCGGACCCTTCATGTTCCTCCTGCGGGTGGTGGGTCCACAGTTGGACGAGCCCATGTATCCGGTTCGGGCTGGGCCCGGCCGGGCCCCATGGGCGAAAGCCCGGCCACCAGGCGCTCGCTCACGGGCCCCAACCCCAGGCCTGGCTCCAGGGTGGGACCCCGGTAACCCTCCGGGCCGGGTACTCCGACTCTTCGTTTTCACCGCCATGAAAGATCCTTCGAACCGTTCTTTGTCTCACCCTTCACCTAAGACCAATTTGTCATGGGAGACCCTACCAGGGGCACTAAGTGCCCCAGACAACATAGCTCCTAGGATCATTAGGGCACTCAAACTCCTCCACCACGATAAGGTGACGGTTCAAGGAGGAGGGGCTTATAACTTGGCTTCTGAATGTCCTAGAGCGATCAGGTTTGCTTTAGTGTACTCCAATCAACAGCCCCTACAACCACAAAAAGGAATGGAGACATTAGCACTTATGGTTTTTAAATGGCACCCAGAATTATGTTGCACGAAGCACAATTTCACATCATTCTGGGTTCATTTGTGTGAAAACAAGGTCCAATCAGGCTGAAACAATACAGGAAGGTAGAATCTATTGAGTTAAAAGTGATCTGAACGTTTCATGATGATAGCACTTTCCTAAGGGGGTCAAACCATGTCCCAAAGGTCACCGGATCTGGTGTCAATTTAAAGAAGTAGTCCAGTTACACATTTGTGGGCTTATAACTTGGCTTCTGAATGTCCTAGAGCGATCAGGTTTGCTTTAGTGTACTCCAATCAACAGCCCCTACAACCACAAAAAGGAATGGAGACATTAGCACTTATGGTTTTTAAATGGCACCCAGAATTATGTTGCACGAAGCACAATTTCACATCATTCTGGGTTCATTTGTGTGAAAACAAGGTCCAATCAGGCTGAAACAATACAGGAAGGTAGAATCTATTGAGTTGTAAGTGATCTGAACGTTTCATGATGATCGCACTTTCCTAAGGGGGTCAAACCATGTCCCAAAGGTCACCGGATCTGGTGTCACTTTAAAGAAGTAGTCCAGTTACACATTTGTGGGCTTATAACTTGGCTTCTGAATGCCCTAGAGAGATCAGGTTTGTTTTAGTATACTCCAATCAACAGCCCCTACAACCACAAAAAGGAATGGAGTCATTAGCACTTATGGTTTTTAAATGGCACCCAGAATTATGTTGCACGAAGCACAATTTCACATCATTCTGGGTTCATTTGTGTGAAAACAAGGTCCAATCAGGCTGAAACGTTACAGGAAGGTAGAATCTATTGAGTTGTAAGTGATCTGAACGTTTCATGATGATAGCACTTTCCTAAGGGGGTCAAACCATGTCCCAAAGGTCACCGGATCTGGTGTCAATTTCAAGAAGTAGTCCAGTTACACATTTGTGTGCTTATAACTTGGCTTCTGAATGTCCTAGAGCGATCAGGTTTGCTTTAGTGTACTCCAATCAACAGCCCCTACAACCACAAAAAGGAATGGAGACATTAGCACTTATGGTTTTTAAATGGCACCCAGAATTATGTTGCACGAAGCACAATTTCACATCATTCTGGGTTCATTTGTGTGAAAACAAGGTCCAATCAGGCTGAAACAATACAGGAAGGTAGAATCTATTGAGTTGTAAGTGATCTGAACGTTTCATGATGATCGCACTTTCCTAAGGGGGTCAAACCATGTCCCAAAGGTCACCGGATCTGGTGTCACTTTAAAGAAGTAGTCCAGTTACACATTTGTGGGCTTATAACTTGGCTTCTGAATGTCCTAGAGAGGTCAGGGTTGTTTTAGTGTACTCCAATCAACAGCCCCTACAACCACAAAAAGCAATGGATTCATTAGCACTTATGGTTTGTAAATGGCACCCAGAATTATGTTGCACGAAGCACAATTTCACATCATTCTGGGTCCATTTGTGTGAAAACAAGGTCAAATCAGGCTGAAACGTTACAGGAAGGTAGAATCTATTGAGTTGTAAGTGATCTGAACATTTCATGATGATAGCACTTTCCTAAGGGGGTCACACCATGTCCCAAAGGTCACCGGATCTGGTGTCAATTTAAAGAAGTAGTCCAGTTACACATTTGTGGGCTTATAACTTGGCTTCTGAATGTCCTAGAGAGATCAGGTTTGTTTTAGTGTACTCCAATCAACAGCCCCTACAACCACAAAAAGCAATGGAGTCATTAGCACTTATGGTTTTTAAATGGCACCCAGAATTATGTTGCACAAGGCACAATTTCACATCATTCTGGGTTCATTTGTGTGAAAACAAGGTCCAATCAGGCTTAAACGTTACAGGAAGGTAGAATCTACTGAGTTGTAAGTGATCTGAACGTTTCATGATGATAGCACTTTCCTAAGGGGGTCAAACCATGTCCCAAAGATCACCGGATCTGGTGTCAATTTAAAGAAGTAGTCCAGTTACACATTTGTGGGCTTATAACTTGGCTTCTGAATGTCCTAGAGAGATCAGGTTTGTTTTAGTGTACTCCAATCAACAGCCCCTACAACCACAAAAAGGAATTGAGTCATTAGCACTTATGGTTTGTAAATGGCACCCAGAATTATGTTACACGAAGCACAATTGCACATCATTCTGGGTCCATTTGTGTGAAAACAAGGTCCAATAAGGCTGAAACGCTACAAGAAGGTAGAATCTATTGAGTTGTAAGTGATCTGAACGTTTCAAGATGATCGCACATTCCTATAGGGGGTAAAACCATGTCCCAAAGGTCACCGGGCCTGGTGTCACTTTAAAGAAGTAGTCCAGTTACACCTTTGTGGGCTTATAACTTGGCTTCTGAATGTCCTAGAGAGGTTAGGTTTGTTTTAGTGTACTCCAATCAACAGCCCCTACAACCACAAAAAGGAATGGAGTCATTAGCACTTATGGTTTGTAAATGGCACCCAGAATTATGTTGCACGAAGCACAATTTCACATCATTCTGGGTTCATTTGTGTGAAAACAAGGTCCAATCAGGCTGAAACGTTACAGGAAGGTAGAATCTATTCAGTTGTAAGTGATCTGAACGTTTCATGATGATAGCACTTTCCTAAGGGGGTCAAACCATGTCCCAAAGGTCACCGGATCTGGTGTCAATTTAAAGAAGTAGTCCAGTTACACATTTGTGGGCTTATAACTTGGCTTCTGAATGTCCTAGAGCGATCAGGTTTGCTTTAGTGTACTCCAATCAACAGCCCCTACAACCACAAAAAGGAATGGAGACATTAGCACTTATGGTTTTTAAATGGCACCCAGAATTATGTTGCACGAAGCACAATTTCACATCATTCTGGGTTCATTTGTGTGAAAACAAGGTCCAATCAGGCTGAAACAATACAGGAAGGTAGAATCTATTGAGTTGTAAGTGATCTGAACGTTTCATGATGATCGCACTTTCCTAAGGGGGTCAAACCATGTCCCAAAGGTCACCGGATCTGGTGTCACTTTAAAGAAGTAGTCCATTTACACATTTGTGGGCTTATAACTTGGCTTCTGAATGTCCTAGAGAGGTCAGGGTTGTTTTAGTGTACTCCAATCAACAGCCCCTACAACCACAAAAAGCAATGGAGTCATTAGCACTTATGGTTTGTAAATGGCACCCAGAATTATGTTGCACGAAGCACAATTTCACATCATTCTGGGTCCATTTGTGTGAAAACAAGGTCAAATCAGGCTGAAACGTTACAGGAAGGTAGAATCTATTGAGTTGTAAGTGATCTGAACATTTCATGATGATAGCACTTTCCTAAGGGGGTCACACCATGTCCCAAAGGTCACCGGATCTGGTGTCAATTTAAAGAAGTAGTCCAGTTACACATTTGTGGGCTTATAAGTTGGCTTCTGAATGTCCTAGAGAGATCAGGTTTGTTTTAGTGTACTCCAATCAACAGCCCCTACAACCACAAAAAGCAATGGAGTCATTAGCACGTATGGTTTTTAAATGTCACCCAGAATTATGTTGCACAAGGCACAATTTCACATCATTCTGGGTTCATTTGTGTGAAAACAAGGTCCAATCAGGCTGAAACGTTACAGGAAGGTAGAATCTACTGAGTTGTAAGTGATATGAACGTTTCATGATGATAGCACTTTCCTAAGGGGGTCAAACCATGTCCCAAAGATCACCGGATCTGGTGTCAATTTAAAGAAGTAGTCCAGTTACACATTTGTGGGCTTATAACTTGGCTTCTGAATGTCCTAGAGAGATCAGGTTTGTTTTAGTGTACTCCAATCAACAGCCCCTACAACCACAAAAAGGAATGGAGTCATTAGCACTTATGGTTTGTAAATGGCACCCAGAATTATGTTACACGAAGCACAATTTCACATTATTCTGGGTCCATTTGTGTGAAAACAAGGTCCAATACGGCTGAAACGCTACAAGAAGGTAGAATCTATTGAGTTGTAAGTGATCTGAACGTTTCAAGATGATCGCACATTCCTATAGGGGGTAAAACCATGTCCCAAAGGTCACCGGGCCTGGTGTCACTTTAAAGAAGTAGTCCAGTTACACCTTTGTGGGCTTATAACTTGGCTTCTGAATGTCCTAGAGAGGTTAGGTTTGTTTTAGTGTACTCCAATCAACAGCCCCTACAACCACAAAAAGGAATGGAGTCATTAGCACTTGTGGTTTGTAAATGGCACCCAGAATTATGTTGCACGAAGCACAATTTCACATCATTCTGGGTTCATTTGTGTGAAAACAAGGTCCAATCAGGCTGAAACGTTACAGGAAGGTAGAATCTATTGAGTTGTAAGTGATCTGAACGTTTCATGATGATAGCACTTTCCTAAGGGGGTCAAACCATGTCCCAAAGGTCACCGGATCTGGTGTCAATTTAAAGAAGTAGTCCAGTTACACATTTGTGGGCTTATAACTTGGCTTCTGAATGTCCTAGAGAGGTTAGGTTTGTTTTAGTGTACTCCAATCAACAGCCCCTACAACCACAAAAAGGAATGTAGACATTAGCACTTATGGTTTTTAAATGGCACCCAGAATTATGTTGCACGAAGCACAATTTCACATCATTCTGGGTCCATTTGTGTGAAAACAAGGTCCAATCAGGCTGAAACAATACAGGAAGGTAGAATCTATTGAGTTGTAAGTGATCTGAACGTTTCATGATGATAGCACTTCCCTAAGGGGGTCAAACCATGTCCCAAAGGTCACCGGATCTGGTGTCTAAAGAAGTAGTCCAGTTACACATTTGTGGGCTTATAACTTGGCTTCTGAATGTCCTAGAGCGATCAGGTTTGCTTTAGTGTACTCCAATCAACAGCCCCTACAACCACAAAAAGGAATGGAGACATTAGCACTTATGGTTTTTAAATGGCACCCAGAATTATGTTGCACGAAGCACAATTTCACATCATTCTGGGTTCATTTGTGTGAAAACAAGGTCCAATCAGGCTGAAACAATACAGGAAGGTAGAATCTATTGAGTTGTAAGTGATCTGAACGTTTCATGATGATCGCACTTTCCTAAGGGGGTCAAACCATGTCCCAAAGGTCACCGGATCTGGTGTCAATTTAAAGAAGTAGTCCAGTTACACATTTGTGGGCTTATAACTTGGCTTCTGAATGTCCTAGAGAGGTCAGGGTTGTTTTAGTGTACTCCAATCAACAGCCCCTACAACCACAAAAAGCAATGGAGTCATTAGCACTTATGGTTTGTAAATGGCACCCAGAATTATGTTGCACGAAGCACAATTTCACATCATTCTGGGTCCATTTGTGTGAAAACAAGGTCCAATCAGGCTGAAACGTTACAGGAAGGTAGAATCTATTCAGTTGTAAGTGATCTGAACGTTTCATGATGATAGCACTTTCCTAAGGGGGTCAAACCATGTCCCAAAGGTCACCGGATCTGGTGTCAATTTAAAGAAGTAGTCCAGTTACACATTTGTGGGCTTATAACTTGGCTTCTGAATGTCCTAGAGCGATCAGGTTTGCTTTAGTGTACTCCAATCAACAGCCCCTACAACCACAAAAAGGAATGGAGACATTAGCACTTATGGTTTTTAAATGGCACCCAGAATTATGTTGCACGAAGCACAATTTCACATCATTCTGGGTTCATTTGTGTGAAAACAAGGTCCAATCAGGCTGAAACAATACAGGAAGGTAGAATCTATTGAGTTGTAAGTGATCTGAACGTTTCATGATGATCGCACTTTCCTAAGGGGGTCAAACCATGTCCCAAAGGTCACCGGATCTGGTGTCACTTTAAAGAAGTAGTCCAGTTACACATTTGTGGGCTTATAACTTGGCTTCTGAATGTCCTAGAGAGGTCAGGGTTGTTTTAGTGTACTCCAATCAACAGCCCCTACAACCACAAAAAGCAATGGAGTCATTAGCACTTATGGTTTGTAAATGGCACCCAGAATTATGTTGCACGAAGCACAATTTCACATCATTCTGGGTCCATTTGTGTGAAAACAAGGTCAAATCAGGCTGAAACGTTACAGGAAGGTAGAATCTATTGAGTTGTAAGTGATCTGAACATTTCATGATGATAGCACTTTCCTAAGGGGGTCACACCATGTCCCAAAGGTCACCGGATCTGGTGTCAATTTAAAGAAGTAGTCCAGTTACACATTTGTGGGCTTATAAGTTGGCTTCTGAATGTCCTAGAGAGATCAGGTTTGTTTTAGTGTACTCCAATCAACAGCCCCTACAACCACAAAAAGCAATGGAGTCATTAGCACGTATGGTTTTTAAATGTCACCCAGAATTATGTTGCACAAGGCACAATTTCACATCATTCTGGGTTCATTTGTGTGAAAACAAGGTCCAATCAGGCTGAAACGTTACAGGAAGGTAGAATCTACTGAGTTGTAAGTGATATGAACGTTTCATGATGATAGCACTTTCCTAAGGGGGTCAAACCATGTCCCAAAGATCACCGGATCTGGTGTCAATTTAAAGAAGTAGTCCAGTTACACATTTGTGGGCTTATAACTTGGCTTCTGAATGTCCTAGAGAGATCAGGTTTGTTTTAGTGTACTCCAATCAACAGCCCCTACAACCACAAAAAGGAATGGAGTCATTAGCACTTATGGTTTGTAAATGGCACCCAGAATTATGTTACACGAAGCACAATTTCACATTATTCTGGGTCCATTTGTGTGAAAACAAGGTCCAATACGGCTGAAACGCTACAAGAAGGTAGAATCTATTGAGTTGTAAGTGATCTGAACGTTTCAAGATGATCGCACATTCCTATAGGGGGTAAAACCATGTCCCAAAGGTCACCGGGCCTGGTGTCACTTTAAAGAAGTAGTCCAGTTACACCTTTGTGGGCTTATAACTTGGCTTCTGAATGTCCTAGAGAGGTTAGGTTTGTTTTAGTGTACTCCAATCAACAGCCCCTACAACCACAAAAAGGAATGGAGTCATTAGCACTTGTGGTTTGTAAATGGCACCCAGAATTATGTTGCACGAAGCACAATTTCACATCATTCTGGGTTCATTTGTGTGAAAACAAGGTCCAATCAGGCTGAAACGTTACAGGAAGGTAGAATCTATTGAGTTGTAAGTGATCTGAACGTTTCATGATGATAGCACTTTCCTAAGGGGGTCAAACCATGTCCCAAAGGTCACCGGATCTGGTGTCAATTTAAAGAAGTAGTCCAGTTACACATTTGTGGGCTTATAACTTGGCTTCTGAATGTCCTAGAGAGGTTAGGTTTGTTTTAGTGTACTCCAATCAACAGCCCCTACAACCACAAAAAGGAATGTAGACATTAGCACTTATGGTTTTTAAATGGCACCCAGAATTATGTTGCACGAAGCACAATTTCACATCATTCTGGGTCCATTTGTGTGAAAACAAGGTCCAATCAGGCTGAAACAATACAGGAAGGTAGAATCTATTGAGTTGTAAGTGATCTGAACGTTTCATGATGATAGCACTTCCCTAAGGGGGTCAAACCATGTCCCAAAGGTCACCGGATCTGGTGTCTAAAGAAGTAGTCCAGTTACACATTTGTGGGCTTATAACTTGGCTTCTGAATGCCCTAGAGAGATCAGGTTTGTTTTAGTATACTCCAATCAACAGCCCCTACAACCACAAAAAGGAATGGAGTCATTAGCACTTATGGTTTTTAAATGGCATCCAGAATTATGTTGCACGAAGCATAATTTCACATCATTCTGGGTTCATTTGTGTGAAAACAAGGTCCAATCAGGCTGAAACGTTACAGGAAGGTAGAATCTATTGAGTTGTAAGTGAGCTGAACGTTTCATGATGATAGCACTTTCCTAAGGGGGTCAAACCATGTCCCAAAGGTCACCGGATCTGGTGTCAATTTAAAGAAGTAGTCCAGTTACACATTTGTGGGCTTATAACTTGGCTTCTGAATGTCCTAGAGCGATCAGGTTTGCTTTAGTGTACTCCAATCAACAGCCCCTACAACCACAAAAAGGAATGGAGTCATTAGCACTTATGGTTTGTAAATGGCACCCAAAATTATGTTGCACGAAGCACAATTTCACATCATTCTGGGTCCATTTGTGTGAAAACAAGGTCCAATCAGGCTGAAACATTACAGTAAGGTAGAATCTATTAAGTTGTAAGTGATCTGAACGTTTCATGATGATAGCACTTCCCTAAGGGGGTCAAACCATGTCCCAAAGGTCACCGGATCTGGTGTTTAAAGAAGTAGTCCAGTTACACATTTGTGGGCTTATAACTTGGCTTCTGAATGACCTAGAGAGATCAGGTTTGTTTTAGTATACTCCAATCAACAGCCCCTACAACCACAAAAAGGAATGGAGTCATTAGCACTCATGGTTTTTAAATGGCACCCAGAATTATGTTGCACGAAGCACAATTTCACATCATTCTGGGTTCATTTGTGTGAAAACAAGGTCCAATCAGGCTGAAACGTTACAGGAAGGTAGAATCTATTGAGTTGTAAGTGATCTGAACGTTTCATGATGATAGCACTTTCCTAAGGGGGTCAAACCATGTCCCAAAGGTCACCGGATCTGGTGTCAATTTAAAGAAGTAGTCCAGTTACACATTTGTCGGCTTATAACTTGGCTTCTGAATGTCCTAGAGCGATCAGGTTTGCTTTAGTGTACTCCAATCAACAGCCCCTACAACCACAAAAAGGAATGGAGACATTAGCACTTATGGTTTTTAAATGGCACCCAGAATTATGTTGCACGAAGCACAATTTCACATCATTCTGGGTTCATTTGTGTGAAAACAAGGTCCAATCAGGCTGAAACAATACAGGAAGGTAGAATCTATTGAGTTGTAAGTGATCTGAACGTTTCATGATGATCGCACTTTCCTAAGGGGGTCACACCATGTCCCAAAGGTCACCGGATCTGGTGTCACTTTAAAGAAGTAGTCCAGTTACACATTTGTGGGCTTATAACTTGGCTTCTGAATGTCCTAGAGAGGTCAGGGTTGTTTTAGTGTACTCCAATCAACAGCCCCTACAACCACAAAAAGCTTTGGAGTCATTTGCACTTATGGTTTGTAAATGGCACCCAGAATTATGTTGCACGAAGCACAATTTCACATCATTCTGGGTCCATTTGTGTGAAAACAAGGTCCAATAAGGCTGAAACGCTACAAGAAGTTAGAATCTATTGAGTTGTAAGTGATCTGAACGTTTCAAGATGATCGCACATTCCTATAGGGGGTAAAACCATGTCCCAAAGGTCATCGGGCCTGGTGTCACTTTAAAGAAGTAGTCCAGTTACACATTTGTGGGCTTATAACTTGGCTTCTGAATGTCCTAGAGAGGTTAGGTTTGTTTTAGTGTAATCCAATCAACAGCCCCTACAACCACAAAAAGGAATGGAGTCATTAGCACTTATGGTTTGTAAATGGCACCCAGAATTATGTTGCACGAAGCACAATTTCACATCATTCTGGGTCCATTTGGTGAAAACAAGGTCCAATCAGGCTGAAACATTACAGGAAGGTAGAATCTATTAAGTTGTAAGTGATCTGAACGTTTCATGATGATAGCACTTCCCTAAGGGGGTCAAACCATGTCCCAAAGGTCACCGGATCTGGTGTCTAAAGAAGTAGTCCAGTTACACATTTGTGGGCTTATAACTTGGCTTCTGAATGCCCTAGAGAGATCAGGTTTGTTTTAGTATACTCCAATCAACAGCCCCTACAACCACAAAAAGGAATGGAGTCATTAGCACTCATGGTTTTTAAATGGCACCCAGAATTATGTTGCACGAAGCACAATTTCACATCATTCTGGGTTCATTTGTGTGAAAACAAGGTCCAATCAGGCTGAAACAATACAGGAAGGTAGAATCTATTGAGTTGTAAGTGATCTGAACGTTTCATGATGATCGCACTTTCCTAAGGGGGTCAAACCATGTCCCAAAGGTCACCGGATCTGGTGTCACTTTAAAGAAGTAGTCCAGTTACACATTTGTGGGCTTATAACTTGGCTTCTGAATGTCCTAGAGAGGTCAGGGTTGTTTTAGTGTACTCCAATCAACAGCCCCTACAACCACAAAAAGCAATGGAGTCATTAGCACTTATGGTTTGTAAATGGCACCCAGAATTATGTTGCACGAAGCACAATTTCACATCATTCTGGGTCCATTTGTGTGAAAACAAAGTCAAATCAGGCAGAAACGTTACAGGAAGGTTGAATCTATTGAGTTGTAAGTGATCTGAACATTTCATGATGATAGCACTTTCCTAAGGCGGTCACACCATGTCCCAAAGGTCACCGGATCTGGTGTCAATTTAAAGAAGTAGTCCAGTTACACATTTGTGGGCTAATAACTTGGCTTCTGAATGTCCTAGAGAGATCAGGTTTGTTTTAGTGTACTCCAATCAACAGCCCCTACAACCACAAAAAGGAATGGAGTCATTAGCACTTATGGTTTTTAAATGGCACCCAGAATTATGTTGCACAAAGCACAATTTCACATCATTCTGGGTTCATTTGTGTGAAAACAAGGTCAAATCAGGCTGAAACGTTACAGGAAGGTAGAATCTACTGAGTTGTAAGTGATCTGAACGTTTCATGATGATAGCACTTTCCTAAGGGGGTCAAACCATGTGTCAAAGATCACCGGATCTGGTGTCAATTTAAAGAAGTAGTCCAGTTACACATTTGTGGGCTTATAACTTGGCTTCTGAATGTCCGAGAGAGATCAGGTTTGTTTTAGTGTACTCCAATCAACAGCCCCTACAACCACAAAAAGGAATGGAGTCATTAGCACTTATGGTTTGTAAATGGCACCCAGAATTATGTTGCACGAAGCACAATTTCACATCATTCTGGGTTCATTTGTGTGAAAACAAGGTCCAATCAGGCTGAAACGTTACAGGAAGGTAGAATCTATTGAGTTGTAAGTGATCTGAACGTTTCATGATGATAGCACTTTCCTAAGGGGGTCAAACCATGTCCCAAAGGTCACCGGATCTGGTGTCAATTTAAAGAAGTAGTCCAGTTACACATTTGTGGGCTTATAACTTGGCTTCTGAATGTCCTAGAGAGGTTAGGTTTGTTTTAGTGTACTCCAGTCAACAGCCCCTACAACCACAAAAAGGAATGGAGACATTAGCACTTATGGTTTTTAAATGGCACCCAGAATTATGTTGCACGAAGCACAATTTCACATCATTCTGGGTTCATTTGTGTGAAAACAAGGTCCAATCAGGCTGAAATAATACAGGAAGGTAGAATCTATTGAGTTGTAAGTGATCTGAACGTTTCATGATGATAGCACTTCCCTAAGGGGGTCAAACCATGTCCCAAAGGTCACCGGATCGGGTGTCTAAAGAAGTAGTCCAGTTACACATTTGTGGGCTTATAACTTGGCTTCTGAATACCCTAGAGAGATCAGGTTTGTTTTAGTATACTCCAATCAACAGCCCCTACAACCACAAAAAGGAATGGAGTCATTAGCACTTATGGTTTTTAAATGGCATCCAGAATTATGTTGCACGAAGCATAATTTCACATCATTCTGGGTTCATTTGTGTGAAAACAAGGTCCAATCAGGCTGAAACGTTACAGGAAGGTAGAATCTATTGAGTTGTAAGTGATCTGAACGTTTCATGATGATAGCACTTTCCTAAGGGGGTCAAACCATGTCCCAAAGGTCACCGGATCTGGTATCAATTTAAAGAAGTAGTCCAGTTACACATTTGTGGGCTTATAACTTGGCTTCTGAATGTCCTAGAGCGATCAGGTTTGCTTTAGTGTACTCCAATCAACAGCCCCTACAACCACAAAAAGGAATGGAGTCATTAGCACTTATGGTTTGTAAATGGCACCCAAAATTATGTTGCACGAAGCACAATTTCACATCATTCTGGGTCCATTTGTGTGAAAACAAGGTCCAATCAGGCTGAAACATTACAGTAAGGTAGAATCTATTAAGTTGCAAGTGATCTGAACGTTTCATGATGATAGCACTTCCCTAAGGGGGTCAAACCATGTCCCAAAGGTCACCGGATCTGGTGTTTAAAGAAGTAGTCCAGTTACACATTTGTGGGCTTATAACTTGGCTTCTGAATGCCCTAGAGAGATCAGGTTTGTTTTAGTATACTCCAATCAACAGCCCCTACAACCACAAAAAGGAATGGAGTCATTAGCACTCATGGTTTTTAAATGGCACCCAGAATTATGTTGCACGAAGCACAATTTCACATCATTCTGGGTTCATTTGTGTGAAAACAAGGTCCAATCAGGCTGAAACGTTACAGGAAGGTAGAATCTATTGAGTTGTAAGTGATCTGAACGTTTCATGATGATAGCACTTTCCTAAGGGGGTCAAACCATGTCCCAAAGGTCACCGGATCTGGTGTCACTTTAAAGAAGTAGTCCAGTTACACATTTGTGGGCTTATAACTTGGCTTCTGAATGTCCTAGAGAGGTCAGGGTTGTTTTAGTGTACTCCAATCAACAGCCCCTTCAACC
The DNA here is from genome assembly GCF_043380555.1 of Nothobranchius furzeri. Taxonomy (NCBI): domain Eukaryota; kingdom Metazoa; phylum Chordata; class Actinopteri; order Cyprinodontiformes; family Nothobranchiidae; genus Nothobranchius; species Nothobranchius furzeri. The sequence continues at coordinate 36,131,039 of NC_091743.1, forward strand.
ACAAAAAGCAATGGAGTCATTAGCACTTATGGTTTGTAAATGGCACCCAGAATTATGTTGCACGAAGCACAATTTCACATCATTCTGGGTCCATTTGTGTGAAAACAAAGTCAAATCAGGCTGAAACGTTACAGGAAGGTAGAATCTATTGAGTTGTAAGTGATCTGAACATTTCATGATGATAGCACTTTCCTAAGGGGGTCACACCATGTCCCAAAGGTCACCGGATCTGGTGTCAATTTAAAGAAGTAGTCCAGTTACACATTTGTGGGCTTATAACTTGGCTTCTGAATGTCCTAGAGAGATCAGGTTTGTTTTAGTGTACTCCAATCAACAGCCCCTACAACCACAAAAAGGAATGGAGTCATTAGCACTTATGGTTTTTAAATGGCACCCAGAATTATGTTGCACGAAGCACAATTTCACATCATTCTGGGTTCATTTGTGTGAAAACAAGGTCCAATCAGGCTGAAACGTTACAGGAAGGTAGAATCTACTGAGTTGTAAGTGATCTGAACGTTTCATGATGATAGCACTTTCCTAAGGGGGTCAAACCATGTGTCAAAGATCACCGGATCTGGTGTCAATTTAAAGAAGTAGTCCAGTTACACATTTGTGGGCTTATAACTTGGCTTCTGAATGTCCTAGAGAGATCAGGTTTGTTTTAGTGTACTCCAATCAACACCCCCTACAACCACAAAAAGGAATGGAGTCATTAGCACTTATGGTTTGTAAATGGCACCCAGAATTATGTTGCACGAAGCACAATTTCACATCATTCTGGGTTCATTTGTGTGAAAACAAGGTCCAATCAGGCTGAAACGTTACAGGAAGGTAGAATCTATTGAGTTGTAAGTGATCTGAACGTTTCATGATGATAGCACTTTCCTAAGGGGGTCAAACCATGTCCCAAAGGTCACCGGATCTGGTGTCAATTTAAAGAAGTAGTCCAGTTACACATTTGTGGGCTTATAACTTGGCTTCTGAATGTCCTAGAGAGGTTAGGTTTGTTTTAGTGTACTCCAATCAACAGCCCCTACAACCACAAAAAGGAATGGAGACATTAGCACTTATGGTTTTTAAATGGCACCCAGAATTATGTTGCACGAAGCACAATTTCACATCATTCTGGGTTCATTTGTGTGAAAACAAGGTCCAATCAGGCTGAAACAATACAGGAAGGTAGAATCTATTGAGTTGTAAGTGATCTGAACGTTTCATGATGATAGCACTTCCCTAAGGGGGTCAAACCATGTCCCAAAGGTCACCGGATCGGGTGTCTAAAGAAGTAGTCCAGTTACACATTTGTGGGCTTATAACTTGGCTTCTGAATGCCCTAGAGAGATCAGGTTTGTTTTAGTATACTCCAATCAACAGCCCCTACAACCACAAAAAGGAATGGAGTCATTAGCACTTATGGTTTTTAAATGGCATCCAGAATTATGTTGCACGAAGCATAATTTCACATCATTCTGGGTTCATTTGTGTGAAAACAAGGTCCAGTCAGGCTGAAACATTACAGTAAGGTAGAATCTATTAAGTTGTAAGTGATCTGAACGTTTCATGATGATAGCACTTCCCTAAGGGGGTCAAACCATGTCCCAAAGGTCACCGGATCTGGTGTTTAAAGAAGTAGTCCAGTTACACATTTGTGGGCTTATAACTTGGCTTCTGAATGCCCTAGAGAGATCAGGTTTGTTTTAGTATACTCCAATCAACAGCCCCTACAACCACAAAAAGGAATGGAGTCATTAGCACTCATGGTTTTTAAATGGCACCCAGAATTATGTTGCACGAAGCACAATTTCACATCATTCTGGGTTCATTTGTGTGAAAACAAGGTCCAATCAGGCTGAAACGTTACAGGAAGGTAGAATCTATTGAGTTGTAAGTGATCTGAACGTTTCATGATGATCGCACTTTCCTAAGGGGGTCAAACCATGTCCCAAAGGTCACCGGATCTGGTGTCACTTTAAAGAAGTAGTCCAGTTACACATTTGTGGGCTTATAACTTGGCTTCTGAATGTCCTAGAGAGGTCAGGGTTGTTTTAGTGTACTCCAATCAACAGCCCCTACAACCACAAAAAGCAATGGAGTCATTAGCACTTATGGTTTGTAAATGGCACCCAGAATTATGTTGCACGAAGCACAATTTCACATCATTCTGGGTCCATTTGTGTGAAAACAAAGTCAAATCAGGCTGAAACGTTACAGGAAGGTAGAATCTATTGAGTTGTAAGTGATCTGAACATTTCATGATGATAGCACTTTCCTAAGGGGGTCACACCATGTCCCAAAGGTCACCGGATCTGGTGTCAATTTAAAGAAGTAGTCCAGTTACACATTTGTGGGCTTATAACTTGGCTTCTGAATGTCCTAGAGAGATCAGGTTTGTTTTAGTGTACTCCAATCAACAGCCCCTACAACCACAAAAAGGAATGGAGTCATTAGCACTTATGGTTTGTAAATGGCACCCAGAATTATGTTACACGAAGCACAATTTCACATCATTCTGGGTCCATTTGTGTGAAAACAAGGTCCAATAAGGCTGAAACGCTACAAGAAGTTAGAATCTATTGAGTTGTAAGTGATCTGAACGTTTCAAGATGATCGCACATTCCTATAGGGGGTAAAACCATGTCCCAAAGGTCATCGGGCCTGGTGTCACTTTAAAGAACTAGTCCAGTTACACATTTGTGGGCTTATAACTTGGCTTCTGAATGTCCTAGAGAGGTTAGGTTTGTTTTAGTGTACTCCAATCAACAGCCCCTACAACCACAAAAAGGAATGGAGTCATTAGCACTTATGGTTTGTAAATGGCACCCAGAATTATGTTGCACGAAGCACAATTTCACATCATTCTGGGTCCATTTGTGTGAAAACAAGGTCCAATCAGGCTGAAACATTACAGGAAGGTAGAATCTATTAAGTTGTAAGTGATCTGAACGTTTCATGATGATAGCACTTCCCTAAGGGGGTCAAACCATGTCCCAAAGGTCACCGGATCTGGTGTCTAAAGAAGTAGTCCAGTTACACATTTGTGGGCTTATAACTTGGCTTCTGAATGCCCTAGAGAGATCAGGTTTGTTTTAGTATACTCCAATCAACAGCCCCTACAACCACAAAAAGGAATGGAGTCATTAGCACTCATGGTTTTTAAATGGCACCCAGAATTATGTTGCACGAAGCACAATTTCACATCATTCTGGGTTCATTTGTGTGAAAACAAGGTCCAATCAGGCTGAAACGTTACAGGAAGGTAGAATCTATTGAGTTGTAAGTGATCTGAACGTTTCATGATGATAGCACTTTCCTAAGGGGGTCAAACCATGTCCCAAAGGTCACCGGATCTGGTGTCAATTTAAAGAAGTAGTCCAGTTACACATTTGTGGGCTTATAACTTGGCTTCTGAATGTCCTAGAGAGATCAGGTTTGTTTTAGTGTACTCCAATCAACAGCCCCTACAACCACAAAAAGGAATGGAGTCATTAGCACTTATGGTTTGTAAATGGCACTCAGAATTATGTTGCACGAAGCACAATTTCACATCATTCTGGGTCCATTTGTGTGAAAACAAGGTCCAATCAGGCTGAAACATTACAGGAAGGTAGAATCTATTAAGTTGTAAGTGATCTGAACGTTTCATGATGATAGCACTTCCCTAAGGGGGTCAAACCATGTCCCAAAGGTCACCGGATCTGGTGTCTAAAGAAGTAGTCCAGTTACACATTTGTGGGCTTATAACTTGGCTTCTGAATGCCCTAGAGAGATCAGGTTTGTTTTAGTATACTCCAATCAACAGCCCCTACAACCACAAAAAGGAATGGAGTCATTAGCACTCATGGTTTTTAAATGGCACCCAGAATTATGTTGCACGAAGCACAATTTCACATCATTCTGGGTTCATTTGTGTGAAAACAAGGTCCAATCAGGCTGAAACGTTACAGGAAGGTAGAATCTATTGAGTTGTAAGTGATCTGAACGTTTCATGATGATAGCACTTTCCTAAGGGGGTCAAACCATGTCCCAAAGGTCACCGGATCTGGTGTCAATTTAAAGAAGTAGTCCAGTTACACATTTGTGGGCTTATAACTTGGCTTCTGAATGTCCTAGAGCGATCAGGTTTGCTTTAGTGTACTCCAATCAACAGCCCCTACAACCACAAAAAGGAATGGAGACATTAGCACTTATGGTTTTTAAATGGCACCCAGAATTATGTTGCACGAAGCACAATTTCACATCATTCTGGGTTCATGTGTGTGAAAACAAGGTCCAATCAGGCTGAAACAATACAGGAAGGTAGAATCTATTGAGTTGTAAGTGATCTGAACGTTTCATGATGATCGCACTTTCCTAAGGGGGTCAAACCATGTCCCAAAGGTCACCGGATCTGGTGTCACTTTAAAGAAGTAGTCCAGTTACACATTTGTGGGCTTATAACTTGGCTTCTGAATGTCCTAGAGAGGTCAGGGTTGTTTTAGTGTACTCCATCAACAGCCCCTACAACCACAAAAAGCAATGGAGTCATTAGCACTTATGGTTTGTAAATGGCACCCAGAATTATGTTGCACGAAGCACAATTTCACATCATTCTGGGTCCATTTGTGTGAAAACAAAGTCAAATCAGGCTGAAACGTTACAGGAAGGTAGAATCTATTGAGTTGTAAGTGATCTGAACATTTCATGATGATAGCACTTTCCTAAGGGGGTCACACCATGTCCCAAAGGTCACCGGATCTGGTGTCAATTTAAAGAAGTAGTCCAGTTACACATTTGTGGGCTAATAACTTGGCTTCTGAATGTCCTAGAGAGATCAGGTTCGTTTTAGTGTACTCCAATCAACAGCCCCTACAACCACAAAAAGGAATGGAGTCATTAGCACTTATGGTTTTTAAATGGCAGCCAGAATTATGTTGCACAAAGCACAATTTCACATCATTCTGGGTTCATTTGTGTGAAAACAAGGTCAAATCAGGCTGAAACGTTACAGGAAGGTAGAATCTACTGAGTTGTAAGTGATCTGAACGTTTCATGATGATAGCACTTTCCTAAGGGGGTCAAACCATGTGTCAAAGATCACCGGATCTGGTGTCAATTTAAAGAAGTAGTCCAGTTACACATTTGTGGGCTTATAACTTGGCTTCTGAATGTCCTAGAGAGATCAGGTTTGTTTTAGTGTACTCCAATCAACAGCCCCTACAACCACAAAAAGGAATGGAGTCATTAGCACTTATGGTTTGTAAATGGCACCCAGAATTATGTTACACGAAGCACAATTTCACATCATTCTGGGTCCATTTGTGTGAAAACAAGGTCCAATAAGGCTGAAACGCTACAAGAAGGTAGAATCTATTGAGTTATAAGTGATCTGAACGTTTCAAGATGATCGCACATTCCTATAGGGGGTAAAACCATGTCCCAAAGGTCACCGGGCCTGGTGTCACTTTAAAGATGTAGTCCAGTTACACCTTTGTGGGCTTATAACTTGGCTTCTGAATGTCCTAGAGAGGTTAGGTTTGTTTTAGTGTACTCCAATCAACAGCCCCTACCACCACAAAAAGGAATGGAGTCATTAGCACTTGTGGTTTGTAAATGGCACCCAGAATTATGTTGCACGAAGCACAATTTCACATCATTCTGGGTTCATTTGTGTGAAAACAAGGTCCAATCAGGCTGAAACGTTACAGGAAGGTAGAATCTATTGAGTTGTAAGTGATCTGAACGTTTAATGATGATAGCACTTTCCTAAGGGGGTCAAACCATGTCCCAAAGGTCACCGGATCTGGTGTCAATTTAAAGAAGTAGTCCAGTTACACATTTGTGGGCTTATAACTTGGCTTCTGAATGTCCTAGAGAGGTTAGGTTTGTTTTAGTGTAGTCCAATCAACAGCCCCTACAACCACAAAAAGGAATGGAGACATTAGCACTTATGGTTTTTAAATGGCACCCAGAATTATGTTGCACGAAGCACAATTTCACATCATTCTGGGTTCATTTGTGTGAAAACAAGGTCCAATCAGGCTGAAACAATACAGGAAGGTAGAATCTATTGAGTTGTAAGTGATCTGAACGTTTCATGATGATAGCACTTCCCTAAGGGGGTCAAACCATGTCCCAAAGGTCACCGGATCTGGTGTCTAAAGAAGTAGTCCAGTTACACATTTGTGGGCTTATAACTTGGCTTCTGAATGCCCTAGAGAGATCAGGTTTGTTTTAGTATACTCCAATCAACAGCCCCTACAACCACAAAAAGGAATGGAGTCATTAGCACTTATGGTTTTTAAATGGCATCCAGAATTATGTTGCACGAAGCATAATTTCACATCATTCTGGGTTCATTTGTGTGAAAACAAGGTCCAATCAGGCTGAAACGTTACAGGAAGGTAGAATCTATTGAGTTGTAAGTGAGCTGAACGTTTCATGATGATAGCACTTTCCTAAGGGGGTCAAACCATGTCCCAAAGGTCACCGGATCTGGTGTCAATTTAAAGAAGTAGTCCAGTTACACATTTGTGGGCTTATAACTTGGCTTCTGAATGTCCTAGAGCGATCAGGTTTGCTTTAGTGTACTCCAATCAACAGCCCCTACAACCACAAAAAGGAATGGAGTCATTAGCACTTATGGTTTGTAAATGGCACCCAAAATTATGTTGCACGAAGCACAATTTCACATCATTCTGGGTCCATTTGTGTGAAAACAAGGTCCAATCAGGCTGAAACATTACAGTAAGGTAGAATCTATTAAGTTGTAAGTGATCTGAACGTTTCATGATGATAGAACTTCCCTAAGGGGGTCAAACCATGTCCCAAAGGTCACCGGATCTGGTGTTTAAAGAAGTAGTCCAGTTACACATTTGTGGGCTTATAACTTGGCTTCTGAATGACCTAGAGAGATCAGGTTTGTTTTAGTATACTCCAATCAACAGCCCCTACAACCACAAAAAGGAATGGAGTCATTAGCACTCATGGTTTTTAAATGGCACCCAGAATTATGTTGCACGAAGCACAATTTCACATCATTCTGGGTTCATTTGTGTGAAAACAAGGTCCAATCAGGCTGAAACGTTACAGGAAGGTAGAATCTATTGAGTTGTAAGTGATCTGAACGTTTCATGATGATAGCACTTTCCTAAGGGGGTCAAACCATGTCCCAAAGGTCACCGGATCTGGTGTCAATTTAAAGAAGTAGTCCAGTTACACATTTGTCGGCTTATAACTTGGCTTCTGAATGTCCTAGAGCGATCAGGTTTGCTTTAGTGTACTCCAATCAACAGCCCCTACAACCACAAAAAGGAATGGAGACATTAGCACTTATGGTTTTTAAATGGCACCCAGAATTATGTTGCACGAAGCACAATTTCACATCATTCTGGGTTCATTTGTGTGAAAACAAGGTCCAATCAGGCTGAAACAATACAGGAAGGTAGAATCTATTGAGTTGTAAGTGATCTGAACGTTTCATGATGATCGCACTTTCCTAAGGGGGTCAAACCATGTCCCAAAGGTCACCGGATCTGGTGTCACTTTAAAGAAGTAGTCCAGTTACACATTTGTGGGCTTATAACTTGGCTTCTGAATGTCCTAGAGAGGTCAGGGTTGTTTTAGTGTACTCCAATCAACAGCCCCTACAACCACAAAAAGCAATGGAGTCATTAGCACTTATGGTTTGTAAATGGCACCCAGAATTATGTTGCACGAAGCACAATTTCACATCATTCTGGGTCCATTTGTGTGAAAACAAGGTCCAATAAGGCTGAAACGCTACAAGAAGTTAGAATCTATTGAGTTGTAAGTGATCTGAACGTTTCAAGATGATCGCACATTCCTATAGGGGGTAAAACCATGTCCCAAAGGTCATCGGGCCTGGTGTCACTTTAAAGAAGTAGTCCAGTTACACATTTGTGGGCTTATAACTTGGCTTCTGAATGTCCTAGAGAGGTTAGGTTTGTTTTAGTGTAATCCAATCAACAGCCCCTACAACCACAAAAAGGAATGGAGTCATTAGCACTTATGGTTTGTAAATGGCACCCAGAATTATGTTGCACGAAGCACAATTTCACATCATTCTGGGTCCATTTGGTGAAAACAAGGTCCAATCAGGCTGAAACATTACAGGAAGGTAGAATCTATTAAGTTGTAAGTGATCTGAACGTTTCATGATGATAGCACTTCCCTAAGGGGGTCAAACCATGTCCCAAAGGGCACCGGATCTGGTGTCTAAAGAAGTAGTCCAGTTACACATTTGTGGGCTTATAACTTGGCTTCTGAATGCCCTAGAGAGATCAGGTTTGTTTTAGTATACTCCAATCAACAGCCCCTACAACCACAAAAAGGAATGGAGTCATTAGCACTCATGGTTTTTAAATGGCACCCAGAATTATGTTGCACGAAGCACAATTTCACATCATTCTGGGTTCATTTGTGTGAAAACAAAGTCAAATCAGGCTGAAACGTTACAGGAAGGTAGAATCTATTGAGTTGTAAGTGATCTGAACATTTCATGATGATAGCACTTTCCTAAGGCGGTCACACCATGTCCCAAAGGTCACCGGATCTGGTGTCAATTTAAAGAAGTAGTCCAGTTACACATTTGTGGGCTAATAACTTGGCTTCTGAATGTCCTAGAGAGATCAGGTTTGCTTTAGTGTACTCCAATCAACAGCCCCTACAACCACAAAAAGGAATGGAGACATTAGCACTTATGGTTTTTAAATGGCACCCAGAATTATGTTGCACGAAGCACAATTTCACATCATTCTGGGTTCATTTGTGTGAAAACAAGGTCCAATCAGGCTGAAACAATACAGGAAGGTAGAATCTATTGAGTTGTAAGTGATCTGAACGTTTCATGATGATCGCACTTTCCTAAGGGGGTCAAACCATGTCCCAAAGGTCACCGGATCTGGTGTCACTTTAAAGAAGTAGTCCAGTTACACATTTGTGGGCTTATAACTTGGCTTCTGAATGTCCTAGAGAGGTCAGGGTTGTTTTAGTGTACTCCAATCAACAGCCCCTACAACCACAAAAAGCAATGGAGTCATTAGCACTTATGGTTTGTAAATGGCACCCAGAATTATGTTGCACGAAGCACAATTTCACATCATTCTGGGTCCATTTGTGTGAAAACAAAGTCAAATCAGGCTGAAACGTTACAGGAAGGTAGAATATATTGAGTTGTAAGTGATCTGAACATTTCATGATGATAGCACTTTCCTAAGGGGGTCACACCATGTCCCAAAGGTCACCGGATCTGGTGTCAATTTAAAGAAGTAGTCCAGTTACACATTTGTGGGCTTATAACTTGGCTTCTGAATGTCCTAGAGAGATCAGGTTTGTTTTAGTGTACTCCAATCAACAGCCCCTACAACCACAAAAAGGAATGGAGTCATTAGCACTTATGGTTTGTAAATGGCACCCAGAATTATGTTACACGAAGCACAATTTCACATCATTCTGGGTCCATTTGTGTGAAAACAAGGTCCAATAAGGCTGAAACGCTACAAGAAGTTAGAATCTATTGAGTTGTAAGTGATCTGAACGTTTCAAGATGATCGCACATTCCTATAGGGGGTAAAACCATGTCCCAAAGGTCATCGGGCCTGGTGTCACTTTAAAGAACTAGTCCAGTTACACATTTGTGGGCTTATAACTTGGCTTCTGAATGTCCTAGAGAGGTTAGGTTTGTTTTAGTGTACTCCAATCAACAGCCCCTACAACCACAAAAAGGAATGGAGTCATTAGCACTTATGGTTTGTAAATGGCACCCAGAATTATGTTGCACGAAGCACAATTTCACATCATTCTGGGTCCATTTGTGTGAAAACAAGGTCCAATCAGGCTGAAACATTACAGGAAGGTAGAATCTATTAAGTTGTAAGTGATCTGAACGTTTCATGATGATAGCACTTCCCTAAGGGGGTCAAACCATGTCCCAAAGGTCACCGGATCTGGTGTCTAAAGAAGTAGTCCAGTTACACATTTGTGGGCTTATAACTTGGCTTCTGAATGCCCTAGAGAGATCAGGTTTGTTTTAGTATATTCCAATCAACAGCCCCTACAACCACAAAAAGGAATGGAGTCATTAGCACTCATGGTTTTTAAATGGCACCCAGAATTATGTTGCACGAAGCACAATTTCACATCATTATGGGTTCTTTTGTGTGAAAACAAGGTCCAATCAGGCTGAAACGTTACAGGAAGGTAGAATCTATTGAGTTGTAAGTGATCTGAACGTTTCATGATGATAGCACTTTCCTAAGGGGGTCAAACCATGTCCCAAAGGTCACCGGATCTGGTGTCAATTTAAAGAAGTAGTCCAGTTACACATTTGTGGGCTTATAACTTGGCTTCTGAATGTCCTAGAGAGATCAGGTTTGTTTTAGTGTACTCCAATCAACAGCCCCTACAACCACAAAAAGGAATGGAGTCATTAGCACTTATGGTTTGTAAATGGCACCCAGAATTATGTTGCACGAAGCACAATTTCACATCATTCTGGGTTCATTTGTGTGAAAACAAGGTCCAATCAGGCTGAAACGTTACAGGAAGGTAGAATCTATTGAGTTGTAAGTGATCTGAACGTTTCATGATGATAGCACTTTCCTAAGGGGGTCAAACCATGTCCCAAAGGTCACCGGATCTGGTGTCAATTTAAAGAAGTAGTCCAGTTACACATTTGTCGGCTTATAACTTGGCTTCTGAATGTCCTAGAGCGATCAGGTTTGCTTTAGTGTACTCCAATCAACAGCCCCTACAACCACAAAAAGGAATGGAGACATTAGCACTTATGGTTTTTAAATGGCACCCAGAATTATGTTGCACGAAGCACAATTTCACATCATTCTGGGTTCATTTGTGTGAAAACAAGGTCCAATCAGGCTGAAACAATACAGGAAGGTAGAATCTATTGAGTTGTAAGTGATCTGAACGTTTCATGATGATCGCACTTTCCTAAGGGGGTCAAACCATGTCCCAAAGGTCACCGGATCTGGTGTCACTTTAAAGAAGTAGTCCAGTTACACATTTGTGGGCTTATAACTTGGCTTCTGAATGTCCTAGAGAGGTCAGGGTTGTTTTAGTGTACTCCAATCAACAGCCCCTACAACCACAAAAAGCAATGGAGTCATTAGCACTTATGGTTTGTAAATGGCACCCAGAATTATGTTGCACGAAGCACAATTTCACATCATTCTGGGTCCATTTGGTGAAAACAAGGTCCAATCAGGCTGAAACATTACAGGAAGGTAGAATCTATTAAGTTGTAAGTGATCTGAACGTTTCATGATGATAGCACTTCCCTAAGGGGGTCAAACCATGTCCCAAAGGTCACCGGATCTGGTGTCTAAAGAAGTAGTCCAGTTACACATTTGTGGGCTTATAACTTGGCTTCTGAATGCCCTAGAGAGATCAGGTTTGTTTTAGTATACTCCAATCAACAGCCCCTACAACCACAAAAAGGAATGGAGTCATTAGCACTCATGGTTTTTAAATGGCACCCAGAATTATGTTGCACGAAGCACAATTTCACATCATTCTGGGTTCATTTGTGTGAAAACAAGGTCCAATCAGGCTGAAACGTTACAGGAAGGTAGAATCTATTGAGTTGTAAGTGATCTGAACGTTTCATGATGATAGCACTTTCCTAAGGGGGTCAAACCATGTCCCAAAGGTCACCGGATCTGGTGTCAATTTAAAGAAGTAGTCCAGTTACACATTTTTGGGCTTATAACTTGGCTTCTGAATGTCCTAGAGCGATCAGGTTTGCTTTAGTGTACTCCAATCAACAGCCCCTACAACCACAAAAAGGAATGGAGACATTAGCACTTATGGTTTTTAAATGGCACCCAGAATTATGTTGCACAAAGCACAATTTCACATCATTTTGGGTTCATTTGTGTGAAAACAAGGTCCAATCAGGCTGAAACAATACAGGAAGGTAGAATCTATTGAGTTGTAAGTGATCTGAACGTTTCATGATGATCGCACTTTCCTAAGGGGGTCAACCCATGTCCCAAAGGTCACCGGATCTGGTGTCACTTTAAAGAAGTAGTCCAGTTACACATTTGTGGGCTTATAACTTGGCTTCTGAATGTCCTAGAGAGGTCAGGGATGTTTTAGTGTACTCCAATCAACAGCCCCTACAACCACAAAAAGCAATGGAGTCATTAGCACTTATGGTTTGTAAATGGCACCCAGAATTATGTTGCAAGAAGCACAATTTCACATCATTCTGGGTCCATTTGTGTGAAAACAAAGTCAAATCAGGCTGAAACGTTACAGGAAGGTAGAATCTATTGAGTTGTAAGTGATCTGAACATTTCATGATGATAGCACTTTCCTAAGGCGGTCACACCATGTCCCAAAGGTCACCGGATCTGGTGTCAATTTAAAGAAGTAGTCCAGTTACACATTTGTGGGCTAATAACTTGGCTTCTGAATGTCCTAGAGAGATCAGGTTTGCTTTAGTGTACTCCAATCAACAGCCCCTACAACCACAAAAAGGAATGGAGACATTAGCACTTATGGTTTTTAAATGGCACCCAGAATTATGTTGCACGAAGCACAATTTCACATCATTCTGGGTTCATTTGTGTGAAAACAAGGTCCAATCAGGCTGAAACAATACAGGAAGGTAGAATCTATTGAGTTGTAAGTGATCTGAACGTTTCATGATGATCGCACTTTCCTAAGGGGGTCAAACCATGTCCCAAAGGTCACCGGATCTGGTGTCACTTTAAAGAAGTAGTCCAGTTACACATTTGTGGGCTTATAACTTGGCTTCTGAATGTCCTAGAGAGGTCAGGGTTGTTTTAGTGTACTCCAATCAACAGCCCCTACAACCACTAAAAGCAATGGAGTCATTAGCACTTATGGTTTGTAAATGGCACCCAGAATTATGTTGCACGAAGCACAATTTCACATCATTCTGGGTCCATTTGTGTGAAAACAAAGTCAAATCAGGCTGAAACGTTACAGGAAGGTAGAATCTATTGAGTTGTAAGTGATCTGAACATTTCATGATGATAGCACTTTCCTAAGGGGGTCACACCATGTCCCAAAGGTCACCGGATCTGGTGTCAATTTAAAGAAGTAGTCCAGTTACACATTTGTGTGCTTATAACTTGGCTTCTGAATGTCCTAGAGAGATCAGGTTTGTTTTAGTGTACTCCAATCAACAGCCCCTACAACCACAAAAAGGAATGGAGTCATTAGCACTTATGGTTTGTAAATGGCACCCAGAATTATGTTACACGAAGCACAATTTCACATCATTCTGGGTCCATTTGTGTGAAAACAAGGTCCAATAAGGCTGAAACGCTACAAGAAGTTAGAATCTATTGAGTTGTAAGTGATCTGAACGTTTCAAGATGATCGCACATTCCTATAGGGGGTAAAACCATGTCCCAAAGGTCATCGGGCCTGGTGTCACTTTAAAGAACTAGTCCAGTTACACATTTGTGGGCTTATAACTTGGCTTCTGAATGTCCTAGAGAGGTTAGGTTTGTTTTAGTGTACTCCAATCAACAGCCCCTACAACCACAAAAAGGAATGGAGTCATTAGCACTTATGGTTTGTAAATGGCACCCAGAATTATGTTGCACGAAGCACAATTTCACATCATTCTGGGTCCATTTGTGTGAAAACAAGGTCCAATCAGGCTGAAACATTACAGGAAGGTAGAATCTATTAAGTTGTAAGTGATCTGAACGTTTCATGATGATAGCACTTTCCTAAGGGGGTCAAACCATGTCCCAAAGGTCACCGGATCTGGTGTCTAAAGAAGTAGTCCAGTTACACATTTGTGGGCTTATAACTTGGCTTCTGAATGCCCTAGAGAGATCAGGTTTGTTTTAGTATATTCCAATCAACAGCCCCTACAACCACAAAAAGGAATGGAGTCATTAGCACTCATGGTTTTTAAATGGCACCCAGAATTATGTTGCATGAAGCACAATTTCACATCATTATGGGTTCTTTTGTGTGAAAACAAGGTCCAATCAGGCTGAAACGTTACAGGAAGGTAGAATCTATTGCGTTGTAAGTGATCTGAACGTTTCATGATGATAGCACTTTCCTAAGGGGGTCAAACCATGTCCCAAAGGTCACCGGATCTGGTGTCAATTTAAAGAAGTAGTCCAGTTACACATTTGTGGGCTTATAACTTGGCTTCTGAATGTCCTAGAGAGATCAGGTTTGTTTTAGTGTACTCCAATCAACAGCCCCTACAACCACAAAAAGGAATGGAGTCATTAGCACTTATGGTTTGTAAATGGCACCCAGAATTATGTTGCACGAAGCACAATTTCACATCATTCTGGGTCCATTTGTGTGAAAACAAGGTCCAATCAGGCTGAAACATTACAGGAAGGTAGAATCTATTAAGTTGTAAGTGATCTGAACGTTTCATGATGATAGCACTTCCCTAAGGGGGTCAAACCATGTCCCAAAGGTCACCGGATCTGGTGTCTAAAGAAGTAGTCCAGTTACACATTTGTGGGCTTATAACTTGGCTTCTGAATGCCCTAGAGAGATCAGGTTTGTTTTAGTATACTCCAATCAACAGCCCCTACAACCACAAAAAGGAATGGAGTCATTAGCACTCATGGTTTTTAAATGGCACCCAGAATTATGTTGCACGAAGCACAATTTCACATCATTCTGGGTTCATTTGTGTGAAAACAAGGTCCAATCAGGCTGAAACGTTACAGGAAGGTAGAATCTATTGAGTTGTAAGTGATCTGAACGTTTCATGATGATAGCACTTTCCTAAGGGGGTCAAACCATGTCCCAAAGGTCACCGGATCTGGTGTCAATTTAAAGAAGTAGTCCAGTTACACATTTGTGGGCTTATATCTTGGCTTCTGAATGTCCTAGAGCGATCAGGTTTCCTTTAGTGTACTCCAATCAACAGCCCCTACAACCACAAAAAGGAATGGAGACATTAGCACTTATGGTTTTTAAATGGCACCCAGAATTATGTTGCACGAAGCACAATTTCACATCATTCTGGGTTCATGTGTGTGAAAACAAGGTCCAATCAGGCTGAAACAATACAGGAAGGTAGAATCTATTGAGTTGTAAGTGATCTGAACGTTTCATGATGATCGCACTTTCCTAAGGGGGTCAAACCATGTCCCAAAGGTCACCGGATCTGGTGTCACTTTAAAGAAGTAGTCCAGTTACACATTTGTGGGCTTATAACTTGGCTTCTGAATGTCCTAGAGAGGTCAGGGTTGTTTTAGTGTACTCCATCAACAGCCCCTACAACCACAAAAAGCAATGGAGTCATTAGCACTTATGGTTTGTAAATGGCACCCAGAATTATGTTGCACGAAGCACAATTTCACATCATTCTGGGTCCATTTGTGTGAAAACAAAGTCAAATCAGGCTGAAACGTTACAGGAAGGTAGAATCTATTGAGTTGTAAGTGATCTGAACATTTCATGATGATAGCACTTTCCTAAGGGGGTCACACCATGTCCCAAAGGTCACCGGATCTGGTGTCAATTTAAAGAAGTAGTCCAGTTACACACTTGTGGGCTAATAACTTGGCTTCTGAATGTCCTAGAGAGATCAGGTTTGTTTTAGTGTACTCCAATCAACAGCCCCTACAACCACAAAAAGGAATGGAGTCATTAGCACTTATGGTTTTTAAATGGCAGCCAGAATTATGTTGCACAAAGCACAATTTCACATCATTCTGGGTTCATTTGTGTGAAAACAAGGTCAAATCAGGCTGAAACGTTACAGGAAGGTAGAATCTACTGAGTTGTAAGTGATCTGAACGTTTCATGATGATAGCACTTTCCTAAGGGGGTCAAACCATGTGTCAAAGATCACCGGATCTGGTGTCAATTTAAAGAAGTAGTCCAGTTACACATTTGTGGGCTTATAACTTGGCTTCTGAATGTCCTAGAGAGATCAGGTTTGTTTTAGTGTACTCCAATCAACAGCCCCTACAACCACAAAAAGGAATGGAGTCATTAGCACTTATGGTTTGTAAATGGCACCCAGAATTATGTTACACGAAGCACAATTTCACGTCATTCTGGGTCCATTTGTGTGAAAACAAGGTCCAATAAGGCTGAAACGCTACAAGAAGGTAGAATCTATTGAGTTATAAGTGATCTGAACGTTTCAAGATGATCGCACATTCCTATAGGGGGTAAAACCATGTCCCAAAGGTCACCGGGCCTGGTGTCACTTTAAAGATGTAGTCCAGTTACACCTTTGTGGGCTTATAACTTGGCTTCTGAATGTCCTAGAGAGGTTAGGTTTGTTTTAGTGTACTCCAATCAACAGCCCCTACCACCACAAAAAGGAATGGAGTCATTAGCACTTGTGGTTTGTAAATGGCACCCAGAATTATGTTGCACGAAGCACAATTTCACATCATTCTGGGTTCATTTGTGTGAAAACAAGGTCCAATCAGGCTGAAACGTTACAGGAAGGTAGAATCTATTGAGTTGTAAGTGATCTGAACCTTTTAATGATGATAGCACTTTCCTAAGGGGGTCAAACCATGTCCCAAAGGTCACCGGATCTGGTGTCAATTTAAAGAAGTAGTCCAGTTACACATTTGTGGGCTTATAACTTGGCTTCTGAATGTCCTAGAGAGGTTAGGTTTGTTTTAGTGTACTCCAATCAACAGCCCCTACAACCACAAAAAGGAATGGAGACATTAGCACTTATGGTTTTTAAATGGCACCCAGAATTATGTTGCACGAAGCACAATTTCACATCATTCTGGGTTCATTTGTGTGAAAACAAGGTCCAATATGGCTGAAACAATACAGGAAGGTAGAATCTATTGAGTTGTAAGTGATCTGAACGTTTCATGATGATAGCACTTCCCTAAGGGGGTCAAACCATGTCCCAAAGGTCACCGGATCTGGTGTCTAAAGAAGTAGTCCAGTTACACATTTGTGGGCTTATAACTTGGCTTCTGAATGCCCTAGAGAGATCAGGTTTGTTTTAGTATACTCCAATCAACAGCCCCTACAACCACAAAAAGGAATGGAGTCATTAGCACTTATGGTTTTTAAATGGCATCCAGAATTATGTTGCACGAAGCATAATTTCACATCATTCTGGGTTCATTTGTGTGAAAACAAGGTCCAATCAGGCTGAAACGTTACAGGAAGGTAGAATCTATTGAGTTGTAAGTGAGCTGAACGTTTCATGATGATAGCACTTTCCTAAGGGGGTCAAACCATGTCCCAAAGGTCACCGGATCTGGTGTCAATTTAAAGAAGTAGTCCAGTTACACATTTGTGGGCTTATAACTTGGCTTCTGAATGTCCTAGAGCGATCAGGTTTGCTTTAGTGTACTCCAATCAACAGCCCCTACAACCACAAAAAGGAATGGAGTCATTAGCACTTATGGTTTGTAAATGGCACCCAAAATTATGTTGCACGAAGCACAATTTCACATCATTCTGGGTCCATTTGTGTGAAAACAAGGTCCAATCAGGCTGAAACATTACAGTAAGGTAGAATCTATTAAGTTGTAAGTGATCTGAACGTTTCATGATGATAGCACTTCCCTAAGGGGGTCAAACCATGTCCCAAAGGTCACCGGATCTGGTGTTTAAAGAAGTACTCCAGTTACACATTTGTGGGCTTATAACTTGGCTTCTGAATGACCTAGAGAGATCAGGTTTGTTTTAGTATACTCCAATCAACAGCCCCTACAACCACAAAAAGGAATGGAGTCATTAGCACTCATGGTTTTTAAATGGCACCCAGAATTATGTTGCACGAAGCACAATTTCACATCATTCTGGGTTCATTTGTGTGAAAACAAGGTCCAATCAGGCTGAAACGTTACAGGAAGGTAGAATCTATTGAGTTGTAAGTGATCTGAACGTTTCATGATGATAGCACTTTCCTAAGGGGGTCAAACCATGTCCCAAAGGTCACCGGATCTGGTGTCAATTTAAAGAAGTAGTCCAGTTACACATTTGTTGGCTTATAACTTGGCTTCTGAATGTCCTAGAGCGATCAGGTTTGCTTTAGTGTACTCCAATCAACAGCCCCTACAACCACAAAAAGGAATGGAGACATTAGCACTTATGGTTTTTAAATGGCACCCAGAATTATGTTGCACGAAGCACAATTTCACATCATTCTGGGTTCATTTGTGTGAAAACAAGGTCCAATCAGGCTGAAACAATACAGGTAGGTAGAATCTATTGAGTTGTAAGTGATCTGAACGTTTCATGATGATCGCACTTTCCTAAGGGGGTCAAACCATGTCCCAAAGGTCACCGGATCTGGTGTCACTTTAAAGAAGTAGTCCAGTTACACATTTGTGGGCTTATAACTTGGCTTCTGAATGTCCTAGAGAGGTCAGGGTTGTTTTAGTGTACTCCAATCAACAGCCCCTACAACCACAAAAAGCAATGGAGTCATTAGCACTTATGGTTTGTAAATGGCACCCAGAATTATGTTGCACGAAGCACAATTTCACATCATTCTGGGTCCATTTGTGTGAAAACAAGGTCCAGTAAGGCTGAAACGCTACAAGAAGTTAGAATCTATTGAGTTGTAAGTGATCTGAACGTTTCAAGATGATCGCACATTCCTATAGGGGGTAAAACCATGTCCCAAAGGTCATCGGGCCTGGTGTCACTTTAAAGAAGTAGTCCAGTTACACATTTGTGGGCTTATAACTTGGCTTCTGAATGTCCTAGAGAGGTTAGGTTTGTTTTAGTGTAATCCAATCAACAGCCCCTACAACCACAAAAAGGAATGGAGTCATTAGCACTTATGGTTTGTAAATGGCACCCAGAATTATGTTGCACGAAGCACAATTTCACATCATTCTGGGTCCATTTGGTGAAAACAAGGTCCAATCAGGCTGAAACATTACAGGAAGGTAGAATCTATTAAGTTGTAAGTGATCTGAACGTTTCATGATGATAGCACTTCCCTAAGGGGGTCAAACCATGTCCCAAAGGTCACCGGATCTGGTGTCTAAAGAAGTAGTCCAGTTACACATTTGTGGGCTTATAACTTGGCTTCTGAATGCCCTAGAGAGATCAGGTTTGTTTTAGTATACTCCAATCAACAGCCCCTACAACCACAAAAAGGAATGGAGTCATTAGCACTCATGGTTTTTAAATGGCACCCAGAATTATGTTGCACGAAGCACAATTTCACATCATTCTGGGTTCATTTGTGTGAAAACAAGGTCCAATCAGGCTGAAACGTTACAGGAAGGTAGAATCTATTGAGTTGTAAGTGATCTGAACGTTTCATGATGATAGCACTTTCCTAAGGGGGTCAAACCATGTCCCAAAGGTCACCGGATCTGGTGTCAATTTAAAGAAGTAGTCCAGTTACACATTTTTGGGCTTATAACTTGGCTTCTGAATGTCCTAGAGCGATCAGGTTTGCTTTAGTGTACTCCAATCAACAGCCCCTACAACCACAAAAAGGAATGGAGACATTAGCACTTATGGTTTTTAAATGGCACCCAGAATTATGTTGCACGAAGCACAATTTCACATCATTCTGGGTTCATTTGTGTGAAAACAAGGTCCAATCAGGCTGAAACAATACAGGAAGGTAGAATCTATTGAGTTGTAAGTGATCTGAACGTTTCATGATGATCGCACTTTCCTAAGGGGGTCAAACCATGTCCCAAAGGTCACCGGATCTGGTGTCACTTTAAAGAAGTAGTCCAGTTACACATTTGTGGGCTTATAACTTGGCTTCTGAATGTCCTAGAGAGGTCAGGGTTGTTTTAGTGTACTCCAATCAACAGCCCCTACAACCACAAAAAGCAATGGAGTCATTAGCACTTATGGTTTGTAAATGGCACCCAGAATTATGTTGCACGAAGCACAATTTCACATCATTCTGGGTCCATTTGTGTGAAAACAAAGTCAAATCAGGCTGAAACGTTACAGGAAGGTAGAATCTATTGAGTTGTAAGTGATCTGAACATTTCATGATGATAGCACTTTCCTAAGGCGGTCACACCATGTCCCAAAGGTCACCGGATCTGGTGTCAATTTAAAGAAGTAGTCCAGTTACACATTTGTGGGCTAATAACTTGGCTTCTGAATGTCCTAGAGAGATCAGGTTTGTTTTAGTGTACTCCAATCAACAGCCCCTACAACCACAAAAAGGAATGGAGTCATTAGCACTTATGGTTTTTAAATGGCACCCAGAATTATGTTGCACAAAGCACAATTTCACATCATTCTGGGTTCATTTGTGTGAAAACAAGGTCAAATCAGGCTGAAACGTTACAGGAAGGTAGAATCTACTGAGTTGTAAGTGATCTGAACGTTTCATGATGATAGCACTTTCCTAAGGGGGTCAAACCATGTGTCAAAGATCACCGGATCTGGTGTCAATTTAAAGAAGTAGTCCAGTTACACATTTGTGGGCTTATAGCTTGGCTTCTGAATGTCCGAGAGAGATCAGGTTTGTTTTAGTGTACTCCAATCAACAGCCCCTACAACCACAAAAAGGAATGGAGTCATTAGCACTTATGGTTTGTAAATGGCACCCAGAATTATGTTGCACGAAGCACAATTTCACATCATTCTGGGTTCATTTGTGTGAAAACAAGGTCCAATCAGGCTGAAACGTTACAGGAAGGTAGAATCTATTGAGTTGTAAGTGATCTGAACGTTTCATGATGATAGCACTTTCCTAAGGGGGTCAAACCATGTCCCAAAGGTCACCGGATCTGGTGTCAATTTAAAGAAGTAGTCCAGTTACACATTTGTGGGCTTATAACTTGGCTTCTGAATGTCCTAGAGAGGTTAGGTTTGTTTTAGTGTACTCCAATCAACAGCCCCTACAACCACAAAAAGGAATGGAGACATTAGCACTTATGGTTTTTAAATGGCACCCAGAATTATGTTGCACGAAGCACAATTTCACATCATTCTGGGTTCATTTGTGTGAAAACAAGGTCCAATCAGGCTGAAACGTTACAGGAAGGTAGAATCTATTGAGTTGTAAGTGATCTGAACGTTTCATGATGATAGCACTTTCCTAAGGGGGTCAAACCATGTCCCAAAGGTCACCGGATCTGGTGTCAATTTAAAGAAGTAGTCCAGTTACACATTTGTGGGCTTATAACTTGGCTTCTGAATGTCCTAGAGAGGTTAGGTTTGTTTTAGTGTACTCCAATCAACAGCCCCTACAACCACAAAAAGGAATGGAGACATTAGCACTTATGCTTTTTAAATGGCACCCAGAATTATGTTGCACGAAGCACAATTTCACATCATTCTGGGTTCATTTGTGTGAAAACAAGGTCCAATCAGGCTGAAACAATACAGGAAGGTAGAATCTATTGAGTTGTAAGTGATCTGAACGTTTCATGATGATAGCACTTCCCTAAGGGGGTCAAACCATGTCCCAAAGGTCACCGGATCGGGTGTCTAAAGAAGTAGTCCAGTTACACATTTGTGGGCTTATAACTTGGCTTCTGAATGCCCTAGAGAGATCAGGTTTGTTTTAGTATACTCCAATCAACAGCCCCTACAACCACAAAAAGGAATGGAGTCATTAGCACTTATGGTTTTTAAATGGCATCCAGAATTATGTTGCACGAAGCATAATTTCACATCATTCTGGGTTCATTTGTGTGAAAACAAGGTCCAGTCAGGCTGAAACATTACAGTAAGGTAGAATCTATTAAGTTGTAAGTGATCTGAACGTTTCATGATGATAGCACTTCCCTAAGGGGGTCAAACCATGTCCCAAAGGTCACCGGATCTGGTGTTTAAAGAAGTAGTCCAGTTACACATTTGTGGGCTTATAACTTGGCTTCTGAATGCCCTAGAGAGATCAGGTTTGTTTTAGTATACTCCAATCAACAGCCCCTACAACCACAAAAAGGAATGGAGTCATTAGCACTCATGGTTTTTAAATGGCACCCAGAATTATGTTGCACGAAGCACAATTTCACATCATTCTGGGTTCATTTGTGTGAAAACAAGGTCCAATCAGGCTGAAACGTTACAGGAAGGTAGAATCTATTGAGTTGTAAGTGATCTGAACGTTTCATGATGATAGCACTTTCCTAAGGGGGTCAAACCATGTCCCAAAGGTCACCGGATCAGGTGTCAATTTAAAGAAGTAGTCCAGTTACACATTTGTGGGCTTATAACTTGGCTTCTGAATGTCCTAGAGCGATCAGGTTTGCTTTAGTGTACTCCAATCAACAGCCCCTACAACCACAAAAAGGAATGGAGACATTAGCACTTATGGTTTTTAAATGGCACCCAGAATTATGTTGCACGAAGCACAATTTCACATCATTCTGGGTTCATTTGTGTGAAAACAAGGTCCAATCAGGCTGAAACAATACAGGAAGGTAGAATCTATTGAGTTGTAAGTGATCTGAACGTTTCATGATGATCGCACTTTCCTAAGGGGGTCAAACCATGTCCCAAAGGTCACTGGATCTGGTGTCACTTTAAAGAAGTAGTCCAGTTACACATTTGTGGGCTTATAACTTGGCTTCTGAATGTCCTAGAGAGGTCAGGGTTGTTTTAGTGTACTCCAATCAACAGCCCCTACAACCACAAAAAGCAATGGAGTCATTAGCACTTATGGTTTGTAAATGGCACCCAGAATTATGTTGCACGAAGCACAATTTCACATCATTCTGGGTCCATTTGTGTGAAAACAAAGTCAAATCAGGCTGAAACGTTACAGGTAGGTAGAATCTATTGAGTTGTAAGTGATCTGAACATTTCATGATGATAGCACTTTCCTAAGGGGGTCACACCATGTCCCAAAGGTCACCGGATCTGGTGTCAATTTAAAGAAGTAGTCCAGTTACACATTTGTGGGCTTATAACTTGGCTTCTGAATGTCCTAGAGAGATCAGGTTTGTTTTAGTGTACTCCAATCAACAGCCCCTACAACCACAAAAAGGAATGGAGTCATTAGCACTTATGGTTTGTAAATGGCACCCAGAATTATGTTACACGAAGCACAATTTCACATCATTCTGGGTCCATTTGTGTGAAAACAAGGTCCAATAAGGCTGAAACGCTACAAGAAGTTAGAATCTATTGAGTTGTAAGTGATCTGAACGTTTCAAGATGATCGCACATTCCTATAGGGGGTAAAACTATGTCCCAAAGGTCATCGGGCCTGGTGTCACTTTAAAGAACTAGTCCAGTTACACATTTGTGGGCTTATAACTTGGCTTCTGAATGTCCTAGAGAGGTTAGGTTTGTTTTAGTGTACTCCAATCAACAGCCCCTACAACCACAAAAAGGAATGGAGTCATTAGCACTTATGGTTTGTAAATGGCACCCAGAATTATGTTGCACGAAGCACAATTTCACATCATTCTGGGTCCATTTGTGTGAAAACAAGGTCCAATCAGGCTGAAACATTACAGGAAGGTAGAATCTATTAAGTTGTAAGTGATCTGAACGTTTCATGATGATAGCACTTCCCTAAGGGGGTCAAACCATGTCCCAAAGGTCACCGGATCTGGTGTCTAAAGAAGTAGTCCAGTTACACATTTGTGGGCTTATAACTTGGCTTCTGAATGCCCTAGAGAGATCAGGTTTGTTTTAGTATACTCCAATCAACAGCCCCTACAACCACAAAAAGGAATGGAGTCATTAGCACTCATGGTTTTTAAATGGCACCCAGAATTATGTTGCACGAAGCACAATTTCACATCATTCTGGGTTCATTTGTGTGAAAACAAGGTCCAATCAGGCTGAAACGTTACAGGAAGGTAGAATCTATTGAGTTGTAAGTGATCTGAACGTTTCATGATGATAGCACTTTCCTAAGGGGGTCAAACCATGTCCCAAAGGTCACCGGATCTGGTGTCAATTTAAAGAAGTAGTCCAGTTACACATTTGTGGGCTTATAACTTGGCTTCTGAATGTCCTAGAGAGATCAGGTTTGTTTTAGTGTACTCCAATCAACAGCCCCTACAACCACAAAAAGGAATGGAGTCATTAGCACTTATGGTTTGTAAATGGCACCCAGAATTATGTTGCACGAAGCACAATTTCACATCATTCTGGGTCCATTTGTGTGAAAACAAGGTCCAATCAGGCTGAAACATTACAGGAAGGTAGAATCTATTAAGTTGTAAGTGATCTGAACGTTTCATGATGATAGCACTTCCCTAAGGGGGTCAAACCATGTCCCAAAGGTCACCGGATCTGGTGTCTAAAGAAGTAGTCCAGTTACACATTTGTGGGCTTATAACTTGGCTTCTGAATGCCCTAGAGAGATCAGGTTTGTTTTAGTATACTCCAATCAACAGCCCCTACAACCACAAAAAGGAATGGAGTCATTAGCACTCATGGTTTTTAAATGGCACCCAGAATTATGTTGCACGAAGCACAATTTCACATCATTCTGGGTTCATTTGTGTGAAAACAAGGTCCAATCAGGCTGAAACGTTACAGGAAGGTAGAATCTATTGAGTTGTAAGTGATCTGAACGTTTCATGATGATAGCACTTTCCTAAGGGGGTCAAACCATGTCCCAAAGGTCACCGGATCTGGTGTCAATTTAAAGAAGTAGTCCAGTTACACATTTGTGGGCTTATAACTTGGCTTCTGAATGTCCTAGAGCGATCAGGTTTGCTTTAGTGTACTCCAATCAACAGCCGCTACAACCACAAAAAGGAATGGAGACATTAGCACTTATGGTTTTT
Source organism: Nothobranchius furzeri (assembly GCF_043380555.1). Lineage (NCBI taxonomy): Eukaryota > Metazoa > Chordata > Actinopteri > Cyprinodontiformes > Nothobranchiidae > Nothobranchius > Nothobranchius furzeri. The sequence goes on from NC_091743.1 coordinate 36,155,716, forward strand.
AAATGGCACCCAGAATTATGTTGCACGAAGCACAATTTCACATCATTCTGGGTTCATGTGTGTGAAAACAAGGTCCAATCAGGCTGAAACAATACAGGAAGGTAGAATCTATTGAGTTGTAAGTGATCTGAACGTTTCATGATGATCGCACTTTCCTAAGGGGGTCAAACCATGTCCCAAAGGTCACCGGATCTGGTGTCACTTTAAAGAAGTAGTCCAGTTACACATTTGTGGGCTTATAACTTGGCTTCTGAATGTCCTAGAGAGGTCAGGGTTGTTTTAGTGTACTCCATCAACAGCCCCTACAACCACAAAAAGCAATGGAGTCATTAGCACTTATGGTTTGTAAATGGCACCCAGAATTATGTTGCACGAAGCACAATTTCACATCATTCTGGGTTCATTTGTGTGAAAACAAGGTCCAATCAGGCTGAAACGTTACAGGAAGGTAGAATCTACTGAGTTGTAAGTGATCTGAACGTTTCATGATGATAGCACTTTCCTAAGGGGGTCAAACCATGTCCCATAGATCACCGGATCTGGTGTCAATTTAAAGAAGTAGTCCAGTTACACATTTGTGGGCTAATAACTTGGCTTCTGAATGTCCTAGAGAGATCAGGTTTGTTTTAGTGTACTCCAATCAACAGCCCCTACAACCACAAAAAGGAATGGAGTCATTAGCACTTATGGTTTTTAAATGGCACCCAGAATTATGTTGCACAAAGCACAATTTCACATCATTCTGGGTTCATTTGTGTGAAAACAAGGTCAAATCAGGCTGAAACGTTACAGGAAGGTAGAATCTACTGAGTTGTAAGTGATCTGAACGTTTCATGATGATAGCACTTTCCTAAGGGGGTCAAACCATGTGTCAAAGATCACCGGATCTGGTGTCAATTTAAAGAAGTAGTCCAGTTACACATTTGTGGGCTTATAGCTTGGCTTCTGAATGTCCGAGAGAGATCAGGTTTGTTTTAGTGTACTCCAATCAACAGCCCCTACAACCACAAAAAGGAATGGAGTCATTAGCACTTATGGTTTGTAAATGGCACCCAGAATTATGTTGCACGAAGCACAATTTCACATCATTCTGGGTTCATTTGTGTGAAAACAAGGTCCAATCAGGCTGAAACGTTACAGGAAGGTAGAATCTATTGAGTTGTAAGTGATCTGAACGTTTCATGATGATAGCACTTTCCTAAGGGGGTCAAACCATGTCCCAAAGGTCACCAGATCTGGTGTCAATTTAAAGAAGTAGTCCAGTTACACATTTGTGGGCTTATAACTTGGCTTCTGAATGTCCTAGAGAGGTTAGGTTTGTTTTAGTGTACTCCAATCAACAGCCCCTACAACCACAAAAAGGAATGGAGACATTAGCACTTATGGTTTTTAAATGGCACCCAGAATTATGTTGCACGAAGCACAATTTCACATCATTCTGGGTTCATTTGTGTGAAAACAAGGTCCAATCAGGCTGAAACGTTACAGGAAGGTAGAATCTATTGAGTTGTAAGTGATCTGAACGTTTCATGATGATAGCACTTTCCTAAGGGGGTCAAACCATGTCCCAAAGGTCACCGGATCTGGTGTCAATTTAAAGAAGTAGTCCAGTTACACATTTGTGGGCTTATAACTTGGCTTCTGAATGTCCTAGAGAGGTTAGGTTTGTTTTAGTGTACTCCAATCAACAGCCCCTACAACCACAAAAAGGAATGGAGACATTAGCACTTATGCTTTTTAAATGGCACCCAGAATTATGTTGCACGAAGCACAATTTCACATCATTCTGGGTTCATTTGTGTGAAAACAAGGTCCAATCAGGCTGAAACAATACAGGAAGGTAGAATCTATTGAGTTGTAAGTGATCTGAACGTTTCATGATGATAGCACTTCCCTAAGGGGGTCAAACCATGTCCCAAAGGTCACCGGATCGGGTGTCTAAAGAAGTAGTCCAGTTACACATTTGTGGGCTTATAACTTGGCTTCTGAATGCCCTAGAGAGATCAGGTTTGTTTTAGTATACTCCAATCAACAGCCCCTACAACCACAAAAAGGAATGGAGTCATTAGCACTTATGGTTTTTAAATGGCATCCAGAATTATGTTGCACGAAGCATAATTTCACATCATTCTGGGTTCATTTGTGTGAAAACAAGGTCCAGTCAGGCTGAAACATTACAGTAAGGTAGAATCTATTAAGTTGTAAGTGATCTGAACGTTTCATGATGATAGCACTTCCCTAAGGGGGTCAAACCATGTCCCAAAGGTCACCGGATCTGGTGTTTAAAGAAGTAGTCCAGTTACACATTTGTGGGCTTATAACTTGGCTTCTGAATGCCCTAGAGAGATCAGGTTTGTTTTAGTATACTCCAATCAACAGCCCCTACAACCACAAAAAGGAATGGAGTCATTAGCACTCATGGTTTTTAAATGGCACCCAGAATTATGTTGCACGAAGCACAATTTCACATCATTCTGGGTTCATTTGTGTGAAAACAAGGTCAAATCAGGCTGAAACGTTACAGGAAGGTAGAATCTATTGAGTTGTAAGTGATCTGAACGTTTCATGATGATAGCACTTTCCTAAGGGGGTCAAACCATGTCCCAAAGGTCACCGGATCAGGTGTCAATTTAAAGAAGTAGTCCAGTTACACATTTGTGGGCTTATAACTTGGCTTCTGAATGTCCTAGAGCGATCAGGTTTGCTTTAGTGTACTCCAATCAACAGCCCCTACAACCACAAAAAGGAATGGAGACATTAGCACTTATGGTTTTTAAATGGCACCCAGAATTATGTTGCACGAAGCACAATTTCACATCATTCTGGGTTCATTTGTGTGAAAACAAGGTCCAATCAGGCTGAAACAATACAGGAAGGTAGAATCTATTGAGTTGTAAGTGATCTGAACGTTTCATGATGATCGCACTTTCCTAAGGGGGTCAAACCATGTCCCAAAGGTCACTGGATCTGGTGTCACTTTAAAGAAGTAGTCCAGTTACACATTTGTGGGCTTATAACTTGGCTTCTGAATGTCCTAGAGAGGTCAGGGTTGTTTTAGTGTACTCCAATCAACAGCCCCTACAACCACAAAAAGCAATGGAGTCATTAGCACTTATGGTTTGTAAATGGCACCCAGAATTATGTTGCACGAAGCACAATTTCACATCATTCTGGGTCCATTTGTGTGAAAACAAAGTCAAATCAGGCTGAAACGTTACAGGTAGGTAGAATCTATTGAGTTGTAAGTGATCTGAACATTTCATGATGATAGCACTTTCCTAAGGGGGTCACACCATGTCCCAAAGGTCACCGGATCTGGTGTCAATTTAAAGAAGTAGTCCAGTTACACATTTGTGGGCTTATAACTTGGCTTCTGAATGTCCTAGAGAGATCAGGTTTGTTTTAGTGTACTCCAATCAACAGCCCCTACAACCACAAAAAGGAATGGAGTCATTAGCACTTATGGTTTGTAAATGGCACCCAGAATTATGTTACACGAAGCACAATTTCACATCATTCTGGGTCCATTTGTGTGAAAACAAGGTCCAATAAGGCTGAAACGCTACAAGAAGTTAGAATCTATTGAGTTGTAAGTGATCTGAACGTTTCAAGATGATCGCACATTCCTATAGGGGGTAAAACTATGTCCCAAAGGTCATCGGGCCTGGTGTCACTTTAAAGAACTAGTCCAGTTACACATTTGTGGGCTTATAACTTGGCTTCTGAATGTCCTAGAGAGGTTAGGTTTGTTTTAGTGTACTCCAATCAACAGCCCCTACAACCACAAAAAGGAATGGAGTCATTAGCACTTATGGTTTGTAAATGGCACCCAGAATTATGTTGCACGAAGCACAATTTCACATCATTCTGGGTCCATTTGTGTGAAAACAAGGTCCAATCAGGCTGAAACATTACAGGAAGGTAGAATCTATTAAGTTGTAAGTGATCTGAACGTTTCATGATGATAGCACTTCCCTAAGGGGGTCAAACCATGTCCCAAAGGTCACCGGATCTGGTGTCTAAAGAAGTAGTCCAGTTACACATTTGTGGGCTTATAACTTGGCTTCTGAATGCCCTAGAGAGATCAGGTTTGTTTTAGTATACTCCAATCAACAGCCCCTACAACCACAAAAAGGAATGGAGTCATTAGCACTCATGGTTTTTAAATGGCACCCAGAATTATGTTGCACGAAGCACAATTTCACATCATTCTGGGTTCATTTGTGTGAAAACAAGGTCCAATCAGGCTGAAACGTTACAGGAAGGTAGAATCTATTGAGTTGTAAGTGATCTGAACGTTTCATGATGATAGCACTTTCCTAAGGGGGTCAAACCATGTCCCAAAGGTCACCGGATCTGGTGTCAATTTAAAGAAGTAGTCCAGTTACACATTTGTGGGCTTATAACTTGGCTTCTGAATGTCCTAGAGAGATCAGGTTTGTTTTAGTGTACTCCAATCAACAGCCCCTACAACCACAAAAAGGAATGGAGTCATTAGCACTTATGGTTTGTAAATTGCACCCAGAATTATGTTGCACGAAGCACAATTTCACATCATTCTGGGTCCATTTGTGTGAAAACAAGGTCCAATCAGGCTGAAACATTACAGGAAGGTAGAATCTATTAAGTTGTAAGTGATCTGAACGTTTCATGATGATAGCACTTCCCTAAGGGGGTCAAACCATGTCCCAAAGGTCACCGGATCTGGTGTCTAAAGAAGTAGTCCAGTTACACATTTGTGGGCTTATAACTTGGCTTCTGAATGCCCTAGAGAGATCAGGTTTGTTTTAGTATACTCCAATCAACAGCCCCTACAACCACAAAAAGGAATGGAGTCATTAGCACTCATGGTTTTTAAATGGCACCCAGAATTATGTTGCACGAAGCACAATTTCACATCATTCTGGGTTCATTTGTGTGAAAACAAGGTCCAATCAGGCTGAAACGTTACAGGAAGGTAGAATCTATTGAGTTGTAAGTGATCTGAACGTTTCATGATGATAGCACTTTCCTAAGGGGGTCAAACCATGTCCCAAAGGTCACCGGATCTGGTGTCAATTTAAAGAAGTAGTCCAGTTACACATTTGTGGGCTTATAACTTGGCTTCTGAATGTCCTAGAGCGATCAGGTTTGCTTTAGTGTACTCCAATCAACAGCCGCTACAACCACAAAAAGGAATGGAGACATTAGCACTTATCGTTTTTAAATGGCACCCAGAATTATGTTGCACGAAGCACAATTTCACATCATTCTGGGTTCATGTGTGTGAAAACAAGGTCCAATCAGGCTGAAACAATACAGGAAGGTAGAATCTATTGAGTTGTAAGTGATCTGAACGTTTCATGATGATCGCACTTTCCTAAGGGGGTCAAACCATGTCCCAAAGGTCACCGGATCTGGTGTCACTTTAAAGAAGTAGTCCAGTTACACATTTGTGGGCTTATAACTTGGCTTCTGAATGTCCTAGAGAGGTCAGGGTTGTTTTAGTGTACTCCATCAACAGCCCCTACAACCACAAAAAGCAATGGAGTCATTAGCACTTATGGTTTGTAAATGGCACCCAGAATTATGTTGCACGAAGCACAATTTCACATCATTCTGGGTCCATTTGTGTGAAAACAAAGTCAAATCAGGCTGAAACGTTACAGGAAGGTAGAATCTATTGAGTTGTAAGTGATCTGAACATTTCATGATGATAGCACTTTCCTAAGGGGGTCACACCATGTCCCAAAGGTCACCGGATCTGGTGTCAATTTAAAGAAGTAGTCCAGTTACACATTTGTGGGCTAATAACTTGGCTTCTGAATGTCCTAGAGAGATCAGGTTTGTTTTAGTGTACTCCAATCAACAGCCCCTACAACCACAAAAAGGAATGGAGTCATTAGCACTTCTCGTCTCGTCTTCCTCCGCTTATCCGGGTCCGGGTCGCGGGGGCAGCATCCCAACTAGGGAGCTCCAGGCCGTCCTCTCCCCGGCCTTGTCCACCAGCTCCTCCGGCAGGACCCCAAGGCGTTCCCGGACCAGATTGGAGATGTAACTTCTCCAACGTGTCCTGGGTCGACCCGGGGGCCTTCTGCCGGCAGGACATGCCCGAAACACCTCCCCAGGGAGGCGTCCAGGAGGCATCCTGACCAGATGCCCAAACCACCTCAACTGGCTCCTTTCGATCCGGAGGAGCAGCGGTTCTACTCCAAGTCCCTCCCGAATGTCCGAGCTCCTCACCCAATCTCTAAGGCTGAGCCCGGCCACCCTACGGAGGAAACTCATTTCGGCCGCTTGTATCCGCGATCTCGTTCTTTCGGTCATTACCCAAAGCTCATGACCATAGGTGAGGATTGGGACGTAGATCGACCGGTAAATCGAGAGCCTGGCTTTCTGGCTCAGCTCCCTCTTCCCCACGACAGATCGGCTCGGCGTCCGCATCACTGCAGACGCCGAACCAATCCGCCTGTCGATCTCCCGATCCCTCCTACCCTCACTCGTGAACAAGACCCCGAGATACTTAAACTCCTCCACTTGAGGTAGGACCTCTCCCCCGACCCGGAGGTGGCAAGCCACCCTTTTCCGGTCGAGAACCATGGTCTCAGATTTGGAGGTGCTGATCCTCATCCCAGCCGCTTCACATTCGGCCGCGAACCTACCCAGCAAGAGCTGAAGGTCAGAGCTGGATGAAGCTAGGAGGACCACATCATCCGCAAAAAGCAGAGACGAGATTCTCCTGCCACCAAACTCGACACACTCCACACCACGGCTGCGTCTAGAAATTCTGTCCATAAATGTGATGAACAGAACCGGTGACAAAGGGCAGCCCTGGCGGAGTCCAACCCTCACTGGGAACAGGTCCGACTTACTACCGGCTATGCGGACCAAACTCACGCTCCTCTGGTAAAGGGACTGAATGGCCCTTAACAGAAAGCCACCCACCCCATACTCCTGGAGCGTCCCCCACAGGGTGCCCCTGGGGACACGGTCATAAGCCTTCTCCAAATCCACAAAGCACATGTGGATTGGTTGGGCAAACTCCCATGCCCCCTCCATCACCCTTGCAAGGGTATAGAGCTGGTCCACAGTTCCACGGCCAGGACGAAAACCACATTGCTCCTCCTCTATCTGAGATTCAACTATCGATCGGACCCTCCTCTCCAGTACCTTGGAGTAGACCTTTCCAGGGAGGCTGAGGAGTGTGATCCCCCTATAGTTGGAACACACCCTCAGGTCACCCTTCTTAAAGATGGGGACCACCACCCCGGTCTGCCACTCCCTAGGAACTGCCCCCGATGACCACGCAATGTTGTAGAGACGTGTCAACCATGACAGCCCTACAACATCCATAGCCTTGAGATACCCAGGACGAACCTCATCCGCCCCCGGGGCTCCGCCGCTGTGTAGTTGTTTGACTACCTCAGCAACTTCTGCCCCCGAGATCGGACAGTCCATCCCCAGGCCTCCCAGCTCTGGTTCCTCCTCGGAATGCGCATTGGTGGGATTGAGGAGCTCCTCAAAGTATTCCTTCCACCGTCCGACTATAGCCTCAGTTGACGTCAGCAGCTCCCCATCCCCACTGTAAACAGTGTGAGCGAGTTGCTGCCTTCCTCTCCTGAGGCGCCGGACAGTTTGCCAGAACCTCTTTGGAGCCGATCGATAGTCTTTCTCCATGGCCTCACCAAACTCCTCCCACGCCCGAGATTTTGCCTCGGCAACTGCCACTGCTGCACCCCGCTTGGCTATCCGGTACCTGTCTGCTGCCTCCGGAGACCCACAGACCAGCCACGCCCTGTAGGCCTCCTTCTTCAGCCTGACGGCTCCCCGAACCTCTGGTGTCCACCAGCGGGTACGGGGGTTGCCACCACGACTGGCACCGGCCACCTTACGACCACAGCTAGCAACAGCCGCCTCGACAATCGCAGAGTGGAACAAGGCCCACTCGGACTCAATGTCCCCCACTGCTCTCGGGACGTGGTCAAAGCTCTGCCGGAGGTGGGAGTTGAAGACCGTCTTGACAGGTTCTTCTGCCAGGCGTTCCCAGCAGACCCTCACTATGCGTTTGGGTCTGCCAGGTCTACGCGGCATGTTCCCTTGCCATCTGATCCAACTCACCACCAGGTGGTGATCAGTTGACAGCTCCGCCCCTCTCTTCACTCGGGTGTCCAAAACATACGGTCGCAGGTCAGATGATACGACTACAAAATCTATCATCGACCTGTGACCTAGGCTGCCCTGGTACCAAGTGTACCGGTGGGCATCCTTATGTTCGAACATGGTGTTCGTTATGGCCAAACTGCGGCTTGCACAGAAGTTCAATAACAAAACACCGCTCAAGTTCTGATCAGGTGGGCCGTTCCTCCCAATCACACCCCTCCAGGTCAAGCTGTCATTGCCCACGTGAGCATTGAAGTCCCCCAGCAGGACAATGGAGTCCCCTGATGGAGCACTATCTAGCACTCGTCCCAGGGACTCCAAAAAGGGTGGGTACTCTGAACTGATATTTGGCCCATACGCACAAACAACAGTCAGGACCCGTTCCCCGACCCGAAGGCGCAAGGAAGCTACCCTCTTGTCCCCCGGGGTAAACCCCAACACACAGGCAGAGAGTCTCGGGGCTAACAAAAAGCCAACCCCAGCCCTCCGCCTCTCACCCGGAGCAACTCCAGCAAAGTAGAGTGTCCAACCCCTCTCCAGGTCTCGGGTTCCAGAGCCAATGCAATGTGTCGAGGTGAGTCCGACTATATCTAGCCGGTACCGCTCAACCTCTGCCACAAGCTCCGGCTCCTTCCCCGCCAGCGAGGTGACGTTCCATGTCCCAAAAACTAGTTTCCTTGTCCGGGGATTGGACCGCCAAGGCTCCCGCCTTGGTCTGCCACCCGATTCACATTGCACCGGACCCTTCATGTTCCTCCTGCGGGTGGTGGGTCCACAGTTGGACGAGCCCATGTATCCGGTTCGGGCTGGGCCCGGCCGGGCCCCATGGGCGAAAGCCCGGCCACCAGGCGCTCGCTCACGGGCCCCAACCCCAGGCCTGGCTCCAGGGTGGGACCCCGGTAACCCTCCGGGCCGGGTACTCCGACTCTTCGTTTTCACCGCCATGAAAGATCCTTCGAACCGTTCTTTGTCTCACCCTTCACCTAAGACCAATTTGTCATGGGAGACCCTACCAGGGGCACTAAGTGCCCCAGACAACATAGCTCCTAGGATCATTAGGGCACTCAAACTCCTCCACCACGATAAGGTGACGGTTCAAGGAGGAGTCATTAGCACTTATGGTTTTTAAATGGCAGCCAGAATTATGTTGCACAAAGCACAATTTCACATCATTCTGGGTTCATTTGTGTGAAAACAAGGTCAAATCAGGCTGAAACGTTACAGGAAGGTAGCATCTACTGAGTTGTAAGTGATCTGAACGTTTCATGATGATAGCACTTTCCTAAGGGGGTCAAACCATGTGTCAAAGATCACCGGATCTGGTGTCAATTTAAAGAAGTAGTCCAGTTACACATTTGTGGGCTTATAACTTGGCTTCTGAATGTCCTAGAGAGATCAGGTTTGTTTTAGTGTACTCCAATCAACAGCCCCTACAACCACAAAAAGGAATGGAGTCATTAGCACTTATGGTTTGTAAATGGCACCCAGAATTATGTTACACGAAGCACAATTTCACATCATTCTGGGTCCATTTGTGTGAAAACAAGGTCCAATAAGGCTGAAACGCTACAAGAAGGTAGAATCTATTGAGTTATAAGTGATCTGAACGTTTCAAGATGATCGCACATTCCTATAGGGGGTAAAACCATGTCCCAAAGGTCACCGGGCCTGGTGTCACTTTAAAGATGTAGTCCAGTTACACCTTTGTGGGCTTATAACTTGGCTTCTGAATGTCCTAGAGAGGTTAGGTTTGTTTTAGTGTACTCCAATCAACAGCCCCTACAACCACAAAAAGGAATGGAGTCATTAGCACTTATGGTTTTTAAATGGCAGCCAGAATTATGTTGCACAAAGCACAATTTCACATCATTCTGGGTTCATTTGTGTGAAAACAAGGTCAAATCAAGCTGAAACGTTACAGGAAGGTAGAATCTACTGAGTTGTAAGTGATCTGAACGTTTCATGATGATAGCACTTTCCTAAGGGGGTAAAACCATGTGTCAAAGATCACCGGATCTGGTGTCAATTTAAAGAAGTAGTCCAGTTACACATTTGTGGGCTTATAACTTGGCTTCTGAATGTCCTAGAGAGATCAGGTTTGTTTTAGTGTACTCCAATCAACAGCCCCTACAACCACAAAAAGGAATGGAGTCATTAGCACTTATGGTTTGTAAATGGCACCCAGAATTATGTTACACGAAGCACAATTTCACATCATTCTGGGTCTATTTGTGTGAAAACAAGGTCCAATAAGGCTGAAACGCTACAAGAAGGTAGAATCTATTGAGTTATAAGTGATCTGAACGTTTCAAGATGATCGCACATTCCTATAGGGGGTAAAACCATGTCCCAAAGGTCACCGGGCCTGGTGTCACTTTAAAGATGTAGTCCAGTTACACCTTTGTGGGCTTATAACTTGGCTTCTGAATGTCCTAGAGAGGTTAGGTTTGTTTTAGTGTACTCCAATCAACAGCCCCTACCACCACAAAAAGGAATGGAGTCATTAGCACTTATGGTTTGTAAATGGCACCCAGAATTATGTTGCACAAAGCACAATTTCACATCATTCTGGGTCCATTTGTGTGAAAACAAGGTCCAATCAGGCTGAAACATTACAGGAAGGTAGAATCTATTGAGTTGTAAGTGATCTGAACGTTTCATGATGATAGCACTTTCCTAAGGGGGTCAAACCATGTCCCAAAGGTCATCGGATCTGGTGTCAATTTAAAGAAGTAGTCCAGTTACACATTTGTGGGCTTATAACTTGGCTTCTGAATGTCCTAGAGAGATCAGGTTTGTTTTATTGTACTCCAATCAACAGCCCCTACAACCACAAAAAGGAATGGAGTCATTAGCACTTATGGTTTGTAAGTGGCACCCAGAATTATGTTGCACGAAGCACAATTTCACATCGTTCTGGGTCCATTTGTGTGAAAACAAGGTCCAATCCGGCTGAAACGCTACAAGAAGGTAGAATCTATTGAGTTGTAAGTGATCTGAACATTTCATGATGATAGCACTTTCCTAAGGGGGTCAAACCATGTCCCAAAGGTCACCGGATCTGGTGTCAATTTAAAGAAGTAGTCCAGTTACACATTTGTGGGCTTATAACTTGGCTTCTGAATGTCCTAAAGAGATCAGGTTTGTTTTAGTGTACTCCAATCAACAGCCCCTACAACCACAAAAAGGAATGGAGTCATTAGCACTTATGGTTTGTAAATGGCACCCAGAATTATGTTGCACGAAGCACAATTTCACATCATTCTGGGTCCATTTGTGTGAAAACAAGGTCCAATCAGGCTGAAACGTTACAAGAAGGTAGATTCTATTGAGTTGTAAGTGATCTGAACGTTTCATGATGATCGCACATTCCTATAGGGGGTCAAACCATGTCCCAAAGGTCACCGGGCCTGGTGTCACTTTAAAGAAGTAGTCCAGTTACACCTTTGTGGGCTTATAACTTGGCTTCTGAATGTCCTAGAGAGGTCAGGTTTGTTTTAGTGTACTCCAATCAACAGCCCCTACAACCACAAAAATGAATGGAGTCATTAGCACTTATGGTTTGTAAATGGCACCCAGAATTATGTTGCACGAAGCACACTTTCACATCATTCTGGGTCCATTTGTGTGAAAACAAGGTCCAATCAGGGTGAAACATTACAGGAAGGTAGAATCTATTGAGTTGTAAGTGATCTGAATGTTTCATGATGATAGCACTTTCCTAAGGGGCTCAAACCATGTCCCAAAGGTCACCGGATCTGGTGTCAATTTAAAGAAGTAGTCCAGTTACACATTTGTGGGCTTATAACTTGGCTTCTGAATGTCCTAGAGAGATCAGGTTTGTTTTAGTATACTCCAATCAACAGCCCCTACAATCACAAAAAGGAATGGAGTCATTAGCACTTATGGTTTGTAAATGGCACCCAGAATTATGTTGCACGAAGCACAATTTCACATCATTCTGGGTTCATTTGTGTGAAAACAAGGTCCAATCAGCTGAAACGTTACAGGAAGGTAGAATCTATTGAGTTGTAAGTGATCTGAACGTTTCATGATGATAGCACTTTCCTAAGCGGGTCAAACCATGTCCCAAAGGTCACCGGATCTGGTGTCAATTTAAAGAAGTAGTCCAGTTACACATTTGTGGGCTTATAACTTGGCTTCTGAATGTCCTAGAGAGGTTAGGTTTGTTTTAGTGTACTCCAATCAAAAGCCCCTACATCCACAAAAAGGAAGGGAGTCATTAGCACTTATGGTTTGTAAATGGCACCCAGAATTATGTTGCACGAAGCACAATTTCATATCATTCTGGGTTCATTTGTATGAAAACAAGGTCCAATCAGGCTGAAACGTTACAGGAAGGTAGAATCTATTGAGTTGTAAGTGATCTGAACGTTTCATGATGATAGCACTTTCCTAAGGAGGTCAAACCATGTCCCAAAGGTCACCGGATCTGGTGTCAATTTAAAGAAGTAGTCCAGTTACACATTTGTGTGCTTATAACTTGGCTTCTGAATGTCCTAGAGCGATCAGGTTTGTTTTAGTGTACTCCAATCAACAGCCCCTACAACCACAAAAAGGAATGGAGTCATTAGCACTTATGGTTTGTAAGTGGCACCCAGAATTATGTTGCACGAAGCACAATTTCACATCATTCTGGGTCCATTTGTGTGAAAACAAGGTCCAATCCGGCTGAAACGCTACAAGAAGGTAGAATCTATTGAGTTGTAAGTGATCTGAACGTTTCAAGATGATCACACATTCCTATTGGGGGTCAAACCATGTCCCAAAGGTCACCGTGCCAAGTGTCACTTTAAAGAAGTAGTCCAGTTACACCTTTGTGGGCTTATAACTTGGCTTCTGAATGTCCTAGAGAGGTTAGGTTTGTTTTAGTGTACTCCCATCAACAGCCCCTACAACCACAAAAAGGAATGGAGTCATTAGCACTTATGGTTTGTAAATGGCACCCAGAATTATGTTGCACGAAGCACAATTTCACATCATTCTGGGTCCATTTGTGTGAAAACAAGGCCCAATAAGGCTGAAACGTTACAAGAAGGTAGAATCTATTGAGTTGTAAGTGATCTGAACGTTTCATGATGATCGCACATTCCTATAAGGGGTCAAACCATGTCCCAAAGGTCACCGGATCTGGTGTCAATTTAAAGAAGTAGTCCAGTTACACATTTGTGGGCTTATAACTTGGCTTCTGAATGTCCTAGAGAGATCAGGTTTGTTTTAGTGTACTCCAATCAAAAGCCCCTACAACCACAAAAAGGAATGGAGTCATTAGCACTTATGGTTTTTAAATGGCACCCAGAATTATGTTGCACGAAGCACAATTTCACATCATTCTGGGTCCATTTGTGTGAAAACAAGGTCCAATCAGGCTGAAACATTACAGGAAGGTAGAATCTATTGAGTTGTAAGTGATCTGAATGTTTCATGATGATAGCACTTTCCTAAGGGGCTCAAACCATGTCCCAAAGGTCACCGGATCTGTTGTCAATTTAAAGAAGCAGTCCAGTTACACATTTGTGGGCTTATAACTTGGCTTCTGAATGTCCAAGAGGGATCAGGTTTGTTTTAGTATACTCCAATCAAAAGCCCCTACAACCACAAAAAGGAATGGAGTCATTAGCACTTATTGTTTGTAAATGGCACCCAGAATTATGTTGCACGAAGCATAATTTCACATCATTCTGGGTCCATTTGTGTGAAAACAAGGTCCAATCAGGCTGAAACGTTACAGGAAGGTAGAATCTATTGAGTTGTAAGTGATCTGAACGTTTCATGATGATAGCACTTTCCTAAGGAGGTCAAACCATGTCCCAAAGGTCACCGGATCTGGTGTCAATTTAAAGAAGTAGTCCAGTTACACATTTGTGGGCTTATAACTTGGCTTCTGAATGTCCAAGAGAGATCAGGTTTGTTTTAGTATACTCCAATCAACAGCCCCTACAACCACAAAAAGGAATGGAGTCATTAGCAGTTATTCTTTTTAAATGGCACCCAGAATTATGTTGCACGAAGCACAATTTCACATCATTCTGGGTTCATTTGTGTGAAAACAAGGTCCAATCAGGCTGAAACGTTACAGGAAGGTAGAATCTATTGAGTTGTAAGTGATTTGAACGTTTCATGATGATAGCACTTTCCTAAGGGGGTCAAACCATGTCCCAAAGGTCACCGGATCTGGTGTCAATTTAAAGTAGTCCAGTTACACATTTGTGGGCTTATAACTTGGCTTCTGAATGTCCTAGAGAGATCAGGTTTGTTTTAGTGTACTCCAATCAAAAGCCCCTACAACCACAAAAAGGAATGGAGTCATTAGCACTTATGGTTTGTAAATGGCACCCAGAATTATGTTGCACGAAGCACAATTTCACATCATTCTGGGTCCATTTGTGTGAAAACAAGGTCCAATAAGGCTGAAATGCTACAAGAAGGTAGAATCTTTTGAGTTGTAAGTGATCTGAACGTTTTAAGATGATCGCACATTCCTATAGGGGGTAAAACCATGTCCCAAAGGTCACCGGGCCTGGTGTCACTTTAAAGAAGTAGTCCAGTTACACCTTTGTGGGCTTATAACTTGGCTTCTGAATGTCCTAGAGAGGTTAGGTTTGTTTTAGTCTACTCCAATCAACAGCCCCTACAACCACAAAAAGGAATAGAGTCATTAGCACTTATGGTTTGTAAATGGCACCCAGAATTATGTTGCACGAAGCACAATTTCACATCATTCTGGGTCCATTTTTGTGAAAACAAGGTCCAATCAGGCTGAAACGTTACAGGAAGGTAGAATCTATTGAGTTGTAAGTGATCTGAACGTTTTATGATGATAGCACTTTCCTAAGGGGGTCAAACCATGTCCCAAAGGTCATCGGATCTGGTGTCAATTTAAAGAAGTAGTCCAGTTACACATTTGTGGGCTTATAACTTGGCTTCTGAATGTCCTAGAGAGATCAGGTTTGTTTTAATGTACTCCAATCAACAGCCCCTACAACCACAAAAAGGAATGGAGTCATTAGCACTTATGGTTTTTAAGTGGCACCCAGAATTATGTTGCACAAAGCACAATTTCACATCATTCTGGGTCCATTTGTGTGAAAACAAGGTCCAATCCGGCTGAAACGCTACAAGAAGGTAGAATCTATTGAGTTGTAAGTGATCTGAACGTTTCAAGATGATCACACATTCCTATAGGGGGTCAAACCATGTCCCAAAGGTCACCGGGCCAAGTGTCACTTTAAAGAAGTAGTCCAGTTACACCTTTGTGGGCTTATAACTTGGCTTCTGAATGTCCTAGAGAGGTTAGGTTTGTTTTAGTGTACTCCAATCAACAGCCCCTACAACCACAAAAAGGAATGGAGTCATTAGCACTTATGGTTTGTAAATGGCACCCAGAATTATGTTGCACGAAGTACAATTTCACATCATTCTGGGTCCATTTGTGTGAAAACAAGTCCCAATAAGGCTGAAACGTTACAAGAAGGTAGAATCTATTGAGTTGTAAGTGATCTGAACGTTTCATGATGATCGCACATTCCTATAAGGGGTCAAACCATGTCCCAAAGGTCACCGGATCTGGTGTCAATTTAAAGAAGTAGTCCAGTTACACATTTGTGGGCTTATAACTTGGCTTCTGAATGTCCTAGAGAGATCAGGTTTGTTTTAGTGTACTCCAATCAAAAGCCCCTACAACCACAAAAAGGAATGGAGTCATTAGCACTTATTGTTTGTAAATGGCACCCAGAATTATGTTGCACGAAGCACAATTTCACATCATTCTGGGTCCATTTGTGTGAAAACAAGGTCCAATCAGGCTGAAACGTTACAGGAAGGTAGAATCTATTGAGTTGTAAGTGATCTGAACGTTTCATGATGATAGCACTTTCCTAAGGAGGTCAAACCATGTCCCAAAGGTAACCGGATCTGGTGTCAATTTAAAGAAGTAGTCCAGTTACACATTTGTGGGCTTATAACTTGGCTTCTGAATGTCCAAGAGAGATCAGGTTTGTTTTAGTATACTCCAATCAACAGCCCCTACAACCACAAAAAGGAATGGAGTCATTAGCACTTATGCTTTTTAAATTGCACCCAGAATTATGTTGCACGAAGCACAATTTCACATCATTCTGGGTTCATTTGTGTGAAAACAAGGTCCAATCAGGCTGAAACGTTACAGGAAGGTAGAATCTATTGAGTTGTAAGTGATCTGAACGTTTCATGATGATAGCACTTTCCTAAGGGGGTCAAACCATGTCCAAAAGGTCACCAGATCTGGTGTCAATTTAAAGAAGTAGTCCAGTTACACATTTGTGGGCTAATAACTTGGCTTCTGAATGTCGTAGAGATATCAGGTTTGTTTTAGTGTACTCCAATCAAAAGCCCCTACAACCACACAAAGGAATGGAGTCATTAGCACTTATGGTTTGTAAATGGCACCCAGAATTATGTTGCACGAAGCTTAATTTCACATCATTCTGGGTTCATTTGTGTGAAAACAAGGTCCAATCAGGCTGAAACGTTACAGGAAGGTAGAATCTATTGAGTTGTAAGTGATCTGAACGTTTCATGATGATAGCACTTTCGTAAGGGGGTCAAACCATGTCCCAAAGGTCACCGGATCTGGTGTCAATTTAAAGAAGTAGTCCAGTTACACATTTGTGGGCTTATAACTTGGCTTCTGAATGTCCTAGAGAGATCAGGTTTAATTTATTATACTCCAATCAACAGCCCCTACAACCACAAAAAGGAATGGAGTCATTAGCACTTATGCTTTTTAAATGGCACCCAGAATTATGTTGCACGAAGCACAATTTCACATCATTCTGGGTTCATTTGTGTGAAAACAAGGTCCAATCAGGCTGAAACGTTACAGGAAGGTAGAATCTATTGAGTTGTAAGTGATCTGAACGTTTCATGATGATAGCACTTTCCTAAGGAGGTCAAACCATGTCCCAAAGGTCACCGGATCTGGTGTCAATTTAAAGAAGTAGTCCAGTTACACATTTGTGGGCTTATAACTTGGCTTCTGAATGTCCAAGAGAGATCAGGTTTGTTTTAGTGTACTCCAATCAACAGCCCCTACAACCACAAAAAGAAATGGAGTCATTAGCACTTATGGTTTGTAAATGGCACCCAGAATTATGTTGCACGAAGCACAATTTCACTTCATTCTGGGTCCATTTGTGTGAAAACAAGGTCCAATCAGGCTGAAACGCTACAAGAAGGTAGAATCTATTGAGTTGTAAGTGATCTGAACGTTTCAAGAAGATCATACATTCCTATAGGGGGTCAAACCATGTCCCAAAGGTCACCGGGCCTGGTGTCACTTTAAAGAAGTAGTCCTGTTACATCTTTGTGGGCTTATAACTTGGCTTCTGAATGTCCTAGACAGGTTAGGTTTGTTTTAGTGTACTCCAATCAACAGCCCCTACAACCACAAAAAGGAATGGAGTCATTAGCACTTATGGTTTGTAAATGGCACCCAGAATTATGTTGCACAAAGCACAATTTCACATCATTCTGGGTCCATTTGTGTGAAAACAAGGTCCAATCAGGCTGAAACGTTACAAGAAGGTAGAATCTATTGAGTTGTAAGTGATCTGAATGTTTCATGATGATCGCACAATCCTATAGGGGGTCAAACCATGTCCCAAAGGTCACCGGGCCTGGTGTCACTTTAAAGAAGTAGTCCAGTTACACCTTTGTGGGCTTATAACTTGGCTTCTGAATGTCCTAGAGAGGTCAGGTTTGTTTTAGTGTACTCCAATCAACAGCCCCTACAACCACAAAAAGGAATGGAGTCATTAGCACTTATGGTTTGTAAATGGCACCCAGAATTATTTTGCACGAAGCACAATTTCACATCATTCTGGGCTCATTTGTGTGAAAACAAGGTCCAATCAGGCTGAAACTTTACAGGAAGGTAGAATCTATTGAGTTGTAAGTGATTTGAACGTTTCATGATGATAGCACTTTCCTAAGGGGGTCAAACCATGTCCCAAAGGTCACCGGATCTGGTGTCAATTTAAAGAAGTACTCCAGTTACACATTTGTGGGCTTATAACTTGGCTTCTGAATGTCCTAGAGAGATCAGGTTTGTTTTAGTGTACCCCAATCAAAAGCCCCTACAACCACAAAAAGGAATGGAGTCATTAGCACTTATGGTTTGTAAATGGCACCCAGAATTATGTTGCACGAAGCACAATTTCACATCATTCTGGGTCCATTTGTGTGAAAAAAGGTCCAATAAGGCTGAAACGCTACAAGAAGGTAGAATCTATTGAGTTGTAAGTGATCTGAACGTTTCAAGATGATCGCACATTCCTATAGGGGGTAAAACCATGTCCCAAAGGTCACCGGGCCTGGTGTCACTTTAAAGAAGTAGTCCAGTTACACCTTTGTGGGCTTATAACTTGGCTTCTGAATGTCCTAGAGAGGTTAGGTTTGTTTTAGTGTACTCCAATCAACAGCCCCTACAACCACAAAAAGGAATGGAGTCATTAGCACTTATGGTTTGTAAATGGCACCCAGAATTATGTTGCACGAAGCACAATTTCACATCATTCTGGGTTCATTTGTGTGAAAACAAGGTCCAATCAGGCTGAAACGTTACAGGAAGGTAGAATCTATTGAGTTGTAAGTGATCTGAACATTTCATGATGATAGCACTTTCCTAAGGGGGTCAAACCATGTCCCAAAGGTCATCGGATCTGGTGTCAATTTAAAGAAGTAGTCCAGTTACACATTTGTGGGCTTATAACTTGGCTTCTGAATGTCCTAGAGAGATCAGGTTTGTTTTAATGTACTCCAATCAACAGCCCCTACAACCA
Organism: Nothobranchius furzeri; assembly: GCF_043380555.1. Classification (NCBI taxonomy): domain Eukaryota; kingdom Metazoa; phylum Chordata; class Actinopteri; order Cyprinodontiformes; family Nothobranchiidae; genus Nothobranchius; species Nothobranchius furzeri. The sequence goes on from NC_091743.1 coordinate 36,174,696, forward strand.
CAAAAAGGAATGGAGTCATTAGCACTTATGGTTTGTAAGTGGCACCCAGAATTATGTTGCACGAAGCACAATTTCACATCATTCTGGGTCCATTTGTGTGAAAACAAGGTCCAATCCGGCTGAAACGCTACAAGAAGGTAGAATCTATTGAGTTGTAAGTGATCTGAACGTTTCAAGATGATCGCACATTCCTATAGGGGGTCAAACCATGTCCCAAAGGTCACCGGGCCAAGTGTCACTTTAAAGAAGTAGTCCAGTTACACCTTTGTGGGCTTATAACTTGGCTTCTGAATGTCCTAGAGGGATCAGGTTTGTTTTAATGTACTCCAATCAACAGCCCCTACAACCACAAAAAGGAATGGAGTCATTAGCACTTATTATTTGTAAATGGCACCCAGAATTATGTTGCACGAAGCACAATTTCACATCATTCTGGGTTCATTTGTGTGAAAACAAGGTCCAATCAGGCTGAAATGTTACAGGAAGGTAGAATCTATTGAGTTGTAAGTGATCTGAACGTTTCATGATGATAGCACTTTCCTAAGGGGGTCAAACCATGTCCCAAATGTCACCGGATCTGGTGTCAATTTAAAGAAGTAGTCCAGTTACATATTTGTGGGCTTATAACTTGGCTTCTGAATGTCCTAGAGAGATCAGATTTGTTTTAGTGTACTCCAATCAACAGCCCCTACAACCACAAAAAGGAATGGAGTCATTAGCACTTATGGTTTGTAAATGGCACCCAGAATTATTTTGCACGAAGCACAATTTCACATCATTCTGGGTTCATTTGTGTGAAAACAAGGTCCAATCAGGCTGAAACTTTACAGGAAGGTAGAATCTATTGAGTTGTAAGTGATTTGAACGTTTCATGATGATAGCACTTTCCTAAGGGGGTCAAACCATGTCCCAAAGGTCACCGGATCTGGTGTCAATTTAAAGAAGTACTCCAGTTACACATTTGTGGGCTTATAACTTGGCTTCTGAATGTCCTAGAGAGATCAGGTTTGTTTTAGTGTACCCCAATCAAAAGCCCCTACAACCACAAAAAGGAATGGAGTCATTAGCACTTATGGTTTGTAAATGGCACCCAGAATTATGTTGCACGAAGCACAATTTCACATCATTCTGGGTCCATTTGTGTGAAAAAAGGTCCAATAAGGCTGAAACGCTACAAGAAGGTAGAATCTATTGAGTTGTAAGTGATCTGAACGTTTCAAGATGATTGCACATTCCTATAGGGGGTAAAACCATGTCCCAAAGGTCACCGGGCCTGGTGTCACTTTAAAGAAGTAGTCCAGTTACACCTTTGTGGGCTTATAACTTGGCTTCTGAATGTCCTAGAGAGGTTAGGTTTGTTTTAGTGTACTCCAATCAACAGCCCCTACAACCACAAAAAGGAATGGAGTCATTAGCACTTATGGTTTGTAAATGGCACCCAGAATTATGTTGCACGAAGCACAATTTCACATCATTCTGGGTTCATTTGTGTGAAAACAAGGTCCAATCAGGCTGAAACGTTACAGGAAGGTAGAATCTATTGAGTTGTAAGTGATCTGAACATTTCATGATGATAGCACTTTCCTAAGGGGGTCAAACCATGTCCCAAAGGTCATCGGATCTGGTGTCAATTTAAAGAAGTAGTCCAGTTACACATTTGTGGGCTTATAACTTGGCTTCTGAATGTCCTAGAGAGATCAGGTTTGTTTTAATGTACTCCAATCAACAGCCCCTACAACCACAAAAAGGAATGGAGTCATTAGCACTTATGGTTTGTAAGTGGCACCCAGAATTATGTTGCACGAAGCACAATTTCACATCATTCTGGGTCCATTTGTGTGAAAACAAGGTCCAATCCGGCTGAAACGCTACAAGAAGGTAGAATCTATTGAGTTGTAAGTGATCTGAACGTTTCAAGATGATCGCACATTCCTATAGGGGGTCAAACCATGTCCCAAAGGTCACCGGGCCAAGTGTCACTTTAAAGAAGTAGTCCAGTTACACCTTTGTGGGCTTATAACTTGGCTTCTGAATGTCCTAGAGAGATCAGGTTTGTTTTAATGTACTCCAATCAACAGCCCCTACAACCACAAAAAGGAATGGAGTCATTAGCACTTATGATTTGTAAATGGCACCCAGAATAATGTTGCACGAAGCACAATTTCACATCATTCTGGGTTCATTTGTGTGAAAACAAGGTCCAATCAGGCTGAAATGTTACAGGAAGGTAGAATCGATTGAGTTGTAAGTGATCTGAACGTTTCATGATGATAGCACTTTCCTAAGGAGGTCAAACCATGTCCCAAAGGTCACCGGATCTGGTGTCAATTTAAAGAAGTAGTCCAGTTACACATTTGTGGGCTTATAACTTGGCTTCTGAATGTCCAAGAGAGATCAGGTTTGTTTTAGTATACTCCAATCAAAAGCCCCTACAACCACAAAAAGGAATGGAGTCATTAGCACTTATTCTTTTTAAATGGCACCCAGAATTATGTTGCATGAAGCACAATTTCACATCATTCTGGGTCCATTTGTGTGAAAACAAGGTCCAATAAGGCTGAAACGCCACAAGAAGGTAGAATCTATTGAGTTGTAAGTGATCTGAACGTTTCAAGATGATCGCACATTCCTATAGGGGGTAAAACCATGTCCCAAAGGTCACCGGGCCTGTTGTCACTTTAAAGAAGTAGTCCAGTTACACCTTTGTGGGCTTATAACTTGGCTTCTGAATGTCCTAGAGAGTTTAGGTTTGTTTTAGTGTACTCCAATCAAAAGCCCCTACAACCACAAAAAGGAATGGAGTCATTAGCACTTATGGTTTGTAAATGGCACCCAGAATTATGTTGCACGAAGCACAATTTCACATCATTCTGGGTTCATTTGTATGAAAACAAGGTCCAATCAGGCTGAAACGGTACAGGAAGGTAGAATCTATTGAGTTGTAAGTGATCTGAACGTTTCATGATGATAGCACTTTCCTAAGGGGGTCAAACCATGTACCAAAGGTCATCGGATCTGGTGTCAATTTAAAGAAGTAGTCCAGTTACACATTTGTGGGCTTATAACTTGGCTTCTGAATGTCCTAGAGAGATCAGGTTTGTTTTAATGTACTCCAATCAACAGCCCCTACAACCACAAAAAGGAATGGAGTCATTAGCACTTATGGTTTGTAAGTGGCACCCAGAATTATGTTGCACGAAGCACAATTTCACATCATTCTGGGTCCATTTGTGTGAAAACAAGGTCCAATCCGGCTGAAACGCTACAAGAAGGTAGAATCTATTGAGTTGTAAGTGATCTGAACGTTTCAAGATGATCACACATTCCTATAGGTGGTCAAACCATGTCCCAAAGGTCACCGGGCCAAGTGTCACTTTAAAGAAGTAGTCCAGTTACACCTTTGTGGGCTTATAACTTGGCTTCTGAATGTCCTAGAGAGGTTAGGTTTGTTTTAGTGTACTCCAATCAACAGCCCCTACAACCACAAAAAGGAATGGAGTCATTAGCACTTATGGTTTGTAAATGGCACCCAGAATTATGTTGCACGAAGCACAATTTCACATCATTCTGGGTCCATTTGTGTGAAAACAAGGCCCAATAATGCTGAAACGTTACAAGAAGGTAGAATCTATTGAGTTGTAAGTGATCTGAATGTTTCATGATGATCGCACATTCCTATAAGGGGTCAAACCATGTCCCAAAGGTCACCGGATCTGGTGTCAATTTAAAGAAGTAGTCCAGTTACACATTTGTGGGCTTATAACTTGGCTTCTGAATGTCCTAGAGAGATCAGGTTTGTTTTAGTGTACTCCAATCAAAAGCCCCTACAACCACAAAAAGGAATGGCGTCATTAGCACTTATTGTTTGTAAATGGCACCCAGAATTATGTTGCACGAAGCACAATTTCACATCATTCTGGGTCCATTTGTGTGAAAACAAGGTCCAATCAGGCTGAAACGTTACAGGAAGGTAGAATCTATTGAGTTGTAAGTGATCTGAACGTTTCATGATGATAGCACTTTCCTAAGGAGGTCAAACCATGTCCCAAAGGTCACCGGATCTGGTGTCAATTTAAAGAAGTAGTCCAGTTACACATTTGTGGGCTAATAACTTGGCTTCTGAATGTCGTAGAGAGATCAGGTTTGTTTTAGTGTACTCCAATCAAAAGCCCCTACAACCACAAAAAGGAATGGAGTCATTAGCACTTATGGTTTGTAAATGGCACCCAGAATTATGTTGCACGAAGCACAATTTCACATCATTCTGGGTTCATTTGTGTGAAAACAAGGTCCAATCAGGCTGAAACGTTACAGGAAGGTAGAATCTATTGAGTTGTAAGTGATCTGAACGTTTCATGATGATAGCACTTTCGTAAGGGGGTCAAACCATGTCCCAAAGGTCACCGGATCTGGTGTCAATTTAAAGAAGTAGTCCAGTTACACATTTGTGGGCTTATAACTTGGCTTCTGAATGTCCTAGAGAGATCAGGTTTGTTTTAGTGTACTCCAATCAACAGCCCCTACAACCACAAAAAGAAATGGAGTCATTAGCACTTATGGTTTGTAAATGGCACCCAGAATTATGTTGCACGAAGCACAATTTCACTTCATTCTGGGTCCATTTGTGTGAAAACAAGGTCCAATCAGGCTGAAACGCTACAAGAAGGTAGAATCTATTGAGTTGTAAGTGATCTGAACGTTTCAAGAAGATCATACATTCCTATAGGGGGTCAAACCATGTCCCAAAGGTCACCGGGCCTGGTGTCACTTTAAAGAAGTAGTCCTGTTACATCTTTGTGGGCTTATAACTTGGCTTCTGAATGTCCTAGACAGGTTAGGTTTGTTTTAGTGTACTCCAATCAACAGCCCCTACAACCACAAAAAGGAATGGAGTCATTAGCACTTATGGTTTGTAAATGGCACCCAGAATTATGTTGCACAAAGCACAATTTCACATCATTCTGGGTCCATTTGTGTGAAAACAAGGTCCAATCAGGCTGAAACGTTACAAGAAGGTAGAATCTATTGAGTTGTAAGTGATCTGAATGTTTCATGATGATCGCACAATCCTATAGGGGGTCAAACCATGTCCCAAAGGTCACCGGGCCTGGTGTCACTTTAAAGAAGTAGTCCAGTTACACCTTTGTGGGCTTATAACTTGGCTTCTGAATGTCCTAGAGAGGTCAGGTTTGTTTTAGTGTACTCCAATCAACAGCCCCTACAACCACAAAAAGGAATGGAGTCATTAGCACTTATGGTTTGTAAATGGCACCCAGAATTATTTTGCACGAAGCACAATTTCACATCATTCTGGGCTCATTTGTGTGAAAACAAGGTCCAATCAGGCTGAAACTTTACAGGAAGGTAGAATCTATTGAGTTGTAAGTGATTTGAACGTTTCATGATGATAGCACTTTCCTAAGGGGGTCAAACCATGTCCCAAAGGTCACCGGATCTGGTGTCAATTTAAAGAAGTACTCCAGTTACACATTTGTGGGCTTATAACTTGGCTTCTGAATGTCCTAGAGAGATCAGGTTTGTTTTAGTGTACCCCAATCAAAAGCCCCTACAACCACAAAAAGGAATGGAGTCATTAGCACTTATGGTTTGTAAATGGCACCCAGAATTATGTTGCACGAAGCACAATTTCACATCATTCTGGGTCCATTTGTGTGAAAAAAGGTCCAATAAGGCTGAAACGCTACAAGAAGGTAGAATCTATTGAGTTGTAAGTGATCTGAACGTTTCAAGATGATCGCACATTCCTATAGGGGGTAAAACCATGTCCCAAAGGTCACCGGGCCTGGTGTCACTTTAAAGAAGTAGTCCAGTTACACCTTTGTGGGCTTATAACTTGGCTTCTGAATGTCCTAGAGAGGTTAGGTTTGTTTTAGTGTACTCCAATCAACAGCCCCTACAACCACAAAAAGGAATGGAGTCATTAGCACTTATGGTTTGTAAATGGCACCCAGAATTATGTTGCACGAAGCACAATTTCACATCATTCTGGGTTCATTTGTGTGAAAACAAGGTCCAATCAGGCTGAAACGTTACAGGAAGGTAGAATCTATTGAGTTGTAAGTGATCTGAACATTTCATGATGATAGCACTTTCCTAAGGGGGTCAAACCATGTCCCAAAGGTCATCGGATCTGGTGTCAATTTAAAGAAGTAGTCCAGTTACACATTTGTGGGCTTATAACTTGGCTTCTGAATGTCCTAGAGAGATCAGGTTTGTTTTAATGTACTCCAATCAACAGCCCCTACAACCACAAAAAGGAATGGAGTCATTAGCACTTATGGTTTGTAAGTGGCACCCAGAATTATGTTGCACAAAGCACAATTTCACATCATTCTGGGTCCATTTGTGTGAAAACAAGGTCCAATCCGGCTGAAACGCTACAAGAAGGTAGAATCTATTGAGTTGTAAGTGATCTGAACGTTTCAAGATGATCGCACATTCCTATAGGGGGTCAAACCATGTCCCAAAGGTCACCGGGCCAAGTGTCACTTTAAAGAAGTAGTCCAGTTACACCTTTGTGGGCTTATAACTTGGCTTCTGAATGTCCTAGAGAGATCAGGTTTGTTTTAATGTACTCCAATCAACAGCCCCTACAACCACAAAAAGGAATGGAGTCATTAGCACTTATTATTTGTAAATGGCACCCAGAATTATGTTGCACGAAGCACAATTTCACATCATTCTGGGTTCATTTGTGTGAAAACAAGGTCCAATCAGGCTGAAATGTTACAGGAAGGTAGAATCTATTGAGTTGTAAGTGATCTGAACGTTTCATGATGATAGCACTTTCCTAAGGGGGTCAAACCATGTCCCAAATGTCACCGGATCTGGTGTCAATTTAAAGAAGTAGTCCAGTTACATATTTGTGGGCTTATAACTTGGCTTCTGAATGTCCTAGAGAGATCAGATTTGTTTTAGTGTACTCCAATCAACAGCCCCTACAACCACAAAAAGGAATGGAGTCATTAGCACTTATGGTTTGTAAATGGCACCCAGAATTATTTTGCACGAAGCACAATTTCACATCATTCTGGGTTCATTTGTGTGAAAACAAGGTCCAATCAGGCTGAAACTTTACAGGAAGGTAGAATCTATTGAGTTGTAAGTGATTTGAACGTTTCATGATGATAGCACTTTCCTAAGGGGGTCAAACCATGTCCCAAAGGTCACCGGATCTGGTGTCAATTTAAAGAAGTACTCCAGTTACACATTTGTGGGCTTATAACTTGGCTTCTGAATGTCCTAGAGAGATCAGGTTTGTTTTAGTGTACCCCAATCAAAAGCCCCTACAACCACAAAAAGGAATGGAGTCATTAGCACTTATGGTTTGTAAATGGCACCCAGAATTATGTTGCACGAAGCACAATTTCACATCATTCTGGGTCCATTTGTGTGAAAAAAGGTCCAATAAGGCTGAAACGCTACAAGAAGGTAGAATCTATTGAGTTGTAAGTGATCTGAACGTTTCAAGTTGATTGCACATTCCTATAGGGGGTAAAACCATGTCCCAAAGGTCACCGGGCCTGGTGTCACTTTAAAGAAGTAGTCCAGTTACACCTTTGTGGGCTTATAACTTGGCTTCTGAATGTCCTAGAGAGGTTAGGTTTGTTTTAGTGTACTCCAATCAACAGCCCCTACAACCACAAAAAGGAATGGAGTCATTAGCACTTATGGTTTGTAAATGGCACCCAGAATTATGTTGCACGAAGCACAATTTCACATCATTCTGGGTTCATTTGTGTGAAAACAAGGTCCAATCAGGCTGAAACGTTACAGGAAGGTAGAATCTATTGAGTTGTAAGTGATCTGAACATTTCATGATGATAGCACTTTCCTAAGGGGGTCAAACCATGTCCCAAAGGTCATCGGATCTGGTGTCAATTTAAAGAAGTAGTCCAGTTACACATTTGTGGGCTTATAACTTGGCTTCTGAATGTCCTAGAGAGATCAGGTTTGTTTTAATGTACTCCAATCAACAGCCCCTACAACCACAAAAAGGAATGGAGTCATTAGCACTTATGGTTTGTAAGTGGCACCCAGAATTATGTTGCACGAAGCACAATTTCACATCATTCTGGGTCCATTTGTGTGAAAACAAGGTCCAATCCGGCTGAAACGCTACAAGAAGGTAGAATCTATTGAGTTGTAAGTGATCTGAACGTTTCAAGATGATCGCACATTCCTATAGGGGGTCAAACCATGTCCCAAAGGTCACCGGGCCAAGTGTCACTTTAAAGAAGTAGTCCAGTTACACCTTTGTGGGCTTATAACTTGGCTTCTGAATGTCCTAGAGAGATCAGGTTTGTTTTAATGTACTCCAATCAACAGCCCCTACAACCACAAAAAGGAATGGAGTCATTAGCACTTATGATTTGTAAATGGCACCCAGAATAATGTTGCACGAAGCACAATTTCACATCATTCTGGGTTCATTTGTGTGAAAACAAGGTCCAATCAGGCTGAAATGTTACAGGAAGGTAGAATCGATTGAGTTGTAAGTGATCTGAACGTTTCATGATGATAGCACTTTCCTAAGGGGGTCAAACCATGTCCCAAATGTCACCGGATCTGGTGTCAATTTAAAGAAGTAGTCCAGTTACATATTTGTGGGCTTATAACTTGGCTTCTGAATGTCCTAGAGAGATCAGATTTGTTTTAGTGTACTCCAATCAACAGCCCCTACAACCACAAAAAGGAATGGAGTCATTAGCACTTATGGTTTGTAAATGGCACCCAGAATTATGTTGCACGAAGCACAATTTCACTTCATTCTGGGTCCATTTGTGTGACAACAAGGTCCAATCAGGCTGAAACGCTACAAGAAGGTAGAATCTATTGAGTTGTAAGTGATCTGAACGTTTCAAGATGATCGTACATTCCTATAGGGGGTCAAACCATGTCCCAAAGGTCACCGGGCCTGGTGTCACTTTAAAGAAGTAGTCCAGTTACATCTTTGTGGGCTTATAACTTGGCTTCTGAATGTCCTAGACAGGTTAGGTTTGTTTTAGTGTAGTCCAATCAACAGCCCCTACAACCACAAAAAGGAATGGAGTCATTAGCACTTATGGTTTGTAAATGGCACCCAGAATTATGTTGCAAGAAGCACAATTTCAAATCATTCTGGGTTCATTTGTGTGAAAACAAGGTCCAATCAGGCTGAAACGTTACAAGAAGGTAGAATCTATTGAGTTGTAAGTGATCTGAACATTTCATGATGATCGCACATTCCTATAGGGGGTCAAACCATGTCCCAAAGGTCACCGGCCCTGGTGTCACTTTAAAGAAGTAGTCCAGTTACACATTTGTGGGCTTATAACTTGGCTTCTGAATGTCCTAGAGAGATCAGGTTTGTTTTAGTGTACTCCAATCAACAGCCCCTACAACCACAAAAAGGAATGGAGTCATTAGCACTTATGGTTTGTAAATGGCACCCAGAATTATGTTGCACGAAGCACAATTTCACATCATTCTGGGTTCATTTGTGTGAAAACAAGGTCCAATCAGGCTGAAACGTTACAAGAAGGTAGAATCTATTGAGTTGTAAGTGATCTGAACGTTTCATGATGATAGCACTTTCCTAAGGAGGTCAAACCATGTCCCAAAGGTCACCGGATCTGGTGTCAATTTAAAGAAGTAGTCCAGTTACACATTTGTGGGCTTATAACTTGGCTTCTGAATGTCCTAGAGAGATCAGGTTTGTTTTAGTATACTCCAATCAACAGCCCCTACAACCACAAAAAGGAATGGAGTCATTAGCACTTATGGTTTTTAAATGGCACCCAGAATTATGTTGCACGAAGCACAATTTCACATCATTCTGGGTTCATTTGTGTGAAAACAAGGTCCAATCAGGCTGAAACGTTACAGGAAGGTAGAATCTACTGAGTTGTAAGTGATCTGAACATTTCATGATGATAGCACTTTCCTAAGGGGGTCAAACCATGTCCCAAAGATCACCGGATCTGGTGTCAATTTAAAGAAGTAGTCCAGTTACACATTTGTGTGCTTATAACTTGGCTTCTGAATGTCCTAGAGAGATCAGGTTTGTTTTAGTGTACTCCAATCAACAGCCCCTACAACCACAAAAATAAATGGAGTCATTAGCACTTATGGTTTGTAAATGGCACCCAGAATTATGTTGCAAGAAGCACAATTTCACATCATTCTGGGTCCATTTGTGTGAAAACAAGGTCCAATCAGGCTGAAATGTTACAGGAAGGTAGAATATATTGAGTTGTAAGTGATCTGAACGTTTCATGATGATAGCACTTTCCTAAGGGGGTCAAACCATGTCCCAAATGTCACCGGATCTGGTGTCAATTTAAAGAAGTAGTCCAGTTACATATTTGTGGGCTTATAACTTGGCTTCTGAATGTCCTAGAGAGATCAGGTTTGTTTTAGTGTACCCCAATCAAAAGCCCCTACAACCACAAAAAGGAATGGAGTCATTAGCACTTATGGTTTGTAAATGGCACCCAGAATTATGTTGCACGAAGCACAATTTCACATCATTCTGGGTCCATTTGTGTGAAAAAAGGTCCAATAAGGCTGAAACGCTACAAGAAGGTAGAATCTATTGAATTGTAAGTGATCTGAACGTTTCAAGATGATCGCACATTCCTATAGGGGGTAAAACCATGTCCCAAAGGTCACCGGGCCTGGTGTCACTTTAAAGAAGTAGTCCAGTTACACCTTTGTGGGCTTATAACTTGGCTTCTGAATGTCCTAGAGAGGTTAGGTTTGTTTTAGTGTACTCCAATCAACAGCCCCTACAACCACAAAAAGGAATGGAGTCATTAGCACTTATGGTTTGTAAATGGCACCCAGAATTATGTTGCACGAAGCACAATTTCACATCATTCTGGGTTCATTTGTGTGAAAACAAGGTCCAATCAGGCTGAAACGTTACAGGAAGGTAGAATCTATTGAGTTGTAAGTGATCTGAACATTTCATGATGATAGCACTTTCCTAAGGGGGTCAAACCATGTCCCAAAGGTCATCGGATCTGGTGTCAATTTAAAGAAGTAGTCCAGTTACACATTTGTGGGCTTATAACTTGGCTTCTGAATGTCCTAGAGAGATCAGGTTTGTTTTAGTGTACTCCAATCAACAGCCCCTACAACCACAAAAAGGAATGGAGTCATTAGCACTTATGGTTTGTAAATGGCACCCAGAATTATGTTGCACGAAGCACAATTTCACATCATTCTGGGTCCATTTGTGTGAAAACAAGGTCCAATCAGGCTGAAATGTTACAGGAAGGTAGAATCTATTGAGTTGTAAGTGATCTGAACGTTTCATGATGATAGCACTTTCCTAAGGGGGTCAAACCATGTCCCAAATGTCACCGGATCTGGTGTCAATTTAAAGAAGTACTCCAGTTACACATTTGTGGGCTTATAACTTGGCTTCTGAATGTCCTAGAGAGATCAGGTTTGTTTTAGTGTACCCCAATCAAAAGCCCCTACAACCACAAAAAGGAATGGAGTCATTAGCACTTATGGTTTGTAAATGGCACCCAGAATTATGTTGCACGAAGCACAATTTCACATCATTCTGGGTCCATTTGTGTGAAAAAAGGTCCAATAAGGCTGAAACGCTACAAGAAGGTAGAATCTATTGAGTTGTAAGTGATCTGAACGTTTCAAGATGATCGCACATTCCTATAGGGGGTAAAACCATGTCCCAAAGGTCACCGGGCCTGGTGTCACTTTAAAGAAGTAGTCCAGTTACACCTTTGTGGGCTTATAACTTGGCTTCTGAATGTCCTAGAGAGGTTAGGTTTGTTTTAGTGTACTCCAATCAACAGCCCCTACAACCACAAAAAGGAATGGAGTCATTAGCACTTATGGTTTGTAAATGGCACCCAGAATTATGTTGCACGAAGCACAATTTCACATCATTCTGGGTTCATTTGTGTGAAAACAAGGTCCAATCAGGCTGAAACGTTACAGGAAGGTAGAATCTATTGAGTTGTAAGTGATCTGAACATTTCATGATGATAGCACTTTCCTAAGGGGGTCAAACCATGTCCCAAAGGTCATCGGATCTGGTGTCAATTTAAAGAAGTAGTCCAGTTACACATTTGTGGGCTTATAACTTGGCTTCTGAATGTCCTAGAGAGATCAGGTTTGTTTTAATGTACTCCAATCAACAGCCCCTACAACCACAAAAAGGAATGGAGTCATTAGCACTTATGGTTTGTAAGTGGCACCCAGAATTATGTTGCACGAAGCACAATTTCACATCATTCTGGGTCCATTTGTGTGAAAACAAGGTCCAATCCGGCTGAAACGCTACAAGAAGGTAGAATCTATTGAGTTGTAAGTGATCTGAACGTTTCAAGATGATCGCACATTCCTATAGGGGGTCAAACCATGTCCCAAAGGTCACCGGGCCAAGTGTCACTTTAAAGAAGTAGTCCAGTTACACCTTTGTGGGCTTATAACTTGGCTTCTGAATGTCCTAGAGAGATCAGGTTTGTTTTAATGTACTCCAATCAACAGCCCCTACAACCACAAAAAGGAATGGAGTCATTAGCACTTATGATTTGTAAATGGCACCCAGAATTATGTTGCACGAAGCACAATTTCACATCATTCTGGGTTCATTTGTGTGAAAACAAGGTCCAATCAGGCTGAAATGTTACAGGAAGGTAGAATCTATTGAGTTGTAAGTGATCTGAACGTTTCATGATGATAGCACTTTCCTAAGGGGGTCAAACCATGTCCCAAATGTCACCGGATCTGGTGTCAATTTAAAGAAGTAGTCCAGTTACATATTTGTGGGCTTATAACTTGGCTTCTGAATGTCCTAGAGAGATCAGATTTGTTTTAGTGTACTCCAATCAACAGCCCCTACAACCACAAAAAGGAATGGAGTCATTAGCACTTATGGTTTGTAAATGGCACCCAGAATTATGTTGCACGAAGCACAATTTCACTTCATTCTGGGTCCATTTGTGTGACAACAAGGTCCAATCAGGCTGAAACGCTACAAGAAGGTAGAATCTATTGAGTTGTAAGTGATCTGAACGTTTCAAGATGATCGTACATTCCTATAGGGGGTCAAACCATGTCCCAAAGGTCACCGGGCCTGGTGTCACTTTAAAGAAGTAGTCCAGTTACATCTTTGTGGGCTTATAACTTGGCTTCTGAATGTCCTAGACAGGTTAGGTTTGTTTTAGTGTAGTCCAATCAACAGCCCCTACAACCACAAAAAGGAATGGAGTCATTAGCACTTATGGTTTGTAAATGGCACCCAGAATTATGTTGCAAGAAGCACAATTTCAAATCATTCTGGGTTCATTTGTGTGAAAACAAGGTCCAATCAGGCTGAAACGTTACAAGAAGGTAGAATCTATTGAGTTGTAAGTGATCTGAACATTTCATGATGATCGCACATTCCTATAGGGGGTCAAACCATGTCCCAAAGGTCACCGGCCCTGGTGTCACTTTAAAGAAGTAGTCCAGTTACATATTTGTGGGCTTATAACTTGGCTTCTGAATGTCCTAGAGAGATCAGGTTTGTTTTAGTGTACTCCAATCAACAGCCCCTACAACCACAAAAAGGAATGGAGTCATTAGCACTTATGGTTTGTAAATGGCACCCAGAATTATGTTGCACGAAGCACAATTTCACATCATTCTGGGTTCATTTGTGTGAAAACAAGGTCCAATCAGGCTGAAACGTTACAAGAAGGTAGAATCTATTGAGTTGTAAGTGATCTGAACGTTTCATGATGATCGCACAATCCTATAGGGGGTCAAACCATGTCCCAAAGGTCACCGGGCCTGGTGTCACTTTAAAGAAGTAGTCCAGTTACACCTTTGTGGGCTTATAACTTGGCTTCTGAATGTCCTAGAGAGGTCAGGTTTGTTTTAGTGTACTCCAATCAACAGCCCCTACAACCACAAAAAGGAATGGAGTCATTAGCACTTATGGTTTGTAAATGGCACCCAGAATTATTTTGCACGAAGCACAATTTCACATCATTCTGGGTTCATTTGTGTGAAAACAAGGTCCAATCAGGCTGAAACGTTACAGGAAGGTAGAATCTATTGAGTTGTAAGTGATCTGAACGTTTCATGATGATAGCACTTTCCTAAGGAGGTCAAACCATGTCCCAAAGGTCACCGGATCTGGTGTCAATTTAAAGAAGTAGTCCAGTTACACATTTGTGGGCTTATAACTTGGCTTCTGAATGTCCTAGAGAGATCAGGTTTGTTTTAGTATACTCCAATCAACAGCCCCTACAACCACAAAAAGGAATGGAGTCATTAGCACTTATGGTTTTTAAATGGCACCCAGAATTATGTTGCACGAAGCACAATTTCACATCATTCTGGGTTCATTTGTGTGAAAACAAGGTCCAATCAGGCTGAAACGTTACAGGAAGGTAGAATCTACTGAGTTGTAAGTGATCTGAACATTTCATGATGATAGCACTTTCCTAAGGGGGTCAAACCATGTCCCAAAGATCACCGGATCTGGTGTCAATTTAAAGAAGTAGTCCAGTTACACATTTGTGTGCTTATAACTTGGCTTCTGAATGTCCTAGAGAGATCAGGTTTGTTTTAGTGTACTCCAATCAACAGCCCCTACAACCACAAAAAGGAATGGAGTCAATAGCACTTATGGTTTGTAAATGGCACCCAGAATTATGTTGCAAGAAGCACAATTTCACATCATTCTGGGTCCATTTGTGTGAAAACAAGGTCCAATCAGGCTGAAACGTTACAAGAAGGTAGAATCTATTGAGTTGTAAGTGATCTGAACGTTTCATGATGATCGCACATTGCTATAGGGGGTAAAACCATGTCCCAAAGGTCACCGGGCCTGGTGTCACTTTAAAGAAGTAGTCCAGTTACACCTTTGTGGGCTTATAACTTGGCTTCTGAATGTCCTAGAGAGGTCAGGTTTGTTTTAGTGTAGTCCAATCAACAGCCCCTACAACCACAAAAAGGAATGGAGTCATTAGCACTTATGGTTTGTAAATGGCACCCAGAATTATGTTGCACGAAGCACAATTTCACATCATTCTGGGTTCATTTGTGTGAAAACAAGGTCCAATCAGGCTGAAACGTTACAAGAAGGTAGAATATATTGAGTTGTAAGTGATCTGAACGTTTCATGATGATCGCAAATTCCTATAGGGGGTCAAACCATGTCCCAAAGGTCACCGGGCCTGGTGTCACTTTAAAGAAGTAGTCCAGTTACACATTTGTGGGCTTATAACTTGGCTTCTGAATGTCCTAGAGAGATCAGGTTTGTTTTAGTGTACTCCAATCAACAGCCCCTACAACCACAAAAAGGAATGGAGTCATTAGCACTTATGGTTTGTAAATGGCACCCAGAATTATGTTGTACGAAGCACAATTTCACATCATTCTGGGTCCATTTGTGTGAAAACAAGGTCCAATCAGGCTGAAACATTACAAGAAGGTAGAATCTATTGAGTTGTAAGTGATCTGAACGTTTCATGATGATTGCACAATCCTATAGGGGGTCAAACCATGTCCCAAAGGTCACCGGGCCTGGTGTCACTTTAAAGAAGTAGTCCAGTTACACCTTTGTGGGCTTATAACTTGGCTTCTGAATGTCCTTGAGAGGTCAGGTTTGTTTTAGTGTACTCCAATCAACAGCCCCTACAACCACAAAAAGGAATGGAGTCATTAGCACTTATGATTTGTAAATAGCACCCAGAATTATTTTGCACGAAGCACAATTTCACATCATTCTGGGTTCATTTGTGTGAAAACAAGGTCCAATCAGGCTGAAACGTTACAGGAAGGTAGAATCTATTGAGTTGTAAGTGATCTGAACGTTTCATGATGATAGCGCTTTGCTAAGGAGGTCAAACCATGTCCCAAAGGTCACCGGATCTGGTGTCAATTTAAAGAAGTAGTCCAGTTACACATTTGTGTGCTTATAACTTGGCTTCTGAATGTCCTAGAGAGATCAGGTTTGTTTTAGTGTACTCCAATCAACAGCCCCTACAACCACAAAAAGGAATGGAGTCATTAGCACTTATGGTTTGTAAATGGCACCCAGAATTATGTTGCACGAAGCACAATTTCACAACATTCTGGGTCCATTTGTGTGAAAACAAGGTCCAATCAGGCTGAAACGTTACAAGAAGGTAGAATCTATTGAGTTGTAAGTGATCTGAACGTTTCATGATGATCGCACATTCCTATAGGGGGTCAAACCATGTCCCAAAGGTCACCGGGCCTGGTGTCACTTTAAAGAAGTAGTCCAGTTACACATTTGTGGGCTTATAACTTGGCTTCTGAATGTCCTAGAGAGGTCAGTTTTGTTTTAGTGTACTCCAATCAACAGCCCCTACAACCACAAAAAGGAATGGAGTCATTAGCACTTATGGTTTGTAAATGGCACCCAGAATTATGTTGCACGAAGCACAATTTCACATCATTCTGGGTCCATTTGTGTGAAAACAAGGTCCAATCAGGCTGAAACATTACAGGAAGGTAGAATCTATTGAGTTGTAAGTGATCTGAATGTTTCATGATGATAGCACTTTCCTAAGGGGCTCAAACCATGTCCCAAAGGTCACCGGATCTGGTGTCAATTTAAAGAAGTAGTCCAGTTACACATTTGTGGGCTTATAACTTGGCTTCTGAATGTCCTAGAGAGATCATGTTTGTTTTAGTATACTCCAATCAACAGCCCCTACAATCACAAAGAGGAATGGAGTCATTAGCACTTATGGTTTGTAAATGGCACCCAGAATTATGTTGCACGAAGCACAATTTCACATCATTCTGGGTTCATTTGTGTGAAAACAAGGTCCAATCAGGCTGAAACGTTACAGGAAGGTAGAATATATTGAGTTGTAAGTGATCTGAACGTTTCATGATGATAGCACTTTCCTAAGGGGGTCAAACCATGTCCCAAAGGTCACCGGATCTGGTGTCAATTTAAAGAAGTAGTCCAGTTACACATTTGTGGGCTTATAACTTGGCTTATGAATGTCCTAGAGAGATCAGGTTTGTTTTAGTGTACTCCAATCAAAAGCCCCTACAACCACAAAAAGGAATGGAGTCATTAGCACTTATTGTTTGTAAATGGCACCCAGACTTATGTTGCACAAAGCACATTTTCACATCATTCTGGGTCCATTTGTGTGAAAACAAGGTCCAATCAGGCTGAAACGTTACAGGAAGGTAGAATCTATTGAGTTGTAAGTGATCTGAACGTTTCATGATGATAGCACTTTCCTAAGGTGGTCAAACCATGTCCCAAAGGTCACCGGATCTGGTGTCAATTTAAAGAAGTAGTCCAGTTACACATTTGTGGGCTTATAGCTTGGCTTCTGAATGTCCAAGAGAGATCAGGTTTGTTGTAGTATACTCCAATCAACAGCCCCTACAACCACAAAAAGGAATGGAGTCATTAGCACTTATGCTTTTTAAATGGCACCCAGAATTATGTTGCACGAAGCACAATTTCACATCATTCTGGGTTCATTTGTGTGAAAACAAGGTCCAATCAGGCTGAAACGTTACAGGAAGGTAGAATCTATTGAGTTGTAAGTGATTTGAACGTTTCATGATGATAGCACTTTCCTAAGGGGGTGAAACCATGTCCCAAAGGTCACCGGATCTGGTGTCAATTTAAAGAAGTAGTCCAGTTACACATTTGTGGGCTTATAACTTGGCTTCTGAATGTCCTAGAGAGATCAGGTTTGTTTTAGTGTACTCCAATCAAAAGCCCCTACAACCACAAAAAGGAATGGAGTCATTAGCACTTATGGTTTGTAAATGGCACCCAGAATTATGTTGCACGAAGCACAATTTCAAATCATTCTGGGTCCATTTGTGTGAAAACAAGGTCCAATAAGGCTGAAACGCTACAAGAAGGTAGAATCTATTGAGTTGTAAGTGATCTGAACGTTTCAAGGTGATCGCACATTCCTATAGGGGGTCAAACCATGTCCCAAAGGTCACCGGGCCTGGTGTCACTTTAAAGAAGTAGTCCAGTTACACCTTTGTGGGCTTATAACTTGGCTTCTTAATGTCCTAGAGAGGTTAGGTTTGTTTTAGTGTACTCCAATCAACAGCCCCTACAACCACAAAAAGGAATGGAGTCATTAGCACTTATGGTTTGTAAATGGCACCCAGAATTATGTTGCACGAAGCACAATTTCACATCATTCTGGGTCCATTTGTGTGAAAACAAGGTCCAATCCAGCTGAAACGCTACAAGAAGGTAGAATCTATTGAGTTGTAAGTGATCTGAACGTTTCATGATGATCGCACATTCCTATAGGGGGTCAAACCATGTCCCAAAGGTCACCGGGCCTGGTTTCACTTTAAAGAAGTAGTCCAGTTACACCTTTGTGGGCTTATAACTTGGCTTCTGAATGTCCTAGAGAGGTCAGGTTTGTTTTAGTGTACTCCAATCAACAGCCCCTACAACCACAAAAAGGAATGGAGTCATTAGCACTTATGATTTGTAAATGGCACCCAGAATTATGTTGCACGAAGCACAATTTCACATCATTCTGGGTTCATTTGTGTGAAAACAAGGTCCAATCAGGCTGAAACGTTACAGGAAGGTAGAATCTATTGAGCTGTAAGTGATCTGAACGTTTCATGATGATAGCACTTTCGTAAGGGGGTCAAACCATGTCCCAAAGGTCACCGGATCTGGTGTCAATTTAAAGAAGTAGTCCAGTTACACATTTGTGGGCTTATAACTTGGCTTCTGAATGTCCTAGTGTTAGGTAATTTAATCTATGTTCGGTAATTTTAATCTATCCGTATTCACTATTATGTTGCGTATTTTAATTTATACTATTGTTCTTATATTACCTTAAACTTAAATTACCTGAAAGGGAGTCAGAACACCCACACAGAGGGATTAGATTCTTAATTTAGTCAATTGTAACAAACCTTAAACAGACAACAAGCTCTGCAAAGTGTAAACTCTGCAAAGGGTGAGAATCAAACACCAGACAAGACGGTCATTTGTTCTCACAACGAGTTGGAAACTGCAGAGAGTATTTATTGGCACAAACACCCAACCACACATCACAGAATGCACACCCACAAATTCTATAACCAGAAGAGAAGTTTCTAGTTTAGAGCTACTTTTCCTACCTGACCAGTTTGCCCTTAGCTAATGGAAAACACCTTGGTCTTAGAATGCATAGGACAAAGGAAAACTTCAGATACTGGATCAAAATGCCTAAAGCAGAAAGGAGTTTCCTAAAACACCCAAACATAAAATCAAGTAAGGTCAGGTTTTTCCCCAACACATTTAAGATTTCACAACAAAGATGAATAAAATAAAAATACCTAACATTCCCTCCTGATGTTCATTTTTGTTGATGTAACAAATCAGAGTAAGATGTCAATAACCCAATAGTCAATGAGCACGAATTATGAATCAATACGAACATTTTAGCTTAACAATAACCCAAACACCAAGATCTACTTTATCCTGTGTGCCTAGCTTTATTAAGATAATCATAACAGATGCAAGAAACTTGAACACGAGTTGATATGAATTATCAGATACCAGCAAACTCAGTTGATTCGTGGAATTGCTAGAGGGGGAAAGTTGATGTTAAAACAATGTTTTCCATAGAATGGTGTTGCCCTTTCGTCGATATGAAACAGACGAGTCATCACAGACCCAGACTCTCCTTCTTCAGCTCAAATGTCCTCGTAAGGACGCCCATCTTCACGCAACGTGAAGTGGGGGCAGGGAGCCAACCTGCGGTGTGACAGGAGAGAGAGAGACATTCTGAGAGATGGTGAGGGGATGTCTTTTGGACAGGGAGCCATGAAACCAGACGGGAGATTTGGGGTACTGGATACGTCGTTGGAGGCAGGTCACAGTGTCGTGTGGACGGACCCAGGAGGGGTCTCAAACACCAGATGTCGATTCCGTTGTCCCTCTCAACTGCTGCGATTCCTCTCGTTCCATCAGATGCTGAGGGGCAGTTTCAGAGCAAAGTGCGATCTCCCATCATCAACAGCGACATGGTGGATTTGTCCTGCAAGCTGAAGGCAGATCGTTTACTTATCTGCCGTCCTGGCGAGCCTGCATGCATCCCATCCGATGATGATCAGTTGTAGTGGCCCTCTCAGCAGTATGCAGCAGTGGGAGGGATGAGAAGAGTGACCTTGACGCCTCATTTGTGGTGGTATCACATGCAACAGGACCCCAAACTCCTTGGTTCCATGGCCTGCGGTGAGAAAGTGCAAAAGAGTCATTGTGGCTTTTTGACATCTTCAACAACAACCATTCAGCTATCCAGTCCAGTTTGAATTTAATGGGGCTCATAGTTCACCTGAAATTTACCAACATAGTCCATTCGGGTATCATCTTTAAGCTGGAATCAACTCATATAATCATCAGCAAAGTACTTTCATCAATTCATGTTCCATGCTGCATTAAACAACCCACACTATTAGTTTATCTAACCCAATAAGTGATTGATAAGACTCATTTAACAAGAAGTTTTTAGGTTTATGAAAAAGCCAAACACCTTTCTGTAAAAACAGTAAGTCAAACTATTATAGCCAGATATCTCCCCTTGGCAAAGATGCTGCTTATGACAAGAATCCAAGACATAAAATAAAAATCTCACATCAGGCTGCTATTACTTGTTTACGGATCAGACAACTTAAAGGCAAAATAAAACATTTAAACAACAGTCATAGTAAAAGAAAAGATGTAAATATGTCAATCCAGGAGTTAGAAAATCAAATTGAATAAACTCAAACAACAGTATCTAATTATAAACATAAAATCATTAGATTTAAAAAGACTATTCAGCAAAAGAAAAGAACAGAGCTTTAACAATTAACCCTAAGAAATACCACTGCATTTTGCTTCAGGGTGAGTCAAAGGCCAAAATAATAAAGAATAAACCTAACTACTCAATAACCCTCGAAGTACCATATATCTGCCTGGCTTGTCAAACAAGCAAAAGGTTTAAACAGAAATGGCAACTCACCCTTACTATAGCAGTATTAAAACACAATTTACACCAAGCAAAACATCCTTACTCAGAAGTTAGTGACTGGGTCAGAACTCAGAACATCTGAGACAAACCTTTGTTGCTCAGTGCCAGAAAACACTTATCTGATCACTCTGCTCAGCAAGACAGGTTTGACGCCTGCCTTCAGAAATACCTCTTCCGACTAGGGGAACTGGTCAAACGTCTCCCAGCAACAGCAGATTTTGAAAAACAAATCAAATGCAGATTTAACAGAATATCAGGGAAAAATCACACTCCCAGAAAGTAAAAAGTAAAGATAAACCCAATAGACAACTAACTGCAAATAAAAGAACATAGGATGGAGTCAGAGTACTTTAAACCCATTCTATCAGACTAGAAAATTTAAACAATAGGTCTCTTTGCATTAGAATGTTAAACTTAAATTTATTTAAACATTCTAGTATTTAGCTAATCACCACACCTCCTTCTCACTTCCTCAAACATTTCTTTAAACTTTCTATTGCCTTCTCTGTTTCTTCAACCATTTCTTTAATTCTCTCTGTTCTCCACCTGTCTGCTTTTTTCAACCATCTCTGCTAACCTCTCATGTCTTTCTTACCAATCCATCCCCCATCAATTAACTTTGCTGTCTCTTCACTTCTAACCCTTTGTTCTTCTAATCCCATAAACACACACACACATGAACACACCGTCATACATGCACATAACAGTACAACACAGAACAGAACAGATAGACAGACAGAACAGACAGAACAGATAGACAGACAGAACAAACAGAACAGATAGACAGAACAGTATAACACAGAAACAGACAAACAGTCAAAATTGTAGCTACACAATCACACTTAGAAGAACCTGCAGGTTTCATACATTCAAAAACTCAGATATGCACACACACTGATGCTCAGAACTGCAGTTGTCTCACACACACACACACACAACATTCCTTGAAGTTCTGAGTCACCATACCTACACGACAGCTTTCACACACACAGAAACACAATGAGTCAGCAGACACACAAAAAGACAAGGAGTGAATTTTAGAACGGTTTGGATTACTTTAGCAAATTTCAATGATGATTCTTAATTTGGGTAACTTTATGCACCATGAAATATTTAAAAAACGTGTGGTTGTCCTGCACAGAACTGTTTTTATTGCATTTTCGTATCTCAGATCTTAAACTATAACAGTCTGCGTAGAAGCTAAACCCCAGTGTGATTTCAGCAGTGGTTTGCACATTCCACCAAATTACAACCCACCTATTCGTTGTGGGGGTATTCACATTACAACCCTTTTCTAGCTTTTTACCTCTTTTAATTCTGTCTCTCAGTTTAATATTGCTATCCGCTTTAATGTGGCTGCACATCGCTTCCTATCGCAGTGCCACAAGCAGGCAAGTTGCCATCATCTATCCACGTCAGCGTACATCTCACGTACCTTTTTGATGCAGCAACAAACGCGTTGGGTCGCGAGTCCAACATGTCCTTGTTGCATAACTCAACGCACTTCAAAGTAAACAGCGTTAAATAGAATCTGTCAAATCCTTCCTGTCAGCAACTGCAAAAGGAGTGTGTGCCTGTGCCAACGGCTGGCCGCTTTAACGCAGCGCTGGTTATTTTGAGGTAAATCTAGCAGGCTATGGTCCAGCGACTCTACAGTTCCAGTCCTCATGCCGGGGCAAGAAACGTCTTTCGTGCGAGAATGGCAAATACTCCACAAGCATGAAACACACTGTCAACCGATTGATAGTAAAAGGGTGCTATTAAATCATGTACTTACTCTCCCTCTGCGTGGCGTCCTGAGTCCGGTAAGCGAGAGCCGTAGGCAGAAGTTTGCCTGCGGGGCTAAACAGCTGGTTGGTGACATGGTGAGTGTTATCACAAATCCTCAAAAACCCAATAAAATCTACTTCTAACAGGAAAATAATAAATTGTTTAATGTGAGGGGCAATCGCGTGAGAAGTGACCTCGACCTTCACAGGTCCAGCAAATGGGCTGTTGTGATCGGGCCTGTGAATTGCACCTCTGCCTCTGTTTAGAAATATTCCTCTGATTTCCCTTCCTGGCTGGGGTGCTTTGTGGGCCTGATCTGTTATCTGAGCCATCCAGATTGGATGGACAGTCACGTGAAAGATGACCTTGACATCCGCAGCTCCAACAAACAGGTGGTTGTGAGCGGCCCGATGAGGACCACTGTCTCTGGTTGCTGTCACGACCACCTCTCTGGGGTTTAAAACCACCCCTCTGGGGATTAAAATTTTTACTATAGCTGCCCTGCTGGTAATAGACCACTTCCTCCTCAATGTTATCAGTTACGTCTAGGACGAGTTGTGGGCCTGTTTTAGAAGCTTTTGGTTTATCTTTATTCTGACTGCTAGAACGGGTGTTAGATATAAAATTTCCCATTGTGCCCAAGTTATTTTGTTTACTGATCTAGTAAAGCAAACTGGAAGAGAGTGTTAATAATGTCCAATTCAGCTGGCCGGCTCTCCGGAGGTAATCACACCGAAAGGCTCTGTTATTGCCCGCATTCTCCACCACTTGTTAGGTAATTTAATCTATGTTCGGTAATTTTAATCAATCCGTATTCACTATTATGTTGCGTATTTTAATTTATACTATTGTTCTTATATTACCTTAAACTTAAATTACCTGAAAGGGAGTCAGAACACCCACACAGAGGGATTAGATTCTTAATTTAGTCAATTGTAACAAACCTTAAACAGACAACAAGCTCTGCAAAGTGTAAACTCTGCAAAGGGTGAGAATCAAACACCAGACAAGACGGTCATTTCTTCTCACAACGAGTTGTTGGGGATTTTAATATTCACGTGTGTTGCCCTGATATGCCCATGGCGAGGGGCTTTTTAAACCTTATTGATTTGTTTAATCTGGTGCAATGTGTGGCAGGTCCCACACATGAACGTGGACACACACTTGATCTTGTTTTATCTCATGGCTTCCCTTGTTTTAACATAGAGATTTGTGATGCTGTGTTTTCTGACCACAGTCCTGTGTTGTTTGAAGTTCCTCTTGTATGTGCCTCAGTTAAACCTCGCGCTGTTGCTCAGTGCAGACGTGTTTTTAACTCCTCCACTGCTGAGCACTTTTCAACAGTCTTTAACCAGATTTGTCAGATCCCGGATTTTTTATGCAGCCAGACTGATGATCTGAGCTCTTGGTTTTATTCCACCTGTCGGACTGCTTTGGACACTGTGGCTCCATTAAAAACCAGGCGGCCTAAAACCAAATGTGAGCCCTGGCTGAACGAAATGACCCGAGCTGTCAGACGCGACTGCCGTCGAGCTGAACGCAAATGGAAAAAGGACAAACTACAGGTGTCATTTCAGATGCTGAAGGACTGTTGGCGTCAATATCAAAGAACTGTGAAAGAGGCCAAAAGAAAACACTTTTCGGACATTATTTTGTCTAACTGCCACAACCCGCGTGTGTTATTCAAAACTATTAACTCTGTTCTTAGTGCACCATATGCTGACTCTATTGAGCCCTCATTAGAAGCATGTGAAAATTTGTTACTCTTCTTTATTGAGAAGGTCTCCTCCACAAGGGCTCAAATCTGTCCTTGTGCTCATGACCCCTCAGTCGTTGTTTCCTGCTCTGCTGTCTTTGACAGGTTTGAGCCTGTGACTCTGTCATCTCTACAGGAGACTGTTGGTCATCTTAAGCCTGCAGGGTCTCCAAATGATGCTGTTCCTCCTCGACTTTTAAAAGAGGTGATACCTACAGTTGGTCCTCTGGTTCTTGAGCTGGTAAACCATAGTCTGAGGTCAGGCGTTGTCCCTAAAGATTTTAAACATGCAGTAGTCAAACCCCTGATTAAAAAACCTGCTCTTGATCCGCAGGATCTTGCGAATTACAGGCCTATCTCCAAACTACCGTTTCTTTCTAAAATTCTTGAAAAGGTAGTTCATAGCCAAATATTGGCCTTCCTGGAAAAGCAAAATGTATTAGAGGTTTTCCAATCTGGTTTTAAACCCTTTCACAGCACTGAATCAGCCCTTTTAAAAGTTTTTAATGACATATACTTAGCTACTGATGCTGGGGACTGTGTTGTTCTTGTGCTTTTAGATTTGACAGCTGCTTTTGATACTGTGGATCATGCTGTTTTATTCTCTCGTTTAGAGCACTGGGTGGGCATTAGCGGCACAGCTCTGGAGTGGTTCAGGTCCTATTTGGCGGGGCGAACTTTTTGTGTCAGTCTCGGTGACTATGTGTCGTCCTCCGCTCCGCTCTTGTGTGGTGTCCCGCAGGGCTCAGTTCTAGGCCCCCTCCTCTTCTCTTTGTATCTTCTTCCTCTCGGTTCTATATTGAGAAAGCATGGCATTGCCTTCCACTTGTATGCTGACGACTGTCAGATCTATGTCCCTCTAAAGAAAAAAGGCAGAAACCTCATACAGCCATTACTACAGTGTCTTGACGACATAAAGGCTTGGATGTCTGTGAATTTTTTAAAATTCAATGATAAAAAGACTGAGGTGATGATTTTTGGTAGTCCTACTGAGACACCCAATGTGTTTGTAGATTCCTTGGCCCAGTTTGTTAAACCAACTGTCACCAACTTGGGGGTCAAAGTGGACTGTGATCTGAAGTTTGAACATCAGATTAAGGCGGTGGTAAAATCTGGCTTCTTTCACCTCAGGCAGCTGGCAAAAATAAAGCCAATTCTTTCACGGCAGCACTTTGAGACAGTGATCCACGCCTTTGTAACCACTCGGCTGGATTACTGTAACGCACTCTACATTGGGGTCAGTGCATCATGTATTAGTCAGCTACAGAGAGTGCAAAATGCCACAGCTCGTCTTTTAACTGGCACTCGAAAGTTTGAGCACATTTCCCCTGTTTTAGCTTCACTTCACTGGCTGCCCATTTCTTTTAGGATTCATTTTAAAATTCTTTTATTTGCTTTTAAAGGTCTTCATGGCCTTGCCCCCTCTTATCTCTCTGATCTGATACAGCCTTACACTCCCTCCCGCTCTCTCAGGTCTGCTGATCAGCTGCTCCTGATTGTACCCAGGACTGAGCGTAAATTTAGAGGAGATCGTGCTTTTGCTGTTGCAGCCCCAAAACTGTGGAACGAACTTCCTTTAGAGATAAGACAGGCCAGTTCCTTATCTGCTTTTAAGGCACTCCTGAAAACACACCTCTTTACCCTGGCTTTTAATACCTTGTGAGATGTTGGTTTCTATTTTTTATTTTATTTTAGCTGTTTTAGGTGATTCAAATGCGGTTTTATCAAGTTTTATCAAGTTTTTATTTTTAATATAGGGCTAGTTTAATTTTATGTATCATGTGTTTTATTTATCTTTGCTGTTTTCTTTCTAGTCAATTGTTTTAATGTACTTTCTGTACAGCACTTTGTTCCTGTGCTGGGTCTTGTAAAGTGCTTTATAAATAAACTGGATTGGATTGGATTGGATTGGAAACTGCAGAGAGTATTTATTGGCACAAACACCCAACCACACATCACAGAATGCACACCCACAAATTCTATAACCAGAAGAGAAGTTTCTAGTTTAGAGCTACTTTTCCTACCTGACCAGTTTGCCCTTAGCTAATGGAAAACACCTTGGTCTTAGAATGCACAGGACAAAGGAAAACTTCAGATACTGGATCAAAATGCCTAAAGCAGAAAGGAGTTTCCTAAAACACCCAAACATAAAATCAAGTAAGGTCAGGTTTTTCCCCAACACATTTAAGATTTCACAACAAAGATGAATAAAATAAAAATACCTAACACCTAGAGAGATCAGGTTTGTTTTAGTGTACACCAATCAAAAGCCCCTAACAACCACAAAAAGGAATGGAGTCATTAGCACTTATTGTTTGTAAATGGCACCCAGAATTATGTTGCACAAAGCACAATTTCACATCATTCTGGGTCCATTTGTGTGAAAACAAGGTCCAATCAGGCTGAAACGTTACAGGAAGGTAGAATCTATTGAGTTGTAAGTGATCAGAACGTTTCATGATGATAGCACTTTCCTAAGGAGGTCAAACCATGTCCCAAAGGTCACCGGATCTGGTTTCAATTTAAAGAAGTAGTCCAGTTACATATTTGTGGGCTTATAACTTGGCTTCTGAATGTCCTAGAGAGATCAGGTTTGTTTTAGTGTACTCCAATCAACAGCCCCTACAACCACAAAAAGGAATGGCGTCATTAGCACTTATGGTTTGTAAATGGCACCCAGAATTATGTTGCACGAAGCACAATTTCACTTCATTCTGGGTCCATTTGTGTGAAAACAAGGTCCAATCAGGCTGAAACGCTACAAGAAGGTAGAATCTATTGAGTTGTAAGTGATCTGAACGTTTCAAGATGATCGTACATTCCTATAGGGGGTCAAACCATGTCCCAAAGGTCACCAGATCTGGTGTCACTTTAAAGAAGTAGTCCAGTTACACATTTGTGGGCTTATAACTTGGCTTCTGAATGTCCTAGAGAGATCAGGTTTGTTTTAATGTACTCCAATCAACAGCCCCTACAACCACAAAAAGCAATGGAGTCATTAGCACTTATGCTTTTTAAATGGCACCCAGAATTATGTTGCACGAAGCACAATTTCACTTCATTCTGGGTTCATTTGTGTGAAAACAAGGTCCAATCAGGCTGAAATGTTACAGGAAGGTAGAATCTATTGAGTTGTAAGTGATTTGAACGTTTCATGATGATAGCACTTTCCTAAGGGGGTCAAACCATGTCCCAAAGGTCACCGGATCTGGTGTCAATTTAAAGAAGTAGTCCAGTTATATATTTGTGGGCTTATAACTTGGCTTCTGAATGTCCTAGAGAGATCAGGTTTGTTTTAGTGTACTCCAATGAACAGCCCCTACAACCACAAAAAGGAATGGAGTCATTAGCACTTATGGTTTGTAAATGGCACCCAGAATTATGTTGCACGAAGCACAATTTCACTTCATTCTGGGTCCATTTGTGTGAAAACAAGGTCCAATCAGGCTGAAACGCTACAAGAAGGTAGAATCTATTGAGTTGTAAGTGATCTGAACGTTTCAAGATGATCGTACATTCCTATAGGGGGTCAAACCATGTCCCAAAGGTCACTGGGCCTGGTGTCACTTTAAAGAAGTAGTCCAGTTACATCTTTGTGGGCTTATAACTTGGCTTCTGAATGTCCTAGACAGGTTAGGTTTGTTTTAGTGTACTCCAATCAACAGCCCCTACAACCACAAAAAGGAATGGAGTCATTAGCACTTATGGTTTGTAAATGGCACCCAGAATTATGTTGCACGAAGCACAATTTCACATCATTCTGGGTTCATTTGTGTGAAAACAAGGTCCAATCAGGCTGAAAAGTTACAAGAAGGTAGAATCTATTGAGTTGTAAGTGATCTGAACGTTTCATGATGATCGCACATTCCTATAGGGGGTCAGACCATGTCCCAAAGGTCACCGGGCCTGGTGTCACTTTAAAGAAGTAGTCCAGTTACACCTTTGTGGGCTTATAACTTGGCTTCTGAATGTCCTAGAGAGGTCAGGTTTGTTTTAGTGTACTCCAATCAACAGCCCCTACAACCACAAAAAGGAATGGAGTCATTAGCACTTATGGTTTGTAAATGGCACCCAGAATTATTTTGCACGAAGCACAATTTCACATCATTCTGGGTTCATTTGTGTGAAAACAAGGTCCAATCAGGCTGAAACGTTACAGGAAGGTAGAATCTATTGAGTTGTAAGTGATCTGAACGTTTCATGATGATAGCACTTTCCTAAGGGGGTCAAACCATGTCCCAAAGGTCACCGGATCTGGTGTCAATTTAAAAAAGTAGTCCAGTTACACATTTGTGGGCTTATAACTTGGCATCTGAATGTCCTAGAGAGATCAGGTTTGTTTTAGTGTACTCCAATCAAAAGCCCCTACAACCACAAAAAGGAATGGAGTCATTAGCACTTATTGTTTGTAAATGACACCCAGAATTATGTTGCACGAAGCACAATTTCACATCATTCTGGGTCCATTTGTGTGAAAACAAGGTCCAATCAGGCTGAAACGCTACAAGAAGGTAGAATCTATTGAGTTGTAAGTGATCTCAACGTTTCATGATGATCGCACATTCCTATAGGGGGTCAAACCATGTCCCAAAGGTCACCGGGCCTGGTGTCACTTTAAAGAAGTAGTCCAGTTACACATTTGTGGGCTTATTACTTGGCTTCTGAATGTCCTAGAGAGATCAGGTTTGTTTTAGTATACTCCAATCAACAGCCCCTACAACCACAAGAAGGAATGGAGTCATTTGCACTCATGGTTTGTAAATGGCACCCAGAATTATGTTGCACGAAGCACAATTTCACATCATTCTGGGTTCATTTGTGTGAAAACAAGGTCCAATAAGGCTGAAACGTTACAGGAAGGTAGAATCTATTGAGTTGTAAGGGATCTGAACGTTTCATGATGATAGCACTTTCCTAAGGGGGTCAAACCATGTCCCAAAGGTCACCGGATCTGGTGTCAGTTTAAAGAAGTAGTCCAGTTACACCTTTGTGGGCTTATAACTTGGCTTCTGAATGTCCTAGAGAGGTCAGGGTTGTTTTAGTGTACTCCAATCAACAGCCCCTACAACCACAAAAAGCAATGGAGTCATTAGCACTTATGGTTTGTAAATGGCACCCAGAATTATGTTGCACGAAGCACAATTTCACATCATTCTGGGTCCATTGGTGTGAAAACAAGGTCAAATCAGGCTGAAACGTTACAGGAAGGTAGAATCTATTGAGTTGTAAGTGATCTGAACGTTTCATGATGATAGCACTTTCCTAAGGGGGTCACACCATGTCCCAAAGGTCACGGGATCTGGTGTCAATTTAAAGAAGTAGTCCAGTTACACATTTGTGGGCTTATAACTTGGCTTCTGAATGTCCTAGAGAGATCAGGTGTGTTTTAGTGTACTCCAATCAACAGCCCCTACAACCACAAAAAGGAATGGAGTCATTAGCACTTATGGTTTGTAAATGGCACCCAGAATTATGTTGCACGAAGCACAATTTCACATCATTCTGGGTTCATTTGTGTGAAAACAAGGTCCAATCAGGCTGAAACGTTACAGGAAGGTAGAATCTACTGAGTTGTAAGTGATCTGAACGTTTCATGATGATAGCACTTTCCTAAGGGGGTCAAACCATGTCCCAAAGATCACCGGATCTGGTGTCAATTTAAAGAAGTAGTCCAGTTACACATTTGTGGGCTTATAACTTGGCTTCTGAATGTCCTAGAGAGATCAGGTTTGTTTTAGTGTACTCCAATCAACAGCCCCTACAACCACAAAAAGGAATGGAGTCATTAGCACTTATGGTTTGTAAATGGCACCCAGAATTATGTTGCACGAAGCACAATTTCACATCATTCTGGGTCCATTTGTGTGAAAAAAAGGTCCAATACGGCTGAAACGCTACAAGAAGGTAGAATCTATTGAGTTGTAAGTGATCTGAACGTTTCAAGATGATCGCACATTCCTATAGGGGGTAAAACCATGTCCCAAAGGTCACCGGGACTGGTGTCACTTAAAAGAAGTAGTCCAGTTACACCTTTGTGGGCTTATAACTTGGCTTCTGAATGTCCTAGAGAGGTTAGGTTTGTTTTAGTGTACTCCAATCAACAGCCCCTACAACCACAAAAAGGAATGGAGTCATTAGCACTTATGGTTTGTAAATGGCACCCAGAATTATGTTGCACGAAGCACAATTTCACATCATTCTGGGTCCATTTGTGTGAAAACAAGGTCCAATCAGGCTGAAACGTTACAGGAAGGTAGAATCTATTGAGTTGTAAGTGATCTGAACGTTTCATGATGATAGCACTTTCCTATAGGGGGTCAAACCATGTCCCAAAGGTCACCGGATCTGGTGTCAATTTAAAGAAGTAGTCCAGTTACACCTTTGTGGGCTTATAACTTGGCTTCTGAATGTCCTAGAGAGGTCAGGGTTGTTTTAGTGTACTCCAATCAACAGCCCCTACAACCACAAAAAGCAATGGAGTCATTAGCACTTATGGTTTGTAAATGGAAACCCAGAATTATGTTGCACGAAGCACAATTTCACATCATTCTGGGTCCATTGGTGTGAAAACAAGGTCAAATCAGGCTGAAACGTTACAGGAAGGTAGAATCTATTGAGTTGTAAGTGATCTGAACGTTTCATGATGATAGCACTTTCCTAAGGGGGTCACACCATGTCCCAAAGGTCACGGGATCTGGTGTCAATTTAAAGAAGTAGTCCAGTTACACATTTGTGGGCTTATAACTTGGCTTCTGAATGTCCTAGAGAGATCAGGTGTGTTTTAGTGTACTCCAATCAACAGCCCCTACAACCACAAAAAGGAATGGAGTCATTAGCACTTATGGTTTGTAAATGGCACCCAGAATTATGTTGCACGAAGCACAATTTCACATCATTCTGGGTTCATTTGTGTGAAAACAAGGTCCAATCAGGCTGAAACGTTACAGGAAGGTAGAATCTGTTGAGTTGTAAGTGATCTGAACGTTTCATGATGATAGCACTTTCCTAAGGGGGTCAAACCATGTCCCAAAGATGAAAGGATCTGGTGTCAATTTAAAGAAGTAGTCCAGTTACACATTTGTGGGCTTATAACTTGGCTTCTGAATGTCCTAGAGAGATCAGGTTTGTTTTAGTGTACTCCAATCAAAAGCCCCTACAACCACCAAAAGGAATGGAGTCATTAGCACTTATGGTTTGTAAATGGCACCCAGAATTATGTTGCACGAAGCACAATTTCACATCATTCTGGGTCCATTTGTGTGAAAACAAGGTCCAATAAGGCTGAAACGCTACAAGAAGGTAGAATCTATTGAGTTGTAAGTGATCTGAACGTTTCAAGATGATCGCACATTCCTATAGGGGGTAAAACCATGTCCCAAAGGTCACCGGGACTGGTGTCACTTTAAAGAAGTAGTCCAGTTACACCTTTGTGGGCTTATAACTTGGCTTCTGAATGTCCTAGAGAGGTTAGGTTTGTTTTAGTGTACTCCAATCAACAGCCCCTACAACCACAAAAAGGAATGGAGTCATTAGCACTTATGGTTTGTAAATGGCACCCAGAATTATGTTGCACGAAGCACAATTTCACATCATTCTGGGTCCATTTGTGTGAAAACAAGGTCCAATCAGGCTGAAACGTTACAGGAAGGTAGAATCTATTGAGTTGTAAGTGATCTGAACGTTTCATGATGATAGCACTTTCCTAAGGGGGTCAAAACATGTCCCAAAGGTCATCGGATCGTGTGTCAATTTAAAGAAGTAGTCCAGTTACACATTTGTGGGCTTATAACTTGGCTTCTGAATGTCCTAGAGAGATCAGGTTTGTTTAAATGTACTCCAATCAACAGCCCCTACAACCACAAAAAGGAATGGAGTCATTAGCACTTATGGTTTGTAAGTGGCACCCAGAATTATGTTGCACGAAGCACAATTTCACATCATTCTGGGTCCATTTGTGTGAAAACAAGGTCCAATCCGGCTGAAACGCTACAAGAAGGTAGAATCTATTGAGTTGTAAGTGATCTGAACGTTTCAAGATGATCGCACATTCCTATAGGGGGTCAAACCATGTCCCAAAGGTCACCGGGCCAAGTGTCACTTTAAAGAAGTAGTCCAGTTACACCTTTGTGGGCTTATAACTTGGCTTCTGAATGTCCTAGAGAGGTTAGGTTTGTTTTAGTGTACTCCAATCAACGGCCCCTACAACCACAAAAAGGAATGGAGTCATTAGCACTTATGGTTTGTAAATGGCACCCAGAATTACTTTGCACGAAGCACAATTTCACATCATTCTGGGTTCATTTGTGTGAAAACAAGGTCCAATCAGGCTGAAACGTTACAGGAAGGTAGAATCTATTGAGTTGTAAGTGATCTGAACGTTTCATGATGATAGCGCTTTCCTAAGGGGGTCAAACCATGTCCCAAAGGTCACCGGATCTGGTGTAAATTTAAAGAAGTAGTCCAGTTACACATTTGTGGGCTTATACCTTGGCTTCTGAATGTCCTAGAGAGATCAGGTTTGTTTTAGTGTACTCCAATCAACAGTCCCTACAACCACAAAAAGGAATGGAGTCATTAGCACTTATGGTTTGTAAATGGCACCCAGAATTATGTTGCACGAAGCACAATTTCACATCATTCTGGGTCCATTTGTGTGAAAACAAGGTCCAATCAGGCTGAAACGTTACAAGCAGGTAGAATCTATTGAGTTGTAAGTGATCTGAACGTTTCATGATGATCGCACATTCCTATAGGGGGTCAAACCATGTCCCAAAGGTCACCGGGCCTGGTGTCACTTTAAAGAAGTAGTCCAGTTACACCTTTGTGGGCTTATAACTTGGCTTCTGAATGTCCTAGAGAGGTCAGGTTTGTTTTAGTGTACTCCAATCAACAGCCCCTACAACCACAAAAAGGAATGGAGTCATTAGCACTTATGGTTTGTAAATGGCACCCAGAATTATGTTGCACGAAGCACAATTTCACATCATTCTGGGTCCATTTGTGTGAAAACAAGGTCCAATCAGGCTGAAACATTACAGGAAGGTAGAATCTATTGAGTTGTAAGTGATCTGAATGTTTCATGATGATAGCACTTTCCTAAGGGGCTCAAACCATGTCCCAAAGGTCACCGGATCTGGTGTCAATTTAAAGAAGTAGTCCAGTTACACATTTGTGGGCTTATAACTTGGCTTCTGAATGTCCTAGAGAGATCAGGTATGTTTTAGTATACTCCAATCAACAGCCCCTACAATCACAAAAAGGAATGGAGTCATTAGCACTAATGGTTTGTAAATGGCACCCAGAATTATGTTGCACGAAGCACAATTTCACATCATTCTGGGTCCATTTGTGTGAAAACAAGGTCCAATCAGGCTGAAACGTTACAAGAAGGTAAAATCTATTGAGTTGTAAGTGATCTGAACGTTTCATGATGATCTCACATTCCTATAGGGGGTCAAAACATGTCCCAAAGGTCACCGGGCCTGGTGTCACTTTAAAGAAGTAGTCCAGTTACACCTTTGTGGGCTTATAACTTGGCTTCTGAATGTCCTAGAGAGATCAGGTTTGTTTTAATGTACTCCAATCAACAACCCCTACAACCACAAAAAGGAATGGAGTCATTAGCACTTATGGTTTGTAAATGGCACCCAGAATTATGTTGCACGAAGCACAATTTCACATCATTCTGGGTCCATTTGTGTGAAAACAAGGTCCAATCAGGCTGAAACGTTACAAGAAGGTAGAATCTATTGAGTTGTAAGTGATCTGAACGTTTCATGATGATCACACATTCCTATAGGGGGTCAAACCATGTCCCAAAGTTCACCGGGCCTGGTGTCACTTTAAAGAAGTAGTCCAGTTACACCTTTGTGGGCTTATAACTTGGCTTCTGAATGTCCTAGAGAGGTCAGGTTTTTTAGTGTACTCCAATCAACAGCCCCTACAACCACAAAAAGGAATGGAGTCATTAGGACTTATGGTTTGTAAATAGCACCCAGAATAATTTTGCACGAAGCACAATTTCACATCATTCTGGGTTCATTTGTGTGAAAACAAGGTCCAATCAGGCTGAAACGTTACAGGAAGGTAGAATCTATTGAGTTGTAAGTGATCTGAACGTTTCATGATGATAGCACTTTCCTAAGGGGGTCAAACCATGTCCCAAAGGTCACCGGATCCGGTGTCAATTTAAAGAAGTAGTCCAGTTACACATTTGTGGGTTTATAACTTGGCTTCTGAATGTCCTAGAGAGATCAGGTTTGTTTTAGTGTACTCCAATCAAAAGCCCCTACAACCACAAAAAGGAATGGAGTCATTAGCACTTATTGTTTGTAAATGGCACCCAGAATTATGTTGCACGAAGCACAATTTCACATCATTCTGGGTCCATTTGTGTGAAAACAAGGTCCAATCAGGCTGAAACTCTACAAGAAGGTAGAATCTATTGAGTTGTAAGTGATCTCAACGTTTCATGATGATCGCACATTCCTATAGGGGGTCAAACCATGTCCCAAAGGTCACCGGGCCTGGTGTCACTTTAAAGAAGTAGTCCAGTTACACATTTGTGGGCTTATAACTTGGCTTCTGAATGTCCTAGAGAGATCAGGTTTGTTTTAGTGTACTCCAATCAACAGCCCCTACAACCACAAAAAGGAATGGAGTCATTAGCACTCATGGTTTGTAAATGGCACCCAGAATTATGTTGCACGAAGCACAATTTCACATCATTCTGGGTCCATTTGTGTGAAAACAAGGTCCAATCAGGCTGAAACATTACAGGAAGGTAGAATCTATTAAGTTGTAAGTGATCTGAACGTTTCATGATGATAGCACTTCCCTAAGGGGGTCAAACCATGTCTCAAAGGTCACCGGATCTGGTGTCTAAAGAAGTAGTCCAGTTACACATTTGTGGGCTTATTACTTGGCTTCTGAATGTCCTAGAGAGATCAGGTTTGTTTTAGTATACTCCAATCAACAGCCCCTACAACCACAAAAAGGAATGGAGTCATTAGCACTTATGGTTTTTAAATGGCACCCAGAATTATGTTGCACGAAGCACAATTTCACATCATTCTGGGTTCATTTGTGTGAAAACAAGGTCCAATCAGGCTGAAACGTTACAGGAAGGTAGAATCTATTGAGTTGTAAGTGATCTGAACGTTTCATGATGATAGCACTTTCCTAAGGGGGTCAAACCATGTCCCAAAGGTCACCGGATCTGGTGTCAATTTAAAGAAAAAGTCCAGTTACACATTAGTGGGCTTATAACTTGGCTTCTGAATGTCCTAGAGCGATCAGGTTTGCTTTAGTGTACTCCAATCAACAGCCCCTACAACCACAAAAAGGAATGGAGACATTAGCACTTATGGTTTATAAATGGCACCCAGAATTATGTTGCACGAATCACAATTTCACATCATTCTGGGTTCATTTGTGTGAAAACAAGGTCCAATCAGGCTGAAACGTTACAGGAAGGTAGAATCTATTGAGTTGTAAGTGATCTGAACGTTTCATGATGATAGCACTTTCCTAAGGGGGTCAAAACATGTCCCAAAGATCACCGGATCTGGTGTCAATTTAAAGAAGTAGTCCAGTTACACATTTGTGGGCTTATAACTTGGCTTCTGAATGTCCTAGAGAGATCAGGTTTGTTTTAGTGTACTCCAATCAACAGCCCCTACAACCACAAAAAGGAAT
Source organism: Nothobranchius furzeri (assembly GCF_043380555.1). Classification (NCBI taxonomy): domain Eukaryota; kingdom Metazoa; phylum Chordata; class Actinopteri; order Cyprinodontiformes; family Nothobranchiidae; genus Nothobranchius; species Nothobranchius furzeri. The sequence goes on from NC_091743.1 coordinate 36,210,942, forward strand.
GGAAACATTAGCACTTATGGTTTTTAAATGGCACCCAGAATTATGTTGCACGAAGCACAATTTCACATCATTCTGGGTCCATTTGTGTGAAAAATAGGTCCAAGAAGGCTGAAACGCTACAAGAAGGTAGAATCTATTGAGTTGTAAGTGATCTGAACGTTTCAAGATGATCGCACATTCCTATAGGGGGTAAAACCATGTCCCAAAGGTCACCGGGCCTGGTGTCACTTTAAAGAAGTAGTCCAGTTACACCTTTGTGGGCTTATAACTTGGCTTCTGAATGTCCTAGAGAGGTCAGGTTTGTTTTAGTGTACTCCAATCAACAGCCCCTACAACCAGAAAAAGGAATGGAGTCATTAGCACTTATGGTTTGTAAATGGCACCCAGAATTATGTTGCACGAAGCACAATTTCACATCATTCTGGGTCCATTTGTGTGAAAACAAGGTCCAATCAGGCTGAAACGCTACAAGAAGGTAGAATCTATTGAGTTGTAAGTGATCTCAACGTTTCATGATGATCGCACATTCCTATAGGGGGTCAAACCATGTCCCAAAGGTCACCGGGCCTGGTGTCACTTTAAAGAAGTAGTCCAGTTACACATTTGTGGGCTTATAACTTGGCTTCTGAATGTCCTAGAGAGATCAGGTTTGTTTTAGTGTACTCCAATCAACAGCCCCTACAAACACAAAAAGGAATGGAGTCATTAGCACTTATGGTTTTTAAATGGCACCCAGAATTATGTTGCACGAAGCACAATTTCACATCATTCTGGGTTCATTTGTGTGAAAACAAGGTCCAATCAGGCTGAAACGTTACAGGAAGGTAGAATCTATTGAGTTGTAAGTGATCTGAACGTTTCATGATGATAGCACTTTCCTAAGGGGGTCAAACCATGTCCCAAAGGTCACCGGATCTGGTGTCAATTTAAAGAAAAAGTCCAGTTACACATTAGTGGGCTTATAACTTGGCTTCTGAATGTCCTAGAGCGATCAGGTTTGCTTTAGTGTACTCCAATCAACAGCCCCTACAACCACAAAAAGGAATGGAGACATTAGCACTTATGGTTTATAAATGGCACCCAGAATTATGTTGCACGAATCACAATTTCACATCATTCTGGGTTCATTTGTGTGAAAACAAGGTCCAATCAGGCTGAAACGTTACAGGAAGGTAGAATCTATTGAGTTGTAAGTGATCTGAACGTTTCATGATGATAGCACTTTCCTAAGGGGGTCAAAACATGTCCCAAAGATCACCGGATCTGGTGTCAATTTAAAGAAGTAGTCCAGTTACACATTTGTGGGCTTATAACTTGGCTTCTGAATGTCCTAGAGAGATCAGGTTTGTTTTAGTGTACTCCAATCAACAGCCCCTACAACCACAAAAAGGAATGGAAACATTAGCACTTATGGTTTTTAAATGGCACCCAGAATTATGTTGCACGAAGCACAATTTCACATCATTCTGGGTCCATTTGTGTGAAAAATAGGTCCAAGAAGGCTGAAACGCTACAAGAAGGTAGAATTTATTGAGTTGTAAGTGATCTGAACGTTTCAAGATGATCGCACATTCCTATAGGGGGTAAAACCATGTCCCAAAGGTCACCGGGCCTGGTGTCACTTTAAAGAAGTAGTCCAGTTACACCTTTGTGGGCTTATAACTTGGCTTCTGAATGTCCTAGAGAGGTCAGGTTTGTTTTAGTGTACTCCAATCAACAGCCCCTACAACCAGAAAAAGGAATGGAGTCATTAGCACTTATGGTTTGTAAATGGCACCCAGAATTATGTTGCACGAAGCACAATTTCACATCATTCTGGGTCCATTTGTGTGAAAACAAGGTCCAATCAGGCTGAAACGCTACAAGAAGGTAGAATCTATTGAGTTGTAAGTGATCTCAACGTTTCATGATGATCGCACATTCCTATAGGGGGTCAAACCATGTCCCAAAGGTCACCGGGCCTGGTGTCACTTTAAAGAAGTAGTCCAGTTACACATTTGTGGGCTTATAACTTGGCTTCTGAATGTCCTAGAGAGATCAGGTTTGTTTTAGTGTACTCCAATCAACAGCCCCTACAAACACAAAAAGGAATGGAGTCATTAGCACTTATGGTTTTTAAATGGCACCCAGAATTATGTTGCACGAAGCACAATTTCACATCATTCTGGGTTCATTTGTGTGAAAACAAGGTCCAATCAGGCTGAAACGTTACAGGAAGGTAGAATCTATTGAGTTGTAAGTGATCTGAACGTTTCATGATGATAGCACTTTCCTAAGGGGGTCAAACCATGTCCCAAAGGTCACCGGATCTGGTGTCAATTTAAAGAAGTAGTCCAGTTACACATTAGTGGGCTAATAACTTGGCTTCTGAATGTCCTAGAGCGATCAGGTTTGCTTTAGTGTATTCCAATCAACAGCCCCTACAACCACAAAAAGGAATGGAGACATTAGCACTTATGGTTTTTAAATGGCACCCAGAATTATGTTGCACGAAGCACAATTTCACATCATTCTGGGTTCATTTGTGTGAAAACAAGGTCCAATCAGGCTGAAACGTTACAGGAAGGTAGAATCTATTGAGTTGTAAGTGATCTGAACGTTTCATGATGATAATACTTTCCTAAGGGGGTCAAACCATGTCCCAAAGGTCACCGGATCTGGTGTCAATTTAAAAAAGTAGTCCAGTTACACATTTGTGGGCTTATAACTTGGCTTCTGAATGTCCTAGAGAGATCAGGTTTGTTTTAGTGTACTCCAATCAAAAGCCCCTACAACCACAAAAAGGAATGGAGTCATTAGCACTTATTGTTTGTAAATGACACCCAGAATTATGTTGCACGAAGCACAATTTCACATCATTCTGGGTCCATTTGTGTGAAAACAAGGTCCAATCAGGCTGAAACGCTACAAGAAGGTAGAATCTATTGAGTTGTAAGTTTTCTCAACGTTTCATGATGATCGCACATTCCTATAGGGGGTCAAACCATGTCCCAAAGGTCACCGGGCCTGGTGTCACTTTAAAGTAGTAGTCCAGTTACACATTTGTGGGCTTATTACTTGGCTTCTGAATGTCCTAGAGAGATCAGGTTTGTTTTAGTATACTCCAATCAACAGCCCCTACAACCTCAAAAAGGAATGGAGTCATTACCACTCATGGTTTGTAAATGGCACCCAGAATTATGTTGCACGAAGCACAATTTCACATCATTCTGGGTTCATTTGTGTGAAAACAAGGTCCAATCAGGCTGGAACGTTACAGGAAGGTAGAATCTATTGAGTTGTAAGTGATCTGAACGTTTCATGATGATAGCACTTTCCTAAGGGGGTCAAACCATGTCCCAAAGGTCACCGGATCTGGTGTCAATTTAAAGAAGTAGTCCAGTTACACATTTGTGGGCTTATAACTTGGCTTCTGATTGTCCTAGAGAGATCAGGTTTGTTTTAGTGTACTCCAATCAACAGCCCCTACAACCACAAAAAGGAATGGAGTCATTAGCACTCATGGTTTGTAAATGGCACCCAGAATTAAGTTGCACGAAGCACAATTTCACATCATTCTGGGTTCATTTGTGTGAAAACAAGGTCCAATCAGGCTGAAACGTTACAGGAAGGTAGAATCTACTGAGTTGTAAGTGATCTGAACGTTTCATGATGATAGCACTTTCCTAAGGGGGTCAAACCATGTCCCATAGATCACCGGATCTGGTGTCAATTTAAAGAAGTAGTCCAGTTACACATTTGTGGGCTTATAACTTGGCTTCTGAATGTCCTAGAGAGATCAGGTTTGTTTTAGTGTACTCCAATCAACAGCCCCTACAACCACCAAAAGGAATGGAGTCATTAGCACTTATGGTTTGTAAATGGCACCCAGAATTATGTTGCACGAAGCACAATTTCACATCATTCTGGGTCCATTTGTGTGAAAACAAGGTCCAATAAGGCTGAAACGCTACAAGAAGGTAGAATCTGTTGAGTTGTAAGTGATCTGAACGTTTCAAGATGATCGCACATTCCTATAGGGGGTAAAACCATGTCCCAAAGGTCACCGGGACTGGTGTCACTTTAAAGAAGTAGTCCAGTTACACCTTTGTGGGCTTATAACTTGGCTTCTGAATGTCCTAGAGAGGTCAGGTTTGTTTTAGTGTACTCCAATCAACAGCCCCTACAACCAGAAAAAGGAATGGAGTCATTAGCACTTATGGTTTGTAAATGGCACCCAGAATTATGTTGCACGAAGCACAATTTCACATCATTCTGGGTCCATTTGTGTGAAAACAAGGTCCAATCAGGCTGAAACGCTACAAGAAGGTAGAATCTATTGAGTTGTAAGTGATCTCAACGTTTCATGATGATCGCACATTCCTATAGGGGGTCAAACCATGTCCCAAAGGTCACCGGGCCTGGTGTCACTTTAAAGAAGTAGTCCAGTTACACATTTGTGGGCTTATAACTTGGCTTCTGAATGTCCTAGAGAGATCAGGTTTGTTTTAGTGTACTCCAATCAACAGCCCCTACAAACACAAAAAGGAATGGAGTCATTAGCACTTATGGTTTTTAAATGGCACCCAGAATTATGTTGCACGAAGCACAATTTCACATCATTCTGGGTTCATTTGTGTGAAAACAAGGTCCAATCAGGCTGAAACGTTACAGGAAGGTAGAATCTATTGAGTTGTAAGTGATCTGAACGTTTCATGATGATAGCACTTTCCTAAGGGGGTCAAACCATGTCCCAAAGGTCACCGGATCTGGTGTCAATTTAAAGAAGTAGTCCAGTTACACATTAGTGGGCTAATAACTTGGCTTCTGAATGTCCTAGAGCGATCAGGTTTGCTTTAGTGTATTCCAATCAACAGCCCCTACAACCACAAAAAGGAATGGAGACATTAGCACTTATGGTTTTTAAATGGCACCCAGAATTATGTTGCACGAAGCACAATTTCACATCATTCTGGGTTCATTTGTGTGAAAACAAGGTCCAATCAGGCTGAAACGTTACAGGAAGGTAGAATCTATTGAGTTGTAAGTGATCTGAACGTTTCATGATGATAATACTTTCCTAAGGGGGTCAAACCATGTCCCAAAGGTCACCGGATCTGGTGTCAATTTAAAAAAGTAGTCCAGTTACACATTTGTGGGCTTATAACTTGGCTTCTGAATGTCCTAGAGAGATCAGGTTTGTTTTAGTGTACTCCAATCAAAAGCCCCTACAACCACAAAAAGGAATGGAGTCATTAGCACTTATTGTTTGTAAATGACACCCAGAATTATGTTGCACGAAGCACAATTTCACATCATTCTGGGTCCATTTGTGTGAAAACAAGGTCCAATCAGGCTGAAACGCTACAAGAAGGTAGAATCTATTGAGTTGTAAGTTTTCTCAACGTTTCATGATGATCGCACATTCCTATAGGGGGTCAAACCATGTCCCAAAGGTCACCGGGCCTGGTGTCACTTTAAAGTAGTAGTCCAGTTACACATTTGTGGGCTTATTACTTGGCTTCTGAATGTCCTAGAGAGATCAGGTTTGTTTTAGTATACTCCAATCAACAGCCCCTACAACCTCAAAAAGGAATGGAGTCATTAGCACTCATGGTTTGTAAATGGCACCCAGAATTATGTTGCACGAAGCACAATTTCACATCATTCTGGGTTCATTTGTGTGAAAACAAGGTCCAATCAGGCTGGAACGTTACAGGAAGGTAGAATCTATTGAGTTGTAAGTGATCTGAACGTTTCATGATGATAGCACTTTCCTAAGGGGGTCAAACCATGTCCCAAAGGTCACCGGATCTGGTGTCAATTTAAAGAAGTAGTCCAGTTACACATTTGTGGGCTTATAACTTGGCTTCTGATTGTCCTAGAGAGATCAGGTTTGTTTTAGTGTACTCCAATCAACAGCCCCTACAACCACAAAAAGGAATGGAGTCATTAGCACTCATGGTTTGTAAATGGCACCCAGAATTATGTTGCACGAAGCACAATTTCACATCATTCTGGGTTCATTTGTGTGAAAACAAGGTCCAATCAGGCTGAAACGTTACAGGAAGGTAGAATCTACTGAGTTGTAAGTGATCTGAACGTTTCATGATGATAGCACTTTCCTAAGGGGGTCAAACCATGTCCCATAGATCACCGGATCTGGTGTCAATTTAAAGAAGTAGTCCAGTTACACATTTGTGGGCTTATAACTTGGCTTCTGAATGTCCTAGAGAGATCAGGTTTGTTTTAGTGTACTCCAATCAACAGCCCCTACAACCACCAAAAGGAATGGAGTCATTAGCACTTATGGTTTGTAAATGGCACCCAGAATTATGTTGCACGAAGCACAATTTCACATCATTCTGGGTCCATTTGTGTGAAAACAAGGTCCAATAAGGCTGAAACGCTACAAGAAGGTAGAATCTGTTGAGTTGTAAGTGATCTGAACGTTTCAAGATGATAGCACTTTCCTAAGGGGGTCAAACCATGTCCCAAAGGTCATCGGATCTGGTGTCAATTTAAAGAAGTAGTCCAGTTACACATTTGTGGGCTTATAACTTGGCTTCTGAATGTCCTAGAGAGATCAGGTTTGTTTTAATGTACTCCAATCAACAGCCCCTACAACCACAAAAAGGAATGGAGTCATTAGCACTTATGGTTTGTAAGTGGCACCCAGAATTATGTTGCACGAAGCACAATTTCACATCATTCTGGGTCCATTTGTGTGAAAACAAGGTCCAATCCGGCTGAAACGCTACAAGAAGGTAGAATCTATTGAGTTGTAAGTGATCTGAACGTTTCAAGATGATCGCACATTCTTATAGGGGGTCAAACCATGTCCCAAAGGTCACCGGGCCAAGTGTCACTTTAAAGAAGTAGTCCAGTTACACCTTTGTGGGCTTATAACTTGGCTTCTGAATGTCCTAGAGAGGTTAGGTTTGTTTTAGTGTACTCCAATCAACGGCCCCTACAACCACAAAAAGGAATGGAGTCATTAGCACTTATGGTTTGTAAATGGCACCCAGAATTATTTTGCACGAAGCACAATTTCACATCATTCTGGGTTCATTTGTGTGAAAACAAGGTCCAATCAGGCTGAAACGTTACAGGAAGGTAGAATCTATTGAGTTGTAAGTGATCTGAACGTTTCATGATGATAGCGCTTTCCTAAGGGGGTCAAACCATGTCCCAAAGATCAACCGGATCTGGTGTCAATTTAAAGAAGTAGTCCAGTTACACCTTTGTGGGCTTATAACTTGGCTTCTGAATGTCCTAGAGAGGTCAGGTTTGTTTTAGTGTACTCCAATCAACAGCCCCTACAACCACAAAAAGGAATGGAGTCATTAGCACTTATGGTTTGTAAATGGCACCCAGAATTATTTTGCACGAAGCACAATTTCACATCATTCTGGGTTCATTTGTGTGAAAACAAGGTCCAATCAGGCTGAAACGTTACAGGAAGGTAGAATCTATTGAGTTGTAAGTGATCTGAACGTTTCATGATGATAGCACTTTCCTAAGGGGGTCAAACCATGTCCCAAAGGTCACCGGATCTGGTGTCAATTTAAAAAAGTAGTCCAGTTACACATTTGTGGGCTTATAACGTGGCATCTGAATGTCCTAGAGAGATCAGGTTTGTTTTAGTGTACTCCAATCAAAAGCCCCTACAACCACAAAAAGGAATGGAGTCATTAGCACTTATTGTTTGTAAATGACACCCAGAATTATGTTGCACGAAGCACAATTTCACATCATTCTGGGTCCATTTGTGTGAAAACAAGGTCCAATCAGGCTGAAACGCTACAAGAAGGTAGAATCTATTGAGTTGTAAGTGATCTCAACGTTTCATGATGATCGCACATTCCTATAGGGGGTCAAACCATGTCCCAAAGGTCACCGGGCCTGGTGTCACTTTAAAGAAGTAGTCCAGTTACACATTTGTGGGCTTATTACTTGGCTTCTGAATGTCCTAGAGAGATCAGGTTTGTTTTAGTATACTCCAATCAACAGCCCCTACAACCACAAGAAGGAATGGAGTCATTTGCACTCATGGTTGGTAAATGGCACCCAGAATTATGTTGCACGAAGCACAATTTCAAATCATTCTGGGTTCATTTGTGTGAAAACAAGGTCCAATCAGGCTGAAACGTTACAGGAAGGTAGAATCTATTGAGTTGTAAGTGATCTGAACGTTTCATGATGATAGCACTTTCCTAAGGGGGTCAAAACATGTCCCAAACATCACCGGATCTGGTGTCAATTTAAAGAAGTAGTCCAGTTACACATTTGTGGGCTTATAACTTGGCTTCTGAATGTCCTAGAGAGATCAGGTTTGTTTTAGTGTACTCCAATCAACAGCCCCTACAACCACAAAAAGGAATGGAAACATTAGCACTTATGGTTTTTAAATGGCACCCAGAATTATGTTGCACGAAGCACAATTTCACATCATTCTGGGTCCATTTGTGTGAAAAATAGGTCCAAGAAGGCTGAAACGCTACAAGAAGGTAGAATCTATTGAGTTGTAAGTGATCTGAACGTTTCAAGATGATCGCACATTCCTATAGGGGGTAAAACCATGTCCCAAAGGTCACCGGGCCTGGTGTCACTTTAAAGAAGTAGTCCAGTTACACCTTTGTGGGCTTATAACTTGGCTTCTGAATGTCCTAGAGAGGTCAGGTTTGTTTTAGTGTACTCCAATCAACAGCCCCTACAACCACAAAAAGGAATGGAGTCATTAGCACTTATGGTTTGTAAATGGCACCCAGAATTATGTTGCACGAAGCACAATTTCACATCATTCTGGGTCCATTTGTGTGAAAACAAGGTCCAATCAGGCTGAAACGCTACAAGAAGGTAGAATCTATTGAGTTGTAAGTGATCTCAACGTTTCATGATGATCGCACATTCCTATAGGGGGTCAAACCATGTCCCAAAGGTCACCGGGCCTGGTGTCACTTTAAAGAAGTAGTCCAGTTACACATTTGTGGGCTTATAACTTGGCTTCTGAATGTCCTAGAGAGATCAAGTTTGTTTTAGTGTACTCCAATCAACAGCCCCTACAAACACAAAAAGGAATGGAGTCATTAGCACTTATGGTTTTTAAATGGCACCCAGAATTATGTTGCACGAAGCACAATTTCACATCATTCTGGGTTCATTTGTGTGAAAACAAGGTCCAATCAGGCTGAAACGTTACAGGAAGGTAGAATCTATTGAGTTGTAAGTGATCTGAACGTTTCATGATGATAGCACTTTCCTAAGGGGGTCAAACCATGTCCCAAAGGTCACCGGATCTGGTGTCAATTTAAAGAAGTAGTCCAGTTACACATTAGTGGGCTAATAACTTGGCTTCTGAATGTCCTAGAGCGATCAGGTTTGCTTTAGTGTACTCCAATCAACAGCCCCTACAACCACAAAAAGGAATGGAGACATTAGCACTTATGGTTTTTAAATGGCACCCAGAATTATGTTGCACGAAGCACAATTTCACATCATTCTGGGTTGATTTGTGTGAAAACAAGGTCCAATCAGGCTGAAACGTTACAGGAAGGTAGAATCTATTGAGTTGTAAGTGATCTGAACGTTTCATGATGATAATACTTTCCTAAGGGGGTCAAACCATGTCCCAAAGGTCACCGGATCTGGTGTCAATTTAAAAAAGTAGTCCAGTTACACATTTGTGGGCTTATAACTTGGCTTCTGAATGTCCTAGAGAGATCAGGTTTGTTTTAGTGTACTCCAATCAAAAGCCCCTACAACCACAAAAAGGAATGGAGTCATTAGCACTTATTGTTTGTAAATGACACCCAGAATTATGTTGCACGAAGCACAATTTCACATCATTCTGGGTCCATTTGTGTGAAAACAAGGTCCAATCAGGCTGAAACGCTACAAGAAGGTAGAATCTATTGAGTTGTAAGTTTTCTCAACGTTTCATGATGATCGCACATTCCTATAGGGGGTCAAACCATGTCCCAAAGGTCACCGGGCCTGGTGTCACTTTAAAGTAGTAGTCCAGTTACACATTTGTGGGCTTATTACTTGGCTTCTGAATGTCCTAGAGAGATCAGGTTTGTTTTAGTATACTCCAATCAACAGCCCCTACAACCTCAAAAAGGAATGGAGTCATTAGCACTCATGGTTTGTAAATGGCACCCAGAATTATGTTGCACGAAGCACAATTTCACATCATTCTGGGTTCATTTGTGTGAAAACAAGGTCCAATCAGGCTGGAACGTTACAGGAAGGTAGAATCTATTGAGTTGTAAGTGATCTGAACGTTTCATGATGATAGCACTTTCCTAAGGGGGTCAAACCATGTCCCAAAGGTCACCGGATCTGGTGTCAATTTAAAGAAGTAGTCCAGTTACACATTTGTGGGCTTATAACTTGGCTTCTGAATGTCCTAGAGAGGTCAGGCTTGTTTTAGTGTACTCCAATCAACAGCCCCTACAACCACAAAAAGCAATGGAGTCATTAGCACTTATGGTTTGTAAATGGCACCCAGAATTATGTTGCACGAAGCACAATTTCACATCATTCTGGGTCCATTTGTGTGAAAACAAGGTCCAATCAGGCTGAAACGCTACAAGAAGGTAGAATCTATTGAGTTGTAAGTGATCTCAACGTTTCATGATGATCGCACATTCCTATAGGGGGTCAAACCATGTCCCAAAGGTCACCGGGCCTGGTGTCACTTTAAAGAAGTAGTCCAGTTACACATTTGTGGGCTTATAACTTGGCTTCTGAATGTCCTAGAGAGATCAGGTTTGTTTTAGTGTACTCCAATCAACAGCCCCTACAAACACAAAAAGGAATGGAGTCATTAGCACTTATGGTTTTTAAATGGCACCCAGAATTATGTTGCACGAAGCACAATTTCACATCATTCTGGGTTCATTTGTGTGAAAACAAGGTCCAATCAGGCTGAAACGTTACAGGAAGGTAGAATCTATTGAGTTGTAAGTGATCTGAACGTTTCATGATGATAGCACTTTCCTAAGGGGGTCAAACCATGTCCCAAAGGTCACCGGATCTGGTGTCAATTTAAAGAAGTAGTCCAGTTACACATTAGTGGGCTAATAACTTGGCTTCTGAATGTCCTAGAGCGATCAGGTTTGCTTTAGTGTACTCCAATCAACAGCCCCTACAACCACAAAAAGGAATGGAGACATTAGCACTTATGGTTTTTAAATGGCACCCAGAATTATGTTGCACGAAGCACAATTTCACATCATTCTGGGTTCATTTGTGTGAAAACAAGGTCCAATCAGGCTGAAACGTTACAGGAAGGTAGAATCTATTGAGTTGTAAGTGATCTGAACGTTTCATGATGATAATACTTTCCTAAGGGGGTCAAACCATGTCCCAAAGGTCACCGGATCTGGTGTCAATTTAAAAAAGTAGTCCAGTTACACATTTGTGGGCTTATAACTTGGCTTCTGAATGTCCTAGAGAGATCAGGTTTGTTTTAGTGTACTCCAATCAAAAGCCCCTACAACCACAAAAAGGAATGGAGTCAGTAGCACTTATTGTTTGTAAATGACACCCAGAATTATGTTGCACGAAGCACAATTTCACATCATTCTGGGTCCATTTGTGTGAAAACAAGGTCCAATCAGGCTGAAACGCTACAAGAAGGTAGAATCTATTGAGTTGTAAGTTTTCTCAACGTTTCATGATGATCGCACATTCCTATAGGGGGTCAAACCATGTCCCAAAGGTCACCGGGCCTGGTGTCACTTTAAAGTAGTAGTCCAGTTACACATTTGTGGGCTTATTACTTGGCTTCTGAATGTCCTAGAGAGATCAGGTTTGTTTTAGTATACTCCAATCAACAGCCCCTACAACCTCAAAAAAGGAATGGAGTCATTAGCACTCATGGTTTGTAAATGGCACCCAGAATTATGTTGCACGAAGCACAATTTCACATCATTCTGGGTTCATTTGTGTGAAAACAAGGTCCAATCAGGCTGGAACGTTACAGGAAGGTAGAATCTATTGAGTTGTAAGTGATCTGAACGTTTCATGATGATAGCACTTTCCTAAGTGGGTCAAACCATGTCCCAAAGGTCACCGGATCTGGTGTCAATTTAAAGAAGTAGTCCAGTTACACATTTGTGGGCTTATAACTTGGCTTCTGAATGTCCTAGAGAGGTCAGGCTTGTTTTAGTGTACTCCAATCAACAGCCCCTACAACCACAAAAAGCAATGGAGTCATTAGCACTTATGGTTTTTAAATGGCACCCAGAATTATGTTGTACGAAGCACAATTTCACATCATTCTGGGTCCATTTGTGTGAAAACAAGGTCAAATCAGGCTGAAACGTTACAGGAAGGTAGAATCTATTGAGTTGTCAGTGATCTGAACGTTTCATGATGATAGCACTTTCCTAAGGGGGTCACACCATGTCCCAAAGGTCACGGGATCTGGTGTCAATTTAAAGAAGTAGTCCAGTTACACATTTGTGGGCTTATAACTTGGCTTCTGAATGTCCTAGAGAGATCAGGTGTGTTTTAGTGTACTCCAATCAACAGCCCCTACAACCACAAAAAGGAATGGAGTCATTAGCACTTATGGTTTTTAAATGGCACCCAGAATTATGTTGCACGAAGCACAATTTCACATCATTCTGGGTTCATTTGTGTGAAAACAAGGTCCAATCAGGCTGAAACGTTACAGGAAGGTAGAATCTACTGAGTTGTAAGTGATCTGAACGTTTCATGATGATAGCACTTTCCTAAGGGGGTCAAACCATGTCCCATAGATCACCGGATCTGGTGTCAATTTAAAGAAGTAGTCCAGTTACACATTTGTGGGCTTATAACTTGGCTTCTGAATGTCCTAGAGAGATCAGGTTTGTTTTAGTGTACTCCAATCAACAGCCCCTACAACCACCAAAAGGAATGGAGTCATTAGCACTTATGGTTTGTAAATGGCACCCAGAATTATGTTGCACGAAGCACAATTTCACATCATTCTGGGTCCATTTGTGTGAAAACAAGGTCCAATAAGGCTGAAACGCTACAAGAAGGTAGAATCTGTTGAGTTGTAAGTGATCTGAACGTTTCAAGATGATCGCACATTCCTATAGGGGGTAAAACCATGTCCCAAAGGTCACCGGGACTGGTGTCACTTTAAAGAAGTAGTCCAGTTACACCTTTGTGGGCTTATAACTTGGCTTCTGAATGTCCTAGAGAGGTTAGGTTTGTTTTAGTGTACTCCAATCAACAGCCCCTACAACCACAAAAAGGAATGGAGTCATTAGCACTTATGGTTTGTAAATGGCACCCAGAATTATGTTGCACGAAGCACAATTTCACATCATTCTGGGTCCATTTGTGTGAAAACAAGGTCCAATCAGGCTGAAACGTTACAGGAAGGTAGAATCTATTGAGTTGTAAGTGATCTGAACGTTTCATGATGATAGAACTTTCCTAAGGGGGTCAAACCATGTCCCAAAGGTCATCGGATCTGGTGTCAATTTAAAGAAGTAGTCCAGTTACACATTTGTGGGCTTATAACTTGGCTTCTGAATGTCCTAGAGAGATCAGGTTTGTTTTAATGTACTCCAATCAACAGCCCCTACAACCACAAAAAGGAATGGAGTCATTAGCACTTATGGTTTGTAAGTGGCACCCAGAATTATGTTGCACGAAGCACAATTTCACATCATTCTGGGTCCATTTGTGTGAAAACAAGGTCCAATCCGGCTGAAACGCTACAAGAAGGTAGAATCTATTGAGTTGTAAGTGATCTGAACGTTTCAAGATGATCGCACATTCCTATAGGGGGTCAAACCATGTCCCAAAGGTCACCGGGCCAAGTGTCACTTTAAAGAAGTAGTCCAGTTACACCTTTGTGGGCTTATAACTTGGCTTCTGAATGTCCTAGAGAGGTTAGGTTTGTTTTAGTGTACTCCAATCAACGGCCCCTACAACCACAAAAAGGAATGGAGTCATTAGCACTTATGGTTTGTAAATGGCACCCAGAATTATTTTGCACGAAGCACAATTTCACATCATTCTGGGTTCATTTGTGTGAAAAAAAGGTCCAATCAGGCTGAAACGTTACAGGAAGGTAGAATCTATTGAGTTGTAAGTGATCTGAATGTTTCATGATGATAGCACTTTCCTAAGGGGCTCAAACCATGTCCCAAAGGTCACCGGATCTGGTGTCAATTTAAAGAAGTAGTCCAGTTACACATTTGTGGGCTTATAACTTGGCTTCTGAATGTCCTAGAGAGATCAGGTATGTTTTAGTATATTCCAATCAACAGCCCCTACAATCACAAAAAGGAATGGAGTCATTAGCACTTATGGTTTGTAAATGGCACCCAGAATTATGTTGCACGAAGCACAATTTCACATCATTCTGGGTCCATTTGTGTGAAAACAAGGTCCAATCAGGCTGAAACGTTACAAGAAGGTAAAATCTATTGAGTTGTAAGTGATCTGAACGTTTCATGATGATCTAACATTCCTATAGGGGGTCAAAACATGTCCCAAAGGTCACTGGGCCTGGTGTCACTTTAAAGAAGTAGTCCAGTTACACCTTTGTGGGCTTATAACTTGGCTTCTGAATGTCCTAGAGAGGTCAGGTTTGTTTTAGTGTACTCCAATCAACAGCCCCTACAACCACAAAAAGCAATGGAGTCATTAGCACTTATGGTTTTTAAATGGCACCCAGAATTATGTTGTACGAAGCACAATTTCACATCATTCTGGGTCCATTTGTGTGAAAACAAGGTCAAATCAGGCTGAAACGTTACAGGAAGGTAGAATCTATTGAGTTGTCAGTGATCTGAACGTTTCATGATGATAGCACTTTCCTAAGGGGGTCACACCATGTCCCAAAGGTCACGGGATCTGGTGTCAATTTAAAGAAGTAGTCCAGTTACACATTTGTGGGCTTATAACTTGGCTTCTGAATGTCCTAGAGAGATCAGGTGTGTTTTAGTGTACTCCAATCAACAGCCCCTACAACCACAAAAAGGAATGGAGTCATTAGCACTTATGGTTTTTAAATGGCACCCAGAATTATGTTGCACGAAGCACAATTTCACATCATTCTGGGTTCATTTGTGTGAAAACAAGGTCCAATCAGGCTGAAACGTTACAGGAAGGTAGAATCTACTGAGTTGTAAGTGATCTGAACGTTTCATGATGATAGCACTTTCCTAAGGGGGTCAAACCATGTCCCATAGATCACCGGATCTGGTGTCAATTTAAAGAAGTAGTCCAGTTACACATTTGTGGGCTTATAACTTGGCTTCTGAATGTCCTAGAGAGATCAGGTTTGTTTTAGTGTACTCCAATCAACAGCCCCTACAACCACCAAAAGGAATGGAGTCATTAGCACTTATGGTTTGTAAATGGCACCCAGAATTATGTTGCACGAAGCACAATTTCACATCATTCTGGGTCCATTTGTGTGAAAACAAGGTCCAATAAGGCTGAAACGCTACAAGAAGGTAGAATCTGTTGAGTTGTAAGTGATCTGAACGTTTCAAGATGATCGCACATTCCTATAGGGGGTAAAACCATGTCCCAAAGGTCACCGGGACTGGTGTCACTTTAAAGAAGTAGTCCAGTTACACCTTTGTGGGCTTATAACTTGGCTTCTGAATGTCCTAGAGAGGTTAGGTTTGTTTTAGTGTACTCCAATCAACAGCCCCTACAACCACAAAAAGGAATGGAGTCATTAGCACTTATGGTTTGTAAATGGCACCCAGAATTATGTTGCACGAAGCACAATTTCACATCATTCTGGGTCCATTTGTGTGAAAACAAGGTCCAATCAGGCTGAAACGTTACAGGAAGGTAGAATCTATTGAGTTGTAAGTGATCTGAACGTTTCATGATGATAGAACTTTCCTAAGGGGGTCAAACCATGTCCCAAAGGTCATCGGATCTGGTGTCAATTTAAAGAAGTAGTCCAGTTACACATTTGTGGGCTTATAACTTGGCTTCTGAATGTCCTAGAGAGATCAGGTTTGTTTTAATGTACTCCAATCAACAGCCCCTACAACCACAAAAAGGAATGGAGTCATTAGCACTTATGGTTTGTAAGTGGCACCCAGAATTATGTTGCACGAAGCACAATTTCACATCATTCTGGGTCCATTTGTGTGAAAACAAGGTCCAATCCGGCTGAAACGCTACAAGAAGGTAGAATCTATTGAGTTGTAAGTGATCTGAACGTTTCAAGATGATCGCACATTCCTATAGGGGGTCAAACCATGTCCCAAAGGTCACCGGGCCAAGTGTCACTTTAAAGAAGTAGTCCAGTTACACCTTTGTGGGCTTATAACTTGGCTTCTGAATGTCCTAGAGAGGTTAGGTTTGTTTTAGTGTACTCCAATCAACGGCCCCTACAACCACAAAAAGGAATGGAGTCATTAGCACTTATGGTTTGTAAATGGCACCCAGAATTATTTTGCACGAAGCACAATTTCACATCATTCTGGGTTCATTTGTGTGAAAAAAAGGTCCAATCAGGCTGAAACGTTACAGGAAGGTAGAATCTATTGAGTTGTAAGTGATCTGAATGTTTCATGATGATAGCACTTTCCTAAGGGGCTCAAACCATGTCCCAAAGGTCACCGGATCTGGTGTCAATTTAAAGAAGTAGTCCAGTTACACATTTGTGGGCTTATAACTTGGCTTCTGAATGTCCTAGAGAGATCAGGTATGTTTTAGTATACTCCAATCAACAGCCCCTACAATCACAAAAAGGAATGGAGTCATTAGCACTTATGGTTTGTAAATGGCACCCAGAATTATGTTGCACGAAGCACAATTTCACATCATTCTGGGTCCATTTGTGTGAAAACAAGGTCCAATCAGGCTGAAACGTTACAAGAAGGTAAAATCTATTGAGTTGTAAGTGATCTGAACGTTTCATGATGATCTAACATTCCTATAGGGGGTCAAAACATGTCCCAAAGGTCACTGGGCCTGGTGTCACTTTAAAGAAGTAGTCCAGTTACACCTTTGTGGGCTTATAACTTGGCTTCTGAATGTCCTAGAGAGGTCAGGTTTGTTTTAGTGTACTCCAATCAACAGCCCCTACAACCACAAAAAGGAATGGAGTCATTAGCACTTATGGTTTGTAAATGGCACCCAGAATTATGTTGCACGAAGCACAATTTCACATCATTCTGGGTCCATTTGTGTGAAAACAAGGTCCAATCAGGCTGAAACGTTAGAGGAAGGTAGAATCTATTGAGTTGTGAGTGATCTGAACGTTTCATGATGATAGCACTTTCCTAAGGGGGTCAAACCATGTCCCAAAGGTCACCGGATCTGGTGTCAATTTAAAGAAGTAGTCCAGTTACACATTTGTGGGCTTATAACTTGGCTTCTGAATGTCCTAGAGAGATCAGGTTTGTTTTAGTGTACTCCAATCAACAACCCCTACAACCACAAAAAGGAATGGAGCCATTAGCACTTATGGTTTGTAAATGGCACCCAGAATTATGTTGCACGAAGCACAATTTCACATCATTCTGGGTCCATTTGTGTGAAAACAAGGTCCAATCAGGCTGAAACGTTACAAGAAGGTAGAATCTATTGAGTTGTAAGTGATCTGAACGTTTCATGATGATCGCACATTCCTATAGGGGGTCAAACCATGTCCCAAAGTTCACCGGGCCTGGTGTCACTTTAAAGAAGTAGTCCAGTTACACCTTTGTGGGCTTATAACTTGGCTTCTGAATGTCCTAGAGAGGTCAGGTTTGTTTTTGTGTACTCCAATCAACAGCCCCTACAACCACAAAAAGGAATGGAGTCAATAGGACTTATGGTTTGTAAATGGCACCCAGAATTATTTTGCACGAAGCACAATTTCACATCATTCTGGGTTCATTTGTGTGAAAACAAGGTCCAATCAGGCTGAAACGTTACAGGAAGGTAGAATCTATTGAGTTGTAAGTGATCTGAACGTTTCATGATGATAGCACTTTCCAAAGGGGGTCAAACCATGTCCCAAATGTCACCGGATCTGGTGTCAATTTAAAGAAGTAGTCCAGTTACACATTTGTGGGCTTATAACTTGGCTTCTGAATGTCCTAGAGAGATCAGGTTTTTTTTAGTGTACTCCAATCAAAAGCCCCTACAACCACAAAAAGAAATGGAGTCATTAGCACTTATTGTTTGTAAATGGCACCCAGAATTATGTTGCACGAAGCACAATTTCACATCATTCTGGGTCCATTTGTGTGAAAACAAGGTCCAATCAGGCTGAAACGTTACAAGAAGGTAGAATCTATTGAGTTGTAAGTGATCTGAACGTTTCATGATGATAGCACTTCCCTAAGGGGGTCAAACCATGTCCCAAAGGTCACCGGATCTGGTGTCTAAAGAAGCAGTCCAGTTACACATTTGTGGGCTTATTACTTGGCTTCTGAATGTCCTAGAGAGATCAGGTTTGTTTTAGTATACTCCAATCAACAGCCCCTACAACCACAAAAAGGAATGGAGTCATTAGCACTTATGGTTTTTAAATGGCACCCAGAATTATGTTGCACGAAGCACAATTTCACATCATTCTGGGTTCATTTGTGTGAAAACAAGGTCCAATCAGGCTGAAACGTTACAGGAAGGTAGAATCTATTGAGTTGTAAGTGATCTGAACGTTTCATGATGATAGCACTTTCCTAAGGGGGTCAAACCATGTCCCAAAGGTCACCGGATCTGGTGTCAATTTAAAGAAGTAGTCCAGTTACACATTAGTGGGCTTATAACTTGGCTTCTGAATGTCCTAGAGCGATCAGGTTTGCTTTAGTGTACTCCAATCAACAGCCCCTACAACCACAAAAAGGAATGGAGACATTAGCACTTATGGTTTTTAAATGGCACCCAGAATTATGTTGCACGAAGCACAATTTCACATCATTCTGGGTTCATTTGTGTGAAAACAAGGTCCAATCAGGCTCAAACGTTACAGGAAGGTAGAATCTATTGAGTTGTAAGTGATCTGAACGTTTCATGATGATAGCACTTTCCTAAGGGGGTCACACCATGTCCCAAAGGTCACCGGATCTGGTGTCAATTTAAAGAAGTAGTCCAGTTACACATTTGTGGGCTTATAACTTGGCTTCTGAATGTCCTAGAGAGATCAGGTGTGTTTTAGTGTACTCCAATCAACAGCCCCTACAACCACAAAAAGGAATGGAGTCATTAGCACTTATGGTTTTTAAATGGCACCCAGAATTATGTTGTACGAAGCACAATTTCACATCATTCTGGGTCCATTTGTGTGAAAACAAGGTCAAATCAGGCTGAAACGTTACAGGAAGGTAGAATCTATTGAGTTGTCAGTGATCTGAACGTTTCATGATGATAGCACTTTCCTAAGGGGGTCACACCATGTCCCAAAGGTCACGGGATCTGGTGTCAATTTAAAGAAGTAGTCCAGTTACACATTTGTGGGCTTATAACTTGGCTTCTGAATGTCCTAGAGAGATCAGGTGTGTTTTAGTGTACTCCAATCAACAGCCCCTACAACCACAAAAAGGAATGGAGTCATTAGCACTTATGGTTTTTAAATGGCACCCAGAATTATGTTGCACGAAGCACAATTTCACATCATTCTGGGTTCATTTGTGTGAAAACAAGGTCCAATCAGGCTGAAACGTTACAGGAAGGTAGAATCTACTGAGTTGTAAGTGATCTGAACGTTTCATGATGATAGCACTTTCCTAAGGGGGTCAAACCATGTCCCATAGATCACCGGATCTGGTGTCAATTTAAAGAAGTAGTCCAGTTACACATTTGTGGGCTTATAACTTGGCTTCTGAATGTCCTAGAGAGATCAGGTTTGTTTTAGTGTACTCCAATCAACAGCCCCTACAACCACCAAAAGGAATGGAGTCATTAGCACTTATGGTTTGTAAATGGCACCCAGAATTATGTTGCACGAAGCACAATTTCACATCATTCTGGGTCCATTTGTGTGAAAACAAGGTCCAATAAGGCTGAAACGCTACAAGAAGGTAGAATCTGTTGAGTTGTAAGTGATCTGAACGTTTCAAGATGATCGCACATTCCTATAGGGGGTAAAACCATGTCCCAAAGGTCACCGGGACTGGTGTCACTTTAAAGAAGTAGTCCAGTTACACCTTTGTGGGCTTATAACTTGGCTTCTGAATGTCCTAGAGAGGTTAGGTTTGTTTTAGTGTACTCCAATCAACAGCCCCTACAACCACAAAAAGGAATGGAGTCATTAGCACTTATGGTTTGTAAATGGCACCCAGAATTATGTTGCACGAAGCACAATTTCACATCATTCTGGGTCCATTTGTGTGAAAACAAGGTCCAATCAGGCTGAAACGTTACAGGAAGGTAGAATCTATTGAGTTGTAAGTGATCTGAACGTTTCATGATGATAGAACTTTCCTAAGGGGGTCAAACCATGTCCCAAAGGTCATCGGATCTGGTGTCAATTTAAAGAAGTAGTCCAGTTACACATTTGTGGGCTTATAACTTGGCTTCTGAATGTCCTAGAGAGATCAGGTTTGTTTTAATGTACTCCAATCAACAGCCCCTACAACCACAAAAAGGAATGGAGTCATTAGCACTTATGGTTTGTAAGTGGCACCCAGAATTATGTTGCACGAAGCACAATTTCACATCATTCTGGGTCCATTTGTGTGAAAACAAGGTCCAATCCGGCTGAAACGCTACAAGAAGGTAGAATCTATTGAGTTGTAAGTGATCTGAACGTTTCAAGATGATCGCACATTCCTATAGGGGGTCAAACCATGTCCCAAAGGTCACCGGGCCAAGTGTCACTTTAAAGAAGTAGTCCAGTTACACCTTTGTGGGCTTATAACTTGGCTTCTGAATGTCCTAGAGAGGTTAGGTTTGTTTTAGTGTACTCCAATCAACGGCCCCTACAACCACAAAAAGGAATGGAGTCATTAGCACTTATGGTTTGTAAATGGCACCCAGAATTATTTTGCACGAAGCACAATTTCACATCATTCTGGGTTCATTTGTGTGAAAAAAAGGTCCAATCAGGCTGAAACGTTACAGGAAGGTAGAATCTATTGAGTTGTAAGTGATCTGAATGTTTCATGATGATAGCACTTTCCTAAGGGGCTCAAACCATGTCCCAAAGGTCACCGGATCTGGTGTCAATTTAAAGAAGTAGTCCAGTTACACATTTGTGGGCTTATAACTTGGCTTCTGAATGTCCTAGAGAGATCAGGTATGTTTTAGTATACTCCAATCAACAGCCCCTACAATCACAAAAAGGAATGGAGTCATTAGCACTTATGGTTTGTAAATGGCACCCAGAATTATGTTGCACGAAGCACAATTTCACATCATTCTGGGTCCATTTGTGTGAAAACAAGGTCCAATCAGGCTGAAACGTTACAAGAAGGTAAAATCTATTGAGTTGTAAGTGATCTGAACGTTTCATGATGATCTAACATTCCTATAGGGGGTCAAAACATGTCCCAAAGGTCACTGGGCCTGGTGTCACTTTAAAGAAGTAGTCCAGTTACACCTTTGTGGGCTTATAACTTGGCTTCTGAATGTCCTAGAGAGGTCAGGTTTGTTTTAGTGTACTCCAATCAACAGCCCCTACAACCACAAAAAGGAATGGAGTCATTAGCACTTATGGTTTGTAAATGGCACCCAGAATTATGTTGCACGAAGCACAATTTCACATCATTCTGGGTCCATTTGTGTGAAAACAAGGTCCAATCAGGCTGAAACGTTAGAGGAAGGTAGAATCTATTGAGTTGTGAGTGATCTGAACGTTTCATGATGATAGCACTTTCCTAAGGGGGTCAAACCATGTCCCAAAGGTCACCGGATCTGGTGTCAATTTAAAGAAGTAGTCCAGTTACACATTTGTGGGCTTATAACTTGGCTTCTGAATGTCCTAGAGAGATCAGGTTTGTTTTAGTGTACTCCAATCAACAACCCCTACAACCACAAAAAGGAATGGAGCCATTAGCACTTATGGTTTGTAAATGGCACCCAGAATTATGTTGCACGAAGCACAATTTCACATCATTCTGGGTCCATTTGTGTGAAAACAAGGTCCAATCAGGCTGAAACGTTACAAGAAGGTAGAATCTATTGAGTTGTAAGTGATCTGAACGTTTCATGATGATCGCACATTCCTATAGGGGGTCAAACCATGTCCCAAAGTTCACCGGGCCTGGTGTCACTTTAAAGAAGTAGTCCAGTTACACCTTTGTGGGCTTATAACTTGGCTTCTGAATGTCCTAGAGAGGTCAGGTTTGTTTTTGTGTACTCCAATCAACAGCCCCTACAACCACAAAAAGGAATGGAGTCAATAGGACTTATGGTTTGTAAATGGCACCCAGAATTATTTTGCACGAAGCACAATTTCACATCATTCTGGGTTCATTTGTGTGAAAACAAGGTCCAATCAGGCTGAAACGTTACAGGAAGGTAGAATCTATTGAGTTGTAAGTGATCTGAACGTTTCATGATGATAGCACTTTCCAAAGGGGGTCAAACCATGTCCCAAATGTCACCGGATCTGGTGTCAATTTAAAGAAGTAGTCCAGTTACACATTTGTGGGCTTATAACTTGGCTTCTGAATGTCCTAGAGAGATCAGGTTTTTTTTAGTGTACTCCAATCAAAAGCCCCTACAACCACAAAAAGAAATGGAGTCATTAGCACTTATTGTTTGTAAATGGCACCCAGAATTATGTTGCACGAAGCACAATTTCACATCATTCTGGGTCCATTTGTGTGAAAACAAGGTCCAATCAGGCTGAAACGTTACAAGAAGGTAGAATCTATTGAGTTGTAAGTGATCTGAACGTTTCATGATGATAGCACTTCCCTAAGGGGGTCAAACCATGTCCCAAAGGTCACCGGATCTGGTGTCTAAAGAAGCAGTCCAGTTACACATTTGTGGGCTTATTACTTGGCTTCTGAATGTCCTAGAGAGATCAGGTTTGTTTTAGTATACTCCAATCAACAGCCCCTACAACCACAAAAAGGAATGGAGTCATTAGCACTTATGGTTTTTAAATGGCACCCAGAATTATGTTGCACGAAGCACAATTTCACATCATTCTGGGTTCATTTGTGTGAAAACAAGGTCCAATCAGGCTGAAACGTTACAGGAAGGTAGAATCTATTGAGTTGTAAGTGATCTGAACGTTTCATGATGATAGCACTTTCCTAAGGGGGTCAAACCATGTCCCAAAGGTCACCGGATCTGGTGTCAATTTAAAGAAGTAGTCCAGTTACACATTAGTGGGCTTATAACTTGGCTTCTGAATGTCCTAGAGCGATCAGGTTTGCTTTAGTGTACTCCAATCAACAGCCCCTACAACCACAAAAAGGAATGGAGACATTAGCACTTATGGTTTTTAAATGGCACCCAGAATTATGTTGCACGAAGCACAATTTCACATCATTCTGGGTTCATTTGTGTGAAAACAAGGTCCAATCAGGCTCAAACGTTACAGGAAGGTAGAATCTATTGAGTTGTAAGTGATCTGAACGTTTCATGATGATAGCACTTTCCTAAGGGGGTCACACCATGTCCCAAAGGTCACCGGATCTGGTGTCAATTTAAAGAAGTAGTCCAGTTACACATTTGTGGGCTTATAACTTGGCTTCTGAATGTCCTAGAGAGATCAGGTGTGTTTTAGTGTACTCCAATCAACAGCCCCTACAACCACAAAAAGGAATGGAGTCATTAGCACTTATGGTTTTTAAATGGCACCCAGAATTATGTTGCACGAAGCACAATTTCACATCATTCTGGGTTCATTTGTGTGAAAACAAGGTCCAATCAGGCTGAAACGTTACAGGAAGTTAGAATCTACTGAGTTGTAAGTGATCTGAACGTTTCATGATGATAGCACTTTCCTAAGGGGGTCAAACCATGTCCCAAAGATCACCGGATCTGGTGTCAATTTAAAGAAGTAGTCCAGTTACACATTTGTGGGCTTATAACTTGGCTTCTGAATGTCCTAGAGAGATCAGGTTTGTTTTAGTGTACTCCAATCAACAGCCCCTACAACCACAAAAAGGAATGGAGTCATTAGCACTTATGGTTTTTAAATGGCACCCAGAATTATGTTGCACGAAGCACAATTTCACATCATTCTGGGTCCATTTGTGTGAAAACAAGGTCCAATCAGGCTGAAACGCTACAAGAAGGTAGAATCTATTGAGTTGTAAGTGATCTGAACGTTTCAAGATGATCGCACATTCCTATAGGGGGTAAAACCATGTCCCAAAGGTCACCGGGCCTGGTGTCACTTTAAAGTAGTAGTCCAGTTACACCTTTTTGGGCTTATAACTTGGCTTCTGAATGTCCTAGAGAGGTTAGGTTTGTTTTAGTGTACTCCAATCAACAGCCCCTACAACCACAAAAAGGAATGGAGTCATTAGCACTTATGGTTTTTAAATGGCACCCAGAATTATGTTGCACGAAGCACAATTTCACATCATTCTGGGTTCATTTGTGTGAAAACAAGGTCCAATCAGGCTGAAACGTTACAGGAAGGTAGAATCTACTGAGTTGTAAGTGATCTGAACATTTCATGATGATAGCACTTTCCTAAGGGGGTCAAACCATGTCCCAAAGATCACCGGATCTGGTGTCAATTTAAAGAAGTAGTCCAGTTACACATTTGTGGGCTTATAATTTGGCTTCTGAATGTCCTAGAGAGATCAGGTTTGTTTTAGTGTACTCCAATCAACAGCCCCTACAACCACAAAAAGGAATGGAGTCATTAGCACTTATGGTTTTTAAATGGCACCCAGAATTATGTTGCACGAAGCACAATTTCACATCATTCTGGGTCCATTTGTGTGAAAACAAGGTCCAATAAGGCTGAAACGCTACAAGAAGGTAGAATCTATTGAGTTGTAAGTGATCTGAACGTTTCAAGATGATCGCACATTCCTATAGGGGGTAAAACCATGGCCCAAAGGTCACCGGGCCTGGTGTCACTTTAAAGAAGTAGTCCAGTTACACCTTTGTGGGCTTATAACTTGGCTTCTGAATATCCTAGAGAGGTTAGGTTTGTTTTAGTGTACTCCAATCAACAGCCCCTACAACCACAAAAAGGAATGGAGTCATTAGCACTTATGGTTTGTAAATGGCACCCAGAATTATGTTGCACGAAGCACAATTTCACATCATTCTGGGTCCATTTGTGTGAAAACAAGGTCCAATCAGGCTGAAACGTTACAAGAAGGTAGAATCTATTGAGTTGTAAGTGATCTGAACGTTTCATGATGATCGCACATTCCTATAGGGGGTCAAACCATGTCCCAAAGTTCACCGGGCCTGGTGTCACTTTAAAGAAGTAGTCCAGTTACACCTTTGTGGGCTTATAACTTGGCTTCTGAATGTCCTAGAGAGGTCAGGTTTGTTTTTGTGTACTCCAATCAACAGCCCCTACAACCACAAAAAGGAATGGAGTCAATAGGACTTATGGTTTGTAAATGGCACCCAGAATTATTTTGCACGAAGCACAATTTCACATCATTCTGGGTTCATTTGTGTGAAAACAAGGTCCAATCAGGCTGAAACGTTACAGGAAGGTAGAATCTATTGAGTTGTAAGTGATCTGAACGTTTCATGATGATAGCACTTTCCAAAGGGGGTCAAACCATGTCCCAAATGTCACCGGATCTGGTGTCAATTTAAAGAAGTTGTCCAGTTACACATTTGTGGGCTTATAACTTGGCTTCTGAATGTCCTAGAGAGATCAGGTTTGTTTTAGTGTACTCCAATCAAAAGCCCCTACAACCACAAAAAGAAATGGAGTCATTAGCACTTATTGTTTGTAAATGGCACCCAGAATTATGTTGCACGAAGCACAATTTCACATCATTCTGGGTCCATTTGTGTGAAAACAAGGTCCAATCAGGCTGAAACGTTACAAGAAGGTAGAATCTATTGAGTTGTAAGTGATCTGAACGTTTCATGATGATAGCACTTCCCTAAGGGGGTCAAACCATGTCCCAAAGGTCACCGGATCTGGTGTCTAAAGAAGCAGTCCAGTTACACATTTGTGGGCTTATTACTTGGCTTCTGAATGTCCTAGAGAGATCAGGTTTGTTTTAGTATACTCCAATCAACAGCCCCTACAACCACAAAAAGGAATGGAGTCATTAGCACTTATGGTTTTTAAATGGCACCCAGAATTATGTTGCACGAAGCACAATTTCACATCATTCTGGGTTCATTTGTGTGAAAACAAGGTCCAATCAGGCTGAAACGTTACAGGAAGGTAGAATCTATTGAGTTGTAAGTGATCTGAACGTTTCATGATGATAGCACTTTCCTAAGGGGGTCAAACCATGTCCCAAAGGTCACCGGATCTGGTGTCAATTTAAAGAAGTAGTCCAGTTACACATTAGTGGGCTTATAACTTGGCTTCTGAATGTCCTAGAGCGATCAGGTTTGCTTTAGTGTACTCCAATCAACAGCCCCTACAACCACAAAAAGGAATGGAGACATTAGCACTTATGGTTTTTAAATGGCACCCAGAATTATGTTGCACGAAGCACAATTTCACATCATTCTGGGTTCATTTGTGTGAAAACAAGGTCCAATCAGGCTCAAACGTTACAGGAAGGTAGAATCTATTGAGTTGTAAGTGATCTGAACGTTTCATGATGATAGCACTTTCCTAAGGGGGTCACACCATGTCCCAAAGGTCACCGGATCTGGTGTCAATTTAAAGAAGTAGTCCAGTTACACATTTGTGGGCTTATAACTTGGCTTCTGAATGTCCTAGAGAGATCAGGTGTGTTTTAGTGTACTCCAATCAACAGCCCCTACAACCACAAAAAGGAATGGAGTCATTAGCACTTATGGTTTTTAAATGGCACCCAGAATTATGTTGCACGAAGCACAATTTCACATCATTCTGGGTTCATTTGTGTGAAAACAAGGTCCAATCAGGCTGAAACGTTACAGGAAGGTAGAATCTACTGAGTTGTAAGTGATCTGAACGTTTCATGATGATAGCACTTTCCTAAGGGGGTCAAACCATGTCCCAAAGATCACCGGATCTGGTGTCAATTTAAAGAAGTAGTCCAGTTACACATTTGTGGGCTTATAACTTGGCTTCTGAATGTCCTAGAGAGATCAGGTTTGTTTTAGTGTACTCCAATCAACAGCCCCTACAACCACAAAAAGGAATGGAGTCATTAGCACTTATGGTTTTTAAATGGCACCCAGAATTATGTTGCACGAAGCACAATTTCACATCATTCTGGGTCCATTTGTGTGAAAACAAGGTCCAATCAGGCTGAAACGCTACAAGAAGGTAGAATCTATTGAGTTGTAAGTGATCTGAACGTTTCAAGATGATCGCACATTCCTATAGGGGGTAAAACCATGTCCCAAAGGTCACCGGGCCTGGTGTCACTTTAAAGTAGTAGTCCAGTTACACCTTTGTGGGCTTATAACTTGGCTTCTGAATGTCCTAGAGAGGTTAGGTTTGTTTTAGTGTACTCCAATCAACAGCCCCTACAACCACAAAAAGGAATGGAGTCATTAGCACTTATGGTTTTTAAATGGCACCCAGAATTATGTTGCACGAAGCACAATTTCACATCATTCTGGGTTCATTTGTGTGAAAACAAGGTCCAATCAGGCTGAAACGTTACAGGAAGGTAGAATCTACTGAGTTGTAAGTGATCTGAACATTTCATGATGATAGCACTTTCCTAAGGGGGTCAAACCATGTCCCAAAGATCACCGGATCTGGTGTCAATTTAAAGAAGTAGTCCAGTTACACATTTGTGGGCTTATAACTTGGCTTCTGAATGTCCTAGAGAGATCAGGTTTGTTTTAGTGTACTCCAATCAACAGCCCCTACAACCACAAAAAGGAATGGAGTCATTAGCACTTATGGTTTTTAAATGGCACCCAGAATTATGTTGCACGAAGCACAATTTCACATCATTCTGGGTCCATTTGTGTGAAAACAAGGTCCAATAAGGCTGAAACGCTACAAGAAGGTAGAATCTATTGAGTTGTAAGTGATCTGAACGTTTCAAGATGATCGCACATTCCTATAGGGGGTAAAACCATGGCCCAAAGGTCACCGGGCCTGGTGTCACTTTAAAGAAGTAGTCCAGTTACACCTTTGTGGGCTTATAACTTGGCTTCTGAATATCCTAGAGAGGTTAGGTTTGTTTTAGTGTACTCCAATCAACAGCCCCTACAACCACAAAAAGGAATGGAGTCATTAGCACTTATGGTTTGTAAATGGCACCCAGAATTATGTCGCACGAAGCACAATTTCACATCATTCTGGGTCCATTTGTGTGAAAACAAGGTCCAATCAGGCTGAAACGCTACAAGAAGGTAGAATCTATTGAGTTGTAAGTGATCTCAACATTTCATGATGATCGCACATTCCTATAGGGGGTCAAACCATGTCCCAAAGGTCACCGGGCCTGGTGTCACTTTAAAGAAGTAGTCCAGTTACACATTTGTGGGCTTATAACTTGGCTTCTGAATGTCCTAGAGAGATCAGGTTTGTTTTAGTGTACTCCAATCAACAGCCCCTACAACCACAAAAAGGAATGGAGTCATTAGCACTCATGGTTTGTAAATGGCACCCAGAATTATTGTGCACGAAGCACAATTTCACATCATTCTGGGTCCATTTGTGTGAAAACAAGGTCCAATCAGGCTGAAACATTACAGGAAGGTAGAATCTATTAAGTTGTAAGTGATCTGAACGTTTCATGATGATAGCACTTCCCTAAGGGGGTCAAACCATGTCCCAAAGGTCACCGGATCTGGTGTCAATTTAAAGAAGTAGTCCAGTTACACATTTGTGGGCTTATAACTTGGCTTCTGAATGTCCTAGAGCGATCAGGTTTGCTTTAGTGTCTTCCAATCAACAGCCCCTACAACCACAAAAAGGAATGAAGACATTAGCACTTATGGTTTTTAAATGGCACCCAGAATTATGTTGCACGAAGCACAATTTCACATCATTCTGGGTTCATTTGTGTGAAAACAAGGTCCAATCAGGCTGAAACAATACAGGAAGGTAGAATCTATTGAGTTGTAAGTGATCTGAACGTTTCAAGATGATCGCATTTCCTAAGGGGGTCAAACCATGTCCCAAAGGTCACCGGATCTGGTGTCACTTTAAAGAAGTAGTCCAGTTACACATTTGTGGGCTTATAACTTGGCTTCTGAATGTCCTAGAGAGGTCAGGGTTGTTTTAGTGTACTCCAATCAACAGCCCCTACAACCATAAAAAATAAATGGAGTCATTAGCACTTATGGTTTTTAAATGGCACCCAGAATTATGTTGCACGAAGCACAATTTCACATCATTCTGGGTTCATTTGTGTGAAAACAAGGTCCAATCAGGCTGAAACGTTACAGGAAGGTAGAATCTACTGAGTTGTAAGTGATCTGAACGTTTCATGATGATAGCACTTTCCTAAGGGGGTCAAACCATGTCCCAAAGGTCACCGGATCTGGTGTCAATTTAAAGAAGTAGTTCAGTTACACATTTGTGGGCTTATAACTTGGCTTCTGAATGTCCTAGAGAGATCAGGTTTGTTTTAGTGTACTCCAATCAACAGCCCCTACAACCACAAAAAGGAATGGAGTCATTAGCACTTATGGTTTGTAAATGGCACCCAGAATTATGTTGCACGAAGCACAATTTCACATCATTCTGGGTTCATTTGTGTGAAAACAAGGTCCAATCAGGCTGAAACGTTACAGGAAGGTAGAATCTATTGAGTTGTAAGTGATCTGAACGTTTCATGATGATAGCGCTTTCCTAAGGGGGTCAAACCATGTCCCAAAGGTCACCGGATCTGGTGTCAATTTAAAGAAGTAGTCCAGTTACACATTTGTGGGCTTATAACTTGGCTTCTGAATGTCCTAGAGAGATCAGGTTTGTTTTAGTGTACTCCAACCAACAGCCCCTACAACCACAAAAAGGAATGGAGTCATTAGCTTTTATGGTTTGTAAATGGCACCCAGAATTATGTTGCACGAAGCACAATTTCACATCATTCTGGGTCCATTTGTGTGAAAACAAGGTCCAATCAGGCTGAAACGTTACAGGAAGGTAGAATCTATTGAGTTGTAAGTGATCTGAATGTTTCATGATGATAGCACTTTCCTAAGGGGGTCAAACCATGTCCCAAAGGTCATCGGATCTGGTGTCAATTTAAAGAAGTAGTCCAGTTACACATTTGTGGGCTTATAACTTGGCTTCTGAATGTCCTAGAGAGATCAGGTTTGTTTTAATGTACTCCAATCAACAGCCCCTACAACCACAAAAAGGAATGGAGTCATTAGCACTTATGGTTTGTAAGTGGCACCCAGAATTTTGTTGCACGAAGCACAATTTCACATCATTCTGGGTTCATTTGTGTGAAAACAAAGTCCAATCCGGCTTAAACGCTACAAGAAGGTAGAATCTATTGAGTTGTAAGTGATCTGAACGTTTCAAGATGATCGCACATTCCTATAGGGGGTCAAACCATGTCCCAAAGGTCACCGGGCCAAGTGTCACTTTAAAGAAGTAGTCCAGTTACACCTTTGTGGGCTTATAACTTGGCTTCTGAATGTCCTAGAGAGGTTAGGTTTGTTTTAGTGTACTCCAATCAATGGCCCCTACAACCACAAAAAGGAATGGAGTCATTAGCACTTATGGTTTGTAAATGGCACCCAGAATTATTTTGCACGAAGCACAATTTCACATCATTCTGGGTTCATTTGTGTGAAAACAAGGTCCAATCAGGCTGAAACGTTACAGGAAGGTAGAATCTATTGAGTTGTAAGTGATCTGAACGTTTCATGATGATAGCGCTTTCCTAAGGGGGTCAAACCATGTCCCAAAGGTCACCGGATCTGGTGTCAATTTAAAGAAGTAGTCCAGTTACACATTTGTGGGCTTATAACTTGGCTTCTGAATGTCCTAGAGAGATCAGGTTTGTTTTAGTGTACTCCAATCAACAGCCCCTACAACCACAAAAAGGAATGGAGTCATTAGCACTTATGGTTTGTAAATGGCACCCAGAATTATGTTGCACGAAGCACAATTTCACATCATTCTGGGTCCATTTGTGTGAAAACAAGGTCCAATCAGGCTGAAACGTTAGAGGAAGGTAGAATCTATTGAGTTGTAAGTGATCTGAACGTTTCATGATGATAGCACTTTCCTAAGGGGGTCAAACCATGTCCCAAAGGTCACCGGATCCGGTGTCAATTTAAAGAAGTAGTCCAGTTACACATTTGTGGGCTTATAACTTGGCTTCTGAATGTCCTAGAGAGATCAGGTTTGTTTTAATGTACTCCAATCAACAGCCCCTACAACCACAAAAAGGAATGGAGTCATTAGCACTTATGGTTTGTAAATGGCACCCAGAATTATGTTGCACGAAGCACAATTTCACATCATTCTGGGTTCATTTGTGTGAAAACAAGGTCCAATCAGGCTGAAACATTACAGGAAGGGAGAATCTATTTAGTTGTAAGTGATCTGAACGTTTCATGATGATAGCACTTTCCTAAGGGGATCAAACCATGTCCCAAAGGTCACTGGATCTGGTGTCAATTTAAAGAAGTAGTCCAGTTACACATTTGTGGGCTTATAACTTGGCTTCTGAATGTCCTAGAGAGATCAGGTTTGTTTTAGTGTACTCCAATCAGCAGCCCCTACAACCACAAAAGGAATGGAGTCATTAGCACTTATGGTTTGTAAATGGCACCCAGAATTATGTTGCACGAACCACAATTTCACATCATTCTGGGTCCATTTGTGTGAAAACAAGGTCCAATCAGGCTGAAACATTACAAGAAGGTAGAATCTATGGAGTTGTAAGTGATCTGAACGTTTCATGATGATCGCACATTCCTATAGGGGGTCAAACCATGTCCCAAAGGTCACCGGGCCTGGTGTCACTTTAAAGAAGTAGTCCAGTTACACCTTTGTGGGCTTATAACTTGGCTTCTGAATGTCCTAGAGAGGTCAGGTTTGTTTTAGTGTACTCCAATCAACAGCCCCTACAACCACAAAAAGGAATGGAGTCATTAGCACTTATGGTTTGTAAATGGCACCCAGAATTATGTTGCACGAAGCACAATTTCACATCATTCTGTGTTCACTTGTGTGAAAACAAGGTCCAATCAGGCTGACACCTTACAGGAAGGTAGAATCTATTGAGTTGTAAGTGATCTGAACGTTTCATGATAATAGCACTTTCCTAAGGGGGTCTAACCATGTCCCAAAGGTCACCGGATCTGGTGTAAATTTAAAGAAGTAGTCCAGTTACACATTTGTGGGCTTATAACTTGGCTTCTGAATGTCCTAGAGAGATCAGGGTTGTTTTAGTATACTCCAATCAACAGCCCCTACAACCACAAAAAGGAATGGAGTCATTAGCACTTATGGTTTTTAAATGGCACCCAGAATTATGTTGCACGAAGCACAATTTCACATCATTCTGGGTTCATTTGTGTGAAAACAAGGTCCAATCAGGCTGAAACGTTACAGGAAGGTAGAATCTATTGAGTTGTAAGTGATCTGAACGTTTCATGATGATAGCACTTTCCTAAGGGGGTCAAACCATGTCCCAAAGGTCACCGGATCTGGTGTCAATTTAAAGAAGTTGTCCAGTTACACATTTGTGGGCTTATAACTTGGCTTCTTAATGTCCTAGAGCGATCAGGTTTGTTTTAGTGTACTCCAATCAACAGCCCCTAGAACCACAAAAAGAAATGGAGACATTAGCACTTATGGTTTTTAAATGGCACCCAGAATTATGTTGCACGAAGCACAATTTCACATCATTCTGGGTTCATTTGTGTGAAAACAAGGTCCAATCAGGCTGAAACGTTACAGGAAGGTAGAATCTATTGAGTTGTATGTGATCTGAACGTTTCAAGATGATCGCACATTCCTATAGGGGGTAAAACCATGTCCCAAAGGTCACCGGGCCTGGTGTCACTTTAAAGAAGTAGTCCAGTTACATCTTTGTGGGCTTATAACTTGGCTTCTGAATGTCCTAGAGAGGTCAGGTTTGTTTTAGTGTACTCCAATCAACAGCCCCTACAACCACAAAAAGGAATGGAGTCATTAGCTCTTATGGTTTGTACATGGCACCCAGAATTATGTTGCACGAAGCACAATTTCACATCATTCTGGGTTCATTAGTGTGAAAACAAGGTCCAATCAGGCTGAAACGTTACAAGAAGGTAGAATCTATTGAGTTGTAAGTGATCTGAACGTTTCATGATGATAGCACTTTCCTAAGGGGGTCAAACCATGTCCCAAAGGTCACCGGATCTGGTGTCAATTTAAAGAAGTAGTCCAGTTACACATTTGTGGGCTTATAACTTGGCTTCTGAATGTCCTAGAGAGATCAGGTTTATTTTAGTGTACTCCAATCAACAGCCCCTACAACCACAAAAAGGAATGGAGTCATTAGCACTTATGGTTTGTAAATGGCACCCAGAATTATGTTGCACGAAGCACTATTTGACATCATTCTGGGTCCATTTGTGTGAAAACAAGGACAAATCAGGCTGAAACGTTACAGAAAGGTAGAATCTATTGAGTTGTAAGTGATCTGAACGTTTCATTATGATAGTACTTTCCTAAGGGGGTCAAACCATATCCCAAAGGTCACCGGATCTGGTGTCAATTTAAAGAAGTAGTCCAGTTACACATGTGTGGGCTTATAACTTGGCTTCTGAATGTCCTAGAGAGATTAGGTTTATTTTAGTGTACTCCAATCAACAGCCCCTACAACCACAAAAAGGAATGGAGTCATTAGCACTTATGGTTTGTAAATGGCACCCAGAATTATGTTGCACGAAGCACTATTTCACATCATTCTTGGTCCATTTGTGTGAAAACAAGGTCCAATCAGGCTGAATCGTTACAGGAAGGTAGAATCTATTGAGTTGTAAGTGATCTGAACGTTTCATGATTATAGCACTTTCCTAAGGGGGTCAAACCATGTCCCAAAGGTCACCGGATCTGGTGTCAATTTAAAGAAGTTGTCCAGTTACACATTTGTGGGCTTATAACTTGGCTTCCTAATGTCCTAGAGAGATCAGGTTTGTTTTAGTGTACTCCAATCAACAGCCCCTACAACCACAAAAAGGAATGGAGTCATTAGCACTTATGGCTTTTAAATGGCACCCAGAATTGTGTTGCACGAAGCACAATTTCACATCATTCTGGGTTCATTTGTGTGAAAACAAGGTCCAATCAGGCTGAAACGTTACATGAAGGTAGAATCTATTGAGTTGTAAGTGATCTGAAGGTTTCATGATGATAGCAGTTTCCTAAGGGGGTCAAACCATGTCTCAAAGGTCACCGGATCTGGTGTCAATTTAAAGAAGTAGTCCAGTTACACATTTGTGGGCTTATAACTTGGCTTCTGAATGTCCTAGAGAGATCAGGTTTGTTTTAGTGTACTCCAATCAACAGCCCCTAGAACCACAAAAAGGAATGGAGACATTAGCACTTATGGTTTTTAAATGGCACCCAGAATTATGTTGCACGAAGCACAATTTCACATCATTCTGGGTTCATTTGTGTGAAAACAAGGTCCAATCAGGCTGAAACGTTACAGGAAGGTAGAATATATTGAGTTGTAAGTGATCCGAACGTTTCATGATGATAGCACTTTCCTAAGGGGGTCAAACCATGTCCCAAAGGTCACCGGATGTGGTGTCAATTTAAAGAAGTAGTCCAGTTACACATTTGTGGGCTTATAACTTGGCTTCTGAATGTCCTAGAGAGATCAGGTTTGTTTTAGTGTACTCCAATCAACAGCCCCTACAACCACAAAAAGGAATGGAGTCATTAGCACTTATGGTTTGTAAATGTCACCCAGAATTATGTTGCACGAAGCACAATTTCACATCATTCTGGGTCCATTTGTGTGAAAACAAGGTCCAATCAGGCTGAAACGTTACAAGAAGGTAGAATCTATTGAGTTGTAAGTGATCTGAACGTTTCATGATGATCGCACATTCCTATAGGGGGTCAAACCATGTCCCAAAGGTCACCGGGCCTGGTGTCACTTTAAAGAAGTAGTCCAGTTACACCTTTGTGGGCTTATAACTTGGCTTCTGAATGTCCTAGAGAGGTCAGGTTTGTTTTAGTGTACTCCAATCAACAGCCCCTACAACCACAAAAAGGAATGGAGTCATTAGCACTTATGGTTTGTAAATGGCACCCAGAATTATGTTGCACGAAGCACAATTTCACATCATTCTGTGTTCACTTGTGTGAAAACAAGGTCCAATCAGGCTGACACCTTACAGGAAGGTAGAATCTATTGAGTTGTAAGTGATCTGAACGTTTCATGATAATAGCACTTTCCTAAGGGGGTCTAACCATGTCCCAAAGGTCACCGGATCTGGTGTAAATTTAAAGAAGTAGTCCAGTTACACATTTGTGGGCTTATAACTTGGCTTCTGAATGTCCTAGAGAGATCAGGGTTGTTTTAGTATACTCCAATCAACAGCCCCTACAACCACAAAAAGGAATGGAGTCATTAGCACTTATGGTTTTTAAATGGCACCCAGAATTATGTTGCACGAAGCACAATTTCACATCATTCTGGGTTCATTTGTGTGAAAACAAGGTCCAATCAGGCTGAAACGTTACAGGAAGGTAGAATCTATTGAGTTGTAAGTGATCTGAACGTTTCATGATGATAGCACTTTCCTAAGGGGGTCAAACCATGTCCCAAAGGTCACCGGATCTGGTGTCAATTTAAAGAAGTTGTCCAGTTACACATTTGTGGGCTTATAACTTGGCTTCTTAATGTCCTAGAGCGATCAGGTTTGTTTTAGTGTACTCCAATCAACAGCCCCTAGAACCACAAAAAGAAATGGAGACATTAGCACTTATGGTTTTTAAATGGCACCCAGAATTATGTTGCACGAAGCACAATTTCACATCATTCTGGGTTCATTTGTGTGAAAACAAGGTCCAATCAGGCTGAAACGTTACAGGAAGGTAGAATCTATTGAGTTGTATGTGATCTGAACGTTTCAAGATGATCGCACATTCCTATAGGGGGTAAAACCATGTCCCAAAGGTCACCGGGCCTGGTGTCACTTTAAAGAAGTAGTCCAGTTACATCTTTGTGGGCTTATAACTTGGCTTCTGAATGTCCTAGAGAGGTCAGGTTTGTTTTAGTGTACTCCAATCAACAGCCCCTACAACCACAAAAAGGAATGGAGTCATTAGCTCTTATGGTTTGTACATGGCACCCAGAATTATGTTGCACGAAGCACAATTTCACATCATTCTGGGTTCATTAGTGTGAAAACAAGGTCCAATCAGGCTGAAACGTTACAAGAAGGTAGAATCTATTGAGTTGTAAGTGATCTGAACGTTTCATGATGATAGCACTTTCCTAAGGGGGTCAAACCATGTCCCAAAGGTCACCGGATCTGGTGTCAATTTAAAGAAGTAGTCCAGTTACACATTTGTGGGCTTATAACTTGGCTTCTGAATGTCCTAGAGAGATCAGGTTTATTTTAGTGTACTCCAATCAACAGCCCCTACAACCACAAAAAGGAATGGAGTCATTAGCACTTATGGTTTGTAAATGGCACCCAGAATTATGTTGCACGAAGCACTATTTGACATCATTCTGGGTCCATTTGTGTGAAAACAAGGACAAATCAGGCTGAAACGTTACAGAAAGGTAGAATCTATTGAGTTGTAAGTGATCTGAACGTTTCATTATGATAGTACTTTCCTAAGGGGGTCAAACCATATCCCAAAGGTCACCGGATCTGGTGTCAATTTAAAGAAGTAGTCCAGTTACACATGTGTGGGCTTATAACTTGGCTTCTGAATGTCCTAGAGAGATTAGGTTTATTTTAGTGTACTCCAATCAACAGCCCCTACAACCACAAAAAGGAATGGAGTCATTAGCACTTATGGTTTGTAAATGGCACCCAGAATTATGTTGCACGAAGCACTATTTCACATCATTCTTGGTCCATTTGTGTGAAAACAAGGTCCAATCAGGCTGAATCGTTACAGGAAGGTAGAATCTATTGAGTTGTAAGTGATCTGAACGTTTCATGATTATAGCACTTTCCTAAGGGGGTCAAACCATGTCCCAAAGGTCACCGGATCTGGTGTCAATTTAAAGAAGTTGTCCAGTTACACATTTGTGGGCTTATAACTTGGCTTCCTAATGTCCTAGAGAGATCAGGTTTGTTTTAGTGTACTCCAATCAACAGCCCCTACAACCACAAAAAGGAATGGAGTCATTAGCACTTATGGCTTTTAAATGGCACCCAGAATTGTGTTGCACGAAGCACAATTTCACATCATTCTGGGTTCATTTGTGTGAAAACAAGGTCCAATCAGGCTGAAACGTTACATGAAGGTAGAATCTATTGAGTTGTAAGTGATCTGAAGGTTTCATGATGATAGCAGTTTCCTAAGGGGGTCAAACCATGTCTCAAAGGTCACCGGATCTGGTGTCAATTTAAAGAAGTAGTCCAGTTACACATTTGTGGGCTTATAACTTGGCTTCTGAATGTCCTAGAGAGATCAGGTTTGTTTTAGTGTACTCCAATCAACAGCCCCTAGAACCACAAAAAGGAATGGAGACATTAGCACTTATGGTTTTTAAATGGCACCCAGAATTATGTTGCACGAAGCACAATTTCACATCATTCTGGGTTCATTTGTGTGAAAACAAGGTCCAATCAGGCTGAAACGTTACAGGAAGGTAGAATATATTGAGTTGTAAGTGATCCGAACGTTTCATGATGATAGCACTTTCCTAAGGGGGTCAAACCATGTCCCAAAGGTCACCGGATGTGGTGTCAATTTAAAGAAGTAGTCCAGTTACACATTTGTGGGCTTATAACTTGGCTTCTGAATGTCCTAGAGAGATCAGGTTTGTTTTAGTGTACTCCAATCAACAGCCCCTACAACCACAAAAAGGAATGGAGTCATTAGCACTTATGGTTTGTAAATGTCACCCAGAATTATGTTGCACGAAGCACAATTTCACATCATTCTGGGTCCATTTGTGTGAAAACAAGGTCCAATCAGGCTGAAACGTTACAAGAAGGTAGAATCTATTGAGTTGTAAGTGATCTGAACGTTTCATGATGATCGCACATTCCTATAGGGGGTCAAACCATGTTCCAAAGGTCACCGGGCCTGGTGTCACTTTAAAGAAGTAGTCCAGTTACACATTTGTGGGCTTATAACTTGGCTTCTGAATGTCCTAGAGAGGTCAGGTTTGTTTTACTGTACTCCAATCAACAGCCCCTAGAACCACAAAAAGGAATGGAGTCATTAGCACTTATGGTTTGTAAATGGCACCCAGAATTATGTTGCACGAAGCACAATTTCACATCATTCGGGGTCCATTTGTGTGAAAACAAGGTCCAATCAGGCTGAAACGTTACAGGAAGGTAGAATCTATTGAGTTGTAAGTGATCTGAACATTTCAAGATGATCGCACATTCCTATAGGGGGTAACACCATGTCCCAAAGGTCATTGGGCCTGGTGTCACTTTAAAGAAGTAGTCCAGTTACATCTTTGTGGGCTTATAACTTGGCTTCTGAATGTCCTAGAGAGGTTAGATTTGTTTTAGTGTACTCCAATCAACAGCCCCTACAACCACAAAAAGGAATGGAGTCATTAGCACTTATGGTTTGTAATTGGCACCCAGAATTTTGTTGCACGAAGCACAATTTCACATCATTCCGGGTTCATTTGTGTGAAAACAAGGTCCAATCAGGCTGAAACGTTACAAGAAGGTAGAATCTATTGAGTTGTAAGTGATCTGAACGTTTCATGATGATCGCACATTCCTATAGGGGGTCAAACCATGTCCCAAAGGTCACCGGGCCTGGTGTCACTTTAAAGAAGTAGTCCAGTTACACATTTGTGGGCTTATAACTTGGCTTCTGAATGTCCTAGAGCGATCAGGTTTGTTTTAGTGTACTCCAATCAACAGCCCCTACAACCACAAAAAGGAATGGAGTCATTAGCACTTATGGTTTTTAAATGGCACCCAGAATTATGTTGCACGAAGCACAATTTCACATCATTCTGGGTTCATTTGTGTAAAAACAAGGTCCAATCAGGCTGAAACGTTAAAGGAAGGTAGAATCTATTGAGTTGTAAGTGATCTGAACGTTTCATGATGATAGCACTTTCCTAAGGGGGTCAAACCATGTCCCAAAGGTCACCGGATCTGGTGTCAATTTAAAGAAGTAGTCCAGTTACACATTTATGGGCTTATAACTTGGCTTCTGAATGTCCTAGAGAGATCAGGTTTGTTTAAGTGTACTCCAATCAACAGCCCCTACAACCCCAAAAAGGAATGGAGTCATTAGCACTTATGGTTTGTAAATGGCACCCAGAATTATGTTGCACGAAGCACAATTTCACATCATTCTGGGTTCATTTGTGTGAAAACAAGGTCCAATCAGGCTGAAACGTTACAAGAAGGTAGAATCTATTGAGTTGTAAGTGATCTGAACGTTTCATGATGATCGCACATTCCTATAGGGGGTCAAACCATGTCCCAAAGGTCACCGGGCCTGGTGTCACTTTAAAGAAGTAGTCCAGTTACACCTTTGTGGGCTTATAACTTGGCTTCTGAATGTCCTAGAGAGGTCAGGTTTGTTTTAGTGTACTCCAATCAACAGCCCCTACAACCACAAAAAGGAATGGAGTCATTAGCACTTATGGTTTGTAAATGGCACCCAGAATTATGTTGCACGATGCACAATTTCACATCATTCTGGGTTCATTTGTGTGAAAACAAGGTCCAATCAGGCTGAAACGTTACAGGAAGGTAGAATCTATTGAGTTGTAAGTGATCTGAACGTTTCATGATGATAGCACTTTCCTAAGGGGGTCAAACCATGTCCCAAAGGTCACCGGATCTGGTGTCAATTTAAAGAAGTAGTCCAGTTACACATTTGTGGGCTTATAACTTGGCTTCTGAATGTCCTAGAGAGATCAGGTTTGATTTTGCTTACTCCAATCAACAGCCCCTACAACCACAAAAAGGAATGGAGTCATTAGCACTTATGGTTTTTAAATGGCACCCAGATTTATGTTGCACGAAGCACAATTTCACATCATTCTGGGTTCATTTGTGTGAAAACAAGGTCCAATCAGGCTGAAACGTTACAGGAAGGTAGAATCTTATGAGTTGTAAGTGATCTGAACGTTTCATGATGATAGCACTTTCCTAAGGGGGTCAAACCATGTCCCAAAAGTCACCGGATCTGGTGTCAATTTAAAGAAGTGGTCCAGTTACACATTTGTGGGCTTATAACTTGGCTTCTGAATGTCCTAGAGAGATCAGGTTTGTTTTAGTGTACTCCAATGAATAGCCACTACAATCACAAAAAGGAATGGAGTCATTAGCACTTTTGGTTTGGAAATGGCACCCAGAATTATGTTGCACGAAGCACAATTTCACATCATTCTGGGTCCATTTGTGTGAAAACAAGGTCCAACCAGGCTGAAATGTTACAAGAAGGTAGAATCTATTGAGTTGTAAGTGATCTGAACATTTCATGATGATCGCACATTCCTATAGGGGGTCAAACCATGTCCCAAAGGTCACCGGGCCTGGTGTCAATTTAAAGAAGTAGTCCAGTTACACCTTTGTGGGCTTATAACTTGGCTTCTGAATGCCCTAGAGAGGTCAGGTTTGTTTTAATGTACTCCAATCAACAGCCCCTACAACCACAAAAAGGAATGGAGTCATTAGCACTTATGGTTTGTAAATGGCACCCAGAATTATGTTGCACGAAGCACAATTTCACATCATTCTGGGTTCATTTGTGTGAAAACAAGGTCCAATCAGGCAGAAACGTTACAGGAAGGTAGAATCTATTGAGTTGTAAGTGATCTGAACGTTTCATGATGATAGCACTTTCCTATAGGGGGTCAAACCATGTCCCAAAGGTCACCGGGCCTGGTGTCACTTTAAAGAAGTAGTCCAGTTACACCTTTGTGGGCTTATAACTTGGCTTCTGAATGTCCTAGAGAGGTCAGGTTTGTTTTATTGTACTCCAATCAACGGCCCCTACAACCACAAAAAGGAATGGAGTCATTAGCACTTTTGGTTTGTAAATGGCACCCAGAATTATGTGGCACAAAGCACAATTTCACATCATTCTGGGTTCATTTGTGTGAAAACAAGGTCCAATCAGGCTGAAACGTTACAAGAAGGTAGAATCTATTGAGTTGTAAGTGATCTGAACGTTTCATGATGATCGCACATTCCTATAGGGGGTCAAACCATGTCCCAAAGGACACCGGGCCTGGTGTCACTTGAAAGAAGAAGTCCAGTTACACATTTGTGGGCTTATAACTTGGCTTCTGAATGTCCTAGAGCAATCAGGTTTATTTTAGTGTACTCCAATCAACAGCCCCTACAACCACAAAAAGGAATGGAGTCATTAGCACTTATGGTTTTTAAATGGCACCCAGAATTATGTTGCAAAAAGCACAATTTCACATCATTCTGGGTTCATTTGTGTGAAAACAAGGTCAAATCAGGCTGAAACGTTAAAGGAAGGTAGAATCTATTGAGTTGTAAGTGATCTGAACGTTTCATGGTGATAGCACTTTCCTAAGGGGGTCAAACCATGTCCCAAAGGTCACCGGATCTGGTGTCAATTTAAAGAAGTAGTCCAGTTACACATTTATGGGCTTATAACTTGGCTTCTGAATGTCCTAGAGAGATCAGGTTTGTTTTAGTGTACTCCAATCAACAGCCCCTACAACCCCAAAAAGGAATGGAGTCATTAGCACTTATGGTTTGTAAATGGCACCCAGAATTATGTTAAACGAAGCACAATTTCACTTCATTCTGGGTCCATTTGTGTGAAAACAAGGTCCAATCAGGCTGAAACGCTACAAGAAGGTAGAATCTATTGAGTTGTAAGTGATCTGAACGTTTCAAGATGATCGCACATTCCTATAGGGGGTAAAACCATGTCCCAAAGGTCACCGGGCCTGGTGTCACTTTAAAGAAGTAGTCCAGTTACATCTTTGTGGGGCTTATAACTTGGTTTCTGAATGTCCTAGAGAGGTTAGGTTTGTTTTAGTGTACTCCAATCAACAGCCCCTACAACCACAAAAAGGAATGGAGTCATTAGCACTTATGGTTTGTAAATGGCACCCAGAATTATGTTGCACGAAGCACAATTTCACATCATTCTGGGTTCATTTGTGTGAAAACAAGGTCCAATCAGGCTGAAACGTTACAAGAAGGTAGAATCTATTGAGTTGTAAGTGATCTGAACGTTTCATGATGATCGCACATTCCTATAGGGGGTCAAACCATGTCCCAAAGGTCACCGGGCCTGGTGTCACTTTAAAGAAGTAGTCCAGTTACACCTTTGTGGGCTTATAACTTGGCTTCTGAATGTCCTAGAGAGGTCAGGTTTGTTTTAGTGTACTCCAATCAACAGCCCCTACAACCACAAAAAGGAATGGAGTCATTAGCACTTATGGTTTGTAAATGGCACCCAGAATTATGTTGCACGAAGCACAATTTCACATCATTCTGGGTTCATTTGT
Organism: Nothobranchius furzeri; assembly: GCF_043380555.1. NCBI lineage: Eukaryota > Metazoa > Chordata > Actinopteri > Cyprinodontiformes > Nothobranchiidae > Nothobranchius > Nothobranchius furzeri. The sequence goes on from NC_091743.1 coordinate 36,253,520, forward strand.
GTGAAAACAAGGTCCAATCAGGCTGAAACGTTACAGGGAGGTAGAATCTATTGAGTTGTAAGTGATCTGAACGTTTCATGATGATAGCACTTTCCTAAGGGGGTCAAACCATGTCCCAAAGGTCACCGGATCTGGTGTCAATTTAAAGAAGTAGTCCAGTTACACATTTGTGGGCTTATAACTTGGCTTCTGAATGTCCTAGAGAGATCAGGTTTGTTTTAGTATACTGCAATCAACAGCCCCTACAACCACAAAAAGGAATGGAGTCATTAGCACTTATGGTTTTTAAATGGCACCCAGAATTATGTTAAACGAAGCACAATTTCACTTCATTCTGGGTCCATTTGTGTGAAAACAAGGTCCAATCAGGCTGAAACGCTACAAGAAGGTAGAATCTATTGAGTTGTAAGTGATCTGAACGTTTCAAGATGATCGCACATTCCTATAGGGGGTAAAACCATGTCCCAAAGGTCACCGGGCCTGGTGTCACTTTAAAGAAGTAGTCCAGTTACATCTTTGTGGGGCTTATAACTTGGTTTCTGAATGTCCTAGAGAGGTTAGGTTTGTTTTAGTGTACTCCAATCAACAGCCCCTACAACCACAAAAAGGAATGGAGTCATTAGCACTTATGGTTTGTAAATGGCACCCAGAATTATGTTGCACGAAGCACAATTTCACATCATTCTGGGTTCATTTGTGTGAAAACAAGGTCCAATCAGGCTGAAACGTTACAAGAAGGTAGAATCTATTGAGTTGTAAGTGATCTGAACGTTTCATGATGATCGCACATTCCTATAGGGGGTCAAACCATGTCCCAAAGGTCACCGGGCCTGGTGTCACTTTAAAGAAGTAGTCCAGTTACACCTTTGTGGGCTTATAACTTGGCTTCTGAATGTCCTAGAGAGGTCTGGTTTGTTTTAGTGTACTCCAATCAACAGCCCCTACAACCACAAAAAGGAATGGAGTCATTAGCACTTATGGTTTGTAAATGGCACCCAGAATTATGTTGCACGAAGCACAATTTCACATCATTCTGGGTTCATTTGTGTGAAAACAAGGTCCAATCAGGCTGAAACGGTACAGGGAGGTAGACTCTATTGAGTTGTAAGTGATCTGAACGTTTCATGATGATAGCACTTTCCTAAGGGGGTCAAACCATGTCCCAAAGGTCACCGGATCTGGTGTCAATTTAAAGAAGTAGTCCAGTTACACATTTGTGGGCTCATAACTTGGCTTCTGAATGTCCTAGAGAGATCAGGTTTGTTTTAGTATACTGCAATCAACAGCCCCTACAACCACAAAAAGGAATGGAGTCATTAGCACTTATGGTTTTTAAATGGCACCCAGAATTATGTTGCACGAAGCACAATTTCACATCATTCTGGGTTCATTTGTGTGAAAACAAGGTCCAATCAGGCTGAAACGTTACAGGAAGGTAGAATCTTATGAGTTGTAAGTGATCTGAACGTTTCATGATGATAGCACTTTCCTAAGGGAGTCAAACCATGTCCCAAAAGTCACCGGATCTGGTGTCAATTTAAAGAAGTGGTCCAGTTACACATTTGTGGGCTTATAACTTGGCTTCTGAATGTCCAAGAGAGATCAGGTTTGTTTTAGTGTACTCCAATGAACAGCCACTACAATCACAAAAAGGAATGGAGTCATTAGCACTTTTGGTTTGGAAATGGCACCCAGAATTATGTTGCACGAAGCACAATTTCACATCATTCTGGGTCCATTTGTGTGAAAACAAGGTCCAATCAGGCTGAAATGTTACAAGAAGGTAGAATCTATTGAGTTGTAAGTGATCTGAACATTTCATGATGATCGCATATTCCTATAGGGGGTCAAACCATGTCCCAAAGGTCACCGGGCCTGGTGTCAATTTAAAGAAGTAGTCCAGTTACACCTTTGTGGGCTTATAACTTGGCTTCTGAATGTCCTAGAGCAATCAGGTTTATTTTAGTGTACTCCAATCAACAGCCCCTACAACCACAAAAAGGAATGGAGTCATTAGCACTTATGGTTTTTAAATGGCACCCAGAATTATGTTGCACAAAGCACAATTTCACATCATTCTGGGTTCATTTGTGTGAAAACAAGGTCAAATCAGGCTGAAACGTTAAAGGAAGGTAGAATCTATTGAGTTGTAAGTGATCTGAACGTTTCATGGTGATAGCACTTTCCTAAGGGGGTCAAACCATGTCCCAAAGGTCACCGGATCTGGTGTCAATTTAAAGAAGTAGTCCAGTTACACATTTATGGGCTTATAACTTGGCTTCTGAATGTCCTAGAGAGATCAGGTTTGTTTTAGTGTACTCCAATCAACAGCCCCTACAACCCCAAAAAGGAATGGAGTCATTAGCACTTATGGTTTGTAAATGGCACCCAGAATTATGTTAAACGAAGCACAATTTCACTTCATTCTGGGTCCATTTGTGTGAAAACAAGGTCCAATCAGGCTGAAACGCTACAAGAAGGTAGAATCTATTGAGTTGTAAGTGATCTGAACATTTCATGATGATCGCATATTCCTATAGGGGGTCAAACCATGTCCCAAAGGTCACCGGGCCTGGTGTCAATTTAAAGAAGTAGTCCAGTTACACCTTTGTGGGCTTATAACTTGGCTTCTGAATGTCCTAGAGCAATCAGGTTTATTTTAGTGTACTCCAATCAACAGCCCCTACAACCACAAAAAGGAATGGAGTCATTAGCACTTATGGTTTTTAAATGGCACCCAGAATTATGTTGCACAAAGCACAATTTCACATCATTCTGGGTTCATTTGTGTGAAAACAAGGTCAAATCAGGCTGAAACGTTAAAGGAAGGTAGAATCTATTGAGTTGTAAGTGATCTGAACGTTTCATGGTGATAGCACTTTCCTAAGGGGGTCAAACCATGTCCCAAAGGTCACCGGATCTGGTGTCAATTTAAAGAAGTAGTCCAGTTACACATTTATGGGCTTATAACTTGGCTTCTGAATGTCCTAGAGAGATCAGGTTTGTTTTAGTGTACTCCAATCAACAGCCCCTACAACCCCAAAAAGGAATGGAGTCATTAGCACTTATGGTTTGTAAATGGCACCCAGAATTATGTTAAACGAAGCACAATTTCACTTCATTCTGGGTCCATTTGTGTGAAAACAAGGTCCAATCAGGCTGAAACGCTACAAGAAGGTAGAATCTATTGAGTTGTAAGTGATCTGAACGTTTCAAGATGATCGCACATTCCTATAGGGGGTAAAACCATGTCCCAAAGGTCACCGGGCCTGGTGTCACTTTAAAGAAGTAGTCCAGTTACATCTTTGTGGGGCTTATAACTTGGTTTCTGAATGTCCTAGAGAGGTTAGGTTTGTTTTAGTGTACTCCAATCAACAGCCCCTACAACCACAAAAAGGAATGGAGTCATTAGCACTTATGGTTTGTAAATGGCACCCAGAATTATGTTGCACGAAGCACAATTTCACATCATTCTGGGTTCATTTGTGTGAAAACAAGGTCCAATCAGGCTGAAACGTTACAAGAAGGTAGAATCTATTGAGTTGTAAGTGATCTGAACGTTTCATGATGATCGCACATTCCTATAGGGGGTCAAACCATGTCCCAAAGGTCACCGGGCCTGGTGTCACTTTAAAGAAGTAGTCCAGTTACACCTTTGTGGGCTTATAACTTGGCTTCTGAATGTCCTAGAGAGGTCAGGTTTGTTTTAGTGTACTCCAATCAACAGCCCCTACAACCACAAAAAGGAATGGAGTCATTAGCACTTATGGTTTGTAAATGGCACCCAGAATTATGTTGCACGAAGCACAATTTCACATCATTCTGGGTTCATTTGTGTGAAAACAAGGTCCAATCAGGCTGAAACGTTACAGGGAGGTAGAATCTATTGAGTTGTAAGTGATCTGAACGTTTCATGATGATAGCACTTTCCTAAGGGGGTCAAACCATGTCCCAAAGGTCACCGGATCTGGTGTCAATTTAAAGAAGTAGTCCAGTTACACATTTGTGGGCTTATAACTTGGCTTCTGAATGTCCTAGAGAGATCAGGTTTGTTTTAATGTACTCCAATCAACAGCCCCTACCACAAAAAGGAATGGAGTCATTAGCACTTATGGTTTGTAAATGGCACCCAGAATTATGTTGCACGAAGCACAATTTCACATCATTCTGGGTCCATTTGTGTGAACACAAGGTCCAATCAGGCTGAAACGTTACAGGAAGGTAGAATCTATTGAGTTGTAAGTGATCTGAACGTTTCATGATGATAGCACTTTCCTATAGGGGGTCAAACCATGTCCCAAAGGTCACCGGGCCTGGTGTCACTTTAAAGAAGTAGTCCAGTTACACCTTTGTGGGCTTATAACTTGGCTTCTGAATGTCCTAGAGAGGTCAGGTTTGTTTTATTGTACTCCAATCAACGGCCCCTACAACCACAAAAAGGAATGGAGTCATTAGCACTTTTGGTTTGTAAATGGCACCCAGAATTATGTGGCACAAAGCACAATTTCACATCATTCTGGGTTCATTTGTGTGAAAACAAGGTCCAATCAGGCTGAAACGTTACAAGAAGGTAGAATCTATTGAGTTGTAAGTGATCTGAACGTTTCATGATGATCGCACATTCCTATAGGGGGTCAAACCATGTCCCAAAGGACACCGGGCCTGGTGTCACTTGAAAGAAGAAGTCCAGTTACACATTTGTGGGCTTATAACTTGGCTTCTGAATGTCCTAGAGCAATCAGGTTTATTTTAGTGTACTCCAATCAACAGCCCCTACAACCACAAAAAGGAATGGAGTCATTAGCACTTATGGTTTTTAAATGGCACCCAGAATTATGTTGCAAAAAGCACAATTTCACATCATTCTGGGTTCATTTGTGTGAAAACAAGGTCAAATCAGGCTGAAACGTTAAAGGAAGGTAGAATCTATTGAGTTGTAAGTGATCTGAACGTTTCATGGTGATAGCACTTTCCTAAGGGGGTCAAACCATGTCCCAAAGGTCACCGGATCTGGTGTCAATTTAAAGAAGTAGTCCAGTTACACATTTATGGGCTTATAACTTGGCTTCTGAATGTCCTAGAGAGATCAGGTTTGTTTTAGTGTACTCCAATCAACAGCCCCTACAACCCCAAAAAGGAATGGAGTCATTAGCACTTATGGTTTGTAAATGGCACCCAGAATTATGTTAAACGAAGCACAATTTCACTTCATTCTGGGTCCATTTGTGTGAAAACAAGGTCCAATCAGGCTGAAACGCTACAAGAAGGTAGAATCTATTGAGTTGTAAGTGATCTGAACGTTTCAAGATGATCGCACATTCCTATAGGGGGTAAAACCATGTCCCAAAGGTCACCGGGCCTGGTGTCACTTTAAAGAAGTAGTCCAGTTACATCTTTGTGGGGCTTATAACTTGGTTTCTGAATGTCCTAGAGAGGTTAGGTTTGTTTTAGTGTACTCCAATCAACAGCCCCTACAACCACAAAAAGGAATGGAGTCATTAGCACTTATGGTTTGTAAATGGCACCCAGAATTATGTTGCACGAAGCACAATTTCACATCATTCTGGGTTCATTTGTGTGAAAACAAGGTCCAATCAGGCTGAAACGTTACAAGAAGGTAGAATCTATTGAGTTGTAAGTGATCTGAACGTTTCATGATGATCGCACATTCCTATAGGGGGTCAAACCATGTCCCAAAGGTCACCGGGCCTGGTGTCACTTTAAAGAAGTAGTCCAGTTACACCTTTGTGGGCTTATAACTTGGCTTCTGAATGTCCTAGAGAGGTCAGGTTTGTTTTAGTGTACTCCAATCAACAGCCCCTACAACCACAAAAAGGAATGGAGTCATTAGCACTTATGGTTTGTAAATGGCACCCAGAATTATGTTGCACGAAGCACAATTTCACATCATTCTGGGTTCATTTGTGTGAAAACAAGGTCCAATCAGGCTGAAACGTTACAGGGAGGTAGAATCTATTGAGTTGTAAGTGATCTGAACGTTTCATGATGATAGCACTTTCTAAGGGGGTCAAACCATGTCCCAAAGGTCACCGGATCTGGTGTCAATTTAAAGAAGTAGTCCAGTTACACATTTGTGGGCTTATAACTTGGCTTCTGAATGTCCTAGAGAGATCAGGTTTGTTTTAGTATACTGCAATCAACAGCCCCTACAACCACAAAAAGGAATGGAGTCATTAGCACTTATGGTTTTTAAATGGCACCCAGAATTATGTTAAACGAAGCACAATTTCACTTCATTCTGGGTCCATTTGTGTGAAAACAAGGTCCAATCAGGCTGAAACGCTACAAGAAGGTAGAATCTATTGAGTTGTAAGTGATCTGAACGTTTCAAGATGATCGCACATTCCTATAGGGGGTAAAACCATGTCCCAAAGGTCACCGGGCCTGGTGTCACTTTAAAGAAGTAGTCCAGTTACATCTTTGTGGGGCTTATAACTTGGTTTCTGAATGTCCTAGAGAGGTTAGGTTTGTTTTAGTGTACTCCAATCAACAGCCCCTACAACCACAAAAAGGAATGGAGTCATTAGCACTTATGGTTTGTAAATGGCACCCAGAATTATGTTGCACGAAGCACAATTTCACATCATTCTGGGTTCATTTGTGTGAAAACAAGGTCCAATCAGGCTGAAACGTTACAAGAAGGTAGAATCTATTGAGTTGTAAGTGATCTGAACGTTTCATGATGATCGCACATTCCTATAGGGGGTCAAACCATGTCCCAAAGGTCACCGGGCCTGGTGTCACTTTAAAGAAGTAGTCCAGTTACACCTTTGTGGGCTTATAACTTGGCTTCTGAATGTCCTAGAGAGGTCAGGTTTGTTTTAGTGTACTCCAATCAACAGCCCCTACAACCACAAAAAGGAATGGAGTCATTAGCACTTATGGTTTGTAAATGGCACCCAGAATTATGTTGCACGAAGCACAATTTCACATCATTCTGGGTTCATTTGTGTGAAAACAAGGTCCAATCAGGCTGAAACGGTACAGGGAGGTAGACTCTATTGAGTTGTAAGTGATCTGAACGTTTCATGATGATAGCACTTTCCTAAGGGGGTCAAACCATGTCCCAAAGGTCACCGGATCTGGTGTCAATTTAAAGAAGTAGTCCAGTTACACATTTGTGGGCTCATAACTTGGCTTCTGAATGTCCTAGAGAGATCAGGTTTGTTTTAGTATACTGCAATCAACAGCCCCTACAACCACAAAAAGGAATGGAGTCATTAGCACTTATGGTTTTTAAATGGCACCCAGAATTATGTTGCACGAAGCACAATTTCACATCATTCTGGCTTCATTTGTGTGAAAACAAGGTCCAATCAGGCTGAAACGTTACAGGAAGGTAGAATCTTATGAGTTGTAAGTGATCTGAACGTTTCATGATGATAGCACTTTCCTAAGGGAGTCAAACCATGTCCCAAAAGTCACCGGATCTGGTGTCAATTTAAAGAAGTGGTCCAGTTACACATTTGTGGGCTTATAACTTGGCTTCTGAATGTCCAAGAGAGATCAGGTTTGTTTTAGTGTACTCCAATGAACAGCCACTACAATCACAAAAAGGAATGGAGTCATTAGCACTTTTGGTTTGGAAATGGCACCCAGAATTATGTTGCACGAAGCACAATTTCACATCATTCTGGGTCCATTTGTGTGAAAACAAGGTCCAATCAGGCTGAAATGTTACAAGAAGGTAGAATCTATTGAGTTGTAAGTGATCTGAACATTTCATGATGATCGCATATTCCTATAGGGGGTCAAACCATGTCCCAAAGGTCACCGGGCCTGGTGTCAATTTAAAGAAGTAGTCCAGTTACACCTTTGTGGGCTTATAACTTGGCTTCTGAATGTCCTAGAGCAATCAGGTTTATTTTAGTGTACTCCAATCAACAGCCCCTACAACCACAAAAAGGAATGGAGTCATTAGCACTTATGGTTTTTAAATGGCACCCAGAATTATGTTGCACAAAGCACAATTTCACATCATTCTGGGTTCATTTGTGTGAAAACAAGGTCAAATCAGGCTGAAACGTTAAAGGAAGGTAGAATCTATTGAGTTGTAAGTGATCTGAACGTTTCATGGTGATAGCACTTTCCTAAGGGGGTCAAACCATGTCCCAAAGGTCACCGGATCTGGTGTCAATTTAAAGAAGTAGTCCAGTTACACATTTATGGGCTTATAACTTGGATTCTGAATGTCCTAGAGAGATCAGGTTTGTTTTAGTGTACTCCAATCAACAGCCCCTACAACCCCAAAAAGGAATGGAGTCATTAGCACTTATGGTTTGTAAATGGCACCCAGAATTATGTTAAACGAAGCACAATTTCACTTCATTCTGGGTCCATTTGTGTGAAAACAAGGTCCAATCAGGCTGAAACGCTACAAGAAGGTAGAATCTATTGAGTTGTAAGTGATCTGAACATTTCATGATGATCGCATATTCCTATAGGGGGTCAAACCATGTCCCAAAGGTCACCGGGCCTGGTGTCAATTTAAAGAAGTAGTCCAGTTACACCTTTGTGGGCTTATAACTTGGCTTCTGAATGTCCTAGAGCAATCAGGTTTATTTTAGTGTACTCCAATCAACAGCCCCTACAACCACAAAAAGGAATGGAGTCATTAGCACTTATGGTTTTTAAATGGCACCCAGAATTATGTTGCACAAAGCACAATTTCACATCATTCTGGGTTCATTTGTGTGAAAACAAGGTCAAATCAGGCTGAAACGTTAAAGGAAGGTAGAATCTATTGAGTTGTAAGTGATCTGAACGTTTCATGGTGATAGCACTTTCCTAAGGGGGTCAAACCATGTCCCAAAGGTCACCGGATCTGGTGTCAATTTAAAGAAGTAGTCCAGTTACACATTTATGGGCTTATAACTTGGCTTCTGAATGTCCTAGAGAGATCAGGTTTGTTTTAGTGTACTCCAATCAACAGCCCCTACAACCCCAAAAAGGAATGGAGTCATTAGCACTTATGGTTTGTAAATGGCACCCAGAATTATGTTAAACGAAGCACAATTTCACTTCATTCTGGGTCCATTTGTGTGAAAACAAGGTCCAATCAGGCTGAAACGCTACAAGAAGGTAGAATCTATTGAGTTGTAAGTGATCTGAACGTTTCAAGATGATCGCACATTCCTATAGGGGGTAAAACCATGTCCCAAAGGTCACCGGGCCTGGTGTCACTTTAAAGAAGTAGTCCAGTTACATCTTTGTGGGGCTTATAACTTGGTTTCTGAATGTCCTAGAGAGGTTAGGTTTGTTTTAGTGTACTCCAATCAACAGCCCCTACAACCACAAAAAGGAATGGAGTCATTAGCACTTATGGTTTGTAAATGGCACCCAGAATTATGTTGCACGAAGCACAATTTCACATCATTCTGGGTTCATTTGTGTGAAAACAAGGTCCAATCAGGCTGAAACGTTACAAGAAGGTAGAATCTATTGAGTTGTAAGTGATCTGAACGTTTCATGATGATCGCACATTCCTATAGGGGGTCAAACCATGTCCCAAAGGTCACCGGGCCTGGTGTCACTTTAAAGAAGTAGTCCAGTTACACCTTTGTGGGCTTATAACTTGGCTTCTGAATGTCCTAGAGAGGTCAGGTTTGTTTTAGTGTACTCCAATCAACAGCCCCTACAACCACAAAAAGGAATGGAGTCATTAGCACTTATGGTTTGTAAATGGCACCCAGAATTATGTTGCACGAAGCACAATTTCACATCATTCTGGGTTCATTTGTGTGAAAACAAGGTCCAATCAGGCTGAAACGTTACAGGGAGGTAGAATCTATTGAGTTGTAAGTGATCTGAACGTTTCATGATGATAGCACTTTCCTAAGGGGGTCAAACCATGTCCCAAAGGTCACCGGATCTGGTGTCAATTTAAAGAAGTAGTCCAGTTACACATTTGTGGGCTTATAACTTGGCTTCTGAATGTCCTAGAGAGATCAGGTTTGTTTTAGTGTACTCCAATCAACAGCCCCTACAACCCCAAAAAGGAATGGAGTCATTAGCACTTATGGTTTGTAAATGGCACCCAGAATTATGTTAAACGAAGCACAATTTCACTTCATTCTGGGTCCATTTGTGTGAAAACAAGGTCCAATCAGGCTGAAACGCTACAAGAAGGTAGAATCTATTGAGTTGTAAGTGATCTGAACATTTCATGATGATCGCATATTCCTATAGGGGGTCAAACCATGTCCCAAAGGTCACCGGGCCTGGTGTCAATTTAAAGAAGTAGTCCAGTTACACCTTTGTGGGCTTATAACTTGGCTTCTGAATGTCCTAGAGCAATCAGGTTTATTTTAGTGTACTCCAATCAACAGCCCCTACAACCACAAAAAGGAATGGAGTCATTAGCACTTATGGTTTTTAAATGGCACCCAGAATTATGTTGCACAAAGCACAATTTCACATCATTCTGGGTTCATTTGTGTGAAAACAAGGTCAAATCAGGCTGAAACGTTAAAGGAAGGTAGAATCTATTGAGTTGTAAGTGATCTGAACGTTTCAAGGTGATAGCACTTTCCTAAGGGGGTCAAACCATGTCCCAAAGGTCACCGGATCTGGTGTCAATTTAAAGAAGTAGTCCAGTTACACATTTATGGGCTTATAACTTGGCTTCTGAATGTCCTAGAGAGATCAGGTTTGTTTTAGTGTACTCCAATCAACAGCCCCTACAACCCCAAAAAGGAATGGAGTCATTAGCACTTATGGTTTGTAAATGGCACCCAGAATTATGTTAAACGAAGCACAATTTCACTTCATTCTGGGTCCATTTGTGTGAAAACAAGGTCCAATCAGGCTGAAACGCTACAAGAAGGTAGAATCTATTGAGTTGTAAGTGATCTGAACGTTTCAAGATGATCGCACATTCCTATAGGGGGTAAAACCATGTCCCAAAGGTCACCGGGCCTGGTGTCACTTTAAAGAAGTAGACCAGTTACATCTTTGTGGGGCTTATAACTTGGTTTCTGAATGTCCTAGAGAGGTTAGGTTTGTTTTAGTGTACTCCAATCAACAGCCCCTACAACCACAAAAAGGAATGGAGTCATTAGCACTTATGGTTTGTAAATGGCACCCAGAATTATGTTGCACGAAGCACAATTTCACATCATTCTGTGTTCATTTGTGTGAAAACAAGGTCCAATCAGGCTGAAACGTTACAAGAAGGTAGAATCTATTGAGTTGTAAGTGATCTGAACGTTTCATGATGATCGCACATTCCTATAGGGGGTCAAACCATGTCCCAAAGGTCACCGGGCCTGGTGTCACTTTAAAGAAGTAGTCCAGTTACACCTTTGTGGGCTTATAACTTGGCTTCTGAATGTCCTAGAGAGATCAGGTTTGTTTTAGTATACTGCAATCAACAGCCCCTACAACCACAAAAAGGAATGGAGTCATTAGCACTTATGGTTTTTAAATGGCACCCAGAATTATGTTAAACGAAGCACAATTTCACTTCATTCTGGGTCCATTTGTGTGAAAACAAGGTCCAATCAGGCTGAAACGCTACAAGAAGGTAGAATCTATTGAGTTGTAAGTGATCTGAACATTTCAAGATGATCGCACATTCCTATAGGGGGTAAAACCATGTCCCAAAGGTCACCGGGCCTGGTGTCACTTTAAAGAAGTAGTCCAGTTACATCTTTGTGGGGCTTATAACTTGGTTTCTGAATGTCCTAGAGAGGTTAGGTTTGTTTTAGTGTACTCCAATCAATAGCCCCTACAACCACAAAAAGGAATGGAGTCATTAGCACTTATGGTTTGTAAATGGCACCCAGAATTATGTTGCACGAAGCACAATTTCACATCATTCTGGGTTCATTTGTGTGAAAACAAGGTCCAATCAGGCTGAAACGTTACAAGAAGGTAGAATCTATTGAGTTGTAAGTGATCTGAACGTTTCATGATGATCGCACATTCCTATAGGGGGTCAAACCATGTCCCAAAGGTCACCGGGCCTGGTGTCACTTTAAAGAAGTAGTCCAGTTACACCTTTGTGGGCTTATAACTTGGCTTCTGAATGTCCTAGAGAGGTCAGGTTTGTTTTAGTGTACTCCAATCAACAGCCCCTACAACCACAAAAAGGAATGGAGTCATTAGCACTTATGGTTTGTAAATGGCACCCAGAATTATGTTGCACGAAGCACAATTTCACATCATTCTGGGTTCATTTGTGTGAAAACAAGGTCCAATCAGGCTGAAACGGTACAGGGAGGTAGAATCTATTGAGTTGTAAGTGATCTGAACGTTTCATGATGATAGCACTTTCCTAAGGGGGTCAAACCATGTCCCAAAGGTCACCGGATCTGGTGTCAATTTAAAGAAGTAGTCCAGTTACACATTTGTGGGCTTATAACTTGGCTTCTGAATGTCCTAGAGAGATCAGGTTTGTTTTAGTATACTGCAATCAACAGCCCCTACAACCACAAAAAGGAATGGAGTCATTAGCACTTATGGTTTTTAAATGGCACCCAGAATTATGTTGCACGAAGCACAATTTCACATCATTCTGGGTTCATTTGTGTGAAAACAAGGTCCAATCAGGCTGAAACGTTACAGGAAGGTAGAATCTTATGAGTTGTAAGTGATCTGAACGTTTCATGATGATAGCACTTTCCTAAGGGGGTCAAACCATGTCCCAAAAGTCACCGGATCTGGTGTCAATTTAAAGAAGTGGTCCAGTTACACATTTGTGGGCTTATAACTTGGCTTCTGAATGTCCAAGAGAGATCAGGTTTGTTTTAGTGTACTCCAATGAACAGCCACTACAATCACAAAAAGGAATGGAGTCATTAGCACTTTTGGTTTGGAAATGGCACCCAGAATTATGTTGCACGAAGCACAATTTCACATCATTCTGGGTCCATTTGTGTGAAAACAAGGTCCAATCAGGCTGTAATGTTACAAGAAGGTAGAATCTATTGAGTTGTAAGTGATCTGAACATTTCATGATGATCGCATATTCCTATAGGGGGTCAAACCATGTCCCAAAGGTCACCGGGCCTGGTGTCAATTTAAAGAAGTAGTCCAGTTACACCTTTGTGGGCTTATAACTTGGCTTCTGAATGTCCTAGAGAGATCAGGTTTGTTTTAGTATACTCCAATCTACAGCCCCTACAATCACAAAAAGGAATGGAGTCATTAGCACTTATGGTTTGTAAATGGCACCCAGAATTATGTTGCACGAAGCACAATTTCACATCATTCTGGGTTCGTTTGTGTGAAAACAAGGTCCAATCAGCTGAAACGTTACAGGAAGGTAGAATCTATTGAGTTGTAAGTGATCCGAACATTTCATGATGATAGCACTTTCGTAAGGGGGTCAAACCATGTCCCAAATGTCACCGGATCTGGTGTCAATTTAAAGAAGTAGTCCAGTTACACATTTGTGGGCTTATAACTTGGCTTCTGAATGTCCTAGAGAGATCAGGTTTGTTTTAGTGTACTCCAATCAAAAGCCCCTACAACCACAAAAAGGAATGGAGTCATTAGCATTTATTGTTTGTAAATGGCACCCAGAATTATGTTGCACGAAGCACAATTTCACATCATTCTGGGTTCATTTGTGTGAAAACAAGGTCCAATCAGGCTGAAACGGTACAGGGAGGTAGAATCTATTGAGTTGTAAGTGATCTGAACGTTTCATGATGATAGCACTTTCCTAAGGGGGTCAAACCATGTCCCAAAGGTCACCGGATCTGGTGTCAATTTAAAGAAGTAGTCCAGTTACACATTTGTGGGCTTATAACTTGGCTTCTGAATGTCCTAGAGAGATCAGGTTTGTTTTAGTATACTGCAGTCAACAGCCCCTACAACCACAAAAAGGAATGGAGTCATTAGCACTTATGGTTTTTAAATGGCACCCAGATTTATGTTGCACGAAGCACAATTTCACATCATTATGGGTTCATTTGTGTGAAAACAAGGTCCAATCAGGCTGAAACGTTACAGGAAGGTAGAATCTTATGAGTTGTAAGTGATCTGAACGTTTCATGATGATAGCACTTTCCTAAGGGGGTCAAACCATGTCCCAAAAGTCACCGGATCTGGTGTCAATTTAAAGAAGTGGTCCAGTTACACATTTGTGGGCTTATAACTTGGCTTCTGAATGTCCAAGAGAGATCAGGTTTGTTTTAGTGTACTCCAATGAACAGCCACTACAATCACAAAAAGGAATGGAGTCATTAGCACTTTTGGTTTGGAAATGGCACCCAGAATTATGTTGCACGAAGCACAATTTCACATCATTCTGGGTCCATTTGTGTGAAAACAAGGTCCAATCAGGCTGAAATGTTACAAGAAGGTAGAATCTATTGAGTTGTAAGTGATCTGAACATTTCATGATGATCGCATATTCCTATAGGGGGTCAAACCATGTCCCAAAGGTCACCGGGCCTGGTGTCAATTTAAAGAAGTAGTCCAGTTACACCTTTGTGGGCTTATAACTTGGCTTCTGAATGTCCTAGAGAGATCAGGTTTGTTTTAGTATACTCCAATCTACAGCCCCTACAATCACAAAAAGGAATGGAGTCATTAGCACTTATGGTTTGTAAATGGCACCCAGAATTATGTTGCACGAAGCACAATTTCACATCATTCTGGGTTCGTTTGTGTGAAAACAAGGTCCAATCAGCTGAAACGTTACAGGAAGGTAGAATCTATTGAGTTGTAAGTGATCTGAACATTTCATGATGATAGCACTTTCGTAAGGGGGTCAAACCATGTCCCAAAGGTCACCGGATCTGGTGTCAATTTAAAGAAGAATTCCAGTTACACATTTGTGGGCTTATAACTTGGCTTCTGAATGTCCTAGAGAGATCAGGTTTGTTTTAGTATACTCCAATCAACAGGCCATACAACCACAAAAAGGAATGGAGTCATTAGCACTTATGGTTTTTAAATGGCACCCAGAATTATGTTGCACGAAGCACAGTTTCACCTCATTCTGGGTTCATTTGTGTGAAAACAAGGTCCAATCAGGCTGAAACGTTACAGGAAGGTAGAATCTATTGAGTTGTAAGTGATCTGAACGTTTCATGATGATAGCACTTTCCTAAGCGGGTCAAACCATGTCCCAAAGGTCACCGGATCTGGTGTCAATTTAAAGAAGTAGTCCAGTTACACATTTGTGGGCTTATAACTTGGCTTCTGAATGTCCTAGAGAGGTTAGGTTTGTTTTAGTGTACTCCAATCAAAAGCCCCTACAACCACAAAAAGGAAGGGAGTCATTAGCACTTATGGTTTGTAAATTGCACCCAGAATTATGTTGCACGAAGCACAATTTCATATCATTCTGGGTTCATTTGTATGAAAACAAGGTTCAATCAGGCTGAAACGTTACAGGAAGGTAGAATCTATTGAGTTGTAAGTGATCTGAACGTTTCATGATGATAGCACTTTCCTAAGGGGGTCAAACCATGTCCCAAAGGTCACCGGATCTGGTGTCAATTTAAACAAGTTGTCCAGTTACACATTTGTGGGCTTATAATTTGGCTTCTGAATGTCCTAGAGCGATCAGGTTTGTTTTAGAGTACTCCAATCAACAGCCCCTACAACCACAAAAAGGAATGGAGTCATAAGCACTTATGGTTTTTAAATGGCACCCAGAATTATGTTGCACGAAGCACAATTTCACATCATTCTGGGTTCATTTGTGTGAAAACAAGGTCCAATCAGGCTGAAACGTTACAGGAAGGTAGAATATATTGAGTTGTAAGTGATCTGAACGTTTCATGATGATAGCACTTTCCTAAGGGGGTCAAACCATGTCCCAAAGGTCACCGGATCTGGTGTGAATTTAAAGAAGTAGTCCAGTTACACATTTGTGGGCTTATAACTTGGCTTCTGAATGCCCTAGAGAGATCAGGTTTGTTTTAGTGTACTCCAATCAACAGCCCATACAACCACAAAAAGGAATGGAGTCATTAGCACTCATGGTTTGTAAATGGCACCCAGAATTGTTGCACGAAGCACAATTTCACATCATTCTGGGTCCATTTGTGTGAAAACAAGGTCCAATCAGGCTGAAACATTACAGGAAGGTAGAATCTATTAAGTTGTAAGTGATCTGAACGTTTCATGATGATAGCACTTCCCTAAGGGGGTCAAACCATGTCCCAAAGGTCACCGGATCTGGTGTCTAAAGAAGTAGTCCAGTTACACATTTGTGGGCTTATAACTTGGCTTCTGAATGCCCTAGAGAGATCGGGTTTGTTTTAGTATACTCCAATCAACAGCCCCTACAACCACAAAAATGAATGGAGTCATTAGCACTTATGGTTTTTAAATGGCACCCAGAATTATGTTGCACGAAGCACAATTTCACATCATTCTGGGTTCATTTGTGTGAAAACAAGGTCCAATCAGGCTGAAACGTTACAGGAAGGTAGATTCTAGTGAGTTGTAAGTGATCTGAACGTTTCATGATGATAGCACTTTCCTAAGGGGGTCAAACCATGTCCCAAAGGTCACCGGATCTGGTGTCAATTTAAAGAAGTAGTCCAGTTACACATTTGTGGGCTTATAACTTGGCTTCTGAATGTTCTAGAGCGATCAGGTTTGCTTTAGTGTACTCCAATCAACAGCCCCTACAACCACAAAAAGGAATGGAGTCATTAGCACTTATGGTTTGTAAATGGCACCCAGAATTATGTTGCACGAAGCACAATTTCACATCATTCTGGGTCCATTTGTGTGAAAACAAGGTCCAATCCGGCTGAAACGTTACAGGAAGGTAGAATCTTATGAGTTGTAAGTGATCTGAACGTTTCATGATGATAGCACTTTCCTAAGGGGGTCAAACCATGTCCCAAAAGTCACCGGATCTGGTGTCAATTTAAAGAAGTGGTCCAGTTACACATTTGTGGGCTTATAACTTGGCTTCTGAATGTCCTAGAGAGATCAGGTTTGTTTTAGTGTACTCCAATGAACAGCCACTACAATCACAAAAAGGAATGGAGTCATTAGCACTTTTGGTTTGGAAATGGCACCCAGAATTATGTTGCACGAAGCACAATTTCACATCATTCTGAGTCCATTTGTGTGAAAACAAGGTCCAATCAGGCTGAAATGTTACAAGAAGGTAGAATCTATTGAGTTGTAAGTGATCTGAACATTTCATGATGATCGCATATTCCTATAGGGGGTCAAACCATGTCCCAAAGGTCACCGGGCCTGGTGTCAATTTAAAGAAGTAGTCCAGTTACACCTTTGTGGGCTTATAACTTGGCTTCTGAATGTCCTAGAGAGATCAGGTTTGTTTTAGTATACTCCAATCTACAGCCCCTACAATCACAAAAAGGAATGGAGTCATTAGCACTTATGGTTTGTAAATGGCACCCAGAATTATGTTGCACGAAGCACAATTTCACATCATTCTGGGTTCGTTTGTGTGAAAACAAGGTCCAATCAGCTGAAACGTTACAGGAAGGTAGAATCTATTGAGTTGTAAGTGATCTGAACATTTCATGATGATAGCACTTTCGTAAGGGGGTCAAACCATGTCCCAAAGGTCACCGGATCTGGTGTCAATTTAAAGAAGTAGTCCAGTTACACATTTGTGGGCTTATAACGTGGCTTCTGAATGTCCTAGAGAGATCAGGTTTGTTTTAGTATACTCCAATCAACAGGCCATACAACCACAAAAAGGAATGGAGTCATTAGCACTTATGGTTTTTAAATGGCACCCAGAATTATGTTGCACGAAGCACAGTTTCACCTCATTCTGGGTTCATTTGTGTGAAAACAAGGTCCAATCAGGCTGAAACGTTACAGGAAGGTAGAATCTATTGAGTTGTAAGTGATCTGAACGTTTCATGATGATAGCACTTTCCTAAGCGGGTCAAACCATGTCCCAAAGGTCACCGGATCTGGTGTCAATTTAAAGAAGTAGTCCAGTTACACATTTGTGGGCTTATAACTTGGCTTCTGAATGTCCTAGAGAGGTTAGGTTTGTTTTAGTGTACTCCAATCAAAAGCCCCTACAACCACAAAAAGGAAGGGAGTCATTAGCACTTATGGTTTGTAAATTGCACCCAGAATTATGTTGCACGAAGCACAATTTCATATCATTCTGGGTTCATTTGTATGAAAACAAGGTCCAATCAGGCTGAAACGTTACAGGAAGGTAGAATCTATTGAGTTGTAAGTGATCTGAACGTTTCATGATGATAGCACTTTCCTAAGGGGGTCAAACCATGTCCCAAAGGTCACCGGATCTGGTGTCAATTTAAACAAGTTGTCCAGATACACATTTGTGGGCTTATAACTTGGCTTCTGAATGTCCTAGAGCGATCAGGTTTGTTTTAGAGTACTCCAATCAACAGCCCCTACAACCACAAAAAGGAATTGAGTCATAAGCACTTATGGTTTTTAAATGGCACCCAGAATTATGTTGCACGAAGCACAATTTCACATCATTCTGGGTTCATTTGTGTGAAAACAAGGTCCAATCAGGCTGAAACGTTACAGGAAGGTAGAATATATTGAGTTGTAAGTGATCTGAACGTTTCATGATGATAGCACTTTCCTAAGGGGGTCAAACCATGTCCCAAAGGTCACCGGATCTGGTGTGAATTTAAAGAAGTAGTCCAGTTACACATTTGTGGGCTTATAACGTGGCTTCTGAATGCCCTAGAGAGATCAGGTTTGTTTTAGTGTACTCCAATCAACAGCCCATACAACCACAAAAAGGAATGGAGGCATTAGCACTCATGGTTTGTAAATGGCACCCAGAATTGTTGCACGAAGCACAATTTCACATCATTCTGGGTCCATTTGTGTGAAAACAAGGTCCAATCAGGCTGAAACATTACAGGAAGGTAGAATCTATTAAGTTGTAAGTGATCTGAACGTTTCATGATGATAGCACTTCCCTAAGGGGGTCAAACCATGTCCCAAAGGTCACCGGATCTGGTGTCTAAAGAAGTAGTCCAGTTACACATTTGTGGGCTTATAACTTGGCTTCTGAATGCCCTAGAGAGATCGGGTTTGTTTTAGTATACTCCAATCAACAGCCCCTACAACCACAAAAATGAATGGAGTCATTAGCACTTATGGTTTTTAAATGGCACCCAGAATTATGTTGCACGAAGCACAATTTCACATCATTCTGGGTTCATTTGTGTGAAAACAAGGTCCAATCAGGCTGAAACGTTACAGGAAGGTAGATTCTAGTGAGTTGTAAGTGATCTGAACGTTTCATGATGATAGCACTTTCCTAAGGGGGTCAAACCATGTCCCAAAGGTCACCGGATCTGGTGTCAATTTAAAGAAGTAGTCCAGTTACACATTTGTGGGCTTATAACTTGGCTTCTGAATGTCCTAGAGCGATCAGGTTTGCTTTAGTGTACTCCAATCAACAGCCCCTACAACCACAAAAAGGAATGGAGTCATTAGCACTTATGGTTTGTAAATGGCACCCAGAATTATGTTGCACGAAGCACAATTTCACATCATTCTGGGTCCATTTGTGTGAAAACAAGGTCCAATCCGGCTGAAACGTTACAGGAAGGTAGAATCTTATGAGTTGTAAGTGATCTGAACGTTTCATGATGATAGCACTTTCCTAAGGGGGTCAAACCATGTCCCAAAAGTCACCGGATCTGGTGTCAAATTAAAGAAGTGGTCCAGTTACACATTTGTGGGCTTATAACTTGGCTTCTGAATGTCCTAGAGAGATCAGGTTTGTTTTAGTGTACTCCAATGAACAGCCACTACAATCAAAAAAGGAATGGAGTCATTAGCACTTTTGGTTTGGAAATGGCACCCAGAATTATGTTGCACGAAGCACAATTTCACATCATTCTGGGTCCATTTGTGTGAAAACAAGGTCCAATCAGGCTGAAATGTTACAAGAAGGTAGAATCTATTGAGTTGTAAGTGATCTGAACATTTCATGATGATCGCATATTCCTATAGGGGGTCAAACCATGTCCCAAAGGTCACCGGGCCTGGTGTCAATTTAAAGAAGTAGTCCAGTTACACCTTTGTGGGCTTATAACTTGGCTTCTGAATGTCCTAGAGAGATCAGGTTTGTTTTAGTATACTCCAATCTACAGCCCCTACAATCACAAAAAGGAATGGAGTCATTAGCACTTATGGTTTGTAAATGGCACCCAGAATTATGTTGCACGAAGCACAATTTCACATCATTCTGGGTTCGTTTGTGTGAAAACAAGGTCCAATTAGCTGAAACGTTACAGGAAGGTAGAATCTATTGAGTTGTAAGTGATCTGAACATTTCATGATGATAGCACTTTCGTAAGGGGGTCAAACCATGTCCCAAAGGTCACCGGATCTGGTGTCAATTTAAAGAAGTAGTCCAGTTACACATTTGTGGGCTTATAACGTGGCTTCTGAATGTCCTAGAGAGATCAGGTTTGTTTTAGTGTACTCCAATCAACAGCCCCTACAACCACAAAAAGGAATGGAGTCATTAGCTCTTATGGTTTGTAAATGGCACCCAGAATTATGTTGCACGAAGCACAATTTCACATCATTCTGGGTCCATTTGTGTGAAAACAAGGTCCAATCAGGCTGAAACGTTACAAGAAGGTAGAATCTATTGAGTTGTAAGTGATCTGAACGTTTCATGATGATCGCACATTCCTATAGGGGGTCAAACCATGTTCCAAAGGTCACCGGGCCTGGTGTCACTTTAAAGAAGTAGTCCAGTTACACATTTGTGGGCTTATAACTTGGCTTCTGAATGTCCTAGAGAGGTCAGGTTTGTTTTACTGTACTCCAATCAACAGCCCCTACAACCACAAAAAGGAATGGAGTCATTAGCACTTATGGTTTGTAAATGGCACCCAGAATTATGTTGCACGAAGCACAATTTCACATCATTCGGGGTCCATTTGTGTGAAAACAAGGTCCAATCAGGCTGAAACGTTACAGGAAGGTAGAATCTATTGAGTTGTAAGTGATCTGAACATTTCAAGATGATCGCACATTCCTATAGGGGGTAAAACCATGTCCCAAAGGTCATTGGGCCTGGTGTCACTTTAAAGAAGTAGTCCAGTTACATCTTTGTGGGCTTATAACTTGGCTTCTGAATGTCCTAGA
Source organism: Nothobranchius furzeri (assembly GCF_043380555.1). Classification (NCBI taxonomy): domain Eukaryota; kingdom Metazoa; phylum Chordata; class Actinopteri; order Cyprinodontiformes; family Nothobranchiidae; genus Nothobranchius; species Nothobranchius furzeri. Next base: position 36,274,616 of record NC_091743.1, read on the forward strand.
GAGGTTAGGTTTGTTTTAGTGTACTCCAATCAACAGCCCCTACAACCACAAAAAGGAATGGAGTCATTAGCACTTATGGTTTGTAATTGGCACCCAGAATTTTGTTGCACGAAGCACAATTTCACATCATTCCGGGTTCATTTGTGTGAAAACAAGGTCCAATCAGGCTGAAACGTTACAAGAAGGTAGAATCTATTGAGTTGTAAGTGATCTGAACGTTTCATGATGATCGCACATTCCTATAGGGGGTCAAACCATGTCCCAAAGGTCACCGGGCCTGGTGTCACTTTAAAGAAGTAGTCCAGTTACACATTTGTGGGCTTATAACTTGGCTTCTGAATGTCCTAGAGCGATCAGGTTTGTTTTAGTGTACTCCAATCAACAGCCCCTACAACCACAAAAAGGAATGGAGTCATTAGCACTTATGGTTTTTAAATGGCACCCAGAATTATGTTGCACGAAGCACAATTTCACATCATTCTGGGTTCATTTGTGTAAAAACATGGTCCAATCAGGCTGAAACGTTAAAGGAAGGTAGAATCTATTGAGTTGTAAGTGATCTGAACGTTTCATGATGATAGCACTTTCCTAAGGGGGTCAAACCATGTCCCAAAGGTCACCGGATCTGGTGTCAATTTAAAGAAGTAGTCGAGTTACACATTTATGGGCTAATAACTTGGCTTCTGAATGTCCTAGAGAGATCAGGTTTGTTTTAGTGTACTCCAATCAACAGCCCCTACAACCCCAAAAAGGAATGGAGTCATTAGCACTTATGGTTTGTAAATGGCACCCAGAATTATGTTAAAAGAAGCACAATTTCACTTCATTCTGGGTCCATTCGTGTGAAAACAAGGTCCAATCAGGCTGAAACGCTACAAGAAGGTAGAATCTATTGAGTTGTAAGTGATCTGAACGTTTCATGATGATAGCACTTTCCTAAGGGGGTCAAACCATGTCCCAAAGGTCACCGGATCTGGTGTCAATTTAAAGAAGTAGTCCAGTTACACATTTGTGGGCTTATAACTTGGCTTCTGAATGTCCTAGAGAGATCAGGTTTGATTTTGTATACTCCAATCAACAGCCCCTACAACCACAAAAAGGAATGGAGTCATTAGCACTTATGGTTTTTAAATGGCACCCAGATTTATGTTGCACGAAGCACAATTTCACATCATTCTGGGTTCATTTGTGTGAAAACAAGGTCCAATCAGGCTGAAACGTTACAGGAAGGTAGAATCTTATGAGTTGTAAGTGATCTGAACATTTCATGATGATAGCACTTTCGTAAGGGGGTCAAACCATGTCCCAAAGGTCACCGGATCTGGTGTCAATTTAAAGAAGTAGTCCAGTTACACATTTGTGGGCTTATAACGTGGCTTCTGAATGTCCTAGAGAGATCAGGTTTGTTTTAGTATACTCCAATCAACAGGCCATACAACCACAAAAAGGAATGGAGTCATTAGCACTTATGGTTTTTAAATGGCACCCAGAATTATGTTGCACGAAGCACAGTTTCACCTCATTCTGGGTTCATTTGTGTGAAAACAAGGTCCAATCAGGCTGAAACGTTACAGGAAGGTAGAATCTATTGAGTTGTAAGTGATCTGAACGTTTCATGATGATAGCACTTTCCTAAGCGGGTCAAACCATGTCCCAAAGGTCACCGGATCTGGTGTCAATTTAAAGAAGTAGTCCAGTTACACATTTGTGGGCTTATAACTTGGCTTCTGAATGTCCTAGAGAGGTTAGGTTTGTTTTAGTGTACTCCAATCAAAAGCCCCTACAACCACAAAAAGGAAGGGAGTCATTAGCACTTATGGTTTGTAAATTGCACCCAGAATTATGTTGCACGAAGCACAATTTCATATCATTCTGGGTTCATTTGTATGAAAACAAGGTCCAATCAGGCTGAAACGTTACAGGAAGGTAGAATCTATTGAGTTGTAAGTGATCTGAACGTTTCATGATGATAGCACTTTCCTAAGGGGGTCAAACCATGTCCCAAAGGTCACCGGATCTGGTGTCAATTTAAACAAGTTGTCCAGATACACATTTGTGGGCTTATAACTTGGCTTCTGAATGTCCTAGAGCGATCAGGTTTGTTTTAGAGTACTCCAATCAACAGCCCCTACAACCACAAAAAGGAATTGAGTCATAAGCACTTATGGTTTTTAAATGGCACCCAGAATTATGTTGCACGAAGCACAATTTCACATCATTCTGGGTTCATTTGTGTGAAAACAAGGTCCAATCAGGCTGAAACGTTACAGGAAGGTAGAATATATTGAGTTGTAAGTGATCTGAACGTTTCATGATGATAGCACTTTCCTAAGGGGGTCAAACCATGTCCCAAAGGTCACCGGATCTGGTGTGAATTTAAAGAAGTAGTCCAGTTACACATTTGTGGGCTTATAACGTGGCTTCTGAATGCCCTAGAGAGATCAGGTTTGTTTTAGTGTACTCCAATCAACAGCCCATACAACCACAAAAAGGAATGGAGGCATTAGCACTCATGGTTTGTAAATGGCACCCAGAATTGTTGCACGAAGCACAATTTCACATCATTCTGGGTCCATTTGTGTGAAAACAAGGTCCAATCAGGCTGAAACATTACAGGAAGGTAGAATCTATTAAGTTGTAAGTGATCTGAACGTTTCATGATGATAGCACTTCCCTAAGGGGGTCAAACCATGTCCCAAAGGTCACCGGATCTGGTGTCTAAAGAAGTAGTCCAGTTACACATTTGTGGGCTTATAACTTGGCTTCTGAATGCCCTAGAGAGATCGGGTTTGTTTTAGTATACTCCAATCAACAGCCCCTACAACCACAAAAATGAATGGAGTCATTAGCACTTATGGTTTTTAAATGGCACCCAGAATTATGTTGCACGAAGCACAATTTCACATCATTCTGGGTTCATTTGTGTGAAAACAAGGTCCAATCAGGCTGAAACGTTACAGGAAGGTAGATTCTAGTGAGTTGTAAGTGATCTGAACGTTTCATGATGATAGCACTTTCCTAAGGGGGTCAAACCATGTCCCAAAGGTCACCGGATCTGGTGTCAATTTAAAGAAGTAGTCCAGTTACACATTTGTGGGCTTATAACTTGGCTTCTGAATGTCCTAGAGCGATCAGGTTTGCTTTAGTGTACTCCAATCAACAGCCCCTACAACCACAAAAAGGAATGGAGTCATTAGCACTTATGGTTTGTAAATGGCACCCAGAATTATGTTGCACGAAGCACAATTTCACATCATTCTGGGTCCATTTGTGTGAAAACAAGGTCCAATCCGGCTGAAACGTTACAGGAAGGTAGAATCTTATGAGTTGTAAGTGATCTGAACGTTTCATGATGATAGCACTTTCCTAAGGGGGTCAAACCATGTCCCAAAAGTCACCGGATCTGGTGTCAAATTAAAGAAGTGGTCCAGTTACACATTTGTGGGCTTATAACTTGGCTTCTGAATGTCCTAGAGAGATCAGGTTTGTTTTAGTGTACTCCAATGAACAGCCACTACAATCAAAAAAGGAATGGAGTCATTAGCACTTTTGGTTTGGAAATGGCACCCAGAATTATGTTGCACGAAGCACAATTTCACATCATTCTGGGTCCATTTGTGTGAAAACAAGGTCCAATCAGGCTGAAATGTTACAAGAAGGTAGAATCTATTGAGTTGTAAGTGATCTGAACATTTCATGATGATCGCATATTCCTATAGGGGGTCAAACCATGTCCCAAAGGTCACCGGGCCTGGTGTCAATTTAAAGAAGTAGTCCAGTTACACCTTTGTGGGCTTATAACTTGGCTTCTGAATGTCCTAGAGAGATCAGGTTTGTTTTAGTATACTCCAATCTACAGCCCCTACAATCACAAAAAGGAATGGAGTCATTAGCACTTATGGTTTGTAAATGGCACCCAGAATTATGTTGCACGAAGCACAATTTCACATCATTCTGGGTTCGTTTGTGTGAAAACAAGGTCCAATTAGCTGAAACGTTACAGGAAGGTAGAATCTATTGAGTTGTAAGTGATCTGAACATTTCATGATGATAGCACTTTCGTAAGGGGGTCAAACCATGTCCCAAAGGTCACCGGATCTGGTGTCAATTTAAAGAAGTAGTCCAGTTACACATTTGTGGGCTTATAACGTGGCTTCTGAATGTCCTAGAGAGATCAGGTTTGTTTTAGTGTACTCCAATCAACAGCCCCTACAACCACAAAAAGGAATGGAGTCATTAGCTCTTATGGTTTGTAAATGGCACCCAGAATTATGTTGCACGAAGCACAATTTCACATCATTCTGGGTCCATTTGTGTGAAAACAAGGTCCAATCAGGCTGAAACGTTACAAGAAGGTAGAATCTATTGAGTTGTAAGTGATCTGAACGTTTCATGATGATCGCACATTCCTATAGGGGGTCAAACCATGTTCCAAAGGTCACCGGGCCTGGTGTCACTTTAAAGAAGTAGTCCAGTTACACATTTGTGGGCTTATAACTTGGCTTCTGAATGTCCTAGAGAGGTCAGGTTTGTTTTACTGTACTCCAATCAACAGCCCCTACAACCACAAAAAGGAATGGAGTCATTAGCACTTATGGTTTGTAAATGGCACCCAGAATTATGTTGCACGAAGCACAATTTCACATCATTCGGGGTCCATTTGTGTGAAAACAAGGTCCAATCAGGCTGAAACGTTACAGGAAGGTAGAATCTATTGAGTTGTAAGTGATCTGAACATTTCAAGATGATCGCACATTCCTATAGGGGGTAAAACCATGTCCCAAAGGTCATTGGGCCTGGTGTCACTTTAAAGAAGTAGTCCAGTTACATCTTTGTGGGCTTATAACTTGGCTTCTGAATGTCCTAGAGAGGTTAGGTTTGTTTTAGTGTACTCCAATCAACAGCCCCTACAACCACAAAAAGGAATGGAGTCATTAGCACTTATGGTTTGTAATTGGCACCCAGAATTTTGTTGCACGAAGCACAATTTCACATCATTCCGGGTTCATTTGTGTGAAAACAAGGTCCAATCAGGCTGAAACGTTACAAGAAGGTAGAATCTATTGAGTTGTAAGTGATCTGAACGTTTCATGATGATCGCACATTCCTATAGGGGGTCAAACCATGTCCCAAAGGTCACCGGGCCTGGTGTCACTTTAAAGAAGTAGTCCAGTTACACATTTGTGGGCTTATAACTTGGCTTCTGAATGTCCTAGAGCGATCAGGTTTGTTTTAGTGTACTCCAATCAACAGCCCCTACAACCACAAAAAGGAATGGAGTCATTAGCACTTATGGTTTTTAAATGGCACCCAGAATTATGTTGCACGAAGCACAATTTCACATCATTCTGGGTTCATTTGTGTAAAAACAAGGTCCAATCAGGCTGAAACGTTAAAGGAAGGTAGAATCTATTGAGTTGTAAGTGATCTGAACGTTTCATGATGATAGCACTTTCCTAAGGGGGTCAAACCATGTCCCAAAGGTCACCGGATCTGGTGTCAATTTAAAGAAGTAGTCGAGTTACACATTTATGGGCTAATAACTTGGCTTCTGAATGTCCTAGAGAGATCAGGTTTGTTTTAGTGTACTCCAATCAACAGCCCCTACAACCCCAAAAAGGAATGGAGTCATTAGCACTTATGGTTTGTAAATGGCACCCAGAATTATGTTAAACGAAGCACAATTTCACTTCATTCTGGGTCCATTCGTGTGAAAACAAGGTCCAATCAGGCTGAAACGCTACAAGAAGGTAGAATCTATTGAGTTGTAAGTGATCTGAACGTTTCATGATGATAGCACTTTCCTAAGGGGGTCAAACCATGTCCCAAAGGTCACCGGATCTGGTGTCAATTTTAAGAAGTAGTCCAGTTACACATTTGTGGGCTTATAACTTGGCTTCTGAATGTCCTAGAGAGATCAGGTTTGATTTTGTATACTCCAATCAACAGCCCCTACAACCACAAAAAGGAATGGAGTCATTAGCACTTATGGTTTTTAAATGGCACCCAGATTTATGTTGCACGAAGCACAATTTCACATCATTCTGGGTTCATTTGTGTGAAAACAAGGTCCAATCAGGCTGAAACGTTACAGGAAGGTAGAATCTTATGAGTTGTAAGTGATCTGAACGTTTCATGATGATAGCACTTTCCTAAGGGGGTCAAACCATGTCCCAAAAGTCACCGGATCTGGTGTCAATTTAAAGAAGTGGTCCAGTTACACATTTGTGGGCTTATAACTTGGCTTCTGAATGTCCTAGAGAGATCAGGTTTGTTTTAGTGTACTCCAATGAATAGCCACTACAATCACAAAAAGGAATGGAGTCATTAGCACTTTTGGTTTGGAAATGGCACCCAGAATTATGTTGCACGAAGCACAATTTCACATCATTCTGGGTCCATTTGTGTGAAAACAAGGTCCAACCAGGCTGAAATGTTACAAGAAGGTAGAATCTATTGAGTTGTAAGTGATCTGAACATTTCATGATGATCGCACATTCCTATAGGGGGTCAAACCATGTCCCAAAGGTCACCGGGCCTGGTGTCAATTTAAAGAAGTAGTCCAGTTACACCTTTGTGGGCTTATAACTTGGCTTCTGAATGCCCTAGAGAGGTCAGGTTTGTTTTAATGTACTCCAATCAACAGCCCCTACAACCACAAAAAGGAATGGAGTCATTAGCACTTATGGTTTGTAAATGGCACCCAGAATTATGTTGCACGAAGCACAATTTCACATCATTCTGGGTTCATTTGTGTGAAAACAAGGTCCAATCAGGCAGAAACGTTACAGGAAGGTAGAATCTATTGAGTTGTAAGTGATCTGAACGTTTCATGATGATAGCACTTTCCTATAGGGGGTCAAACCATGTCCCAAAGGTCACCGGGCCTGGTGTCACTTTAAAGAAGTAGTCCAGTTACACCTTTGTGGGCTTATAACTTGGCTTCTGAATGTCCTAGAGAGGTCAGGTTTGTTTTATTGTACTCCAATCAACGGCCCCTACAACCACAAAAAGGAATGGAGTCATTAGCACTTTTGGTTTGTAAATGGCACCCAGAATTATGTGGCACAAAGCACAATTTCACATCATTCTGGGTTCATTTGTGTGAAAACAAGGTCCAATCAGGCTGAAACGTTACAAGAAGGTAGAATCTATTGAGTTGTAAGTGATCTGAACGTTTCATGATGATCGCACATTCCTATAGGGGGTCAAACCATGTCCCAAAGGACACCGGGCCTGGTGTCACTTGAAAGAAGAAGTCCAGTTACACATTTGTGGGCTTATAACTTGGCTTCTGAATGTCCTAGAGAGATCAGGTTTATTTTAGTGTACTCCAATCAACAGCCCCTACAACCACAAAAAGGAATGGAGTCATTAGCACTTATGGTTTTTAAATGGCACCCAGAATTATGTTGCACAAAGCACAATTTCACATCATTCTGGGTTCATTTGTGTGAAAACAAGGTCAAATCAGGCTGAAACGTTAAAGGAAGGTAGAATCTATTGAGTTGTAAGTGATCTGAACGTTTCATGATGATAGCACTTTCCTAAGGGGGTCAAACCATGTCCCAAAGGTCACCGGATCTGGTGTCAATTTAAAGAAGTAGTCCAGTTACACATTTATGGGCTTATAACTTGGCTTCTGAATGTCCTAGAGAGATCAGGTTTGTTTTAGTGTACTCCAATCAACAGCCCCTACAACCCCAAAAAGGAATGGAGTCATTAGCACTTATGGTTTGTAAATGGCACCCAGAATTATGTTAAACGAAGCACAATTTCACTTCATTCTGGGTCCATTTGTGTGAAAACAAGGTCCAATCAGGCTGAAACGCTACAAGAAGGTAGAATCTATTGAGTTGTAAGTGATCTGAACGTTTCAAGATGATCGCACATTCCTATAGGGGGTAAAACCATGTCCCAAAGGTCACCGGGCCTGGTGTCACTTTAAAGAAGTAGTCCAGTTACATCTTTGTGGGGCTTATAACTTGGTTTCTGAATGTCCTAGAGAGGTTAGGTTTGTTTTAGTGTACTCCAATCAACAGTCCCTACAACCACAAAAAGGAATGGAGTCATTAGCACTTATGGTTTGTAAATGGCACCCAGAATTATGTTGCACGAAGCACAATTTCACATCATTCTAGGTTCATTTGTGTGAAAACAAGGTCCAATCAGGCTGAAACGTTACAAGAAGGTAGAATCTATTGAGTTGTAAGTGATCTGAACGTTTCATGATGATCGCACATTCCTATAGGGGGTCAAACCATGTCCCAAAGGTCACCGGGCCTGGTGTCACTTTAAAGAAGCAGTCCAGTTACACCTTTGTGGGCTTATAACTTGGCTTCTGAATGTCCTAGAGAGGTCAGGTTTGTTTTAGTGTACTCCAATCAACAGCCCCTACAACCACAAAAAGGAATGGAGTCATTAGCACTTATGGTTTGTAAATGGCACCCAGAATTATGTTGCACGATGCACAATTTCACATCATTCTGGGTTCATTTGTGTGAAAACAAGGTCCAATCAGGCTGAAACGTTACAGGAAGGTAGAATCTATTGAGTTGTAAGTGATCTGAACGTTTCATGATGATAGCACTTTCCTAAGGGGGTCAAACCATGTCCCAAAGGTCACCGGATCTGGTGTCAATTTAAAGAAGTAGTCCAGTTACACATTTGTGGGCTTATAACTTGGCTTCTGAATGTCCTAGAGAGATCAGGTTTGATTTTGTATACTCCAATCAACAGCGCCTACAACCACAAAAAGGAATGGAGTCATTAGCACTTATGGTTTTTAAATGGCACCCAGATTTATGTTGCACGAAGCACAATTTCACATCATTCTGGGTTCATTTGTGTGAAAACAAGGTCCAATCAGGCTGAAACGTTACAGGAAGGTAGAATCTTATGAGTTGTAAGTGATCTGAACGTTTCATGATGATAGCACTTTCCTAAGGGGGTCAAACCATGTCCCAAAAGTCACCGGATCTGGTGTCAATTTAAAGAAGTGGTCCAGTTACACATTTGTGGGCTTATAACTTGGCTTCTGAATGTCCTAGAGAGATCAGGTTTGTTTTAGTGTACTCCAATGAATAGCCACTACAATCACAAAAAGGAATGGAGTCATTAGCACTTTTGGTTTGGAAATGGCACCCAGAATTATGTTGCACGAAGCACAATTTCACATCATTCTGGGTCCATTTGTGTGAAAACAAGGTCCAACCAGGCTGAAATGTTACAAGAAGGTAGAATCTATTGAGTTGTAAGTGATCTGAACATTTCATGATGATCGCACATTCCTATAGGGGGTCAAACCATGTCCCAAAGGTCACCGGGCCTGGTGTCAATTTAAAGAAGTAGTCCAGTTACACCTTTGTGGGCTTATAACTTGGCTTCTGAATGCCCTAGAGAGGTCAGGTTTGTTTTAATGTACTCCAATCAACAGCCCCTACAACCACAAAAAGGAATGGAGTCATTAGCACTTATGGTTTGTAAATGGCACCCAGAATTATGTTGCACGAAGCACAATTTCACATCATTCTGGGTTCATTTGTGTGAAAACAAGGTCCAATCAGGCAGAAACGTTACAGGAAGGTAGAATCTATTGAGTTGTAAGTGATCTGAACGTTTCATGATGATAGCACTTTCCTATAGGGGGTTAAACCATGTCCCAAAGGTCACCGGGCCTGGTGTCACTTGAAAGAAGAAGTCCAGTTACACATTTGTGGGCTTATAACTTGGCTTCTGAATGTCCTAGAGCAATCAGGTTTATTTTAGTGTACTCCAATCAACAGCCCCTACAACCACAAAAAGGAATGGAGTCATTAGCACTTATGGTTTTTAAATGGCACCCAGAATTATGTTGCACAAAGCACAATTTCACATCATTCTGGGTTCATTTGTGTGAAAACAAGGTCAAATAAGGCTGAAACGTTAAAGGAAGGTAGAATCTATTGAGTTGTAAGTGATCTGAACGTTTCATGATGATAGCACTTTCCTAAGGGGGTCAAACCATGTCCCAAAGGTCACCGGATCTGGTGTCAATTTAAAGAAGTAGTCCAGTTACACATTTATGGGCTTATAACTTGGCTTCTGAATGTCCTAGAGAGATCAGGTTTATTTTAGTGTACTCCAATCAACAGCCCCTACAACCCCAAAAAGGAATGGAGTCATTAGCACTTATGGTTTGTAAATGGCACCCAGAATTATGTTAAACGAAGCACAATTTCACTTCATTCTGGGTCCATTTGTGTGAAAACAAGGTCCAATCAGGCTGAAACGCTACAAGAAGGTAGAATCTATTGAGTTGTAAGTGATCTGAACGTTTCAAGATGATCGCACATTCCTATAGGGGGTAAAACCATGTCCCAAAGGTCACCGCGCCTGGTGTCACTTTAAAGAAGTAGTCCAGTTACATCTTTGTGGGGCTTATAACTTGGTTTCTGAATGTCCTAGAGAGGTTAGGTTTGTTTTAGTGTACTCCAATCAACAGTCCCTACAACCACAAAAAGGAATGGAGTCATTAGCACTTATGGTTTGTAAATGGCACCCAGAATTATGTTGCACGAAGCACAATTTCACATCATTCTGGGTTCATTTGTGTGAAAACAAGGTCCAATCAGGCTGAAACGTTACAAGAAGGTAGAATCTATTGAGTTGTAAGTGATCTGAACGTTTCATGATGATAGCACTTTCCTAAGGGGGTCAAACCATGTCCCAAAGGTCACCGGATCTGGTGTCAATTTAAAGAAGTAGTCCAGTTACACATTTATGGGCTTATAACTTGGCTTCTGAATGTCCTAGAGAGATCAGGTTTATTTTAGTGTACTCCAATCAACAGCCCCTACAACCCCAAAAAGGAATGGAGTCATTAGCACTTATGGTTTGTAAATGGCACCCAGAATTATGTTAAACGAAGCACAATTTCACTTCATTCTGGGTCCATTTGTGTGAAAACAAGGTCCAATCAGGCTGAAACGCTACAAGAAGGTAGAATCTATTGAGTTGTAAGTGATCTGAACGTTTCAAGATGATCGCACATTCCTATAGGGGGTAAAACCATGTCCCAAAGGTCACCGCGCCTGGTGTCACTTTAAAGAAGTAGTCCAGTTACATCTTTGTGGGGCTTATAACTTGGTTTCTGAATGTCCTAGAGAGGTTAGGTTTGTTTTAGTGTACTCCAATCAACAGTCCCTACAACCACAAAAAGGAATGGAGTCATTAGCACTTATGGTTTGTAAATGGCACCCAGAATTATGTTGCACGAAGCACAATTTCACATCATTCTGGGTTCATTTGTGTGAAAACAAGGTCCAATCAGGCTGAAACGTTACAAGAAGGTAGAATCTATTGAGTTGTAAGTGATCTGAACGTTTCATGATGATCGCACATTCCTATAGGGGGTCAAACCATGTCCCAAAGGTCACCGGGCCTGGTGTCACTTTAAAGAAGCAGTCCAGTTACACCTTTGTGGGCTTATAACTTGGCTTCTGAATGTCCTAGAGAGGTCAGGTTTGTTTTAGTGTACTCCAATCAACAGCCCCTACAACCACAAAAAGGAATGGAGTCATTAGCACTTATGGTTTGTAAATGGCACCCAGAATTATGTTGCACGATGCACAATTTCACATCATTCTGGGTTCATTTGTGTGAAAACAAGGTCCAATCAGGCTGAAACGTTACAGGAAGGTAGAATCTATTGAGTTGTAAGTGATCTGAACGTTTCATGATGATAGCACTTTCCTAAGGGGGTCAAACCATGTCCCAAAGGTCACCGGATCTGGTGTCAATTTAAAGAAGTAGTCCAGTTACACATTTGTGGGCTTATAACTTGGCTTCTGAATGTCCTAGAGAGATCAGGTTTGATTTTGTATACTCCAATCAACAGCCCCTACAACCACAAAAAGGAATGGAGTCATTAGCACTTATGGTTTTTAAATGGCACCCAGATTTATGTTGCACGAAGCACAATTTCACATCATTCTGGGTTCATTTGTGTGAAAACAAGGTCCAATCAGGCTGAAACGTTACAGGAAGGTAGAATCTTATGAGTTGTAAGTGATCTGAACGTTTCATGATGATAGCACTTTCCTAAGGGGGTCAAACCATGTCCCAAAAGTCACCGGATCTGGTGTCAATTTAAAGAAGTGGTCCAGTTACACATTTGTGGGCTTATAACTTGGCTTCTGAATGTCCTAGAGAGATCAGGTTTGTTTTAGTGTACTCCAATGAATAGCCACTACAATCACAAAAAGGAATGGAGTCATTAGCACTTTTGGTTTGGAAATGGCACCCAGAATTATGTTGCACGAAGCACAATTTCACATCATTCTGGGTCCATTTGTGTGAAAACAAGGTCCAACCAGGCTGAAATGTTACAAGAAGGTAGAATCTATTGAGTTGTAAGTGATCTGAACATTTCATGATGATCGCACATTCCTATAGGGGGTCAAACCATGTCCCAAAGGTCACCGGGCCTGGTGTCAATTTAAAGAAGTAGTCCAGTTACACCTTTGTGGGCTTATAACTTGGCTTCTGAATGCCCTAGAGAGGTCAGGTTTGTTTTAATGTACTCCAATCAACAGCCCCTACAACCACAAAAAGGAATGGAGTCATTAGCACTTATGGTTTGTAAATGGCACCCAGAATTATGTTGCACGAAGCACAATTTCACATCATTCTGGGTTCATTTGTGTGAAAACAAGGTCCAATCAGGCAGAAACGTTACAGGAAGGTAGAATCTATTGAGTTGTAAGTGATCTGAACGTTTCATGATGATAGCACTTTCCTATAGGGGGTCAAACCATGTCCCAAAGGTCACCGGGCCTGGTGTCACTTTAAAGAAGTAGTCCAGTTACACCTTTGTGGGCTTATAACTTGGCTTCTGAATGTTCTAGAGAGGTCAGGTTTGTTTTATTGTACTCCAATCAACGGCCCCTACAACCACAAAAAGGAATGGAGTCATTAGCACTTTTGGTTTGTAAATGGCACCCAGAATTATGTGGCACAAAGCACAATTTCACATCATTCTGGGTTCATTTGTGTGAAAACAAGGTCCAATCAGGCTGAAACGTTACAAGAAGGTAGAATCTATTGAGTTGTAAGTGATCTGAACGTTTCATGATGATCGCACATTCCTATAGGGGGTCAAACCATGTCCCAAAGGACACCGGGCCTGGTGTCACTTGAAAGAAGAAGTCCAGTTACACATTTGTGGGCTTATAACTTGGCTTCTGAATGTCCTAGAGCAATCAGGTTTATTTTAGTGTACTCCAATCAACAGCCCCTACAACCACAAAAAGGAATGGAGTCATTAGCACTTATGGTTTTTAAATGGCACCCAGAATTATGTTGCACAAAGCACAATTTCACATCATTCTGGGTTCATTTGTGTGAAAACAAGGTCAAATCAGGCTGAAACGTTAAAGGAAGGTAGAATCTATTGAGTTGTAAGTGATCTGAACGTTTCATGATGATAGCACTTTCCTAAGGGGGTCAAACCATGTCCCAAAGGTCACCGGATCTGGTGTCAATTTAAAGAAGTAGTCCAGTTACACATTTATGGGCTTATAACTTGGCTTCTGAATGTCCTAGAGAGATCAGGTTTGTTTTAGTGTACTCCAATCAACAGCCCCTACAACCCCAAAAAGGAATGGAGTCATTAGCACTTATGGTTTGTAAATGGCACCCAGAATTATGTTAAACGAAGCACAATTTCACTTCATTCTGGGTCCATTTGTGTGAAAACAAGGTCCAATCAGGCTGAAACGCTACAAGAAGGTAGAATCTATTGAGTTGTAAGTGATCTGAACGTTTCAAGATGATCGCACATTCCTATAGGGGGTAAAACCATGTCCCAAAGGTCACCGGGCCTGGTGTCACTTTAAAGAAGTAGTCCAGTTACATCTTTGTGGGGCTTATAACTTGGTTTCTGAATGTCCTAGAGAGGTTAGGTTTGTTTTAGTGTACTCCAATCAACAGCCCCTACAACCACAAAAAGGAATGGAGTCATTAGCACTTATGGTTTGTAAATGGCACCCAGAATTATGTTGCACGAAGCACAATTTCACATCATTCTGGGTTCATTTGTGTGAAAACAAGGTCCAATCAGGCTGAAACGTTACAAGAAGGTAGAATCTATTGAGTTGTAAGTGATCTGAACGTTTCATGATGATCGCACATTCCTATAGGGGGTCAAACCATGTCCCAAAGGTCACCGGGCCTGGTGTCACTTTAAAGAAGCAGTCCAGTTACACCTTTGTGGGCTTATAACTTGGCTTCTGAATGTCCTAGAGAGGTCAGGTTTGTTTTAGTGTACTCCAATCAACAGCCCCTACAACCACAAAAAGGAATGGAGTCATTAGCACTTATGGTTTGTAAATGGCACCCAGAATTATGTTGCACGAAGCACAATTTCACATCATTCTGGGTTCATTTGTGTGAAAACAAGGTCCAATCAGGCTGAAACGTTACAGGGAGGTAGAATCTATTGAGTTGTAAGTGATCTGAACGTTTCATGATGATAGCACTTTCCTAAGGGGGTCAAACCATGTCCCAAAGGTCACCGGATCTGGTGTCAATTTAAAGAAGTAGTCCAGTTACACATTTGTGGGCTTATAACTTGGCTTCTGAATGTCCTAGAGAGATCAGGTTTGTTTTAGTATACTGCAATCAACAGCCCCTACAACCACAAAAAGGAATGGAGTCATTAGCACTTATGGTTTTTAAATGGCACCCAGAATTATGTTAAACGAAGCACAATTTCACTTCATTCTGGGTCCATTTGTGTGAAAACAAGGTCCAATCAGGCTGAAACGCTACAAGAAGGTAGAATCTATTGAGTTGTAAGTTATCTGAACGTTTCAAGATGATCGCACATTCCTATAGGGGGTAAGACCATGTCCCAAAGGTCACCGGGCCTGGTGTCACTTTAAAGAAGTAGTCCAGTTACATCTTTGTGGGGCTTATAACTTGGTTTCTGAATGTCCTAGAGAGGTTAGGTTTGTTTTAGTGTACTCCAATCAACAGCCCCTACAACCACAAAAAGGAATGGAGTCATTAGCACTTATGGTTTGTAAATGGCACCCAGAATTATGTTGCACGAAGCACAATTTCACATCATTCTGGGTTCATTTGTGTGAAAACAAGGTCCAATCAGGCTGAAACGTTACAAGAAGGTAGTATCTATTGAGTTGTAAGTGATCTGAAAGTTTCATGATGATCGCACATTCCTATAGGGGGTCAAACCATGTCCCAAAGGTCACCGGGCCTGGTGTCACTTTAAAGAAGTAGTCCAGTTACACCTTTGTGGGCTTATAACTTGGCTTCTGAATGTCCTAGAGAGGTCAGGTTTGTTTTAGTGTACTCCAATCAACAGCCCCTACAACCACAAAAAGGAATGGAGTCATTAGCACTTATGGTTTGTAAATGGCACCCAGAATTATGTTGCACGAAGCACAATTTCACATCATTCTGGGTTCATTTGTGTGAAAACAAGGTCCAATCAGGCTGAAACGTTACAAGAAGGTAGAATCTATTGAGTTGTAAGTGATCTGAACGTTTCATGATGATCGCACATTCCTATAGGGGGTCAAACCATGTCCCAAAGGTCACCGGGCCTGGTGTCACTTTAAAGAAGCAGTCCAGTTACACCTTTGTGGGCTTATAACTTGGCTTCTGAATGTCCTAGAGAGGTCAGGTTTGTTTTAGTGTACTCCAATCAACAGCCCCTACAACCACAAAAAGGAATGGAGTCATTAGCACTTATGGTTTGTAAATGGCACCCAGAATTATGTTGCACGAAGCACAATTTCACATCATTCTGGGTTCATTTGTGTGAAAACAAGGTCCAATCAGGCTGAAACGTTACAGGGAGGTAGAATCTATTGAGTTGTAAGTGATCTGAACGTTTCATGATGATAGCACTTTCCTAAGGGGGTCAAACCATGTCCCAAAGGTCACCGGATCTGGTGTCAATTTAAAGAAGTAGTCCAGTTACACATTTGTGGGCTTATAACTTGGCTTCTGAATGTCCTAGAGAGATCAGGTTTGTTTTAGTATACTGCAATCAACAGCCCCTACAACCACAAAAAGGAATGGAGTCATTAGCACTTATGGTTTTTAAATGGCACCCAGAATTATGTTAAACGAAGCACAATTTCACATCATTCTGGGTCCATTTGTGTGAAAACAAGGTCCAATCAGGCTGAAACGCTACAAGAAGGTAGAATCTATTGAGTTGTAAGTTATCTGAACGTTTCAAGATGATCGCACATTCCTATAGGGGGTAAGACCATGTCCCAAAGGTCACCGGGCCTGGTGTCACTTTAAAGAAGTAGTCCAGTTACATCTTTGTGGGGCTTATAACTTGGTTTCTGAATGTCCTAGAGAGGTTAGGTTTGTTTTAGTGTACTCCAATCAACAGCCCCTACAACCACAAAAAGGAATGGAGTCATTAGCACTTATGGTTTGTAAATGGCACCCAGAATTATGTTGCACGAAGCACAATTTCACATCATTCTGGGTTCATTTGTGTGAAAACAAGGTCCAATCAGGCTGAAACGTTACAAGAAGGTAGTATCTATTGAGTTGTAAGTGATCTGAACGTTTCATGATGATCGCACATTCCTATAGGGGGTCAAACCATGTCCCAAAGGTCACCGGGCCTGGTGTCACTTTAAAGAAGTAGTCCAGTTACACCTTTGTGGGCTTATAACTTGGCTTCTGAATGTCCTAGAGAGGTCAGGTTTGTTTTAGTGTACTCCAATCAACAGCCCCTACAACCACAAAAAGGAATGGAGTCATTAGCACTTATGGTTTGTAAATGGCACCCAGAATTATGTTGCACGAAGCACAATTTCACATCATTCTGGGTTCATTTGTGTGAAAACAAGGTCCAATCAGGCTGAAACGGTACAGGGAGGTAGAATCTATTAAGTTGTAAGTGATCTGAACGTTTCATGATGATAGCACTTTCCTAAGGGGGTCAAACCATGTCCCAAAGGTCACCGGATCTGGTGTCAATTTAAAGAAGTAGTCCAGTTACACATTTGTGGGCTTATAACTTGGCTTCTGAATGTCCTAGAGAGATCAGGTTTGTTTTAGTATACTGCAATCAACAGCCCCTACAACCACAAAAAGGAATGGAGTCATTAGCACTTATGGTTTTTAAATGGCACCCAGAATTATGTTGCAAGAAGCACAATTTCACATCATTCTGGGTTCATTTGTGTGAAAACAAGGTCCAATCAGGCTGAAACGTTACAGGAAGGTAGAATCTTATGAGTTGTAAGTGATCTGAACGTTTCATGATGATAGCACTTTCCTAAGGGGGTCAAACCATGTCCCAAAAGTCACCGGATCTGGTGTCAATTTAAAGAAGTGGTCCAGTTACACATTTGTGGGCTTATAACTTGGCTTCTGAATGTCCAAGAGAGATCAGGTTTGTTTTAGTGTACTCCAATGAACAGCCACTACAATCACAAAAAGGAATGGAGTCATTAGCACTTATGGTTTGTAAATGGCACCCAGAATTATGTTGCACGAAGCACAATTTCACATCATTCTGGGTTCGTTTGTGTGAAAACAAGGTCCAATCAGCTGAAACGTTACAGGAAGGTAGAATCTATTGAGTTGTAAGTGATCTGAACATTTCATGATGATAGCACTTTCGTAAGGGGGTCAAACCATGTCCCAAAGGTCACCGGATCTGGTGTCAATTTAAAGAAGTAGTCCAGTTACACATTTGTGGGCTTATAACGTGGCTTCTGAATGTCCTAGAGAGATCAGGTTTGTTTTAGTATACTCCAATCAACAGGCCATACAACCACAAAACGGAATGGAGTCATTAGCACTTATGGTTTTTAAATGGCACCCAGAATTATGTTGCACGAAGCACAGTTTCACCTCATTCTGGGTTCATTTGTGTGAAAACAAGGTCCAATCAGGCTGAAACGTTACAGGAAGGTAGAATCTATTGAGTTGTAAGTGATCTGAACGTTTCATGATGATAGCACTTTCCTAAGCGGGTCAAACCATGTCCCAAAGGTCACCGGATCTGGTGTCAATTTAAAGAAGTAGTCCAGTTACACATTTGTGGGCTTATAACTTGGCTTCTGAATGTCCTAGAGAGGTTAGGTTTGTTTTAATGTACTCCAATCAAAAGCCCCTACAACCACAAAAAGGAAGGGAGTCATTAGCACTTATGGTTTGTAAATTGCACCCAGAATTATGTTGCACGAAGCACAATTTCATATCATTCTGGGTTCATTTGTATGAAAACAAGGTCCAATCAGGCTGAAACGTTACAGGAAGGTAGAATCTATTGAGTTGTAAGTGATCTGAACGTTTCATGATGATAGCACTTTCCTAAGGGGGTCAAACCATGTCCCAAAGGTCACCGGATCTGGTGTCAATTTAAACAAGTTGTCCAGTTACACATTTGTGGGCTTATAACTTGGCTTCTGAATGTCCTAGAGCGATCAGGTTTGTTTTAGAGTACTCCAATCAACAGCCCCTACAACCACAAAAAGGAATGGAGTCATAAGCACTTATGGTTTTTAAATGGCACCCAGAATTATGTTGCACGAAGCACAATTTCACATCATTCTGGGTTCATTTGTGTGAAAACAAGGTCCAATCAGGCTGAAACGTTACAGGAAGGTAGAATATATTGAGTTGTAAGTGATCTGAACGTTTCATGATGATAGCACTTTCCTAAGGGGGTCAAACCATGTCCCAAAGGTCACCGGATCTGGTGTGAATTTAAAGAAGTAGTCCAGTTACACATTTGTGGGCTTATAACTTGGCTTCTGAATGCCCTAGAGAGATCAGGTTTGTTTTAGTGTACTCCAATCAACAGCCCATACAACCACAAAAAGGAATGGAGTCATTAGCACTCATGGTTTGTAAATGGCACCCAGAATTGTTGCACGAAGCACAATTTCACATCATTCTGGGTCCATTTGTGTGAAAACAAGGTCCAATCAGGCTGAAACATTACAGGAAGGTAGAATCTATTAAGTTGTAAGTGATCTGAACGTTTCATGATGATAGCACTTCCCTAAGGGGGTCAAACCATGTCCCAAAGGTCACCGGATCTGGTGTCTAAAGAAGTAGTCCAGTTACACATTTGTGGGCTTATAACTTGGCTTCTGAATGCCCTTGAGAGATCGGGTTTGTTTTAGTATACTCCAATCAACAGCCCCTACAACCACAAAAATGAATGGAGTCATTAGCACTTATGGTTTTTAAATGGCACCCAGAATTATGTTGCACGAAGCACAATTTCACATCATTCTGGGTTCATTTGTGTGAAAACAAGGTCCAATCAGGCTGAAACGTTACAGGAAGGTAGATTCTAGTGAGTTGTAAGTGATCTGAACGTTTCATGATGATAGCACTTTCCTAAGGGGGTCAAACCATGTCCCAAAGGTCACCGGATCTGGTGTCAATTTAAAGAAGTAGTCCAGTTACACATTTGTGGGATTATAACTTGGCTTCTGAATGTCCTAGAGCGATCAGGTTTGCTTTAGTGTACTCCAATCAACAGCCCCTACAACCACAAAAAGGAATGGAGTCATTAGCACTTATGGTTTGTAAATGGCACCCAGAATTATGTTGCACGAAGCACAATTTCACATCATTCTGGGTCCATTTGTGTGAAAACAAGGTCCAATCCGGCTGAAACGTTACAGGAAGGTAGAATCTTATGAGTTGTAAGTGATCTGAACGTTTCATGATGATAGCACTTTCCTAAGGGGGTCAAACCATGTCCCAAAAGTCACCGGATCTGGTGTCAATTTAAAGAAGTGGTCCAGTTACACATTTGTGGGCTTATAACTTGGCTTCTGAATGTCCTAGAGAGATCAGGTTTGTTTTAGTGTACTCCAATGAACAGCCACTACAATCACAAAAAGGAATGGAGTCATTAGCACTTTTGGTTTGGAAATGGCACCCAGAATTATGTTGCACGAAGCACAATTTCACATCATTCTGGGTCCATTTGTGTGAAAACAAGGTCCAATCAGGCTGAAATGTTACAAGAAGGTAGAATCTATTGAGTTGTAAGTGATCTGAACATTTCATGATGATCGCATATTCCTATAGGGGGTCAAACCATGTCCCAAAGGTCACCGGGCCTGGTGTCAATTTAAAGAAGTAGTCCAGTTACACCTTTGTGGGCTTATAACTTGGCTTCTGAATGTCCTAGAGAGATCAGGTTTGTTTTAGTATACTCCAATCTACAGCCCCTACAATCACAAAAAGGAATGGAGTCATTAGCACTTATGGTTTGTAAATGGCACCCAGAATTATGTTGCACGAAGCACAATTTCACATCATTCTGGGTTCGTTTGTGTGAAAACAAGGTCCAATCAGCTGAAACGTTACAGGAAGGTAGAATCTATTGAGTTGTAAGTGATCTGAACATTTCATGATGATAGCACTTTCGTAAGGGGGTCAAACCATGTCCCAAAGGTCACCGGATCTGGTGTCAATTTAAAGAAGTAGTCCAGTTACACATTTGTGGGCTTATAACGTGGCTTCTGAATGTCCTAGAGAGATCAGGTTTGTTTTAGTATACTCCAATCAACAGGCCATACAACCACAAAACGGAATGGAGTCATTAGCACTTATGGTTTTTAAATGGCACCCAGAATTATGTTGCACGAAGCACAGTTTCACCTCATTCTGGGTTCATTTGTGTGAAAACAAGGTCCAATCAGGCTGAAACGTTACAGGAAGGTAGAATCTATTGAGTTGTAAGTGATCTGAACGTTTCATGATGATAGCACTTTCCTAAGCGGGTCAAACCATGTCCCAAAGGTCACCGGATCTGGTGTCAATTTAAAGAAGTAGTCCAGTTACACATTTGTGGGCTTATAACTTGGCTTCTGAATGTCCTAGAGAGGTTAGGTTTGTTTTAGTGTACTCCAATCAAAAGCCCCTACAACCACAAAAAGGAAGGGAGTCATTAGCACTTATGGTTTGTAAATTGCACCCAGAATTATGTTGCACGAAGCACAATTTCATATCATTCTGGGTTCATTTGTATGAAAACAAGGTCCAATCAGGCTGAAACGTTACAGGAAGGTAGAATCTATTGAGTTGTAAGTGATCTGAACGTTTCATGATGATAGCACTTTCCTAAGGGGGTCAAACCATGTCCCAAAGGTCACCGGATCTGGTGTCAATTTAAACAAGTTGTCCAGTTACACATTTGTGGGCTTATAACTTGGCTTCTGAATGTCCTAGAGCGATCAGGTTTGTTTTAGAGTACTCCAATCAACAGCCCCTACAACCACAAAAAGGAATGGAGTCATAAGCACTTATGGTTTTTAAATGGCACCCAGAATTATGTTGCACGAAGCACAATTTCACATCATTCTGGGTTCATTTGTGTGAAAAAAAGGTCCAATCAGGCTGAAACGTTACAGGAAGGTAGAATATATTGAGTTGTAAGTGATCTGAACGTTTCATGATGATAGCGCTTTCCTAAGGGGGTCAAACCATGTCCCAAAGGTCACCGGATCTGGTGTGAATTTAAAGAAGTAGTCCAGTTACACATTTGTGGGCTTATAACTTGGCTTCTGAATGCCCTAGAGAGATCAGGTTTGTTTTAGTGTACTCCAATCAACAGCCCATACAACCACAAAAAGGAATGGAGTCATTAGCACTCATGGTTTGTAAATGGCACCCAGAATTGTTGCACGAAGCACAATTTCACATCATTCTCGGTCCATTTGTGTGAAAACAAGGTCCAATCAGGCTGAAACATTACAGGAAGGTAGATTCTAGTGAGTTGTAAGTGATCTGAACGTTTCATGATGATAGCACTTTCCTAAGGGGGTCAAACCATGTCCCAAAGGTCACCGGATCTGGTGTCAATTTAAAGAAGTAGTCCAGTTACACATTTGTGGGCTTATAACTTGGCTTCTGAATGTCCTAGAGCGATCAGGTTTGCTTTAGTGTACTCCAATCAACAGCCCCTACAACCACAAAAAGGAATGGAGTCATTAGCACTTATGGTTTGTAAATGGCACCCAGAATTATGTTGCACGAAGCACAATTTCACATCATTCTGGGTCCATTTGTGTGAAAACAAGGTCCAATCCGGCTGAAACGTTACAGGAAGGTAGAATCTTATGAGTTGTAAGTGATCTGAACGTTTCATGATGATAGCACTTTCCTAAGGGGGTCAAACCATGTCCCAAAAGTCACCGGATCTGGTGTCAATTTAAAGATGTGGTCCAGTTACACATTTGTGGGCTTATAACTTGGCTTCTGAATGTCCTAGAGAGATCAGGTTTGTTTTAGTGTACTCCAATGAACAGCCACTACAATCACAAAAAGGAATGGAGTCATTAGCACTTTTGGTTTGGAAATGGCACCCAGAATTATGTTGCACGAAGCACAATTTCACATCATTCTGGGTCCATTTGTGTGAAAACAAGGTCCAATCAGGCTGAAATGTTACAAGAAGGTAGAATCTATTGAGTTGTAAGTGATCTGAACATTTCATGATGATCGCATATTCCTATAGGGGGTCAAACCATGTCCCAAAGGTCACCGGGCCTGGTGTCAATTTAAAGAAGTAGTCCAGTTACACCTTTGTGGGCTTATAACTTGGCTTATGAATGTCCTAGAGAGATCAGGTTTGTTTTAGTATACTCCAATCTACAGCCCCTACAATCACAAAAAGGAATGGAGTCATTAGCACTTATGGTTTGTAAATGGCACCCAGAATTATGTTGCACGAAGCACAATTTCACATCATTCTGGGTTCGTTTGTGTGAAAACAAGGTCCAATCAGCTGAAACGTTACAGGAAGGTAGAATCTATTGAGTTGTAAGTGATCTGAACATTTCATGATGATAGCACTTTCGTAAGGGGGTCAAACCATGTCCCAAAGGTCAGCGGATCTGGTGTCAATTTAAAGAAGTAGTCCAGTTACACATTTGTGGGCTTATAACGTGGCTTCTGAATGTCCAAGAGAGATCAGGTTTGTTTTAGTATACTCCAATCAACAGGCCATACAACCACAAAAAGGAATGGAGTCATTAGCACTTATGGTTTTTAAATGGCACCCAGAATTATGTTGCACGAAGCACAGTTTCACCTCATTCTGGGTTCATTTGTGTGAAAACAAGGTCCAATCAGGCTGAAACGTTACAGGAAGGTAGAATCTATTGAGTTGTAAGTGATCTGAACGTTTCATGATGATAGCACTTTCCTAAGCGGGTCAAACCATGTCCCAAAGGTCACCGGATCTGGTGTCAATTTAAAGAAGTAGTCCAGTTACACATTTGTGGGCTTATAACTTGGCTTCTGAATGTCCTAGAGAGGTTAGGTTTGTTTTAGTGTACTCCAATCAAAAGCCCCTACAACCACAAAAAGGAAGGGAGTCATTAGCACTTATGGTTTGTAAATGGCACCCAGAATTATGTTGCACGAAGCACAATTTCATATCATTCTGGGTTCATTTGTATGAAAACAAGGTCCAATCAGGCTGAAACGTTACAGGAAGGTAGAATCTATTGAGTTGTAAGTGATCTGAACGTTTCATGATGATAGCACTTTCCTAAGGGGGTCAAACCATGTCCCAAAGGTCACCGGATCTGGTGTCTAAAGAAGTAGTCCAGTTACACATTTGTGGGCTTATAACTTGGCTTCTGAATGCCCTAGAGAGATCGGGTTTGTTTTAGTATACTCCAATCAACAGCCCCTACAACCACAAAAATGAATGGAGTCATTAGCACTTATGGTTTTTAAATGGCACCCAGAATTATGTTGCACGAAGCACAATTTCACATCATTCTGGGTTCATTTGTGTGAAAACAAGGTCCAATCAGGCTGAAACGTTACAGGAAGGTAGATTCTAGTGAGTTGTAAGTGATATGAACGTTTCATGATGATAGCACTTTCCTAAGGGGGTCAAACCATGTCCCAAAGGTCACCGGATCTGGTGTCAATTTAAAGAAGTAGTCCAGTTACACATTTGTGGGCTTATAACTTGGCTTCTGAATGTCCTAGAGCGATCAGGTTTGCTTTAGTGTACTCCAATCAACAGCCCCTACAACCACAAAAAGGAATGGAGACATTAGCACTTATGGTTTTTAAATGGCACCCAGAATTATGTTGCACGAAGCACAATTTCACATCATTCTGGGTTCATTTGTGTGAAAACAAGGTCCAATCAGGCTGAAACAATACAGGAAGCTAGAATCTATTGAGTTGTAAGTGATCTGAACGTTTCATGATGATCGCACTTTCCTAAGGGGGTAAAACCATGTCCCAAAGGTCACCGGATCTGGTGTCACTTTAAAGAAGTAGTCCAGTTACACATTTGTGGGCTTATAACTTGGCTTCTGAATGTCCTAGAGAGGTCAGGGTTGTTTTAGTGTACTCCAATCAACAGCCCCTACAACCACAAAAAGCAATGGAGTCATTAGCACTTATGGTTTGTAAATGGTACCCAGAATTATGTTGCACGAAGCACAATTTCACATCATTCTGGGTCCATTTGTGTGAAAACAAGGTCAAATCAGGCTGAAACGTTACAGGAAGGTAGAATCTATTGTGTTGTAAGTGATCTGAACGTTTCATGATGATAGCACTTTCCTAAGGGGGTCACACCATGTCCCAAAGGTCACCGGATCTGGTGTCAATTTAAAGAAGTAGTCCAGTTACACATTTGTGGGCTTATAACTTGGCTTCTGAATGTCCTAGAGAGATCAGGTTTGTTTTAGTGTACTCCAATCAACAGCCCCTACAACCACACAAAGGAATGGAGTCATTA
Source organism: Nothobranchius furzeri (assembly GCF_043380555.1). Lineage (NCBI taxonomy): Eukaryota > Metazoa > Chordata > Actinopteri > Cyprinodontiformes > Nothobranchiidae > Nothobranchius > Nothobranchius furzeri. The sequence goes on from NC_091743.1 coordinate 36,299,403, forward strand.
GCACTTATGGTTTTTAAATGGCACCCAGAATTATGTTGCACAAAGCACAATTTCACATCATTCTGGGTTCATTTGTGTGAAAACAAGGTCCAATCAGGCTGAAACGTTACAGGAAGGTAGAATCTACTGAGTTGTAAGTGATCTGAACGTTTCATGATGATAGCACTTTCCTAAGGGGGGTCAAACCATGTCCCAAAGATCACCGGATCGGGTGTAAATTTAAAGAAGTAGTCCAGTTACACATTTGTGGGCTTATAACTTGGCTTCTGAATGTCCTAGAGAGATCAGGTTTGTTTTAGTGTACTCCAATCAACAGCCCCTACAACCACAAAAAGGAATGGAGTCATTAGCACTTATGGTTTGTAAATGGCACCCAGAATTATGTTACACGAAGCACAATTTCACATCATTCTGGGTCCATTTGTGTGAAAACAAGGTCCAATAAGGCTGAAACGCTACAAGAAGGTAGAATCTATTGAGTTGTAAGTGATCTGAACGTTTCAAGATGATCGCACGTTCCTATAGGGGGTCAAACCATGTCCCAAAGGTCACCGGATTTGGTGTCTAAAGAAGTAGTCCAGTTACACATTTGTGGGCTTATAACTTGGTTTCTGAATGCCCTAGAGAGATCAGGTTTGTTTTAGTATACTCCAATCAACAGCCCCTACAACCACAAAAAGGAATGGAGTCATTAGCACTTATGGTTTTTAAATGGCACCCAGAATTACGTTACACGAAGCACAATTTCACATCATTCTGGGTCCATTTGTGTGAAAACAAGGTCCAATAAGGCTGAAACGCTACAAGAAGGTAGAATCTATTGAGTTGTAAGTGATATGAACGTTTCAAGATGATCGCACGTTCCTATAGGGGGTAAAACCATGTCCCAAAGGTCACCGGGCCTGGTGTCACATTAAAGTAGTCCAGTTACATCTTTGTGGGCGTATAACTTGGCTTCTGAATGTCCTAGAAAGATCAGGTTTGTTTTAGTGTACTCCAATCAACAGCCCCTACAACCACAAAAAGGAATGGAGTCATTAGCACTTATGGTTTGTAAATGGCACCCAGAATTATGTTGCACAAAGCACAATTTCACATCATTCTGGGTTCATTTGTGTGAAAACAAGGTCCAATCAGGCTGAAACGTTACAGGAAGGTAGAATCTATTGAGTTGTAAGTGATCTGAACGTTTCATGATGATAGCACTTTCCTAAGGGGGTCAAACCATGTCCCAAAGGTCACCGTATCTGGTGTCAATTTAAAGAAGTAGTCCAGTTACACATTTGTGGGCTTATAACTTGGCTTCTGAATGTCCTAGAGCGATCAGGTTTAATTTAGTGTACTCCAATCAACAGCCCCTACGACCACAAAAAGGAATGGAGTCATTAGCACTTATGGTTTGTAAATGGCACCCAGAATTATGTTGCACGAAGCACAATTTCACATCATTCTGGGTCCATTTGTGTGAAAACAAGGTCCAATCCGGCTGAAACGTTACAGGAAGGTAGAATCTTATGAGTTGTAAGTGATCTGAACGTTTCATGATGATAGCACTTTCCTAAGGGGGTCAAACCATGTCCCAAAAGTCACCGGATCTGGTGTCAATTTAAAGATGTGGTCCAGTTACACATTTGTGGGCTTATAACTTGGCTTCTGAATGTCCTAGAGAGATCAGGTTTGTTTTAGTGTACTCCAATGAACAGCCACTACAATCACAAAAAGGAATGGAGTCATTAGCACTTTTGGTTTGGAAATGGCACCCAGAATTATGTTGCACGAAGCACAATTTCACATCATTCTGGGTCCATTTGTGTGAAAACAAGGTCCAATCAGGCTGAAATGTTACAAGAAGGTAGAATCTATTGAGTTGTAAGTGATCTGAACATTTCATGATGATCGCATATTCCTATAGGGGGTCAAACCATGTCCCAAAGGTCACCGGGCCTGGTGTCAATTTAAAGAAGTAGTCCAGTTACACCTTTGTGGGCTTATAACTTGGCTTCTGAATGTCCTAGAGAGATCAGGTTTGTTTTAGTATACTCCAATCTACAGCCCCTACAATCACAAAAAGGAATGGAGTCATTAGCACTTATGGTTTGTAAATGGCACCCAGAATTATGTTGCACGAAGCACAATTTCACATCATTCTGGGTTCGTTTGTGTGAAAACAAGGTCCAATCAGCTGAAACGTTACAGGAAGGTAGAATCTATTGAGTTGTAAGTGATCTGAACATTTCATGATGATAGCACTTTCGTAAGGGGGTCAAACCATGTCCCAAAGGTCAGCGGATCTGGTGTCAATTTAAAGAAGTAGTCCAGTTACACATTTGTGGGCTTATAACGTGGCTTCTGAATGTCCTAGAGAGATCAGGTTTGTTTTAGTATACTCCAATCAACAGGCCATACAACCACAAAAAGGAATGGAGTCATTAGCACTTTTGGTTTTTAAATGGCACCCAGAATTATGTTGCACGAAGCACAGTTTCACCTCATTCTGGGTTCATTTGTGTGAAAACAAGGTCCAATCAGGCTGAAACGTTACAGGAAGGTAGAATCTATTGAGTTGTAAGTGATCTGAACGTTTCATGATGATAGCACTTTCCTAAGCGGGTCAAACCATGTCCCAAAGGTCACCGGATCTGGTGTCAATTTAAAGAAGTAGTCCAGTTACACATTTGTGGGCTTATAACTTGGCTTCTGAATGTCCTAGAGAGGTTAGGTTTGTTTTAGTGTACTCCAATCAAAAGCCCCTACAACCACAAAAAGGAAGGGAGTCATTAGCACTTATGGTTTGTAAATGGCACCCAGAATTATGTTGCACGAAGCACAATTTCATATCATTCTGGGTTCATTTGTATGAAAACAAGGTCCAATCAGGCTGAAACGTTACAGGAAGGTAGAATCTATTGAGTTGTAAGTGATCTGAACGTTTCATGATGATAGCACTTTCCTAAGGGGGTCAAACCATGTCCCAAAGGTCACCGGATCTGGTGTCAATTTAAACAAGTTGTCCAGTTACACATTTGTGGGCTTATAACTTGGCTTCTGAATGTCCTAGAGCGATCAGGTTTGTTTTAGAGTACTCCAATCAACAGCCCCTACAACCACAAAAAGGAATGGAGTCATAAGCACTTATGGTTTTTAAATGGCACCCAGAATTATGTTGCACGAAGCACAATTTCACATCATTCTGGGTTCATTTGTGTGAAAACAAGGTCCAATCAGGCTGAATTGTTACAGGAAGGTAGAATATATTGAGTTGTAAGTGATCTGAACGTTTCATGATGATAGCACTTTCCTAAGGGGGTCAAACCATGTCCCAAAGGTCACCGGATCTGGTGTGAATTTAAAGAAGTAGTCCAGTTACACATTTGTGGGCTTATAACTTGGCTTCTGAATGCCCTAGAGAGATCAGGTTTGTTTTAGTGTACTCCAATCAACAGCCCATACAACCACAAAAAGGAATGGAGTCATTAGCACTCATGGTTTGTAAATGGCACCCAGAATTGTTGCACGAAGCACAATTTCACATCATTCTGGGTCCATTTGTGTGAAAACAAGGTCCAATCAGGCTGAAACATTACAGGAAGGTAGAATCTATTAAGTTGTAAGTGATCTGAACGTTTCATGATGATAGCACTTCCCTAAGGGGGTCAAACCATGTCCCAAAGGTCACCGGATCTGGTGTCTAAAGAAGTAGTCCAGTTACACATTTGTGGGCTTATAACTTGGCTTCTGAATGCCCTAGAGAGATCGGGTTTGTTTTAGTATACTCCAATCAACAGCCCCTACAACCACAAAAATGAATGGAGTCATTAGCACTTATGGTTTTTAAATGGCACCCAGAATTATGTTGCACGAAGCACAATTTCACATCATTCTGGGTTCATTTGTGTGAAAACAAGGTCCAATCAGGCTGAAACGTTACAGGAAGGTAGATTCTAGTGAGTTGTAAGTGATCTGAACGTTTCATGATGATAGCACTTTCCTAAGGGGGTCAAACCATGTCCCAAAGGTCACCGGATCTGGTGTCAATTTAAAGAAGTAGTCCAGTTACACATTTGTGGGCTTATAACTTGGCTTCTGAATGTCCTAGAGCGATCAGGTTTGCTTTAGTGTACTCCAATCAACAGCCCCTACAACCACAAAAAGGAATGGAGACATTAGCACTTATGGTTTTTAAATGGCACCCAGAATTATGTTGCACGAAGCACAATTTCACATCATTCTGGGTTCATTTGTGTGAAAACAAGGTCCAATCAGGCTGAAACAATACAGGAAGCTAGAATCTATTGAGTTGTAAGTGATCTGAACGTTTCATGATGATCGCACTTTCCTAAGGGGGTAAAACCATGTCCCAAAGGTCACCGGATTTGGTGTCACTTTAAAGAAGTAGTCCAGTTACACATTTGTGGGCTTATAACTTGGCTTCTGAATGTCCTAGAGAGGTCAGGGTTGTTTTAGTGTACTCCAATCAACAGCCCCTACAACCACAAAAAGCAATGGAGTCATTAGCACTTATGGTTTGTAAATGGCACCCAGAATTATGTTGCACGAAGCACAATTTCACATCATTCTGGGTCCATTTGTGTGAAAACAAGGTCAAATCAGGCTGAAACGTTACAGGAAGGTAGAATCTATTGTGTTGTAAGTGATCTGAACGTTTCATGATGATAGCACTTTCCTAAGGGGGTCACACCATGTCCCAAAGGTCACCGGATCTGGTGTCAATTTAAAGAAGTAGTCCAGTTACACATTTGTGGGCTTATAACTTGGCTTCTGAATGTCCTAGAGAGATCAGGTTTGTTTTAGTGTACTCCAATCAACAGCCCCTACAACCACACAAAGGAATGGAGTCATTAGCACTTATGGTTTTTAAATGGCACCCAGAATTATGTTGCACAAAGCACAATTTCACATCATTCTGGGTTCATTTGTGTGAAAACAAGGTCCAATCAGGCTGAAATGTTACAGGAAGGTAGAATCTACTGAGTTGTAAGTGATCTGAACGTTTCATGATGATAGCACTTTCCTAAGGGGGGTCAAACCATGTCCCAAAGATCACCGGATCGGGTGTAAATTTAAAGAAGTAGTCCAGTTACACATTTGTGGGCTTATAACTTGGCTTCTGAATGTCCTAGAGAGATCAGGTTTGTTTTAGTGTACTCCAATCAACAGCCCCTACAACCACAAAAAGGAATGGAGTCATTAGCACTTATGGTTTGTAAATGGCACCCAGAATTATGTTACACGAAGCACAATTTCACATCATTCTGGGTCCATTTGTGTGAAAACAAGGTCCAATAAGGCTGAAACGCTACAAGAAGGTAGAATCTATTGAGTTGTAAGTGATCTGAACGTTTCAAGATGATCGCACGTTCCTATAGGGGGTCAAACCATGTCCCAAAGGTCACCGGATTTGGTGTCTAAAGAAGTAGTCCAGTTACACATTTGTGGGCTTATAACTTGGTTTCTGAATGCCCTAGAGAGATCAGGTTTGTTTTAGTATACTCCAATCAACAGCCCCTACAACCACAAAAAGGAATGGAGTCATTAGCACTTATGGTTTTTAAATGGCACCCAGAATTATGTTACACGAAGCACAATTTCACATCATTCTGGGTCCATTTGTGTGAAAACAAGGTCCAATAAGGCTGAAACGCTACAAGAAGGTAGAATCTATTGAGTTGTAAGTGATATGAACGTTTCAAGATGATCGCACGTTCCTATAGGGGGTAAAACCATGTCCCAAAGGTCACCGGGCCTGGTGTCACATTAAAGTAGTCCAGTTACATCTTTGTGGGCGTATAACTTGGCTTCTGAATGTCCTAGAAAGATCAGGTTTGTTTTAGTGTACTCCAATCAACAGCCCCTACAACCACAAAAAGGAATGGAGTCATTAGCACTTATGGTTTGTAAATGGCACCCAGAATTATGTTGCACAAAGCACAATTTCACATCATTCTGGGTTCATTTGTGTGAAAACAAGGTCCAATCAGGCTGAAACGTTACAGGAAGGTAGAATCTATTGAGTTGTAAGTGATCTGAACGTTTCATGATGATAGCACTTTCCTAAGGGGGTCAAACCATGTCCCAAAGGTCACCGTATCTGGTGTCAATTTAAAGAAGTAGTCCAGTTACACATTTGTGGGCTTATAACTTGGCTTCTGAATGTCCTAGAGCGATCAGGTTTAATTTAGTGTACTCCAATCAACAGCCCCTACGACCACAAAAAGGAATGGAGACATTAGCACTTATGGTTTTTAAATGGCACCCAGAATTATGTTGCACGAAGCACAATTTCACATAATTCTGGGTTCATTTGTGTGAAAACAAGGTCCAATCAGGCTGAAACAATACAGGAAGGTAGAATCTATTGAGTTGTAAGTGATCTGAACGTTTCATGATGATCGCACTTTCCTAAAGGGGTCAAACCATGTCCCAAAGGTCACCGGATCTGGTGTCACTTTAAAGAAGTAGTCCAGTTACACATTTGTGGGCTTATAACTTGGCTTCTGAATGTCCTAGAGAGGTCAGGGTTGTTTTAGTGTACTCCAATCAACAGCCCCTACAACCACAAAAAGCAATGGAGTCACTAGCACTTATGGTTTGTAAATGGCACCCAGAATTATGTTGCACGAAGCACAATTTCACATCATTCTGGGTCCATTTGTGTGAAAACAAGGTCAAATCAGGCTGAAACGTTACAGGAAGGTAGAATCTATTGAGTTGTAAGTGATCTGAACGTTTCATGATGATAGCACTTTCCTAAGGGGGTCACACCATGTCCCAAAGGTCACCGGATCTGGTGTCAATTTAAATAAGTAGTCCAGTTACACATTTGTGGGCTTATAACTTGGCTTCTGAATGTCCAAGAGAGATCAGGTTTGTTTTAGTGTACTCCAATCAACAGCCCCTACAACCACAAAAAGGAATGGAGTCATTAGCACTTATGGTTTTTAAATGGCACCCAGAATTATGTTGCACGAAGCACAATTTCACATCATTCTGGGTTCATTTGTGTGAAAACAAGGTCCAATCAGGCTGAAACGTTACAGGAAGGTAGAATCTATTGAGTTGTAAGTGATCTGAACGTTTCAAGATGATCGCACATTCCTATAGGGGGTCAAACCATGTCCCAAAGGTCACCGGGCCAAGTGTCACTTTAAAGTAGTCCAGTTACACCTTTGTGGGCTTATAACTTGGCTTCTGAATGTCCTAGAGAGGTTAGGTTTGTTTTAGTGTACTCCAATCAACAGCCCCTACAACCACAAAAAGGAATGGAGTCATTAGCACTTATGGTTTTTAAATGGCACCCAGAATTATGTTGCACGAAGCACAATTTCACATCATTCTGGGTCCATTTGTGTGAAAACAAGGTCCAATCAGGCTGAAACGTTACAAGAAGGTAGAATCTATTGAGTTGTAAGTGATCTGAACGTTTCATGATGATCGCACATTCCTATAGGGGGTCAAACCATATCCCAAAGGTCACCGGGCCTGGTGTCACTTTAAAGAAGTAGTCCAGTTACACCTTTGTGGGCTTATAACTTGGCTTCTGAATGTCCTAGAGAGGTCAGGTTTGTTTTAGTGTACTCCAATCAACAGCCCCTACAACCACAAAAAGGAATGGAGTCATTAGCACTTATGGTTTGTAAATGGCACCCAGAATTATGTTGCACGAAGCACAATTTCACATCATTCTGGGTCCATTTGTGTGAAAACAAGGTCCAATCAGGCTGAAACATTACAGGAAGGTAGAATCTATTGAGTTGTAAGTGATCTGAATGTTTCATGATGATAGCACTTTCCTAAGGGGCTCAAACCATGTCCCAAAGGTCACCGGATCTGGTGTCAATTTAAAGAAGCAGTCCAGTTACACATTTGTGGGCTTATAACTTGGCTTCTGAATGTCCTAGAGAGATCAGGTTTGTTTTAGTATACTCCAATCAACAGCCCCTACAATCACAAAAAGGAATGGAGTCATTAGCACTTATTGTTTGTAAATGGCACCCAGAATTATGTTGCACGAAGCACAATTTCACATCATTCTGGGTTCATTTGTGTGAAAACAAGGTCCAATCAGGCTGAAACGTTACAGGAATGTAGAATCTATTGAGTTGTAAGTGATCTGAACGTTTCATGATGATAGCACTTTCGTAAGGGGGTCAAACCATGTCCCAAAGGTCACCGGATCTGGTGTCAATTTAAAGAAGTAGTCCAGTTACACATTTGTGGGCTTATAACTTGGCTTCTGAATGTCCTAGAGCGATCAGGTTTGTTTTAGTGTACTCCAATCAACAGCCCCTACAACCACAAAAAGGAATGGAGTCATTAGCACTTATGGTTTTTAAATGGCACCCAGAATTATGTTGCACGAAGCACTATTTCACATCATTCTGGGTCCATTTGTGTGAAAACAAGGTCCAATCAGGCTGAAACATTACAGGAAGGTAGAATCTTTTGAGTTGTAAGTAATCTGAACGTTTCAAGATGATCGTACATTCCTATAGGGGGTCAAACCATGTCCCAAAGGTCGACGGGCCTGGTGTCACTTTAAAGAAGTAGTCCAGTTACACATTTGTGGGCTTATAACTTGGCTTCTGAATGTCCTAGAGAGGTCAGGTTTCATGATGATAGCACTCTAGGACATTCAGAAGCCAAGTTATAAGCCCACAAAGGTGTAACTGGACTACTTCTTTAAAGTGACACCAGGCCCGGTGACCTTTGGGACATGGTTTGACCCCCTATAGGAAAGTGCTATCATCATGAAACGTTCAGATCACTTACAACGCAATAGATTCTACCTTCCTGTAACGTTTCAGCCTGATTGGACCTTGTTTTCACACAAATGAACCCAGAATGATGTGAATTTGTGCTTCGTGCAACATAATTCTGGGTGCCATTTACAAACCATAAGTGCTAATGACTCCATTCCTTTTTGTGGTTGTAGGGGCTGTTGATTGGAGTACACTAAAACAAACCTAACCTGTCTAGGACATTCAGAAGCCAAGTTATAAGCCCACAAAGATGTAACTGGACTACTTCTTTAAAGTGACACCAGGCCCGTCGACCTTTGGGACATGGTTTGACCCCCTATAGGAATGTACGATCATCTTGAAACGTTCAGATCACTTACAACTCAATAGATTCTACCTTCTTGTAGCGTTTCAGCCTGATTGGACCTTGTTTTCACACAAATGGACCCAGAATGAAGTGAAATTGTGCTTCGTGCAACATAATTCTGGGTGCCATTTACAAACCATAAGTGCTAATGACTCCATTCCTTTTTGTGGTTGTAGGGGCTGTTGTTTGGAGTACACTAAAACAAACCTGATCTCTCTAGGACATTCAGAAGCCAAGTTATAAGCCCACAAATGTGTAACTGGACTACTTCTTTAAATTGACACCAGATCCGGTGACATTTGGGACATGTTTTGACCCCCTTAGGAAAGTGCTATCATCATGAAACGTTCAGATCAATTACAACTCAATAGATTCTACCTTCCTGTAACGTTTCAGCCTGATTGGACCTTGTTTTCACACAAATAGACCCAGAATGATGTGAAATTGTGCTTCGTGCAACATAATTCTGGGTGCCATTTACAAACAATAAGTGCTAATGACTCCATTCCTTTTTGTGGTTGTAGGGGCTTTTGATTGGAGTACACTAAAACAAACCTGATCTCTCTAGGACATTCAGAAGCCAAGTTATAAAACCACAAATGTGTAACTGGACTACTTTAAATTGACACCAGATCCGGTGACCTTTGGGACATGGTTTGACCCCCTTAGGAAAGTGCTATCATCATGAAACGTTCAGATCACTTACAACTCAATAGATTCTACCTTCCTGTAACGTTTCAGCCTGATTGGACCTTGTTTTCACACAAATGAACCCAGAATGATATGAAATTGTGCTTCGTGCAACATAATTCTGGGTGTCATTTAAGAACCATAAGTGCTAATGACTCCATTCCTTTTTGTGGTTGTAGGGGCTGTTGATTGGAGTACACTAAAACAAACCTAACCTCTCTAGGACATTCAGAAGCCAAGTTATAAGCCCACAAAGGTGTAACTGGACTACTTCTTTAAAGTGACACCAGGCCCGGTGACCTTTGGGACATGGTTTGACCCCCTATAGGAAAGTGCTATCATCATGAAACGTTCAGATCACTTACAACTCAATAGATTCTACCTTCATGTAACGTTTCAGCCTGATTGGACCTTGTTTTCACACAAATGAACCCAGAATGATGTGGAATTGTGCTTCGTGCAACATATTTCTGGGTGCCATTTACAAACCATAAGTGCTAATGACTCCATTCCTTTTTGTGGTTGTAGGGGCTGTTGATTGGAGTACACTAAAACAAACCTGACCTCTCTAGGACATTCAGAAGCCAAGTTATAAGCCCACAAAGGTGTAACTGGACTACTTCTTTAAAGTGACACCAGGCCCGGTGACCTTTGGGACATGGTTTGACCCCCTTAGGAAAGTGCTATCATCATGAAACGTTCAGATCACTTACAACTCAATAGATCTACCTTCCTGTAACGTTTCAGCCTGATTGGACCTTGTTTTCACACAAATGAACCCAGAATGATATGAAATTGTGCTTCGTGCAACATAATTCTGGGTGTCATTTAAAAACCATAAGTGCTAATGACTCCATTCCTTTTTGTGGTTGTAGGGGCTGTTGATTGGAGTACACTAAAACAAACCTGACCTCTCTAGGACATTCAGAAGCCAAGTTATAAGCCCACAAAGGTGTAACTGGACTACTTCTTTAAAGTGACACCAGGCCCGGTGACCTTTGGGACATGGTTTGACCCCATATAGGAAAGTGCTATCATCATGAAACGTTCAGTTCACTTACAACTCAATAGATTCTACCTTCCTGTAACGTTTCAGCCTGATTGGACCTTGTTTTCACATAAATGAACCCAGAATGATGTGAAATTGTGCTTCGTGCAACATAATTCTGGGTGCCATTTACAAACCATAAGTGCTAATGACTCCATTCCTTTTTGTGGTTGTAGGGGCTGTTGATTGGAGTACACTAAAACAAACCTAACCTGTCTAGAACATTCAGAAGCCAAGTTATAAGCCCACAAAGATGTAACTGGACTACTTCTTTAAAGTGACACCAGATCCGGTGACATTTGGGACATGTTTTGACCCCCTTAGGAAAGAGCTATCATCATGAAACGTTCAGATCACTTACAACTCAATAGATTCTACCTTCCTGTAACATTTCAGCCTGATTGGACCTTGTTTTCACACAAATGAACCCAGAATGATGTGAAATTGTGCTTCGTGCAACATAATTCTGGGTGCCATTTACAAATCATAAGTGCTAATGACTCCATTCCTTTTTGTGGTTGTAGGGGCTGTTGATTGGAGTACATTAAAACAAACCTGATCTCTCTAGGACATTCAGAAGCCAAGTTATAAGCCCACAAATGTGTAACTGGACTACTTCTTTAAATTGACACCAGATCCGGTGACCTTTGGGACATGGTTTGACCCCCTTAGGAAAGTGCTATCATCATGAAACGTTCAGATCACTTACAACTCAATAGATTCTACCTTCCTGTAACGTTTCAGCCTGATTGGACCTTGTTTCCACACAAATGAACCCAGAATGATGTGAAATTGTGCTTCGTGCAACATAATTCTGGGTGCCATTTAAAAACCATAAGTGATAATGACTCCATTCCTTTTTGTGGTTGGAGGGGCTGTTGATTGGAGTATGCTAAAACAAACCTGATCTCTCTAGGACATTCAGAAGCCAAGTTATAAGCCCACAAATGTGTAACTGGACTACTTTAAATTGACACCAGATCCGGTGACCTTTGGGACATGGTTTGACCCCCTTAGGAAAGTGCTATCACCATGAAACGTTCAGATCACTTACAACTCAATAGATTCTACCTTCCTGTAACGTTTCAGCCTGATTGGACCTTGTTTTCACACAAATGAACCCAGAATGATGTGAAATTGTGCTTCGTGCAACATAATTCTGGGTGCCATTTACAAACCATAAGTGCTAATGACTCCATTCCTTTTTGTGGTTGTAGGGGCTTTTGATTGGAGTACACTAAAACAAACCTGATCTCTCTAGGACATTCAGAAGCCAAGTTATAAGCCCACAAATGTGTAACTGGACTACTTCTTTAAATTGACACCAGATCCGGTGACCTTTGGGACATGGTTTGACCCCCTTAGGAAAGTGCTATCATCATGAAACGTTCAGATCACTTACAACTCAATAGATTCTACCTTCCTGTAACGTTTCAGCCTGATTGGACCTTGTTTTCACACAAATGAACCCAGAATGATGTGAAATTGTGCTTCGTGCAACATAATTCTGGGTGCCATTTAAAAAGCATAAGTGCTAATGACTCCAATCCTTTTTGTGGTTGTAGGGGCTGTTGATTGGAGTATACTAAAACAAACCTGATCTCTCTAGGACATTCAGAAGCCAAGTTATAAGCCCACAAATGTGTAACTGGAATACTTCTTTAAATTGACACCAGATCCGGTGACCTTTGGGACATGGTTTGACCTCCTTAGGAAAGTGCTATCATCATGAAACGTTCAGATCACTTACAACTCAATAGATTCTACCTTCCTGTAACGTTTCAGCCTGATTGGACCTTGTTTTCACACAAATGGACCCAGAATGATGTGAAATTGTGCTTCGTGCAACATAATTCTGGGTGCCATTTACAAACAATAAGTGCTAATGACTCCATTCCTTTTTGTGGTTGTAGGGGCTTCTGATTGGAGTACACTAAAACAAACCTGATCTCTCTAGGACATTCAGAAGCCAAGTTATAAAACCACAAATGTGTAACTGGACTACTTCTTTAAATTGACACCAGATCCGGTGACCTTTGGGACATGGTTTGACCCCCTTAGGAAAGTGCTATCATCATGAAACGTTCAGATCACTTACAACTCAATAGATTCTACCTTCCTGTAACGTTTCAGCCTGATTGGACCTTGTTTTCACACAAATGAACCCAGAATGATATGAAATTGTGCTTCGTGCAACATAATTCTGGGTGTCATTTAAAAACCATAAGTGCTAATGACTCCATTCCTTTTTGTGGTTGTAGGGGCTGTTGATTGGAGTATACTAAAACAAACCTGATCTCTCTAGGACATTCAGAAGCCAAGTTATAAGCCCACAAATGTGTAACTGGACTACTTCTTTAAATTGACACCAGATCCGGTGACCTTTGGGACATGGTTTGACCCCCTTACGAAAGTGCTATCATCATGAAACGTTCAGATCACTTACAACTCAATAGATTCTACCTTCCTGTATTGTTTCAGCCTGATTGGACCTTGTTTTCACACAAATGAACCCAGAATGATATGAAATTATGCTTCGTGCAACATAATTCTGGGTGCCATTTAAAAACCATAAGTGCTAATGACTCCATTCCTTTTTGTGGTTGTAGGGGCTGTTGATTGGAGTATACTAAAACAAACCTGATCTCTCTAGGACATTCAGAAGCCAAGTTATAAGCCCACAAATGTGTAACTGGACTACTTCTTTAAATTGACACCAGATCCGGTGACCTTTGGGACATGGTTTGACCTCCTTAGGAAAGTGCTATCATCATGAAACGTTCAGATCACTTACAACTCAATAGATTCTACCTTCCTGTAACGTTTCAGCCTGATTGGACCTTGTTTTCACACAAATGAACCCAGAATGATGTGAAATTGTGCTTCGTGCAACATAATTCTGGGTGCCATTTACAAACCATAAGTGCTAATGACTCCATTCCTTTTTGTGGTTGTAGGGGCTGTTGATTGGAATACACTAAAACAAACCTGACCTCTCTAGGACATTCAGAAGCCAAGTTATAAGCCCACAAAGGTGTAACTGGACTACTTCTTTAAAGTGACACCAGGCCCGGTGACCTTTGGGACATGGTTTGACCCCCTATAGGAATGTGCGATCATCATGAAACGTTCAGATCACTTACAACTCAATAGATTCTACCTTCTTGTAGCGTTTCAGCCTGATTGGACCTTGTTTTCACACAAATGGACCCAGAATGATGTGAAATTGTGCTTCGTGCAACATAATTCTGGGTGCCATTTACAAACAATAAATGCTAATGACTCCATTCCTTTTTGTGGTTGTAGGGGCTTTTGATTGGAGTACACCAAAACAAACCTGATCTCTCTAGGACATTCAGAAGCCAAGTTATAAGCCCACAAATGTGTAACTGGACTACTTCTTTAAATTGACACCAGATCCGGTGACCTTTGGGACATGGTTTGACCCCCTTAGGAATGTGCGATCATCATGAAACGTTCAGATCACTTACAACTCAATAGATTTTACCTTCCTGTAACGTTTCAGCCTGATTGGACCTTGTTTTCACACAAATGAACCCAGAATGATATGAAATTGTGCTTCGTGCAACATAATTCTGGGTGTCATTTAAAAACCATAAGTGCTAATGACTCCATTCCTTTTTGTGGTTGGAGGGGCTGTTGATTGGAGTATGCTAAAACAAACCTGATCTCTCTAGGACATTCAGAAGCCAAGTTATAAGCCCACAAATGTGTAACTGGACTACTTTAAATTGACACCAGATCCGGTGACCTTTGGGACATGGTTTGACCCCCTTAGGAAAGTGCTATCACCATGAAACGTTCAGATCACTTACAACTCAATAGATTCTACCTTCCTGTAACGTTTCAGCCTGATTGGACCTTGTTTTCACACAAATGAACCCAGAATGATGTGAAATTGTGCTTCGTGCAACATAATTCTGGGTGCCATTTACAAACCATAAGTGCTAATGACTCCATTCCTTTTTGTGGTTGTAGGGGCTTTTGATTGCAGTACACTAAAATAAACCTGATCTCTCTAGGACATTCAGAAGCCAAGTTATAAGCCCACAAATGTGTAACTGGACTACTTCTTTAAATTGACACCAGATCCGGTGACCTTTGGGACATGGTTTGACCCCCTTAGGAAAGTGCTATCATCATGAAACGTTCAGATCACTTACAACTCAATAGATTCTACCTTCCTGTAACGTTTCAGCCTGATTGGACCTTGTTTTCACACAAATGAACCCAGAATGATGTGAAATTGTGCTTCGTGCAACATAATTCTGGGTGCCATTTAAAAACCATAAGTGCTAATGACTCCATTCCTTTTTGTGGTTGTAGGGGCTGTTGATTGGAGTATGCTAAAACAAACCTGATCTCTCTAGGACATTCAGAAGCCAAGTTATAAGCCCACAAATGTGTAACTGGACTACTTTAAATTGACACCAGATCCGGTGACCTTTGGGACATGGTTTGACCCCCTTAGGAAAGTGCTATCACCATGAAATGTTCAGATCACTTACAACTCAATAGATTCTACCTTCCTGTAACGTTTCAGCCTGATTGGACCTTGTTTTCACACAAATGAACCCAGAATGATGTGAAATTGTGCTTCGTGCAACATAATTCTGGGTGCCATTTACAAACCATAAGTGCTAATGACTCCATTCCTTTTTGTGGTTGTAGGGGCTTTTGATTGGAGTACACTAAAACAAACCTGATCTCTCTAGGACATTCAGAAGCCAAGTTATAAGCCCACAAATGTGTAACTGGACTACTTCTTTAAATTGACACCAGATCCGGTGACCTTTGGGACATGGTTTGACCCCCTTAGGAAAGTGCTATCATCATGAAACGTTCAGATCACTTACAACTCAATAGATTCGACCTTCCTGTAACGTTTCAGCCTGATTGGACCTTGTTTTCACACAAATGAACCCAGAATGATGTGAAATTGTGCTTCGTGCAACATAATTCTGGGTGCCATTTAAAAACCATAAGTGCTAATGACTCCATTCCTTTTTGTGGTTGTAGGGGCTGTTGATTGGAGTATACTAAAACAAACCTGATCTCTCTAGGACATTCAGAAGCCAAGTTATAAACCCACAAATGTGTAACTGGACTACTTCTTTAAATTGACACCAGATCCGGTGACATTTGGGACATGTTTTGACCCCCTTAGGAAAGTGCTATCATCATGAAACGTTCAGATAACTTACAACTCAATAGATTCTACCTTCTTGTAGCGTTTCAGCCTGATTGGACCTTGTTTTCACACAAATGGACCCAGAATGAAGTGAAATTGTGCTTGGTGCAACATAATTCTGGGTGCCATTTACAAACCATAAGTGCTAATGACTCCATTCCTTTTTGTGGTTGTAGGGGCTGTTGTTTGGAGTACACTAAAACAAACCTGATCTCTCTAGGACATTCAGAAGCCAAGTTATAAGCCCACAAATGTGTAACTGGACTACTTCTTTAAATTGACACCAGATCCGGTGACATTTGGGACATGTTTTGACCCCCTTAGGAAAGTGCTATCATCATGAAACGTTCAGATCAATTACAACTCAATAGATTCTACCTTCCTGTAACGTTTCAGCCTGATTGGACCTTGTTTTCACACAAATGGACCCAGAATGATGTGAAATTGTGCTTCGTGCAACATAATTCTGGGTGCCATTTACAAACAATAAGTGCTAATGACTCCATTCCTTTTTGTGGTTGTAGGGGCTTTTGATTGGAGTACACTAAAACAAACCTGATCTCTCTAGGACATTCAGAAGCCAAGTTATAAAACCACAAATGTGTAACTGGACTACTTTAAATTGACACCAGATCCGGTGACCTTTGGGACATTGTTTGACCCCCTTAGGAAAGTGCTATCATCATGAAACGTTCAGATCACTTAAAACTCAATAGATTCTACCTTCCTGTAACGTTTCAGCCTGATTGGACCTTGTTTTCACACAAATGAACCCAGAATGATATGAAATTGTGCTTCGTGCAACATAATTCTGGGTGTCATTTAAAAACCATAAGTGCTAATGACTCCATTCCTTTTTGTGGTTGTAGGGGCTGTTGATTGGAGTACACTAAAACAAACCTAACCTCTCTAGGACATTCAGAAGCCAAGTTATAAGCCCACAAAGGTGTAACTGGACTACTTCTTTAAAGTGACACCAGGCCCGGTGACCTTTAGGACATGGTTTGACCCCCTATAGGAAAGTGCTATCATCATGAAACGTTCAGATCACTTACATCTCAATAGATTCTACCTTCATGTAACGTTTCAGCCTGATTGGACCTTGTTTTCACACAAATGAACCCAGAATGATGTGAAATTGTGCTTCGTGCAACATATTTCTGGGTGCCATTTACAAACCATAAGTGCTAATGACTCCATTCCTTTTTGTGGTTGTAGGGGCTGTTGATTGGAGTACACTAAAACAAACCTGACCTCTCTAGGACATTCAGAAGCCAATTTATAAGCCCACAAAGGTGTAACTGGACTACTTCTTTAAAGTGACACCAGGCCCGGTGACCTTTGGGACATGGTTTGACCCCCTTAGGAAAGTGCTATCATCATGAAACGTTCAGATCACTTACAACTCAATAGATTCTACCTTCCTGTAACGTTTCAGCCTGATTGGACCTTGTTTTCACACAAATGAACCCAGAATGATATGAAATTGTGCTTCGTGCAACATAATTCTGGGTGTCATTTAAAAACCATAAGTGCTAATGACTCCATTCCTTTTTGTGGTTGTAGGGGCTGTTGATTGGAGTACACTAAAACAAACCTGACCTCTCTAGGACATTCAGAAGCCAAGTTATAAGCCCACAAAGGTGTAACTGGACTACTTCTTTAAAGTGACACCAGGCCCGGTGACCTTTGGGACATGGTTTGACCCCATATAGGAAAGTGCTATCATCATGAAACGTTCAGTTCACTTACAACTCAATAGATTCTACCTTCCTGTAACGTTTCAGCCTGATTGGACCTTGTTTTCACACAAATGAACCCAGAATGATGTGAAATTGTGCTTCGTGCAACATAATTCTGGGTGCCATTTACAAACCATAAGTGCTAATGACTCCATTCCTTTTTGTGGTTGTAGGGGCTGTTGATTGGAGTACACTAAAACAAACCTAACCTGTCTAGGACATTCAGAAGCCAAGTTATAAGCCCACAAAGATGTAACTGGACTACTTCTTTAAAGTGACACCAGGCCCGTCGACCTTTGGGACATGGTTTGACCCCCTATAGGAATGTACGATCATCTTGAAACGTTCAGATCACTTACAACTCAATAGATTCTACCTTCTTGTAGCGTTTCAGCCTGATTGGACCTTGTTTTCACACAAATGGACCCAGAATGAAGTGAAATTGTGCTTCGTGCAACATAATTCTGGGTGCCATTTACAAACCATAAGTGCTAATGACTCCATTCCTTTTTGTGGTTGTAGGGGCTGTTGTTTGGAGTACACTAAAACAAACCTGATCTCTCTAGGACATTCAGAAGCCAAGTTATAAGCCCACAAATGTGTAACTGGACTACTTCTTTAAATTGACACCAGATCCGGTGACATTTGGGACATGTTTTGACCCCCTTAGGAAAGAGCTATCATCATGAAACGTTCAGATCACTTACAACTCAATAGATTCTACCTTCCTGTAACATTTCAGCCTGATTGGACCTTGTTTTCACACAAATGAACCCAGAATGATGTGAAATTGTGCTTCGTGCAACATAATTCTGGGTGCCATTTACAAATCATAAGTGCTAATGACTCCATTCCTTTTTGTGGTTGTAGGGGCTGTTGATTGGAGTACATTAAAACAAACCTGATCTCTCTAGGACATTCAGAAGCCAAGTTATAAGCCCACAAATGTGTAACTGGACTACTTCTTTAAATTGACACCAGATCCGGTGACCTTTGGGACATGGTTTGACCCCCTTAGGAAAGTGCTATCATCATGAAACGTTCAGATCACTTACAACTCAATAGATTCTACCTTCCTGTAACGTTTCAGCCTGATTGGACCTTGTTTTCACACAAATGAACCCAGAATGATGTGAAATTGTGCTTCGTGCAACATAATTCTGGGTGCCATTTAAAAACCATAAGTGATAATGACTCCATTCCTTTTTGTGGTTGGAGGGGCTGTTGATTGGAGTATGCTAAAACAAACCTGATCTCTCTAGGACATTCAGAAGCCAAGTTATAAGCCCACAAATGTGTAACTGGACTACTTTAAATTGACACCAGATCCGGTGACCTTTGGGACATGGTTTGACCCCCTTAGGAAAGTGCTATCACCATGAAACGTTCAGATCACTTACAACTCAATAGATTCTACCTTCCTGTAACGTTTCAGCCTGATTGGACCTTGTTTTCACACAAATGAACCCAGAATGATGTGAAATTGTGCTTCGTGCAACATAATTCTGGGTGCCATTTACAAACCATAAGTGCTAATGACTCCATTCCTTTTTGTGGTTGTTGGGGCTTTTGATTGGAGTACACTAAAACAAACCTGATCTCTCTAGGACATTCAGAAGCCAAGTTATAAGCCCACAAATGTGTAACTGGACTACTTCTTTAAATTGACACCAGATCCGGTGACCTTTGGGACATGGTTTGACCCCCTTAGGAAAGTGCTATCATCATGAAACGTTCAGATCACTTACAACTCAATAGATTCTACCTTCCTGTAACGTTTCAGCCTGATTGGACCTTGTTTTCACACAAATGAACCCAGAATGATGTGAAATTGTGCTTCGTGCAACATAATTCTGGGTGCCATTTAAAAAGCATAAGTGCTAATGACTCCAATCCTTTTTGTGGTTGTAGGGGCTGTTGATTGGAGTATACTAAAACAAACCTGATCTCTCTAGGACATTCAGAAGCCAAGTTATAAGCCCACAAATGTGTAACTGGAATACTTCTTTAAATTGACACCAGATCCGGTGACCTTTGGGACATGGTTTGACCTCCTTAGGAAAGTGCTATCATCATGAAACGTTCAGATCACTTACAACTCAATAGATTCTACCTTCCTGTAACGTTTCAGCCTGATTGGACCTTGTTTTCACACAAATGGACCCAGAATGATGTGAAATTGTGCTTCGTGCAACATAATTCTGGGTGCCATTTACAAACAATAAGTGCTAATGACTCCATTCCTTTTTGTGGTTGTAGGGGCTTTTGATTGGAGTACACTAAAACAAACCTGATCTCTCTAGGACATTCAGAAGCCAAGTTATAAAACCACAAATGTGTAACTGGACTACTTCTTTAAATTGACACCAGATCCGGTGACCTTTGGGACATGGTTTGACCCCCTTAGGAAAGTGCTATCATCATGAAACGTTCAGATCACTTACAACTCAATAGATTCTACCTTCCTGTAACGTTTCAGCCTGATTGGACCTTGTTTTCACACAAATGAACCCAGAATGATATGAAATTGTGCTTCGTGCAACATAATTCTGGGTGTCATTTAAAAACCATAAGTGGTAATGACTCCATTCCTTTTTGTGGTTGTAGGGGCTGTTGATTGGAGTATACTAAAACAAACCTGATCTCTCTAGGACATTCAGAAGCCAAGTTATAAGCCCACAAATGTGTAACTGGACTACTTCTTTAAATTGACACCAGATCCGGTGACCTTTGGGACATGGTTTGACCCCCTTACGAAAGTGCTATCATCATGAAACGTTCAGATCACTTACAACTCAATAGATTCTACCTTCCTGTATTGTTTCAGCCTGATTGGACCTTGTTTTCACACAAATGAACCCAGAATGATATGAAATTGTGCTTCGTGCAACATAATTCTGGGTGCCATTTAAAAACCATAAGTGCTAATGACTCCATTCCTTTTTGTGGTTGTAGGGGCTGTTGATTGGAGTATATTAAAACAAACCTGATCTCTCTAGGACATTCAGAAGCCAAGTTATAAGCCCACAAATGTGTAACTGGACTACTTCTTTAAATTGACACCAGATCCGGTGACCTTTGGGACATGGTTTGACCTCCTTAGGAAAGTGCTATCATCATGAAACGTTCAGATCACTTACAACTCAATAGATTCTACCTTCCTGTAACGTTTCAGCCTGATTGGACCTTGTTTTCACACAAATGAACCCAGAATGATGTGAAATTGTGCTTCGTGCAACATAATTCTGGGTGCCATTTACAAACCATAAGTGCTAATGACTCCATTCCTTTTTGTGGGTGTAGGGGCTGTTGATTGGAATACACTAAAACAAACCTGACCTCTCTAGGACATTCAGAAGCCAAGTTATAAGCCCACAAAGGTGTAACTGGACTACTTCTTTAAAGTGACACCAGGCCCGGTGACCTTTGGGACATGGTTTGACCCCCTATAGGAATGTGCGATCATCATGAAACGTTCAGATCACTTACAACTCAATAGATTCTACCTTCTTGTAGCGTTTCAGCCTGATTGGACCTTGTTTTCACACAAATGGACCCAGAATGATGTGAAATTGTGCTTCGTGCAACATAATTCTGGGTGCCATTTACAAACAATAAATGCTAATGACTCCATTCCTTTTTGTGGTTGTAGGGGCTTTTGATTGGAGTACACTAAAACAAACCTGATCTCTCTAGGACATTCAGAAGCCAAGTTATAAGCCCACAAATGTGTAACTGGACTACTTCTTTAAATTGACACCAGATCCGGTGACCTTTGGGACATGGTTTGACCCCCTTAGGAATGTGCGATCATCATGAAACGTTCAGATCACTTACAACTCAATAGATTCTACCTTCCTGTAACGTTTCAGCTTGATTGGACCTTGTTTTCACACAAATGAACCCAGAATGATATGAAATTGTGCTTCGTGCAACATAATTCTGGGTGTCATTTAAAAACCATAAGTGCTAATGACTCCATTCCTTTTTGTGGTTGGAGGGGCTGTTGATTGGAGTATGCTAAAACAAACCTGATCTCTCTAGGACATTCAGAAGCCAAGTTATAAGCCCACAAATGTGTAACTGGACTACTTTAAATTGACACCAGATCCGGTGACCTTTGGGACATGGTTTGACCCCCTTAGGAAAGTGCTATCACCATGAAACGTTCAGATCACTTACAACTCAATAGATTCTACCTTCCTGTAACGTTTCAGCCTGATTGGACCTTGTTTTCACACAAATGAACCCAGAATGATGTGAAATTGTGCTTCGTGCAACATAATTCTGGGTGCCATTTACAAACCATAAGTGCTAATGACTCCATTCCTTTTTGTGGTTGTAGGGGCTTTTGATTGGAGTACACTAAAACAAACCTGATCTCTCTAGGACATTCAGAAGCCAAGTTATAAGCCCACAAATGTGTAACTGGACTACTTCTTTAAATTGACACCAGATCCGGTGACCTTTGGGACATGGTTTGACCCCCTTAGGAAAGTGCTATCATCATGAAACGTTCAGATCACTTACAACTCAATAGATTCTACCTTCCTGTAACGTTTCAGCCTGATTGGACCTTGTTTTCACACAAATGAACCCAGAATGATGTGAAATTGTGCTTCGTGCAACATAATTCTGGGTGCCATTTAAAAACCATAAGTGCTAATGACTCCATTCCTTTTTGTGGTTGTAGGGGCTGTTGATTGGAGTATGCTAAAACAAACCTGATCTCTCTAGGACATTCAGAAGCCAAGTTATAAGCCCACAAATGTGTAACTGGACTACTTTAAATTGACACCAGATCCGGTGACCTTTGGGACATGGTTTGACCCCCTTAGGAAAGTGCTATCACCATGAAATGTTCAGATCACTTACAACTCAATAGATTCTACCTTCCTGTAACGTTTCAGCCTGATTGGACCTTGTTTTCACACAAATGAACCCAGAATGATGTGAAATTGTGCTTCGTGCAACATAATTCTGGGTGCCATTTACAAACCATAAGTGCTAATGACTCCATTCCTTTTTGAGGTTGTAGGGGCTTTTGATTGGAGTACACTAAAACAAACCTGATCTCTCTAGGACATTCAGAAGCCAAGTTATAAGCCCACAAATGTGTAACTGGACTACTTCTTTAAATTGACACCAGATCCGGTGACCTTTGGGACATGGTTTGACCCCCTTAGGAAAGTGCTATCATCATGAAACGTTCAGATCACTTACAACTCAATAGATTCGACCTTCCTGTAACGTTTCAGCCTGATTGGACCTTGTTTTCACACAAATGAACCCAGAATGATGTGAAATTGTGCTTCGTGCAACATAATTCTGGGTGCCATTTAAAAACCATAAGTGCTAATGACTCCATTCCTTTTTGTGGTTGTAGGGGCTGTTGATTGGAGTATACTAAAACAAACCTGATCTCTCTAGGACATTCAGAAGCCAAGTTATAAACCCACAAATGTGTAACTGGACTACTTCTTTAAATTGACACGAGATCCGGTGACCTTTGGGACATGGTTTGACCTCCTTAGGAAAGTGCTATCATCATGAAACGTTCAGATCACTTACAACTCAATAGATTCTACCTTCCTGTAACGTTTCAGCCTGATTGGACCTTGTTTTCATACAAATGAACCCAGAATGATGTGAAATTGTGCTTCGTGCAACATAATTCTGGGTGCCATTTACAAACCATAAGTGCTAATGACTTCATTCCTTTTTGTGGTTGTAGGGGCTGTTGATTGGAATACACTAAAACAAACCTGACCTCTCTAGGACATTCAGAAGCCAAGTTATAAGCCCACAAAGGTGTAACTGGACTACTTCTTTAAAGTGACACCAGGCCCGGTGACCTTTGGGACATAGTTTGACCCCCTATAGGAATGTGCGATCATCATGAAACGTTCAGATCACTTACAACTCAATAGATTCTACCTTCTTGTAGCGTTTCAGCCTGATTGGACCTTGTTTTCACACAAATGGACCCAGATTGATGTGAAATTGTGCTTCGTGCAACATAATTCTGGGTGCCATTTACAAACAATAAGTGCTAATGACTCCATTCCTTTTTGTGGTTGTAGGGGCTTTTGATTGGAGTGCACTAAAACAAACCTGATCTCTCTAGGACATTCAGAAGCCAAGTTATAAGCCCACAAATGTGTAACTGGACTACTTCTTTAAATTGACACCAGATCCGGTGACCTTTGGGACATGGTTTGACCCCCTTAGGAAAGTGCTATCATCATGAAACGTTCAGATCACTTACAACTCAATAGATTCTACCTTCCTGTAACGTTTCAGCCTGATTGGACCTTGTTTTCACACAAATGAACCCAGAATGATGGGAAATTGTGCTTCGTGCAACATAATTCTGGGTGCCATTTACAAACCATAAGTGCTAATGACTCCATTCCTTTTTGTGGTTGTAGGGGCTGTTGATTGGAGTACACTAAAACAAACCTGATCTCTCTAGGACATTCAGAAGCCAAGTTATAAGCCCACAAATGTGTAACTGGACTACTTCTTTAAAGTGACACCAGGCCCGGTGACCTTTGGGACATGGTTTGACCCCCTTAGGAAAGTGCTATCACCATGAAACGTTCAGATCACTTACAACTCAATAGATTCTACCTTCCTGTAACGTTTCAGCCTGATTGGACCTTGTTTTCACACAAATGAACCCAAAATGATGTGAAATTGTGCTTCGTGCAACATAATTCTGGGTGCCATTTACAAACCATAAGTGCTAATGACTCCATTCCTTTTTGTGGTTGTAGGGGCTGTTGATTGGAGTACACTAAAACAAACCTGACCTCTCTAGGACATTCAGAAGCCAAGTTATAAGCCCACAAAGGTGTAACTGGACTACTTCTTTAAAGTGACACCAGGCCCGGTGACCTTTGGGACATGGTTTGACCCCCTATAGGAATGTGCGATCATCATGAAACGTTCAGATCACTTACAACTCAATAGATTCTACCTTTTTGTAACGTTTCAGCCTGATTGGACCTTGTTTTCACACAAATGGACCCAGAATGATGTGAAATTGTGCTTCGTGCAACATAATTCTGGGTGCCATTTACAAACCATAAGTGCTAATGACTCCATTCCTTTTTGTGGTTGTAGGGGCTGTTGATTGGAGTACACTAAAACAAACCTGATCTCTCTAGGACATTCAGAAGCCAAGTTATAAGCCCACAAATGTGTAACTGGACTACTTCTTTAAATTGACACCAGATCCGGTGACCTTTGGGACATGGTTTGACCCCCTTAGGAAAGAGCTATCATCATGAAACGTTCAGATCACTTACAACTCAATAGATTCTACCTTCCTGTAACGTTTCAGCCTGATTGGACCTTGTTTTCACACAAATGAACCCAGAATGATGTGAAATTGTGCTTCGTGCAACATAATTCTGGGTGCCATTTAAAAACCATAAGTGCTAATGACTCCATTCATTTTTGTGGTTGTAGGGGCTGTTGATTGGAGTACACTAAAACAAACCTGATCGCTCTAGGACATTCAGAAGCCAAGTTATAAGCCCACAAATGTTTAACTGGACTTCTTCTTTAAAGTGACA
The DNA here is from genome assembly GCF_043380555.1 of Nothobranchius furzeri. Classification (NCBI taxonomy): domain Eukaryota; kingdom Metazoa; phylum Chordata; class Actinopteri; order Cyprinodontiformes; family Nothobranchiidae; genus Nothobranchius; species Nothobranchius furzeri. The sequence goes on from NC_091743.1 coordinate 36,324,804, forward strand.
CCAGGCCCGGTGACCTTTGGGACATGGTTTGACCCCCTATAGGAATGTGTGATCATCATGAAACGTTCAGATCACTTACAACTCAATAGATTCTACCTTCTTGTAACGTTTCAGCCTGATTGGACCTTGTTTTCACACAAATGGACCCAGAATGATGTGAAATTGTGCTTCGTGCAACATAATTCTGGGTGCCATTTACAAATCATAAGTGCTAATGACTCCATTCCTTTTTGTGGTTGTAGGTGCTGTTGATTGGAGTACACTAAAACAAACCTGATCGCTCTAGGACATTCAGAAGCCAAGTTATAAGCCCACAAATGTGTAACTGGACTTCTTCTTTAAAGTGACAGCAGGCCCGGTGACCTTTGGGACATGGTTTGACCCCCTATAGGAATGTGTGATCATCATGAAACGTTCAGATCACTTACAACTCAATAGATTCTACCTTCTTGTAACGTTTCAGCCTGATTGGACCTTGTTTTCACACAAATGGACCCAGAATGATGTGAAATTGTGCTTCGTGCAACATAATTCTGGGTGCCATTTAAAAACCATAAGTGCTAATGACTCCATTCCTTTTTGTGGTTGTAGGGGCTGTTGATTGGAGAATACTAAAACAATCCTGATCTCTCTAGGACATTCAGAAGCCAAGTTATAAGCCCACAGATGTGTAACTGGACTACTTCTTTAAATTGACACCAGGTCCGGTGACCTTTGGGACATGGTTTGACCCCCTTAGGAAAGTGCTATCACCATGAAATGTTCAGATCACTTACAACTCAATAGATTCTACCTTCCTGTAACGTTTCAGCCTGATTGGACCTTGTTTTCACACAAATGAACCCAGAATGATTTGAAATTGTGCTTCGTGCAACATAATTCTGGGTGCCATTTAAAAACCATAAGTGCTAATGACTCCATTCCTTTTTGTGGTTGTAGGGGCTGTTGATTGGAGTATACTAAAACAAACCTGATCTCTCTAGGACATTCAGAAGCCAAGTTATAAGCCCACAAATGTGTAACTGGACTACTTCTTTAAATTGACACGAGATCCGGTGACCTTTGGGACATGGTTTGACCTCCTTAGGAAAGTGCTATCATCATGAAACGTTCAGATCACTTACAACTCAATAGATTCTACCTTCCTGTAACGTTTCAGCCTGATTGGACCTTGTTTTCATACAAATGAACCCAGAATGATGTGAAATTGTGCTTCGTGCAACATAATTCTGGGTGCCATTTACAAACCATAAGTGCTAATGACTTCATTCCTTTTTGTGGTTGTAGGGGCTGTTGATTGGAATACACTAAAACAAACCTGACCTCTCTAGGACATTCAGAAGCCAAGTTATAAGCCCACAAAGGTGTAACTGGACTACTTCTTTAAAGTGACACCAGGCCCGGTGACCTTTGGGACATAGTTTGACCCCCTATAGGAATGTGCGATCATCATGAAACGTTCAGATCACTTACAACTCAATAGATTCTACCTTCTTGTAGCGTTTCAGCCTGATTGGACCTTGTTTTCACACAAATGGACCCAGATTGATGTGAAATTGTGCTTCGTGCAACATAATTCTGGGTGCCATTTACAAACAATAAGTGCTAATGACTCCATTCCTTTTTGTGGTTGTAGGGGCTTTTGATTGGAGTGCACTAAAACAAACCTGATCTCTCTAGGACATTCAGAAGCCAAGTTATAAGCCCACAAATGTGTAACTGGACTACTTCTTTAAATTGACACCAGATCCGGTGACCTTTGGGACATGGTTTGACCCCCTTAGGAAAGTGCTATCATCATGAAACGTTCAGATCACTTACAACTCAATAGATTCTACCTTCCTGTAACATTGCAGCCTGATTGGACCTTGTTTTCACACAAATGAACCCAGAATGATGTGAAATTGTGCTTCGTGCAACATAATTCTGGGTGCCATTTACAAACCATAAGTGCTAATGACTCCATTCCTTTTTGTGGTTGTAGGGGATGTTGATTGGAGTACATTAAAACAAACCTGATATCTCTAGGACATTCAGAAGCCAAGTTATAAGCCCACAAATGTGTAACTGGACTACTTCTTTGAATTGACACCAGATCCGGTGACCTTTGGGACATGGTTTGACCCCCTTACGAAAGTGGTATCATCATGAAACGTTCAGATCACTTACAACTCAATAGATTCTACCTTCCTGTAACGTTTCAGCCTGATTGGACCTTGTTTTCACACAAATGAACCCAAAATGATGTGAAATTGTGCTTCGTGCAACATAATTCTGGGTGCCATTTACAAACCATAAGTGCTAATGACTCCATTCCTTTTTGTGGTTGTAGGGGCTGTTGATTGGAGTACACTAAAACAAACCTGACCTCTCTAGGACATTCAGAAGCCAAGTTATAAGCCCACAAAGGTGTAACTGGACTACTTCTTTAAAGTGACACCAGGCCCGGTGACCTTTGGGACATGGTTTGACCCCCTATAGGAATGTGCGATCATCATGAAACGTTCAGATCACTTACAACTCAATAGATTCTACCTTCTTGTAACGTTTCAGCCTGATTGGACCTTGTTTTCACACAAATGGACCCAGAATGATGTGAAATTGTGCTTCGTGCAACATAATTCTGGGTGCCATTTACAAACCATAAGTGCTAATGACTCCATTCCTTTTTGTGGTTGTAGGGGCTGTTGATTGGAGTACACTAAAACAAACCTGATCTCTCTAGGACATTCAGAAGCCAAGTTATAAGCCCACAAATGTGTAACTGGACTACTTCTTTAAATTGACACCAGATCCGGTGACCTTTGGGACATGGTTTGACCCCCTTAGGAAAGAGCTATCATCATGAAACGTTCAGATCACTTACAACTCAATAGATTCTACCTTCCTGTAACGTTTCAGCCTGATTGGACCTTGTTTTCACACAAATGAACCCAGAATGATGTGAAATTGTGCTTCGTGCAACATAATTCTGGGTGCCATTTAAAAACCATAAGTGCTAATGACTCCATTCCTTTTTGTGGTTGTAGGGGCTGTTGATTGGAGTACACTAAAACAAACCTGATCGCTCTAGGACATTCAGAAGCCAAGTTATAAGCCCACAAAGGTGTAACTGGACTACTTCTTTAAAGTGACACCAGGCCCGGTGACCTTTGGGACATGGTTTGACCCCTATAGGAATGTGCGATCATCATGAAACGTTCAGATCACTTACAACTCAATAGATTCTACCTTCTTGTAACGTTTCAGCCTGATTGGACCTTGTTTTCACACAAATGGACCCAGAATGATGTGAAATTGTGCTTCGTGCAACATAATTCTGGGTGCCATTTACAAACCATAAGTGCTAATGACTCCATTCCTTTTTGTGGTTGTAGGGGCTGTTGATTGGAGTACACTAAAACAAACCTGATCTCTCTAGGACATTCAGAAGCCAAGTTATAAGCCCACAAATGTGTAACTGGACTACTTCTTTAAATTGACACCAGATCCGGTGACCTTTGGGACATGGTTTGACCCCCTTAGGAAAGAGCTATCATCATGAAACGTTCAGATCACTTACAACTCAATAGATTCTACCTTCCTGTAACGTTTCAGCCTGATTGGACCTTGTTTTCACACAAATGAACCCAGAATGATGTGAAATTGTGCTTCGTGCAACATAATTCTGGGTGCCATTTAAAAACCATAAGTGCTAATGACTCCATTCATTTTTGTGGTTGTAGGGGCTGTTGATTGGAGTACACTAAAACAAACCTGATCGCTCTAGGACATTCAGAAGCCAAGTTATAAGCCCACAAATGTTTAACTGGACTTCTTCTTTAAAGTGACACCAGGCCCGGTGACCTTTGGGACATGGTTTGACCCCCTATAGGAATGTGTGATCATCATGAAACGTTCAGATCACTTACAACTCAATAGATTCTACCTTCTTGTAACGTTTCAGCCTGATTGGACCTTGTTTTCACACAAATGGACCCAGAATGATGTGAAATTGTGCTTCGTGCAACATAATTTTGGGTGCCATTTACAAATCATAAGTGCTAATGACTCCATTCCTTTTTGTGGTTGTAGGTGCTGTTGATTGGAGTACACTAAAACAAACCTGATCGCTCTAGGACATTCAGAAGCCAAGTTATAAGCCCACATATGTGTAACTGGACTTCTTCTTTAAAGTGACACCAGGCCCGGTGACCTTTGGGACATGGTTTGACCCCCTATAGGAATATGTGATCATCATGAAACGTTCAGATCACTTACAACTCAATAGATTCTACCTTCTTGTAACGTTTCAGCCTGATTGGACCTTGTTTTCACACAAATGGACCCAGAATGATGTGAAATTGTGCTTCGTGCAACATAATTCTGGGTGCCATTTAAAAACCATAAGTGCTAATGACTCCCTTCCTTTTTGTGGTTGTAGGGGCTGTTGATTGGAGTATACTAAAACAATCCTGATCTCTCTAGGACATTCAGAAGCCAAGTTATAAGCCCACAAATGTGTAACTGGACTACTTCTTTAAATTGACACCAGGTCCGGTGACCTTTGGGACATGGTTTGACCCCCTTAGGAAAGTGCTATCACCATGAAATGTTCAGATCACTTACAACTCAATAGATTCTACCTTCCTGTAACGTTTCAGCCTGATTGGACCTTGTTTTCACACAAATGAACCCAGAATGATGTGAAATTGTGCTTCGTGCAACATAATTCTGGGTGCCATTTACAAACCATAAGTGCTAATGACTCCATTCCTTTTTGTGGTTGTAGGGGCTTTTGATTGGAGTACACTAAAACAAACCTGATCTCTCTAGGACATTCAGAAGCCAAGTTATAAGCCCACAAATGTGTAACTGGACTACTTCTTTAAATTGACACCAGATCCGGTGACATTTGGGACATGGTTTGACCCCCTTAGGAAAGTGCTATCATCATGAAACGTTCAGATCACTTACAACTCAATAGATTCGACCTTCCTGTAACGTTTCAGCCTGATTGGACCTTGTTTTCACACAAATGAACCCAGAATGATGTGAAATTGTGCTTCGTGCAACATAATTCTGGGTGCCATTTAAAAACCATAAGTGCTAATGACTCCATTCCTTTTTGTGGTTGTAGGGGCTGTTGATTGGAGTATACTAAAACAAACCTGATCTCTCTAGGACATTCAGAAGCCAAGTTATAAGCCCACAAATGTGTAACTGGACTACTTCTTTAAATTGACACGAGATCCGGTGACCTTTGGGACATGGTTTGACCTCCTTAGGAAAGTGCTATCATCATGAAACGTTCAGATCACTTACAACTCAATAGATTCTACCTTCCTGTAACGTTTCAGCCTGATTGGACCTTGTTTTCGTACAAATGAACCCAGAATGATGTGAAATTGTGCTTCGTGCAACATAATTCTGGGTGCCATTTACAAACCATAAGTGCTAATGACTTCATTCCTTTTTGTGGTTGTAGGGGCTGTTGATTGGAATACACTAAAACAAACCTGACCTCTCTAGGACATTCAGAAGCCAAGTTATAAGCCCACAAAGGTGTAACTGGACTACTTCTTTAAAGTGACACCAGGCCCGGTGACCTTTGGGACATAGTTTGACCCCCTATAGGAATGTGCGATCATCATGAAACGTTCAGATCACTTACAACTCAATAGATTCTACCTTCTTGTAGCGTTTCAGCCTGATTGGACCTTGTTTTCACACAAATGGACCCAGATTGATGTGAAATTGTGCTTCGTGCAACATAATTCTGGGTGCCATTTACAAACAATAAGTGCTAATGACTCCATTCCTTTTTGTGGTTGTAGGGGCTTTTGATTGGAGTGCACTAAAACAAACCTGATCTCTCTAGGACATTCAGAAGCCAAGTTATAAGCCCACAAATGTGTAACTGGACTACTTCTTTAAATTGACACCAGATCCGGTGACCTTTGGGACATGGTTTGACCCCCTTAGGAAAGTGCTATCATCATGAAACGTTCAGATCACTTACAACTCAATAGATTCTACCTTCCTGTAACGTTTCAGCCTGATTGGACCTTGTTTTCACACAAATGAACCCAGAATGATGGGAAATTGTGCTTCGTGCAACATAATTCTGGGTGCCATTTACAAACCATAAGTGCTAATGACTCCATTCCTTTTTGTGGTTGTAGGGGCTGTTGATTGGAGTACACTAAAACAAACCTGATCTCTCTAGGACATTCAGAAGCCAAGTTATAAGCCCACAAATGTTTAACATGACTTCTTCTTTAAAGTGACACCAGGCCCGGTGACCTTTGGGACATGGTTTGACCCCCTATAGGAATGTGTGATCATCATGAAACGTTCAGATCACTTACAACTCAATAGATTCTACCTTCTTGTAACGTTTCAGCCTGATTGGACCTTGTTTTCACACAAATGGACCCAGAATGATGTGAAATTGTGCTTCGTGCAACATAATTCTGGGTGCCATTTACAAATCATAAGTGCTAATGACTCCATTCCTTTTTGTGGTTGTAGGTGCTGTTGATTGGAGTACACTAAAACAAACCTGATCGCTCTAGGACATTCAGAAGCCAAGTTATAAGCCCACAAATGTGTAACTGGACTTCTTCTTTAAAGTGACACCAGGCCCGGTGACCTTTGGGACATGGTTTGACCCCCTATAGGAATGTGTGATCATCATGAAACGTTCAGATCACTTACAACTCAATAGATTCTACCTTCTTGTAACGTTTCAGCCTGATTGGACCTTGTTTTCACACAAATGGACCAAGAATGATGTGAAATTGTGCTTCGTGCAACATAATACTGGGTGCCATTTAAAAACCATAAGTGCTAATGACTCCATTCCTTTTTGTGGTTGTAGGGGCTGTTGATTGGAGTATACTAAAACAATCCTGATCTCTCTAGGACATTCAGAAGCCAAGTTATAAGCCCACAAATGTGTAACTGGACTACTTCTTTAAATTGACACCAGGTCCGGTGACCTTTGGGACATGGTTTGACCCCCTTAGGAAAGTGCTATCACCATGAAATGTTCAGATCACTTACAACTCAATAGATTCTACCTTCCTGTAATGTTTCAGCCTGATTGGACCTTGTTTTCACACAAATGAACCCAGAATGATGTGAAATTGTGCTTCGTGCAACATAATTCTGGGTGCCATTTACAAACCATAAGTGCTAATGACTCCATTCCTTTTTGTGGTTGTAGGGGCTTTTGATTGGAGTACACTAAAACAAACCTGATCTCTCTAGGACATTCAGAAGCCAAGTTATAAGCCCACAAATGTGTAACTGGACTACTTCTTTAAATTGACACCAGATCCGGTGACCTTTGGGACATGGTTTGACCCCCTTAGGAAAGTGCTATCATCATGAAACGTTCAGATCACTTACAACTCAATAGATTCGACCTTCCTGTAACGTTTCAGCCTGATTGGACCTTGTTTTCACACAAATGAACCCAGAATGATGTGAAATTGTGCTTCGTGCAACATAATTCTGGGTGCCATTTAAAAACCATAAGTGCTAATGACTCCATTCCTTTTTGTGGTTGTAGGGGCTGTTGATTGGAGTATACTAAAACAAACCTGATCTCTCTAGGACATTCAGAAGCCAAGTTATAAGCCCACAAATGTGTAACTGGACTACTTCTTTAAATTGACACGAGATCCGGTGACCTTTGGGACATGGTTTGACCTCCTTAGGAAAGTGCTATCATCATGAAACGTTCAGATCACTTACAACTCAATAGATTCTACCTTCCTGTAACGTTTCAGCCTGATTGGACCTTGTTTTCATACAAATGAACCCAGAATGATGTGAAATTGTGCTTCGTGCAACATAATTCTGGGTGCCATTTACAAACCATAAGTGCTAATGACTTCATTCCTTTTTGTGGTTGTAGGGGCTGTTGATTGGAATACACTAAAACAAACCTGACCTCTCTAGGACATTCAGAAGCCAAGTTATAAGCCCACAAAGGTGTTACTGGACTACTTCTTTAAAGTGACACCAGGCCCGGTGACCTTTGGGACATAGTTTGACCCCCTATAGGAATGTGCGATCATCATGAAACGTTCAGATCACTTACAACTCAATAGATTCTACCTTCTTGTAGCGTTTCAGCCTGATTGGACCTTGTTTTCACACAAATGGACCCAGATTGATGTGAAATTGTGCTTCGTGCAACATAATTCTGGGTGCCATTTACAAACAATAAGTGCTAATGACTCCATTCCTTTTTGTGGTTGTAGGGGCTTTTGATTGGAGTGCACTAAAACAAACCTGATCTCTCTAGGACATTCAGAAGCCAAGTTATAAGCCCACAAATGTGTAACTGGACTACTTCTTTAAATTGACACCAGATCCGGTGACCTTTGGGACATGGTTTGACCCCCTTAGGAAAGTGCTATCATCATGAAACGTTCAGATCACTTACAACTCAATAGATTCTACCTTCCTGTAACGTTTCAGCCTGATTGGACCTTGTTTTCACACAAATGAACCCAGAATGATGGGAAATTGTGCTTCGTGCAACATAGTTCTGGGTGCCATTTACAAACCATAAGTGCTAATGACTCCATTCCTTTTTGTGGTTGTAGGGGCTGTTGATTGGAGTACACTAAAACAAACCTGATCTCTCTAGGACATTCAGAAGCCAAGTTATAAGCCCACAAACGTGTAACTGGACTACTTCTTTAAAGTGACACCAGGCCCGGTGACCTTTGGGACATGGTTTGACCCCCTATAGGAATGTGCGATCATCATGAAACGTTCAGATCACTTACAACTCAATAGATTCTACCTTCTTGTAACGTTTCAGCCTGATTGGACCTTGTTTTCACACAAATGAACCCAGAATGATGTGAAATTGTGCTTCGTGCAACATAATTCTGGGTGCCATTTACAAACCATAAGTGCTAATGACTCCATTCCTTTTTGTGGTTGTAGGGGCTGTTGATTGGAGTACACTAAAACAAACCTAACCTCTCTAGGACATTCAGAAGCCAAGTTATAAGCCCACAAAGATGTAACTGGACTACTTCTTTAAATTGACACCAGATCCGATGACATTTGGGACATGGTTTGACCCCCTTAGGAAATTGCTATCATCATGAAACGTTCAGATCACTTACAACTCAATAGATTCTACCTTCCTGTAACATTGCAGCCTGATTGGACCTTGTTTTCACACAAATGAACCCAGAATGATGTGAAATTGTGCTTCGTGCAACATAATTCTGGGTGCCATTTACAAACCATAAGTGCTAATGACTCCATTCCTTTTTGTGGTTGTAGGGGATGTTGATTGGAGTACATTAAAACAAACCTGATATCTCTAGGACATTCAGAAGCCAAGTTATAAGCCCACAAATGTGTAACTGGACTACTTCTTTGAATTGACACCAGATCCGGTGACCTTTGGGACATGGTTTGACCCCCTTACGAAAGTGCTATCATCATGAAACGTTCAGATCACTTACAACTCAATAGATTCTACCTTCCTGTAACGTTTCAGCCTGATTGGACCTTGTTTTCACACAAATGAACCCAGAATGATGTGAAATTGTGCTTCGTGCAACATAATTCTGGGTGCCATTTAAAAACCATAAGTGCTAATGACTCCATCCCTTTTTGTGGTTGTAGGGGCTCTTGATTGGAGTATACTAAAACAAACCTGATCTCTCTAGGACTTTCAGAAGCCAAGTTATAAGCCCACAAATGTGTAACTGGACTACTTCTTTAAATTGACACCAGATCCGGTGAGCTTTGGGACATGGTTTGACCCCCTTAGGAAAGTGCTATCACCATGAAACGTTCAGATCACTTACAACTCAATAGATTCTACCTTCCTGTAACGTTTCAGCCTGATTGGACCTTGTTTTCACACAAATGAACCCAAAATGATGTGAAATTGTGCTTCGTGCAACATAATTCTGGGTGCCATTTACAAACCATAAGTGCTAATGACTCCATTCCTTTTTGTGGTTGTAGGGGCTGTTGATTGGAGTACACTAAAACAAACCTGACCTCTCTAGGACATTCAGAAGCCAAGTTATAAGCCCACAAAGGTGTAACTGGACTACTTCTTTAAAGTGACACCAGGCCCGGTGACCTTTGGGACATAGTTTGACCCCCTATAGGAATGTGCGATCATCATGAAACGTTCAGATCACTTACAACTCAATAGATTCTACCTTCTTTTAGCGTTTCAGCCTGATTGGACCTTGTTTTCACACAAATGGACCCAGATTGATGTGAAATTGTGCTTCGTGCAACATAATTCTGGGTGCCATTTACAAACAATAAGTGCTAATGACTCCATTCCTTTTTGTGGTTGTAGGGGCTTTTGATTGGAGTGCACTAAAACAAACCTGATCTCTCTAGGACATTCAGAAGCCAAGTTATAAGCCCACAAATGTGTAACTGGACTACTTCTTTAAATTGACACCAGATCCGGTGACCTTTGGGACATGGTTTGACCCCCTTAGGAAAGTGCTATCATCATGAAACGTTCAGATCACTTACAACTCAATAGATTCTACCTTCCTGTAACGTTTCAGCCTGATTGGACCTTGTTTTCACACAAATGAACCCAGAATGATGTGAAATTGTGCTTCGTGCAACATAATTCTGGGTGCCATTTAAAAACCATAAGTGCTAATGACTCCATTCATTTTTGTGGTTGTAGGGGCTGTTGATTGGAGTACACTAAAACAAACCTGATCGCTCTAGGACATTCAGAAGCCAAGTTATAAGCCCACAAATGTTTAACTGGACTTCTTCTTTAAAGTGACACCAGGCCCGGTGACCTTTGGGACATGGTTTGACCCCCTATAGGAATGTGTGATCATCATGAAACGTTCAGATCACTTACAACTCAATAGATTCTACCTTCTTGTAACGTTTCAGCCTGATTGGACCTTGTTTTCACACAAATGGACCCAGAATGATGTGAAATTGTGCTTCGTGCAACATAATTTTGGGTGCCATTTACAAATCATAAGTGCTAATGACTCCATTCCTTTTTGTGGTTGTAGGTGCTGTTGATTGGAGTACACTAAAACAAACCTGATCGCTCTAGGACATTCAGAAGCCAAGTTATAAGCCCACATATGTGTAACTGGACTTCTTCTTTAAAGTGACACCAGGCCCGGTGACCTTTGGGACATGGTTTGACCCCCTATAGGAATATGTGATCATCATGAAACGTTCAGATCACTTACAACTCAATAGATTCTACCTTCTTGTAACGTTTCAGCCTGATTGGACCTTGTTTTCACACAAATGGACCCAGAATGATGTGAAATTGTGCTTCGTGCAACATAATTCTGGGTGCCATTTAAAAACCATAAGTGCTAATGACTCCCTTCCTTTTTGTGGTTGTAGGGGCTGTTGATTGGAGTATACTAAAACAATCCTGATCTCTCTAGGACATTCAGAAGCCAAGTTATAAGCCCACAAATGTGTAACTGGACTACTTCTTTAAATTGACACCAGGTCCGGTGACCTTTGGGACATGGTTTGACCCCCTTAGGAAAGTGCTATCACCATGAAATGTTCAGATCACTTACAACTCAATAGATTCTACCTTCCTGTAACGTTTCAGCCTGATTGGACCTTGTTTTCACACAAATGAACCCAGAATGATGTGAAATTGTGCTTCGTGCAACATAATTCTGGGTGCCATTTACAAACCATAAGTGCTAATGACTCCATTCCTTTTTGTGGTTGTAGGGGCTTTTGATTGGAGTACACTAAAACAAACCTGATCTCTCTAGGACATTCAGAAGCCAAGTTATAAGCCCACAAATGTGTAACTGGACTACTTCTTTAAATTTACACCAGATCCGGTGACATTTGGGACATGGTTTGACCCCCTTAGGAAAGTGCTATCATCATGAAACGTTCAGATCACTTACAACTCAATAGATTCGACCTTCCTGTAACGTTTCAGCCTGATTGGACCTTGTTTTCACACAAATGAACCCAGAATGATGTGAAATTGTGCTTCGTGCAACATAATTCTGGGTGCCATTTAAAAACCATAAGTGCTAATGACTCCATTCCTTTTTGTGGTTGTAGGGGCTGTTGATTGGAGTATACTAAAACAAACCTGATCTCTCTAGGACATTCAGAAGCCAAGTTATAAGCCCACAAATGTGTAACTGGACTACTTCTTTAAATTGACACGAGATCCGGTGACCTTTGGGACATGGTTTGACCTCCTTAGGAAAGTGCTATCATCATGAAACGTTCAGATCACTTACAACTCAATAGATTCTACCTTCCTGTAACGTTTCAGCCTGATTGGACCTTGTTTTCGTACAAATGAACCCAGAATGATGTGAAATTGTGCTTCGTGCAACATAATTCTGGGTGCCATTTACAAACCATAAGTGCTAATGACTTCATTCCTTTTTGTGGTTGTAGGGGCTGTTGATTGGAATACACTAAAACAAACCTGACCTCTCTAGGACATTCAGAAGCCAAGTTATAAGCCCACAAAGGTGTAACTGGACTACTTCTTTAAAGTGACACCAGGCCCGGTGACCTTTGGGACATAGTTTGACCCCCTATAGGAATGTGCGATCATCATGAAACGTTCAGATCACTTACAACTCAATAGATTCTACCTTCTTGTAGCGTTTCAGCCTGATTGGACCTTGTTTTCACACAAATGGACCCAGATTGATGTGAAATTGTGCTTCGTGCAACATAATTCTGGGTGCCATTTACAAACAATAAGTGCTAATGACTCCATTCCTTTTTGTGGTTGTAGGGGCTTTTGATTGGAGTGCACTAAAACAAACCTGATCTCTCTAGGACATTCAGAAGCCAAGTTATAAGCCCACAAATGTGTAACTGGACTACTTCTTTAAATTGACACCAGATCCGGTGACCTTTGGGACATGGTTTGACCCCCTTAGGAAAGTGCTATCATCATGAAACGTTCAGATCACTTACAACTCAATAGATTCTACCTTCCTGTAACGTTTCAGCCTGATTGGACCTTGTTTTCACACAAATGAACCCAGAATGATGGGAAATTGTGCTTCGTGCAACATAATTCTGGGTGCCATTTACAAACCATAAGTGCTAATGACTCCATTCCTTTTTGTGGTTGTAGGGGCTGTTGATTGGAGTACACTAAAACAAACCTGATCTCTCTAGGACATTCAGAAGCCAAGTTATAAGCCCACAAATGTTTAACTGGACTTCTTCTTTAAAGTGACACCAGGCCCGGTGACCTTTGGGACATGGTTTGACCCCCTATAGGAATGTGTGATCATCATGAAACGTTCAGATCACTTACAACTCAATAGATTCTACCTTCTTGTAACGTTTCAGCCTGATTGGACCTTGTTTTCACACAAATGGACCCAGAATGATGTGAAATTGTGCTTCGTGCAACATAATTCTGGGTGCCTTTTACAAATCATAAGTGCTAATGACTCCATTCCTTTTTGTGGTTGTAGGTGCTGTTGATTGGAGTACACTAAAACAAACCTGATCGCTCTAGGACATTCAGAAGCCAAGTTATAAGCCCACAAATGTGTAACTGGACTTCTTCTTTAAAGTGACACCAGGCCCGGTGACCTTTGGGACATGGTTTGACCCCCTATAGGAATGTGTGATCATCATGAAACGTTCAGATCACTTACAACTCAATAGATTCTACCTTCTTGTAACGTTTCAGCCTGATTGGACCTTGTTTTCACACAAATGGACCAAGAATGATGTGAAATTGTGCTTCGTGCAACATAATACTGGGTGCCATTTAAAAACCATAAGTGCTAATGACTCCATTCCTTTTTGTGGTTGTAGGGGCTGTTGATTGGAGTATACTAAAACAATCCTGATCTCTCTAGGACATTCAGAAGCCAAGTTATAAGCCCACAAATGTGTAACTGGACTACTTCTTTAAATTGACACCAGGTCCGGTGACCTTTGGGACATGGTTTGACCCCCTTAGGAAAGTGCTATCACCATGAAATGTTCAGATCACTTACAACTCAATAGATTCTACCTTCCTGTAATGTTTCAGCCTGATTGGACCTTGTTTTCACACAAATGAACCCAGAATGATGTGAAATTGTGCTTCGTGCAACATAATTCTGGGTGCCATTTACAAACCATAAGTGCTAATGACTCCATTCCTTTTTGTGGTTGTAGGGGCTTTTGATTGGAGTACACTAAAACAAACCTGATCTCTCTAGGACATTCAGAAGCCAAGTTATAAGCCCACAAATGTGTAACTGGACTACTTCTTTAAATTGACACCAGATCCGGTGACCTTTGGGACATGGTTTGACCCCCTTAGGAAAGTGCTATCATCATGAAACGTTCAGATCACTTACAACTCAATAGATTCGACCTTCCTGTAACGTTTCAGCCTGATTGGACCTTGTTTTCACACAAATGAACCCAGAATGATGTGAAATTGTGCTTCGTGCAACATAATTCTGGGTGCCATTTAAAAACCATAAGTGCTAATGACTCCATTCCTTTTTGTGGTTGTAGGGGCTGTTGATTGGAGTATACTAAAACAAACCTGATCTCTCTAGGACATTCAGAAGCCAAGTTATAAGCCCACAAATGTGTAACTGGACTACTTCTTTAAATTGACACGAGATCCGGTGACCTTTGGGACATGGTTTGACCTCCTTAGGAAAGTGCTATCATCATGAAACGTTCAGATCACTTACAACTCAATAGATTCTACCTTCCTGTAACGTTTCAGCCTGATTGGACCTTGTTTTCATACAAATGAACCCAGAATGATGTGAAATTGTGCTTCGTGCAACATAATTCTGGGTGCCATTTACAAACCATAAGTGCTAATGACTTCATTCCTTTTTGTGGTTGTAGGGGCTGTTGATTGGAATACACTAAAACAAACCTGACCTCTCTAGGACATTCAGAAGCCAAGTTATAAGCCCACAAAGGTGTTACTGGACTACTTCTTTAAAGTGACACCAGGCCCGGTGACCTTTGGGACATAGTTTGACCCCCTATAGGAATGTGCGATCATCATGAAACGTTCAGATCACTTACAACTCAATAGATTCTACCTTCTTGTAGCGTTTCAGCCTGATTGGACCTTGTTTTCACACAAATGGACCCAGATTGATGTGAAATTGTGCTTCGTGCAACATAATTCTGGGTGCCATTTACAAACAATAAGTGCTAATGACTCCATTCCTTTTTGTGGTTGTAGGGGCTTTTGATTGGAGTGCACTAAAACAAACCTGATCTCTCTAGGACATTCAGAAGCCAAGTTATAAGCCCACAAATGTGTAACTGGACTACTTCTTTAAATTGACACCAGATCCGGTGACCTTTGGGACATGGTTTGACCCCCTTAGGAAAGTGCTATCATCATGAAACGTTCAGATCACTTACAACTCAATAGATTCTACCTTCCTGTAACGTTTCAGCCTGATTGGACCTTGTTTTCACACAAATGAACCCAGAATGATGGGAAATTGTGCTTCGTGCAACATAGTTCTGGGTGCCATTTACAAACCATAAGTGCTAATGACTCCATTCCTTTTTGTGGTTGTAGGGGCTGTTGATTGGAGTACACTAAAACAAACCTGATCTCTCTAGGACATTCAGAAGCCAAGTTATAAGCCCACAAACGTGTAACTGGACTACTTCTTTAAAGTGACACCAGGCCCGGTGACCTTTGGGACATGGTTTGACCCCCTATAGGAATGTGCGATCATCATGAAACGTTCAGATCACTTACAACTCAATAGATTCTACCTTCTTGTAACGTTTCAGCCTGATTGGACCTTGTTTTCACACAAATGAACCCAGAATGATGTGAAATTGTGCTTCGTGCAACATAATTCTGGGTGCCATTTACAAACCATAAGTGCTAATGACTCCATTCCTTTTTGTGGTTGTAGGGGCTGTTGATTGGAGTACACTAAAACAAACCTAACCTCTCTAGGACATTCAGAAGCCAAGTTATAAGCCCACAAAGATGTAACTGGACTACTTCTTTAAATTGACACCAGATCCGATGACATTTGGGACATGGTTTGACCCCCTTAGGAAATTGCTATCATCATGAAACGTTCAGATCACTTACAACTCAATAGATTCTACCTTCCTGTAACATTGCAGCCTGATTGGACCTTGTTTTCACACAAATGAACCCAGAATGATGTGAAATTGTGCTTCGTGCAACATAATTCTGGGTGCCATTTACAAACCATAAGTGCTAATGACTCCATTCCTTTTTGTGGTTGTAGGGGATGTTGATTGGAGTACATTAAAACAAACCTGATATCTCTAGGACATTCAGAAGCCAAGTTATAAGCCCACAAATGTGTAACTGGACTACTTCTTTGAATTGACACCAGATCCGGTGACCTTTGGGACATGGTTTGACCCCCTTACGAAAGTGCTATCATCATGAAACGTTCAGATCACTTACAACTCAATAGATTCTACCTTCCTGTAACGTTTCAGCCTGATTGGACCTTGTTTTCACACAAATGAACCCAGAATGATGTGAAATTGTGCTTCGTGCAACATAATTCTGGGTGCCATTTAAAAACCATAAGTGCTAATGACTCCATCCCTTTTTGTGGTTGTAGGGGCTCTTGATTGGAGTATACTAAAACAAACCTGATCTCTCTAGGACTTTCAGAAGCCAAGTTATAAGCCCACAAATGTGTAACTGGACTACTTCTTTAAATTGACACCAGATCCGGTGAGCTTTGGGACATGGTTTGACCCCCTTAGGAAAGTGCTATCACCATGAAACGTTCAGATCACTTACAACTCAATAGATTCTACCTTCCTGTAACGTTTCAGCCTGATTGGACCTTGTTTTCACACAAATGAACCCAAAATGATGTGAAATTGTGCTTCGTGCAACATAATTCTGGGTGCCATTTACAAACCATAAGTGCTAATGACTCCATTCCTTTTTGTGGTTGTAGGGGCTGTTGATTGGAGTACACTAAAACAAACCTGACCTCTCTAGGACATTCAGAAGCCAAGTTATAAGCCCACAAAGGTGTAACTGGACTACTTCTTTAAAGTGACACCAGGCCCGGTGACCTTTGGGACATAGTTTGACCCCCTATAGGAATGTGCGATCATCATGAAACGTTCAGATCACTTACAACTCAATAGATTCTACCTTCTTTTAGCGTTTCAGCCTGATTGGACCTTGTTTTCACACAAATGGACCCAGATTGATGTGAAATTGTGCTTCGTGCAACATAATTCTGGGTGCCATTTACAAACAATAAGTGCTAATGACTCCATTCCTTTTTGTGGTTGTAGGGGCTTTTGATTGGAGTGCACTAAAACAAACCTGATCTCTCTAGGACATTCAGAAGCCAAGTTATAAGCCCACAAATGTGTAACTGGACTACTTCTTTAAATTGACACCAGATCCGGTGACCTTTGGGACATGGTTTGACCCCCTTAGGAAAGTGCTATCATCATGAAACGTTCAGATCACTTACAACTCAATAGATTCTACCTTCCTGTAACGTTTCAGCCTGATTGGACCTTGTTTTCACACAAATGAACCCAGAATGATGGGAAATTGTGCTTCGTGCAACATAATTCTGGGTGCCATTTACAAACCATAAGTGCTAATGACTCCATTCCTTTTTGTGGTTGTAGGGGCTGTTGATTGGAGTACACTAAAACAAACCTGATCTCTCTAGGACATTCAGAAGCCAAGTTATAAGCCCACAAATGTTTAACTGGACTTCTTCTTTAAAGTGACACCAGGCCCGGTGACCTTTGGGACATGGTTTGACCCCCCTATAGGAATGTGTGATCATCATGAAACGTTCAGATCACTTACAACTCAATAGATTCTACCTTCTTGTAACGTTTCAGCCTGATTGGACCTTGTTTTCACACAAATGGACCCAGAATGATGTGAAATTGTGCTTCGTGCAACATAATTCTGGGTGCCATTTACAAATCATAAGTGCTAATGACTCCATTCCTTTTTGTGGTTGTAGGTGCTGTTGATTGGAGTACACTAAAACAAACCTGATCGCTCTAGGACATTCAGAAGCCAAGTTATAAGCCCACAAATGTGTAACTGGACTTCTTCTTTAAAGTGACACCAGGCCCGGTGACCTTTGGGACATGGTTTGACCCCCTATAGGAATGTGTGATCATCATGAAACGTTCAGATCACTTACAACTCAATAGATTCTACCTTCTTGTAACGTTTCAGCCTGATTGGACCTTGTTTTCACACAAATGGACCCAGAATGATGTGAAATTGTGCTTCGTGCAACATAATTCTGGGTGCCATTTAAAAACCATAAGTGCTAATGACTCCATTCCTTTTTGTGGTTGTAGGGGCTGTTGATTGGAGTATACTAAAACAATCCTGATCTCTCTAGGACATTCAGAAGCCAAGTTATAAGCCCACAAATGTGTAACTGGACTACTTCTTTAAATTGACACCAGGTCCGGTGACCTTTGGGACATGGTTTGACCCCCTTAGGAAAGTGCTATCACCATGAAATGTTCAGATCACTTACAACTCAATAGATTCTACCTTCCTGTAACGTTTCAGCCTGATTGGACCTTGTTTTCACACAAATGAACCCAGAATGATGTGAAATTGTGCTTCGTGCAACATAATTCTGGGTGCCATTTACAAACCATAAGTGCTAATGACTCCATTCCTTTTTGTGGTTGTAGGGGCTTTTGATTGGAGTACACTAAAACAAACCTGATCTCTCTAGGACATTCAGAAGCCAAGTTATAAGCCCACAAATGTGTAACTGGACTACTTCTTTAAATTGACACCAGATCCGGTGACCTTTGGGACATGGTTTGACCCCCTTAGGAAAGTGCTATCATCATGAAACGTTCAGATCACTTACAACTCAATAGATTCGACCTTCCTGTAACGTTTCAGCCTGATTGGACCTTGTTTTCACACAAATGAACCCAGAATGATGTGAAATTGTGCTTCGTGCAACATAATTCTGGGTGCCATTTAAAAACCATAAGTGCTAATGACTCCATTCCTTTTTGTGGTTGTAGGGGCTGTTGATTGGAGTATACTAAAACAAACCTGATCTCTCTAGGACATTCAGAAGCCAAGTTATAAGCCCACAAATGTGTAACTGGACTACTTCTTTAAATTGACACGAGATCCGGTGACCTTTGGGACATGGTTTGACCTCCTTAGGAAAGTGCTATCATCATGAAACGTTCAGATCACTTACAACTCAATAGATTCTACCTTCCTGTAACGTTTCAGCCTGATTGGACCTTGTTTTCATACAAATGAACCCAGAATGATGTGAAATTGTGCTTCGTGCAACATAATTCTGGGTGCCATTTACAAACCATAAGTGCTAATGACTTCATTCCTTTTTGTGGTTGTAGGGGCTGTTGATTGGAATACACTAAAACAAACCTGACCTCTCTAGGACATTCAGAAGCCAAGTTATAAGCCCACAAATGTGTTACTGGACTACTTCTTTAAAGTGACACCAGGCCCGGTGACCTTTGGGACATAGTTTGACCCCCTATAGGAATGTGCGATCATCATGAAACGTTCAGATCACTTACAACTCAATAGATTCTACCTTCTTGTAGCGTTTCAGCCTGATTGGACCTTGTTTTCACACAAATGGACCCAGATTGATGTGAAATTGTGCTTCGTGCAACATAATTCTGGGTGCCATTTACAAACAATAAGTGCTAATGACTCCATTCCTTTTTGTGGTTGTAGGGGCTTTTGATTGGAGTGCACTAAAACAAACCTGATCTCTCTAGGACATTCAGAAGCCAAGTTATAAGCCCACAAATGTGTAACTGGACTACTTCTTTAAATTGACACCAGATCCGGTGACCTTTGGGACATGGTTTGACCCCCTTAGGAAAGTGCTATCATCATGAAACGTTCAGATCACTTACAACTCAATAGATTCTACCTTCCTGTAACGTTTCAGCCTGATTGGACCTTGTTTCACACAAATGAACCCAGAATGATGGGAAATTGTGCTTCGTGCAACATAATTCTGGGTGCCATTTACAAACCATAAGTGCTAATGACTCCATTCCTTTTTGTGGTTGTAGGGGCTGTTGATTGGAGTACACTAAAACAAACCTGATCTCTCTAGGACATTCAGAAGCCAAGTTATAAGCCCACAAACGTGTAACTGGACTACTTCTTTAAAGTGACACCAGGCCCGGTGACCTTTGGGACATGGTTTGACCCCCTATAGGAATGTGCGATCATCATGAAACGTTCAGATCACTTACAACTCAATAGATTCTACCTTCTTGTAACGTTTCAGCCTGATTGGACCTTGTTTTCACACAAATGAACCCAGAATGATGTGAAATTGTGCTTCGTGCAACATAATTCTGGGTGCCATTTACAAACCATAAGTGCTAATGACTCCATTCCTTTTTGTGGTTGTAGGGGCTGTTGATTGGAGTACACTAAAACAAACCTAACCTCTCTAGGACATTCAGAAGCCAAGTTATAAGCCCACAAAGATGTAACTGGACTACTTCTTTAAATTGACACCAGATCCGATGACATTTGGGACATGGTTTGACCCCCTTAGGAAATTGCTATCATCATGAAACGTTCAGATCACTTACAACTCAATAGATTCTACCTTCCTGTAACATTGCAGCCTGATTGGACCTTGTTTTCACACAAATGAACCCAGAATGATGTGAAATTGTGCTTCGTGCAACATAATTCTGGGTGCCATTTACAAACCATAAGTGCTAATGACTCCATTCCTTTTTGTGGTTGTAGGGGATGTTGATTGGAGTACATTAAAACAAACCTGATATCTCTAGGACATTCAGAAGCCAAGTTATAAGCCCACAAATGTGTAACTGGACTACTTCTTTGAATTGACACCAGATCCGGTGACCTTTGGGACATGGTTTGACCCCCTTACGAAAGTGCTATCATCATGAAACGTTCAGATCACTTACAACTCAATAGATTCTACCTTCCTGTAACGTTTCAGCCTGATTGGACCTTGTTTTCACACAAATGAACCCAGAATGATGTGAAATTGTGCTTCGTGCAACATAATTCTGGGTGCCATTTAAAAACCATAAGTGCTAATGACTCCATCCCTTTTTGTGGTTGTAGGGGCTCTTGATTGGAGTATACTAAAACAAACCTGATCTCTCTAGGACTTTCAGAAGCCAAGTTATAAGCCCACAAATGTGTAACTGGACTACTTCTTTAAATTGACACCAGATCCGGTGAGCTTTGGGACATGGTTTGACCCCCTTAGGAAAGTGCTATCACCATGAAACGTTCAGATCACTTACAACTCAATAGATTCTACCTTCCTGTAACGTTTCAGCCTGATTGGACCTTGTTTTCACACAAATGAACCCAAAATGATGTGAAATTGTGCTTCGTGCAACATAATTCTGGGTGCCATTTACAAACCATAAGTGCTAATGACTCCATTCCTTTTTGTGGTTGTAGGGGCTGTTGATTGGAGTACACTAAAACAAACCTGACCTCTCTAGGACATTCAGAAGCCAAGTTATAAGCCCACAAAGGTGTAACTGGACTACTTCTTTAAAGTGACACCAGGCCCGGTGACCTTTGGGACATGGTTTGACCCCCTATAGGAATGTGCGATCATCATGAAACGTTCAGATCACTTACAACTCAATAGATTCTACCTTCTTGTAACGTTTCAGCCTGATTGGACCTTGTTTTCACACAAATGGACCCAGAATGATGTGAAATTGTGCTTCGTGCAACATACTTCTGGGTGCCATTTACAAACCATAAGTGCTAATGACTCCATTCCTTTTTGTGGTTGTAGGGGCTGTTGATTGGAGTACACTAAAACAAACCTGATCTCTCTAGGACATTCAGAAGCCAAGTTATAAGCCCACAAATGTGTAACTGGACTACTTCTTTAAATTGACACCAGATCCGGTGACCTTTGGGACATGGTTTGACCCCCTTAGGAAAGAGCTATCATCATGAAACGTTCAGATCACTTACAACTCAATAGATTCTACCTTCCTGTAACGTTTCAGCCTGATTGGACCTTCTTTTCACACAAATGAACCCAGAATGATGTGAAATTGTGCTTCGTGCAACATAATTCTGGGTGCCATTTAAAAACCATAAGTGCTAATGACTCCATTCATTTTTGTGGTTGTAGGGGCTGTTGATTGGAGTACACTAAAACAAACCTGATCGCTCTAGGACATTCAGAAGCCAAGTTATAAGCCCACAAATGTTTAACTGGACTTCTTCTTTAAAGTGACACCAGGCCCGGTGACCTTTGGGACATGGTTTGACCCCCTATAGGAATGTGTGATCATCATGAAACGTTCAGATCACTTACAACTCAATAGATTCTACCTTCTTGTAACGTTTCAGCCTGATTGGACCTTGTTTTCACACAAATGGACCCAGAATGATGTGAAATTGTGCTTCGTGCAACATAATTCTGGGTGCCATTTACAAATCATAAGTGCTAACTACTCCATTCCTTTTTGTGGTTGTAGGTGCTGTTGATTGGAGTACACTAAAACAAAACTGATCGCTCTAGGACATTCAGAAGCCAAGTTATAAGCCCACAAATGTGTAACTGGACTTCTTCTTTAAAGTGACACCAGGCCCGGTGACCTTTGGGACATGGTTTGACCCCCTATAGGAATGTGTGATCATCATGAAACGTTCAGATCACTTACAACTCAATAGATTCTACCTTCTTGTAACGTTTCAGCCTGATTGGACCTTGTTTTCACACAAATGGACCCAGAATGATGTGAAATTGTGCTTCGTGCAACATAATTCTGGGTGCCATTTACAAACCATATGTGCTAATGACTCCATTCCTTTTTGTGGTTGTAGGGGCTGTTGATTGGAGTACACTAAAACAAACCTGATCTCTCTAGGACATTCAGAAGCCAAGTTATAAGCCCACAAATGTGTAACTGGACTACTTCTTTAAATTGACACCAGATCCGGTGACATTTGGGACATGGTTTGACCCCCTATAGGAATGTGCGATCATCATGAAACGTTCAGATCACTTACAACTCAATAGATTCTACCTTCTTGTAACGTTTCAGCCTGACTGGACCTTGTTTTCACACAAATGAACCCAGAATGATGTGAAATTGTGCTTCGTGCAACATAATTCTGGGTGCCATTTACAAACCATAAGTGCTAATGACTCCATTCCTTTTTGTGGTTGTAGGGGCTGTTGATTGGAGAACACTAAAACAAACCTAACCTCTCTAGGACATTCAGAAGCCAAGTTATAAGCCCACAAAGATGTAACTGGACTAAATTGACACCAGATCCGATGACATTTGGGACATGGTTTGACCCCCTTAGGAAAGTGCTATCATCATGAAACGTTCAGATCACTTACAACTCAATAGATTCTACGTTCCTGTAACATTTCAGCCTGATTGGACCTTGTTTTCACACAAATGAACCCAGAATGATGTGAAATTGTGCTTCGTGCAACATAATTCTGGGTGCCATTTACAAATAATAAGTGCTAATGACTCCATTCCTTTTTGTGGTTGTAGGGGCTGTTGATTGGAGTACATTAAAACAAACCTGATCTCTCTAGGACATTCAGAAGCCAAGTTATAAGCCCACAAATGTGTAACTGGACTACTTCTTTAAATTGACACCAGATTCGGTGACCTTTGGGACATGGTTTGACCCCCTTACGAAAGTGCTATCATCATGAAACGTTCAGATCACTTACAACTCAATAGATTCTACCTTCCTGTAACATTTCAGCCTGATTGGACCTTGTTTTCACACAAATGAACCCAGAATGATGTGAAATTGTGCATCGTGCAACATAATTCTGGGTGCCATTTACAAACAATAAGTGCTAATGACTCCATTCCTTTTTGTGGTTGTAGGGGCTGTTGATTGGAGTACACTAAAACAAACCTGACCTCTCTAGGACATTCAGAAGCCAAGTTATAAGCCCACAAAGGTGTAACTGGACTACTTCTTTAAAGTGACACCAGGCCCGGTGACCTTTGGGACATGGTTTGACCCCCTATAGGAATGTGCGATCATCATAAAACGTTCAGATCACTTACAACTCAATAGATTCTACCTTCCTGTAACGTTTCAGCCTGATTGGACCTTGTTTTCACACAAATGGACCCAGAATGATGTGAAATTGTGCTTCGTGCAACATAATTCTGGGTGCCATTTACAAACCATAAGTGCTAATGACTCCATTCCTTTTTGTGGTTGTAGGGGCTGTTGATTGGAGTACACTAAAACAAACCTGATCTCTCTAGGACATTCAGAAGCCAAGTTATAAGCCCACAAATGTGTAACTGGACTACTTCTTTAAATTGACACCAGATCCGGTGAGCTTTGGGACATGGTTTGACCCCCTTAGGAAAGTGCTATCACCATGAAACGTTCAGATCACTTACAACTCAATAGATTCTACCTTCCTGTAACGTTTCAGCCTGATTGGACCTTGTTTTCACACAAATGAACCCAAAATGATGTGAAATTGTGCTTCGTGCAACATAATTCTGGGTGCCATTTACAAACCATAAGTGCTAATGACTCCATTCCTTTTTGTGGTTGTAGGGGCTGTTGATTGGAGTACACTAAAACAAACCTGACCTCTCTAGGACATTCAGAAGCCAAGTTATAAGCCCACAAAGGTGTAATTGGACTACTTCTTTAAAGTGACACCAGGCCCGGTGACCTTTGGGACATGGTTTGACCCCCTATAGGAATGTGCGATCATCATGAAACGTTCAGATCACTTACAACTCAATAGATTCTACCTTCTTGTAACGTTTCAGCCTGATTGGACCTTGTTTTCACACAAATGGACCCAGAATGATGTGAAATTGTGCTTCGTGCAACATAATTCTGGGTGCCATTTACAAACCATAAGTGCTAATGACTCCATTCCTTTTTGTGGTTGTAGGGGCTGTTGATTGGAGTACACTAAAACAAACCTGATCTCTCTAGGACATTCAGAAGCCAAGTTATAAGCCCACAAATGTGTAACTGGACTACTTCTTTAAATTGACACCAGATCCGGTGACCTTTGGGACATGGTTTGACCCCCTTAGGAAAGAGCTATCATCATGAAACGTTCAGATCACTTACAACTCAATAGATTCTACCTTCCTGTAACGTTTCAGCCTGATTGGACCTTGTTTTCACACAAATTAACCCAGAATGATGTGAAATTGTGCTTCGTGCAACATAATTCTGGGTGCCATTTAAAAACCATAAGTGCTAATGACTCCATTCATTTTTGTGGTTGTAGGGGCTGTTGATTGGAGTACACTAAAACAAACCTGATCGCTCTAGGACATTCAGAAGCCAAGTTATAAGCCCACAAATGTGTAACTGGACTTCTTCTTTAAAGTGACACCAGGCCCGGTGACCTTTGGGACATGGTTTGACCCCCTATAGGAATGTGTGATCATCATGAAACGTTCAGATCACTTACAACTCAATAGATTCTACCTTCTTGTAACGTTCCAGCCCTATTGGACCTTGTTTTCACACAAATGGACCCAGAATGATGTGAAATTGTGCTTCGTGCAACATAATTCTGGGTGCCATTTACAAACCATAAGTGCTAATGACTCCATTCCTTTTTGTGGTTGTAGGGGCTGTTGATTGGAGTACACTAAAACAAACCTGATCGCTCTAGGACATTCAGAAGCCAAGTTATAAGCCCACAAATGTGTAACTGGACTTCTTCTTTAAAGTGACACCAGGCCCGGTGACCTTTGGAACATGGTTTGACCCCCTATAGGAATGTGTGATCATCATGAAACGTTCAGATCACTTACAACTCAATAGATTTTACCTTCTTGTAACGTTTCAGCCTGATTGGACCTTGTTTTCACACAAATGGACCCAGAATGATGTGAAATTGTGCTTCGTGCAACATAATTCTGGGTGCCATTTACAAACCATAAGTGCTAATGACTCCATTCCTTTTTGTGGTTGTAGGGGCTGTTGATTGGAGTACACTAAAACAAACCTGATCTCTCTAGGACATTCAGAAGCCAAGTTATAAGCCCACAAATGTGTAACTGGACTACTTCTTTAAATTGACACCAGATCCGGTGACATTTGGGACATGGTTTGACCCCCTTAGGAAAGTGCTATCATCATGAAACGTTCAGATCACTTACAACTCAATAGATTCTACGTTCCTGTAACATTTCAGCCTGATTGGACCTTGTTTTCACACAAATGAACCCAGAATGATGTGAAATTGTGCTTCGTGCAACATAATTCTGGGTGCCATTTACAAATAATAAGTGCTAATGACTCCATTCCTTTTTGTGGTTGTAGGGGCTGTTGATTGGAGTACATTAAAACAAACCTGATCTCTCTAGGACATTCAGAAGCCAAGTTATAAGCCCACAAATGTGTAACTGGACTACTTCTTTAAATTGACACCAGATTCGGTGACCTTTGGGACATGGTTTGACCCCCTTACGAAAGTGCTATCATCATGAAACGTTCAGATCACTTACAACTCAATAGATTCTACCTTCCTGTAACATTTCAGCCTGATTGGACCTTGTTTTCACACAAATGAACCCAGAATGATGTGAAATTGTGCATCGTGCAACATAATTCTGGGTGCCATTTACAAACAATAAGTGCTAATGACTCCATTCCTTTTTGTGGTTGTAGGGGCTGTTGATTGGAGTACACTAAAACAAACCTGACCTCTCTAGGACATTCAGAAGCCAAGTTATAAGCCCACAAAGGTGTAACTGGACTACTTCTTTAAAGTGACACCAGGCCCGGTGACCTTTGGGACATGGTTTGACCCCCTATAGGAATGTGCGATCATCATAAAACGTTCAGATCACTTACAACTCAATAGATTCTACCTTCCTGTAACGTTTCAGCCTGATTGGACCTTGTTTTCACACAAATGGACCCAGAATGATGTGAAATTGTGCTTCGTGCAACATAATTCTGGGTGCCATTTACAAACCATAAGTGCTAATGACTCCATTCCTTTTTGTGGTTGTAGGGGCTGTTGATTGGAGTACACTAAAACAAACCTGATCTCTCTAGGACATTCAGAAGCCAAGTTAAAAGCCCACAAATGTGTAACTGGACTACTTCTTTAAATTGACACCAGATCCGGTGACCTTTGGGACATGGTTTGACCCCCTTAGGAAAGTGCTATCATCATGAAACGTTCAGATCACTTACAACTCAATAGATTCTACCTTCCTGTAACGTTTCAGCCTGATTGGACCTTGTTTTCACACAAATGAACCCAGAATGATGTGAAATTGTGCTTCGTGCAACATAATTCTGGGTGCCATTTAAAAACCATAAGTGCTAATGACTCCATTCCTTTTTGTGGTTGTAGGGGCTGTTGATTGGAGTACACTAAAACAAACCTGATCGCTCTAGGACAATCAGAAGCCAAGTTATAAGCCCACAAATGTGTAACTGGACTTCTTCTTTAAATTGACACCAGGCCCGGTGACCTTTGGGACATGGTTTGACCCCCTATAGGAAAGTGCTATCATCATGAAACGTTCAGATTACTTACAACTCAATAGATTCTACCTTCTTGTAACGTTTCAGCCTGATTGGACCTTGTTTTCACACAAATGGACCCAGAATGATGTGAAATTGTGCTTCGTGCAACATAATTCTGGGTGCCATTTACAAACCATAAGTGCTAATGACTCCATTCCTTTTTGTGGTTGTAAGGGCTGTTGATTGGAGTACACTAAAACAAACCTGATCTCTCTAGGACATTCAGAAGCCAAGTTATAAGCCCACAAATGTGTAACTGGACTACTCCTTTAAAGTGACACCAGATCCGGTGACCTTTGGGACATGGTTTGACCCCCTAAGGAAAGTGCTACCATCATGAAATGTTCAGATCACTTACAACTCAATAGATTCTACCTTCCTGTAACGTTTCTGCCTGATTGGACCTTGTTTTCACACAAATGAACCCAGAATGATGTGAAATTGTGCTTCGTTCAACATAATTCTGGGTGCCATTTACAAACCATAAGTGCTAATGACTCCATTCCTTTTTGTGGTTGTAGGGGCTGTTGATTGGAGTACACTAAAACAAACCTGACCTCTGTAGGACATTCAGAAGCCAAGTTATAAGCCCACAAAGGTTGTAACTGGACTACTTCTTTAAAGTGACACCAGGCCCGGTGACCTTTGGGACATGGTTAGACCCCCTATAGGAAAGTGCTATCATCATGAAACGTTCAGATTACTTACAACTCAATAGATTCTACCTTCCTGTAACGTTTCTGCCTGATTGGACCTTGTTTTCACACAAATGAACCCAGAATGATGTTAACTTGTGCTTTGTGCAACATAATTCTGGGTGCCATTTACAAACCATAAGTGCTAATGACTCCATTCCTTTTTGTGGTTGTAGGGGCTGTTGATTGGAGTACATTAAAACAAACCTGACCTCTCTAGGACATTCAGAAGCCAAGTTATAAGCCCACAAATGTGTAACTGGACTACTTCTTTAAATTGACACCAGATCCGGTGACCTTTGGGACATGGTTTGACCCCCTTACGAAAGTGCTATCATCATGAAACGTTCAGATCACTTACAACTCAATAGATTCTACCTTCCTGTAAC
The DNA here is from genome assembly GCF_043380555.1 of Nothobranchius furzeri. NCBI lineage: Eukaryota > Metazoa > Chordata > Actinopteri > Cyprinodontiformes > Nothobranchiidae > Nothobranchius > Nothobranchius furzeri. Next base: position 36,353,474 of record NC_091743.1, read on the forward strand.
GTTTCAGCCTGATTGGACCTTGTTTTCACACAAATGAACCCAGAATGATGTGAAATTGTGCTTCGTACAACATAATTCTGGGTGCCATTTAAAAACCATAAGTGCTAATGACTCCATTCCTTTTTGTGGTTGTAGGGGCTGTTGATTGGCATATACTAAAACAAACCTGATCTCTCTAGGACATTCAGAAGCCAAGTTATAAGCCCACAAATGTGTAACTGGACTACTTCTTTAAATTGACACCAGATCCGGTGACCTTTGGGACATGGTTTGACCCCCTTAGGAAAGTGCTATCATCATGAAACGTTCAGATCACTTACAACTCAATAGATTCTACCTTCTTGTAGCGTTTCAGCCTGATTGGACCTTGTTTTCACACAAATGGGCCCAGATTGATGTGAAATTGTGCTTCGTGCAACGTAATTCTGGGTGCCATTTACAAACAATAAGTGCTAATGACTCCATTCCTTTTTGTGGTTGTAGGGGCTTTTGATTGGAGTACACTAAAACAAACCTGATCTCTCTAGGACATTCAGAAGCCAAGTTATAAGCCCACAAATGTGTAACTGGACTACTTCTTTAAATTGACACCAGATCCGGTGACCTTTGGGACATGGTTTGACCTCCTTAGGAAAGTGCTATCATCATGAAATGTTCAGATCACTTACAACTCAATAGATTCTACCTTCCTGTAACGTTTCAGCCTGATTGGACCTTGTTTTCACACAAATGAACCCAGAATGATGTGAAATTGTGCTTCGTGCAACATAATTCTGGGTGCCATTTACAAACCATAAGTGCTAATGACTCCATTCCTTTTTGTGGTTGTAGGGGCTGTTGATTGGAGTACACTAAAACAAACCTGATCTCTCTAGGACATTCAGAAGCCAAGTTATAAGCCCACAAATGTGTAACTGGGCTACTTCTTTAAAGTGACACCAGGCCCGGTGACCTTTGGGACATGGTTTGACCCCCTATAGGAATGTGCGATCATCATGAAACGTTCAGATCACTTACAACTCAATAGATTCTACCTTCTTGTAACGTTTCAGCCTGATTGGACCTTGTTTTCACACAAATGAACCCAGAATGATGTGAAATTGTGCTTCGTGCAACATAATTCTGGGTGCCATTTACAAACCATAAGTGCTAATGACTCCATTCCTTTTTGTGGTTGTAGGGGCTGTTGATTGGAGTACACTAAAACAAACCTAACCTCTCTAGGACATTCAGAAGCCAAGTTATAAGCCCACAAAGATGTAACTGGACTACTTCTTTAAAGTGACACCAGGCCCGGTGACCTTTGGGACATGGTTTTACCCCCTATAGGAATGTGCGATCATCTTGAAACGTTCAGATCACTTACAACTCAATAGATTCTACCTTCTTGTAGCGTTTCAGCCTGATTGGACCTTGTTTTCACACAAATGGACCCAGAATGAAGTAAAATTGTGCTTCGTGCAACATAATTCTAGGTGCCATTTACAAACCATAAGTGCTAATGACTCCATTCCTTTTTGTGGTTGTAGGGGCTGTTGATTGGAGTACACTAAAACAAACCTGATCTCTCTAGGACATTCAGAAGCCAAGTTACAAGCCCACAAATGTGTAACTGGACTACTTCTTTAAATTGACACCAGATCCGGTGACATTTGGGACATGGTTTGACCCCCTTAGGAAAGTGCTATCATCATGAAACGTTCAGATCACTTACAACTCAATAGATTCTACCTTCCTGTAACGTTTCAGCCTGATTGGACCTTGTTTTCACACAAATGAACCCAGAATGATGTGAAATTGTGCTTCGTGCAACATAATTCTGGGTGCCATTTAAAAACCATAAGTGCTAATGACTCCATTCCTTTTTGTGGTTGTAGGGGCTGTTGATTGGAGTACACTAAAACAAACCTGACCTCTCTAGGGCATTCAGAAGCCAAGTTATAAGCCCACAAAGGTGTAACTGGACTACTTCTTTAAAGTGACACCAGGCCCGGTGACCTTGGGACATGGTTTGACCCCCTATAGGAATGTGCGATCATCATGAAACGTTCAGATCACTTACAACTCAATAGATTCTACCTTCTTGTAACGTTTCAGCCTGATTGGACCATGTTTTCACACAAATGAACCCAGAATGATGTGAAATTGTGCTTCGTGCAACATAATTCTGGGTGCCATTTACAAACCATAAGTGCTAATGACTCCATTCCTTTTTGTGGTTGTAGGGGCTGTTGATTGGAGTACACTAAAACAAACCTAACCTCTATAGGACATTCAGAAGCCAAGTTATAAGCCCACAAAGATGTAACTGGACTACTTCTTTAAAGTGACACCAGGCCCGGTGACCTTTGGGACATGGTTTTACCCCCTATAGGAATGTGCGATCATCTTGAAACGTTCAGATCACTTACAACTCAATTGATTCTACCTTCTTGTAGCGTTTCAGCCTGATTGGACCTTGTTTTCACACAAATGGACCCAGAATGAAGTGAAATTGTCCTTCGTGCAACATAATTCTGGGTGCCATTTACAAACCATAAGTGCTAATGACTCCATTCCTTTTTGTGGTTGTAGGGGCTGTTGATTGGAGTACATTAAAACAAACCTGATCTCTCTAGGACATTCAGAAGCCAAGTTATAAGCCCACAAATGTGTAACTGGACTACTTCTTTAAATTGACACCAGATCCGGTGAGCTTTGGGACATGGTTTGACCCCCTTAGGAAAGTGCTATCACCATGAAACGTTCAGATCACTTACAACTCAATAGATTCTACCTTCCTGTAACGTTTCAGCCTGATTGGACCTTGTTTTCACACAAATGAACCCAGAATGATGTGAAATTGTGCTTCGTGCAACATAATTCTGGGTGCCATTTACAAACCATAAGTGCTAATGACTCCATTCCTTTTTGTGGTTGTAGGGGCTGTTGATTGGAGTACACTAAAACAAACCTGATCTCTCTAGGACATTTAGAAGCCAAGTTATAAGCCCTCAAATGTGTAACTGGACTACTTCTTTAAATTGACACCAGATCCGGTGACCTTTGGGACATGGTTTGACCCCCTTAGGAAAGTGCTATCATCATGAAACGTTCAGATCACTTACAACTCAATAGATTCTACCTTCATGTAACGTTTCAGCCTGATTGGACCTTGTTTTCACACAAATGAACCCAGAATGATGTGAAATAGTGCTTCGTGCAACATAATTCTGGGTGCCATTTAAAAACCATAAGTGCTAATGACTCCATTCCTTTTTGTGGTTGTAGGGGCTGTTGATTGGAGTACACTAAAACAAACCTGATCGCTCTAGGACATTCAGAAGCCAAGTTATAAGCCCACAAATGTGTAACTGGACTTCTTCTTTAAAGTGACACCAGGCCCGGTGACCTTTGGGACATGGTTTGACCCCCTATAGGAATGTGTGATCATCATGAAACGTTCAGATCACTTACAACTCAATAGATTCTACCTTCTTGTAATGTTTCAGCCTGATTGGACCTTGTTTTCACACAAATGGACCCAGAATGATGTGAAATTGTGCTTCGTGCAACATAATTCTGGGTGCCATTTACAAACCATAAGTGCTAATGACTCCATTCCTTTTTGTGGTTGTAGGGGCTGTTGATTGGAGTACACTAAAACAAACCTGATCTCTCTAGGACATTCAGAAGCCAAGTTATAAGCCCACAAATGTGTAACTGGACTACTTCTTTAAAGTGACACCAGATCCGGTGACCTTTGGGACATGGTTTGACCCCCTTAGGAAAGTGCTATCATCATGAAACGTTCAGATCACTTACAACTCAATAGATTCTACCTTCTTGTAACGTTTCAGCCTGATTGGACCTTGTTTTCACACAAATGGACCCAGAATGATGTGAAATTGTGCTTCGTGCAACATAATTCTGGGTGCCATTTACAAACCATAAGTGCTAATGACTCCATTCCTTTTTGTGGTTGTAGGGGCTGTTGATTGGCATACATTAAAACAAACCTGACCTCTCTAGGACATTCAGAAGCCAAGTTATAAGCCCACAAATGTGTAACTGGACTACTTCTTTAAATTGACACCAGATCCGGTGACATTTGGAACATGGTTTGACCCCCTTAGGAAAGTGCTATCATCATGAAACGTTCAGATCACTTACAACTCAATAGATTCTACCTTCCTGTAACGTTTCAGCCTTATTGGACCTTGTTTTCACACAAATGAACCCAGAATGATGTGAAATTGTGCTTCGTGCAACATAACTCTGGGTGCCTTTTAAAAACCATAAGTGCTAATGACTCCATTCCTTTTTGTGGTTGTAGGGGCTGTTGATTGGCGTATACTAAAACAAACCTGATCTCTCTAGGACATTCAGAAGCCAAGTTATAAGCCCACAAATGTGTAACTGGACTACTTCTTTAAATTGACACCAGATCCGGTGACCTTTGGGACATGGTTTGACCCCCTATAGGAATGTGTGATCATCATGACACGTTCAGATCACTTACAACTCAATAGATTCTACCTTCTTGTAATGTTTCAGCCTGATTGGACCTTGTTTTCACACAAATGGACCCAGAATGATGTGAAATTGTGCTTCGTGCAACATAATTCTGGGTGCCATTTACAAACCATAAGTGCTAATGACTCCATTCCTTTTTGTGGTTGTAGGGGCTGTTGATTGGAGTACACTAAAACAAACCTGATCCCTCTAGGACATTCAGAAGCCAAGTTATAAGCCCACAAATGTGTAACTGGACTACTTCTTTAAAGTGACACCAGATCCGGTGACATTTGGAACATGGTCTGACCCCCTTAGGAAAGTGCTATCATCATGAAACGTTCAGATCACTTACAACTCAATAGATTCTACCTTCCTGTAACGTTTCAGCCTGATTGGACCTTGTTTTCACACAAATGAACCCAGAATGATGTGAAATTGTGCTTCGTGCAACATAATTCTGGGTGCCATTTACAAACCATAAGTGCTAATGACTCCATTCCTTTTTGTGGTTGTAGGGGCTGTTGATTGGAGTACACTAAAACAAACCTGATCTCTCTAGGACATTCAGAAGCCAAGTTATAAGCCCACAAATGTGTAACTGGACTACTTCTTTAAAGTGACACCAGATCCAGTGACCTTTGGGACATGGTTTGACCCCCTTAGGAAAGTTCTATCATCATGAAACGTTCAGATCACTTACAACTCAATAGATTCTACCTTCTTGTAACGTTTCAGCCTGATTGGACCTTGTTTTCACACAAATGGACCCAGAATGATGTGAAATTGTGCTTCGTGCAACATAATTCTGGGTGCCATTTAAAAACCATAAGTGCTAATGACTCCATTCCTTTTTGTGGTTGTAGGGGCTGTTGATTGGCGTACATTAAAACAAACCTGACCTCTCTAGGACATTCAGAAGCCAAGTTATAAGCCCACAAATGTGTAACTGGACTACTTCTTTAAATTGACACCAGATCCGGTGACCTTTGGGACATGGTTTGACCCCCTTAGGAAAGTGCTATCATCATGAAACGTTCAGATCACTTACAACTCAATAGATTCTACCTTCCTGTGACGTTTCAGCCTGATTGGACCTTGTTTTCACACAAATGAACCCAGAGTGATGTGAAATTGTGCTTCGTGCAACATAATTCTGGGTGCCATTTACAAACCATAAGTGCTAATGACTCCATTCCTTTTTGTGGTTGTAGGGGCTGTTGATTGGAGTACACTAAAACAAACCTGATCTCTCTAGGACATTCAGAAGCCAAGTTATAAGCCCATAAATGTGTAACTGGACTACTTCTTTAAAGTGACACCAGATCCGGTGACCTTTGGGACATGGTTTGACCCCCTATAGGAATGTGTGATCATCATGAAACGTTCAGATCACTTACAACTCAATAGATTCTACCTTCTTGTAATGTTTCAGCCTGATTGGACCTTGTTTTCACACAAATGGACCCAGAATGATGTGAAATAGTGCTTCGTGCAACATAATTCTGGGTGCCATTTAAAAACCATAAGTGCTAATGACTCCATTCCTTTTTGTGGTTGTAGGGGCTGTTGATTGGAGTACACTAAAACAAACCTGATCGCTCTAGGACATTTAGAAGCCAAGTTATAAGCCCACAAATGTGTAACTGGACTTCTTCTTTAAAGTGACACCAGGCCCGGTGACCTTTGGGACATGGTTTGACAAGCTATAGGAATGTGTGATCATCATGAAACGTTCAGATCACTTACAACTCAATAGATTCTACCTTCTTGTAATGTTTCAGCCTGATTGGACCTTGTTTTCACACAAATGGACCCAGAATGATGTGAAATTGTGCTTCGTGCAACATAATTCTGGGTGCCATTTACAAACCATAAGTGCTAATGACTCCATTCCTTTTTGTGGTTGTAGGGGCTGTTGATTGGAGTACACTAAAACAAACCTGATCTCTCTAGGACATTCAGAAGCCAAGTTATAAGCCCACAAATGTGTAACTGGACTACTTCTTTAAAGTGACACCAGATCCGGTGACCTTTGGGACATGGTTTGACCCCCTTAGGAAAGTGCTATCATCATGAAACGTTCAGATCACTTACAACTCAATAGATTCTACCTTCTTGTAACGTTTCAGCCTGATTGGACCTTGTTTTCACACAAATGGACCCAGAATGATGTGAAATTGTGCTTCGTGCAACATAATTCTGGGTGCCATTTAAAAACCATAAGTGCTAATGACTCCATTCCTTTTTGTGGTTGTAGGGGCTGTTGATTGGCGTACATTAAAACAAACCTGACCTCTCTAGGACATTCAGAAGCCAATTTATAAGCCCACAAATGTGTAACTGGACTACTTCTTTAAATTGACACCAGATCCGGTGACCTTTGGGACATGGTTTGACCCCCTTAGGAAAGTGCTATCATCATGAAACGTTCAGATCACTTACAACTCAATAGATTCTACCTTCCTGTGACGTTTCAGCCTGATTGGACCTTGTTTTCACACAAATGAACCCAGAATGATGTGAAATTGTGCTTCGTGCAACATAATTCTGGGTGCCATTTACAAACCATAAGTGCTAATGACTCCATTCCTTTTTGTGGTTGTAGGGGCTGTTGACTGGAGTACACTAAAACAAACCTGATCTCTCTAGGACATTCAGAAGCCAAGTTATAAGCCCATAAATGTGTAACTGGACTACTTCTTTAAAGTGACACCTGATCCGGTGACCTTTGGGACATGGTTTGACCCCCTTAGGAAAGTGCTATCATCATGAAACGTTCAGATCACTTACAACTCAATAGATTCTACCTTCTTGTAACGTTTCAGCCTGATTGGACCTTGTTTTCACACAAATGGACCCAGAATGATGTGAAATTGTGCTTCGTGCAACATAATTCTGGGTGCCATTTAAAAACCATAAGTGCTAATGACTCCATTCCTTTTTGTGGTTGTAGGGGCTGTTGATTGGCGTACATTAAAACAAACCTGATCTCTCTAGGACATTCAGAAGCCAAGTTATAAGCCCACAAATGTGTAACTGGACTACTTCTTTAAATTGACACCAGATCCGGTGACATTTGGGACATGGTTTGACCCCCTTAGGAAAGTGCTATCATCATGAAACGTTCAGATCACTTACAACTCAATAGATTCTACCCTCCTGTAACGTTTCAGCCTGATTGGACCTTGTTTTCACACAAATGAACCCAGAATGATGTGAAATTGTGCTTCGTGCAACATAATTCTGGGTGCCATTTAAAAACCATAAGTGCTAATGACTCCATTCCTTTTTGTGGTTGTAGGGGCTCTTGATTGGAGTATACTAAAACAAACCTGATCTCTCTAGGACATTCAGAAGCCAAGTTATAAGCCCACAAATGTGTAACTGGACTACTTCTTTAAATTGACACCAGATCCGGTGAGCTTTGGGACATGGTTTGACCCCCTTAGGAAAGTGCTATCACCATGAAACGTTCAGATCACTTACAACTCAATAGATTCTACCTTCCTGTAACGTTTCAGCCTGATTGGACCTTGTTTTCACACAAATGAACCCAGAATGATGTGAAATTGTGCTTCGTGCAACATAATTCTGGGTGCCATTTACAAACCATAAGTGCTAATGACTCCATTCCTTTTTGTGGTTGTAGGGGCTGTTGATTGGAGTACACTAAAACAAACCTGATCTCTCTAGGACATTCAGAAGCCAAGTTATAAGCCCACAAATGTGTAACTGGACTACTTCTTTAAATTGACACCAGATCCGGTGACCTTTGGGACATGGTTTGACCCCCTTAGGAAAGTGCTATCATCATGAAACGTTCAGATCACTTACAACTCAATAGATTCTACCTTCCTGTAACGTTTCAGCCTGATTGTACCTTGTTTTCACACAAATGAACCCAGAATGATGTGAAATAGTGCTTTGTGCAACATAATTCTGGGTGCCATTTAAAAACCATAAGTGCTAATGACTCCATTCCTTTTTGTGGTTGTAGGGGCTGTTGATTGGAGTACACTAAAACAAACCTGATCGCTCTAGGACATTCAGAAGCCAAGTTATAAGCCCACAAATGTGTAACTGGACTTCTTCTTTAAAGTGACACCAGGCCCGGTGACCTTTGGGACATGGTTTGACCCCCTATAGGAATGTGTGATCATCATGAAACGTTCAGATCACTTACAACTCAATAGATTCTACCTTCTTGTAATGTTTCAGCCTGATTGGACCTTGTTTTCACACAAATGGACCCAGAATGATGTGAAATTGTGCTTCTTGCAACATAATTCTGGGTGCCATTTACAAACCATAAGTGCTAATGACTCCATTCCTTTTTGTGGTTGTAGGGGCTGTTGATTGGAGTACACTAAAACAAACCTGATCTCTCTAGGACATTCAGAAGCCAAGTTATAAGCCCACAAATGTGTAACTGGACTACTTCTTTAAAGTGACACCAGATCCGGTGACCTTTGGGACATGGTTTGACCCCCTTAGGAAAGTGCTATCATCATGAAACGTTCAGATCACTTACAACTCAATAGATTCTACCTTCTTGTAACGTTTCAGCCTGATTGGACCTTGTTTTTACACAAATGGACCCAGAATGATGTGAAATTGTGCTTCGTGCAACATAATTCTGGGTGCCATTTAAAAACCATAAGTGCTAATGACTCCATTCCTTTTTGTGGTTGTAGGGGCTGTTGATTGGCGTATACTAAAACAAACCTGATCTCTCTAGGACATTCAGAAGCCAAGTTATAAGCCCACAAATGTGTAACTGGACTACTTCTTTAAATTGACACGAGATCCGGTGACCTTTGGGACATGGTTTGACCCCCTATAGGAATGTGCGATCATCATGAAACGTTCAGATCACTTACAACTCAATAGATTCTACCTTCCTGTGACATTTCAGCCTGATTGGACCTTGTTTTCACACAAATGAACCCAGAATGATGTGAAATTGTGCTTCGTGCAACATAATTCTGGGTGCCATTTACAAACCATAAGTGCTAATGACTCCATTCCTTTTTGTGGTTGTAGGGGCTGTTGACTGGAGTACACTAAAACAAACCTGATCTCTCTAGGACATTCAGAAGCCAAGTTATAAGCCCATAAATGTGTAACTGGACTACTTCTTTAAATTGACACCAGATCCGGTGACCTTTGGGACATGGTTTGACCCCCTTAGGAAAGTGCTATCATCATGAAACGTTCAGATCACTTACAACTCAATAGATTCTACCTTCCTGTAACGTTTCAGCCTGATTGGACCTTGTTTTCACACAAATGAACCCAGAATGATGTGAAATTGTGCTTCGTGCAACATAATTCTGGGTGCCATTTAAAAACCATAAGTGCTAATGACTCCATCCCTTTTTGTGGTTGTAGGGGCTCTTGATTGGAGTATACTAAAACAAACCTGATCTCTCTAGGACATTCAGAAGCCAAGTTATAAGCCCACAAATGTGTAACTGGACTACTTCTTTAAATTGACACCAGATCCGGTGACCTTTGGGACATGGTTTGACCCCCTTAGGAAAGTGCTATCATCATGAAACGTTCAGATCACTTACAACTCAATAGATTCTACCTTCCTGTAACGTTTCAGCCTGATTGGACCTTGTTTTCACACAAATGAACCCAGAATGATGTGAAATAGTGCTTTGTGCAACATAATTCTGGGTGCCTTTTAAAAACCATAAGTGCTAATGACTCCATTCCTTTTTGTGGTTGTAGGGGCTGTTGATTGGAGTACACTAAAACAAACCTGATCGCTCTAGGACATTCAGAAGCCAAGTTATAAGCCCACAAATGTGTAACTGGACTACTTCTTTAAAGTGACACCAGATCCGGTGACCTTTGGGACATGGTTTGACCCCCTTAGGAAAGTGCTATCATCATGAAACGTTCAGATCACTTACAACTCAATAGATTCTACCTTCTTGTAATGTTTCAGCCTGATTGGACCTTGTTTTTACACAAATGGACCCAGAATGATGTGAAATTGTGCTTCGTGCAACATAATTCTGGGTGCCATTTAAAAACCATAAGTGCTAATGACTCCATTCCTTTTTGTGGTTGTAGGGGCTGTTGATTGGCGTATACTAAAACAAACCTGATCTCTCTAGGACATTCAGAAGCCAAGTTATAAGCCCACAAATGTGTAACTGGACTACTTCTTTAAATTGACACCAGATCCGGTGACTTTTGGGACATGGTTTGACCCCCTTAGGAAAGTGCTATCATCATGAAACGTTCAGATCACTTACAACTCAATAGATTCTACCTTCTTGTAACGTTTCAGCCTGATTGGACCTTGTTTTTACACAAATGGACCCAGAATGATGTGAAATTGTGCTTCGTGCAACATAATTCTGGGTGCCATTTAAAAACCATAAGTGCTAATGACTCCATTCCTTTTTGTGGTTGTAGGGGCTGTTGATTGGCGTACATTAAAACAAACCTGATCTCTCTAGGACATTCAGAAGCCAAGTTATAAGCCCACAAATGTGTAACTGGACTACTTCTTTAAATTGACACCGGATCCGGTGACCTTTGGGACATGGTTTGACCCCCTTAGGAAAGTGCTATCATCATGAAACGTTCAGATCACTTACAACTCAATAGATTCTACCTTCCTGTAACGTTTCAGCCTGATTGGACCTTGTTTTCACACAAATGAACCCAGAATGATGTGAAATTGTGCTTCGTGCAACATAATTATGGGTGCCATTTAAAAACCATAAGTGCTAATGACTCCATTCCTTTTTGTGGTTGTAGGGGCTCTTGATTGGAGTATACTAAAACAAACCTGATCTCTCTAGGACATTCAGAAGCCAAGTTATAAGCCCACAAATGTGTAACTGGACTACTTCTTTAAATTGACACCAGATCCGGTGAGCTTTGGGACATGGTTTGACCCCCTTAGGAAAGTGCTATCACCATGAAACGTTCAGATCACTTACAACTCAATAGATTCTACCTTCCTGTAACGTTTCAGCCTGATTGGACCTTGTTTTCACACAAATGAACCCAGAATGATGTGAAATTGTGCTTCGTGCAACATAATTCTGGGTGCCATTTACAAACCATAAGTGCTAATGACTCCATTCCTTTTTGTGGTTGTAGGGGCTGTTGATTGGAGTACACTAAAACAAACCTGATCTCTCTAGGACATTCAGAAGCCAAGTTATAAGCCCACAAATGTGTAACTGGACTACTTCTTTAAATTGACACCAGATCCGGTGACCTTTGGGACATGGTTTGACCCCCTTAGGAAAGTGCTATCATCATGAAACGTTCAGATCACTTACAACTCAATAGATTCTACCTTCCTGTAACGTTTCAGCCTGATTGGACCTTGTTTTCACACAAATGAACCCAGAATGATGTGAAATAGTGCTTTGTGCAACATAATTCTGGGTGCCATTTAAAAACCATAAGTGCTAATGACTCCATTCCTTTTTGTGGTTGTAGGGGCTGTTGATTGGAGTACACTAAAACAAACCTGATCGCTCTAGGACATTCAGAAGCCAAGTTATAAGCCCACAAATGTGTAACTGGACTTCTTCTTTAAAGTGACACCAGGCCCGGTGACCTTTGGGACATGCTTTGACCCCCTATAGGAATGTGTGATCATCATGAAACGTTCAGATCACTTACAACTCAATAGATTCTACCTTCTTGTAATGTTTCAGCCTGATTGGACCTTGTTTTCACACAAATGGACCCAGAATGATGTGAAATTGTGCTTCTTGCAACATAATTCTGGGTGCCATTTACAAACCATAAGTGCTAATGACTCCATTCCTTTTTGTGGTTGTAGGGGCTGTTGATTGGAGTACACTAAAACAAACCTGATCTCTCTAGGACATTCAGAAGCCAAGTTATAAGCCCACAAATGTGTAACTGGACTACTTCTTTAAACTGACACCAGATCCGGTGACCTTTGGGACATGGTTTGACCCCCTATAGGAATGTGCGATCATCATGAAACGTTCAGATCACTTACAACTCAGTAAATTCTACCTTCTTGGAACGTTTCAGCCTGATTGGACCTTGTTTTCACACAAATGAACACAGAATGATGTGAAATTGTGCTTCGTGCAACATAATTCTGGGTGCCATTTAAAAACCATAAGTGCTAATGACTCCATTCCTTTTTGTGGTTGTAGGGGCTGTTGCTTGGAGTACACTAAAACAAACATGATCTCTCTAGGACATTCAGAAGCCAAGTTATAAGCCCACAAATGTGTAACTGGACTTCTTCTTTAAAGTGACACCAGGCCCGGTGACCTTTGGGACATGGTTTGACCCCCTTAGGAAAGTGCTATCATCATGAAACGTTCAGATCACTTACAACTCAATAGATTCTACCTTCCTGTAACGTGTCTGCCTGATTGGACCTTGTTTTCACACAAATGAACCCAGAATGATGTGAAATTGTGCTTCGTTCAACATAATTCTTGGTGGCATTTACAAACCATAAGTGCTAATGACTCCATTCCTTTTTGTGGTTGTAGGGGCTGTTGATTGGAGTACATTAAAACAAACCTGATCTCTCTAGGACATTCAGAAGCCAAGTTATAAGCCCACAGAGATGTAACTGGACTACTTCTTTAAAGTGACACCAGGCCCGGTGACCTTTGGAACATGGTTTTACCCCCTATAGGAATGTGCGATCATCTTGAAACGTTCAGATCACTTACAACTCAATAGATTCTACCTTCCTGTAACGTTTCAGCCTGATTGGACCTTGTTTTCACACAAATGGACCCAGAATGATGTGAAATTGTGCTTCGTGCAACATAATTCTGGGTGCCATTTACAAACCATAAGTGCTAATGACTCCATTCCTTTTTGTGGTTGTAGGGGCTGTTGATTGGAGTACTAAAACAAACCTGATCTCTCTAGGACATTCAGAAGCCAAGTTAAAAGCCCACAAATGTGTAATTGGACTTCTTCTTTAAAGTGACACCAGGCCCGGTGACCTTTGGGACATGGTTTGACCCCCTATAGGAATGTGTGATCATCATGAAATGTTCAGATCACTTACAACTCAATAGATTCTACCTTCTTGTAACATTTCAGCCTGATTGGACCTTGTTTTCACACAAATGGACCCAGAATGATGTGAAATTGTGCTTCGTGCAACATAATTCTGGGTGCCATTTACAAACCATAAGTGCTAATGACTCCATTCCTTTTGTGGTTGTAGGGGCTGTTGATTGGAGTACATTAAAACAAACCTGACCTCTCTAGGACATTCAGAAGCCAAGTTATAAGCCCACAAAGGTGTAACTGGACTACTTCTTTAAAGTGACACCAGGCCCGGTGACCTTTGGGACATGGTTTTACCCCCTATAGGAATGTGCGATCATCTTGAAACGTTCAGATCACTTACAACTCAATTTATTCTACCTTCTTGTAGCGTTTCAGCCTGATTGGACCTTGTTTTCACACAAATGGACCCAGAATGATGTGAAATTGTGCTTCGTGCAACATAATTCTGGGTGCCATTTAAAAACCATAAGTGCTAATGACTCCATTCCTTTTTGTGGTTGTAGGGGCTGTTGATTGGCGTACATTAAAACAAACCTGATCTCTCTAGGACATTCAGAAGCCAAGTTATAAGCCCACAAATGTGTAACTGGACTACTTCTTTAAATTGACACCAGATCCGGTGACCTTTGGGACATGGTTTGACCCCCTTAGGAAAGTGCTATCATCATGAAACGTTCAGATCACTTACAACTCAATAGATTCTACCTTCCTGTAACGTTTCAGCCTGATTGGACCTTGTTTTCACACAAATGAACCCAGAATGATGTGAAATTGTGCTTCGTGCAACATAATTCTGGGTGCCATTTAAAAACCATAAGTGCTAATGACTCCATTCCTTTTTGTGGTTGTAGGGGCTCTTGATTGGAGTATACTAAAACAAACCTGATCTCTCTAGGACATTCAGAAGCCAAGTTATAAGCCCACAAATGTGTAACTGGACTACTTCTTTAAATTGACACCAGATCCGGTGAGCTTTGGGACATGGTTTGACCCCCTTAGGAAAGTGCTATCACCATGAAACGTTCAGATCACTTACAACTCAATAGATTCTACCTTCCTGTAACGTTTCAGCCTGATTGGACCTTGTTTTCACACAAATGAACCCAGAATGATGTGAAATTGTGCTTCGTGCAACATAATTCTGGGTGCCATTTACAAACCATAAGTGCTAATGACTCCATTCCTTTTTGTGGTTGTAGGGGCTGTTGATTGGAGTACACTAAAACAAACCTGATCTCTCTAGGACATTCAGAAGCCAAGTTATAAGCCCACAAATGTGTAACTGGACTACTTCTTTAAATTGACACCAGATCCGGTGACCTTTGGGACATGGTTTGACCCCCTTAGGAAAGTGCTATCATCATGAAACGTTCAGATCACTTACAACTCAATAGATTCTACCTTCCTGTAACGTTTCAGCCTGATTGGACCTTGTTTTCACACAAATGAACCCAGAATGATGTGAAATAGTGCTTTGTGCAACATAATTCTGGGTGCCATTTAAAAACCATAAGTGCTAATGACTCCATTCCTTTTTGTGGTTGTAGGGGCTGTTGATTGGAGTACACTAAAACAAACCTGATCGCTCTAGGACATTCAGAAGCCAAGTTATAAGCCCACAAATGTGTAACTGGACTTCTTCTTTAAAGTGACACCAGGCCCGGTGACCTTTGGGACATGGTTTGACCCCCTATAGGAATGTGTGATCATCATGAAACGTTCAGATCACTTACAACTCAATAGATTCTACCTTCTTGTAATGTTTCAGCCTGATTGGACCTTGTTTTCACACAAATGGACCCAGAATGATGTGAAATTGTGCTTCTTGCAACATAATTCTGGGTGCCATTTACAAACCATAAGTGCTAATGACTCCATTCCTTTTTGTGGTTGTAGGGGCTGTTGATTGGAGTACACTAAAACAAACCTGATCTCTCTAGGACATTCAGAAGCCAAGTTATAAGCCCACAAATGTGTAACTGGACTACTTCTTTAAAGTGACACCAGATCCGGTGACCTTTGGGACATGGTTTGACCCCCTTAGGAAAGTGCTATCATCATGAAACGTTCAGATCACTTACAACTCAATAGATTCTACCTTCTTGTAACGTTTCAGCCTGATTGGACCTTGTTTTTACACAAATGGACCCAGAATGATGTGAAATTGTGCTTCGTGCAACATAATTCTGGGTGCCATTTAAAAACCATAAGTGCTAATGACTCCATTCCTTTTTGTGGTTGTAGGGGCTGTTGATTGGCGTATACTAAAACAAACCTGATCTCTCTAGGACATTCAGAAGCCAAGTTATAAGCCCACAAATGTGTAACTGGACTACTTCTTTAAATTGACACGAGATCCGGTGACCTTTGGGACATGGTTTGACCCCCTATAGGAATGTGCGATCATCATGAAACGTTCAGATCACTTACAACTCAGTAAATTCTACCTTCTTGGAACGTTTCAGCCTGATTGGACCTTGTTTTCACACAAATGAACACAGAATGATGTGAAATTGTGCTTCGTGCAACATAATTCTGGGTGCCATTTAAAAACCATAAGTGCTAATGACTCCATTCCTTTTTGTGGTTGTAGGGGCTGTTGCTTGGAGTACACTAAAACAAACATGATCTCTCTAGGACATTCAGAAGCCAAGTTATAAGCCCACAAATGTGTAACTGGACTTCTTCTTTAAAGTGACACCAGGCCCGGTGACCTTTGGGACATGGTTTGACCCCCTTAGGAAAGTGCTATCATCATGAAACGTTCAGATCACTTACAACTCAATAGATTCTACCTTCCTGTAACGTGTCTGCCTGATTGGACCTTGTTTTCACACAAATGAACCCAGAATGATGTGAAATTGTGCTTCGTTCAACATAATTCTTGGTGGCATTTACAAACCATAAGTGCTAATGACTCCATTCCTTTTTGTGGTTGTAGGGGCTGTTGATTGGAGTACATTAAAACAAACCTGATCTCTCTAGGACATTCAGAAGCCAAGTTATAAGCCCACAGAGATGTAACTGGACTACTTCTTTAAAGTGACACCAGGCCCGGTGACCTTTGGAACATGGTTTGACCCCCTTAGGAAAGTGCTATCACCATGAAACGTTCAGATCACTTACAACTCAATAGATTCTACCTTCCTGTAACGTTTCAGCCTGATTGGACCTTGTTTTCACACAAATGAACCCAGAATGATGTGAAATTGTGCTTCGTGCAACATAATTCTGGGTGCCATTTACAAACCATAAGTGCTAATGACTCCATTCCTTTTTGTGGTTGTAGGGGCTGTTGATTGGAGTACACTAAAACAAACCTGATCTCTCTAGGACATTCAGAAGCCAAGTTATAAGCCCACAAATGTGTAACTGGACTACTTCTTTAAATTGACACCAGATCCGGTGACCTTTGGGACATGGTTTGACCCCCTTAGGAAAGTGCTATCATCATGAAACGTTCAGATCACTTACAACTCAATAGATTCTACCTTCCTGTAACGTTTCAGCCTGATTGGACCTTGTTTTCACACAAATGAACCCAGAATGATGTGAAATAGTGCTTTGTGCAACATAATTCTGGGTGCCATTTAAAAACCATAAGTGCTAATGACTCCATTCCTTTTTGTGGTTGTAGGGGCTGTTGATTGGAGTACACTAAAACAAACCTGATCGCTCTAGGACATTCAGAAGCCAAGTTATAAGCCCACAAATGTGTAACTGGACTTCTTCTTTAAAGTGACACCAGGCCCGGTGACCTTTGGGACATGGTTTGACCCCCTATAGGAATGTGTGATCATCATGAAACGTTCAGATCACTTACAACTCAATAGATTCTACCTTCTTGTAATGTTTCAGCCTGATTGGACCTTGTTTTCACACAAATGGACCCAGAATGATGTGAAATTGTGCTTCTTGCAACATAATTCTGGGTGCCATTTACAAACCATAAGTGCTAATGACTCCATTCCTTTTTGTGGTTGTAGGGGCTGTTGATTGGAGTACACTAAAACAAACCTGATCTCTCTAGGACATTCAGAAGCCAAGTTATAAGCCCACAAATGTGTAACTGGACTACTTCTTTAAAGTGACACCAGATCCGGTGACCTTTGGGACATGGTTTGACCCCCTTAGGAAAGTGCTATCATCATGAAACGTTCAGATCACTTACAACTCAATAGATTCTACCTTCTTGTAACGTTTCAGCCTGATTGGACCTTGTTTTTACACAAATGGACCCAGAATGATGTGAAATTGTGCTTCGTGCAACATAATTCTGGGTGCCATTTAAAAACCATAAGTGCTAATGACTCCATTCCTTTTTGTGGTTGTAGGGGCTGTTGATTGGCGTATACTAAAACAAACCTGATCTCTCTAGGACATTCAGAAGCCAAGTTATAAGCCCACAAATGTGTAACTGGACTACTTCTTTAAATTGACACGAGATCCGGTGACCTTTGGGACATGGTTTGACCCCCTATAGGAATGTGCGATCATCATGAAACGTTCAGATCACTTACAACTCAGTAAATTCTACCTTCTTGGAACGTTTCAGCCTGATTGGACCTTGTTTTCACACAAATGAACACAGAATGATGTGAAATTGTGCTTCGTGCAACATAATTCTGGGTGCCATTTAAAAACCATAAGTGCTAATGACTCCATTCCTTTTTGTGGTTGTAGGGGCTGTTGCTTGGAGTACACTAAAACAAACATGATCTCTCTAGGACATTCAGAAGCCAAGTTATAAGCCCACAAATGTGTAACTGGACTTCTTCTTTAAAGTGACACCAGGCCCGGTGACCTTTGGGACATGGTTTGACCCCCTTAGGAAAGTGCTATCATCATGAAACGTTCAGATCACTTACAACTCAATAGATTCTACCTTCCTGTAACGTGTCTGCCTGATTGGACCTTGTTTTCACACAAATGAACCCAGAATGATGTGAAATTGTGCTTCGTTCAACATAATTCTTGGTGGCATTTACAAACCATAAGTGCTAATGACTCCATTCCTTTTTGTGGTTGTAGGGGCTGTTGATTGGAGTACATTAAAACAAACCTGATCTCTCTAGGACATTCAGAAGCCAAGTTATAAGCCCACAGAGATGTAACTGGACTACTTCTTTAAAGTGACACCAGGCCCGGTGACCTTTGGAACATGGTTTTACCCCCTATAGGAATGTGCGATCATCTTGAAACGTTCAGATCACTTACAACTCAATAGATTCTACCTTCCTGTAACGTTTCAGCCTGATTGGACCTTGTTTTCACACAAATGGACCCAGAATGATGTGAAATTGTGCTTCGTGCAACATAATTCTGGGTGCCATTTACAAACCATAAGTGCTAATGACTCCATTCCTTTTTGTGGTTGTAGGGGCTGTTGATTGGAGTACTAAAACAAACCTGATCTCTCTAGGACATTCAGAAGCCAAGTTAAAAGCCCACAAATGTGTAACTGGACTTCTTCTTTAAAGTGACACCAGGCCCGGTGACCTTTGGGACATGGTTTGACCCCCTATAGGAATGTGTGATCATCATGAAACGTTCAGATCACTTACAACTCAATAGATTCTACCTTCTTGTAACATTTCAGCCTGATTGGACCTTGTTTTCACACAAATGGACCCAGAATGATGTGAAATTGTGCTTCGTGCAACATAATTCTGGGTGCCATTTACAAACCATAAGTGCTAATGACTCCATTCCTTTTTGTGGTTGTAGGGGCTGTTGATTGGAGTACATTAAAACAAACCTGACGTCTCTAGGACATTTAGAAACCAAGTTATAAGCCCACAAATGTGTAACTGGACTACTTCTTTAAATTGACACCAGATCCGGTGACATTTGGGACATGGTTTGACCCCCTTAGGAAAGTGCTATCATCATGAAACGTTCAGATCACTTACAACTCAATAGATTCTACCTTCCTGTAACGTTTCAGCCTGATTGGACCTTGTTTTCACACAAATTAACCCAGAATGATGTGAAATTGTGCTTCGTGCAACATAATTATGGGTGCCATTTACAAACCATAAGTGTTAATGACTCCATTCCTTTTTGTGGTTGTAGGGGCTGTTGATTGGAGTACACTAAAACAAACCTGACCTCTCTAGGACATTCAGAAGCCAAGTTATAAGCCCACAAAGGTGTAACTGGACTACTTCTTTAAAGTGACACCAGGCCCGGTGACCTTTGGGACATGGTTTGACCCCCTATAGGAATGTGCGATCATCATGAAACGTTCAGATCACTTACAACTCAATAGATTCTACCTTCCTGTGACGTTTCAGCCTGATTGGACCTTGTTTTCACACAAATGAACCCAGAATGATGTGAAATTGTGCTTCGTGCAACATAATTCTGGGTGCCATTTACAAACCATAAGTGCTAATGACTCCATTCCTTTTTGTGGTTTTAGGGGCTGTTGATTGGAGTACACTAAAACAAACCTGACCTCTCTAGGACATTCAGAAGCCAAGCTATAAGCCCACAAAGGTGTAACTGGACTACTTCTTTAAAGTGACACCAGGCCCGGTGACCTTTGGGACATGGTTTGACCCCCTATAGGAATGTGCGATCATCATGAAACGTTCATATCACTTACAACTCAATAGATTCTACCTTCTTGTAACGTTTCAGCCTGATTGGACCTTGTTTTCACACAAATGAACCCAGAATGATGTGAAATTGTGCTTCGTGCAACATAATTCTGGGTGCCATTTACAAACCATAAGTGCTAATGACTCCATTCCTTTTTGTGGTTGTAGGGGCTGTTGATTGGAGTACACTAAAACAAACTTAACCTCTATAGGACATTCAGAAGCCAAGTTATAAGCCCACAAAGATGTAACTGGACTACTTCTTTAAAGTGACACCAGGCCCGGTGACCTTTGGGACATGGTTTTACCCCCTATAGGAATGTGCGATCATCTTGAAACGTTCAGATCACTTACAACTCAATTTATTCTACCTTCTTGTAGCGTTTCAGCCTGATTGGACCTTGTTTTCACACAAATGGACCCAGAATGAAGTGAAATTGTGCTTCGTGCAACATAATTCTGGGTGCCATTTACCAACCATAAGTGCTAATGACTCCATTCCTTTTTGTGGTTGTAGGGGCTGTTGATTGGAGTACACTAAAACAAACCTGATCTCTCTAGGACATTCAGAAGCCAAGTTATAAGCCCACAAATGTGTAACTGGACTACTTCTTTAAATTGACACCAGATCCGGTGACCTTTGGGACATGGTTTGACCCCCTTAGGAAAGTGCTATCATCATGAAACGTTCAGATCACTTACAACTCAATAGATTCTACCTTCCTGTAACGTTTCAGCCTGATTGGACCTTGTTTTCACACAAATGAACCCAGAATGATGTGAAATTGTGCTTCGTGCAACATAATTCTGGGTGCCATTTAAAAACCATAAGTGCTAATGACTCCATTCCTTTTTGTGGTTGTAGGGGCTGTTGATTGGCGTATACTAAAACAAACCTGATCTCTCTAGGACATTCAGAAGCCAAGTTATAAGCCCACAAATGTGTAACTGGACTACTTTTTTAAATTGACACCAGATCCGGTGACCCTTGGGACATGGTTTGACCCCCTTAGGAAAGTGCTATCATCATGAAACGTTCAGATCACTTACAACTCAATAGATTCTACCTTCCTGTATTGTTTCAGCCTGATTGGACCTTGTTTTCACACAAATGAACCCAGAATGATGTGAAATTGTGCTTCGTGCAACATAATTCTGGGTGCCATTTACAAACCATAAGTGCTAATGACTCCATTCCTTTTTCTGGTTGTAGGGGCTGTTGAGTGGAGTACACTAAAACAAACCTAACCTCTATAGGACATTCAGAAGCCAAGTTATAAGCCCACAAATGTGTAACTGGACAACTTCTTTAAATTGACACCAGATCCGGTGACCTTTGGGACATGGTTTGACCCCCTTAGGAAAGTGCTATCATCATGAAACGTTCAGATCACTTACAACTCAATAGATTCTACCTTCCTGTAACGTTTCAGCCTGATTGGACCTTGTTTTCATACAAATGAACCCAGAATGATGTGAAATTGTGCTTCGTGCAACATAATTCTGGGTGCCATTTACAAACCATAAGTGCTAATGACTCCATTCCTTTTTGTGGTTGTAGGGGCTTTTGATTGGAGTACACTAAAACAAACCTAAACTCTCTAGGACATTCAGAAGCCAAGTTATAAGCCCACAAAGGTGTAACTGGACTACTTCTTTAAAGTGACACCAGGCCCGGTGACCTTTGGGACATGGTTTGACCCCCTATAGGAATGTGCGATCATCTTGAAACGTTCAGATCACTTACAACTCAATGGATTCTACCTTCCTGTATTGTTTCAGCCTGATTGGACCTTGTTTTTACACAAATGAACCCAGAATGATGTGAAATTGTGCTTCGTGCAACATAATTCTCGGTGCCATTTAAAAACCATAAGTGCTAATGTCTCCATTCCTTTTTGTGGTTGTAGGGGCTGTTGATTGGAGTACACTAAAACAAACCTGACCTCTCTAGGACATTCAGAAGCCAAGTTATGAGCCCACAAAGGTGTAACTGGACTACTTCTTTAAAGTGACACCAGGCCCGGTGACCTTTGGGACATGGTTTGACCCCCTATAGGAATGTGCGATCATCCTGAAACGTTCAGATCACTTACAACTCAATAGATTCTACCTTCTTGTAACGTTTCAGCCTGATTGGACCTTGTTTTCACACAAATGGACCCATAATGATGTGAAATTGTGCTTCGTGCCACATAATTCTGGGTGCCATTTACAACCATAAGTGCTAATGACTCCATTCCTTTTTGTGGTTGTAGGGGCTGTTGATTGGAGTACAATAAAACAAACCTGACCTCTCTAGGACATTCAGAAGCCAAGTTATAAGCCCACAAAGGTGTAACTGGACTACTTCTTTAAAGTGACACCAGGCCCGGTGACCTTTGGGACATGGTTTGACCCCCTATAGGAATGTGCGATCATCATGAAACGTTCAGATCACTTACAACTCAATAGATTCGACCTTCTTGTAACGTTTCAGCCTGATTGGACCTTGTTTTCACACAAATGGACCCAGAATGATGTGAAATTGTGCTTCGTGCAAAATAATTCTGGGTGCCATTTACAAACCATAAGTGCTAATGACTCCACTACTTTTTGTGGTTGTAGGGGCTGTTGATTGGAGTACACTGAAACAAACCTGACCTCTCTAGGACATTCAGAAGCCAAGTTATGAGCCCACAAAGGTGTAACTGGACTACTTCTTTAAAGTGACACCAGGCCCGGTGACCTTTGGGACATGGTTTGACCCCCTATAGGAATGTGCGATCATCATGAAACGTTCAGATCACTTACAACTCAATAGATTCTACCTTCTTGTAACGTTTCAGCCTGATTGGACCTTGTTTTCACACAAATGGACCCAGAATGATGTGAAATTGTGCTTCGTGCAACATTATTCTGGGTGCCATTTACAAACCATAAGTGCTAATGACTCCATTCCTTTTTGTGGTTGTAGGGGCTGTTGATTGGAGTACACTAAAACAAACCTGATCCCTCTAGGACATTCAGAAGCCAAGTTATGAGCCCACAAAGGTGTAACTGGACTACTTCTTTAAAGTGACACCAGGCCCGGTGACCTTTGGGACATGGTTTTACCCCCTATAGGAATGTGCGATCATCTTGAAACGTTCAGATCACTTACAACTCAATAGATTCTACCTTCCTGTAACGTTTCAGCCTGATTGGACCTTGTTTTCACACAAATGGACCCAGAATGATGTGAAATTGTGCTTCGTGCAACATAATTCTGGGTGCCATTTACAAACCATAAGTGCTAATGACTCCACTCCTTTTTGTGGTTGTAGGGGCTGTTGATTGGAGTACACTAAAACAAACCTGACCTCTCTAGGACATTCAGAAGCCAAGTTATGAGCCCACAAAGGTGTAACTGGACTACTTCTTTAAAGTGACACCAGGCCCGGTGACCTTTGGGACATGGTTTGACCCCCTATAGGAATGTTCGATCGTCATGAAACGTTCAGATCACTTACAACTCAATAGATTCTACCTTCTTGTAACGTTTCAGCCTGATTGGACCTTGTTTTCACACAAATGGACCCAGAATGATGTGAAATTGTGCTTCGTGCAACATAATTCTGGGTGCCATTTACAAACCATAAGTGCTAATGACTCCATTCCTTTTTGTGGTTGTAGGGGCTGTTGATTGGAGTACACTAAAACAAACCTGATCCCTCTAGGACATTCAGAAGCCAAGTTATAAGCCCACAAATGTGTAACTGGACTACTTCTTTAAAGTGACACCAGATCCGGTGACCTTTGGGACATGGTTTGACCCCCTTAGGAAAGTGCTATCATCATGAAACGTTCAGATCACTTACAACTCAATAGATTCTACCTTCCTGTAACGTTTCAGCCTGATTGGACCTTGTTTTCACACAAATGGACCCAGAATGATGTGAAATTGTGCTTCGTGCAACATAATTCTGGGTGCCATTTACAAACCATAAGTGCTAATGACTCCATTCCTTTTTGTGGTTGTAGGGGCTGTTGATTGGAGTACTAAAACAAACCTGATCTCTCTAGGACATTCAGAAGCCAAGTTAAAAGCCCACAAATGTGTAACTGGACTTCTTCTTTAAAGTGACACCAGGCCCGGTGACCTTTGGGACATGGTTTGACCCCCTATAGGAATGTGTGATCATCATGAAACGTTCAGATCACTTACAACTCAATAGATTCTACCTTCTTGTAACATTTCAGCCTGATTGGACCTTGTTTTCACACAAATGGACCCAGAATGATGTGAAATTGTGCTTCGTGCAACATAATTCTGGGTGCCATTTACAAACCATAAGTGCTAATGACTCCATTCCTTTTTGTGGTTGTAGGGGCTGTTGATTGGAGTACATTAAAACAAACCTGACCTCTCTAGGACATTCAGAAGCCAAGTTATAAGCCCACAAAGATGTAACTGGACTACTTCTTTAAATTGACACCAGATCCGGTGACATTTGGGACATGGTTTGACCCCCTTAGGAAAGTGCTATCATCATGAAACGTTCAGATCACTTACAACTCAATAGATTCTACCTTCCTGTAACGTTTCAGCCTGATTGGACCTTGTTTTCACACAAATGAACCCAGAATTATGTGAAATTGTGCTTCGTGCAACATAATTATGGGTGCCATTTACAAACCATAAGTGTTAATGACTCCATTCCTTTTTGTGGTTGTAGGGGCTGTTGATTGGAGTACACTAAAACAAACCTGACCTCTCTAGGACATTCAGAAGCCAAGTTATAAGCCCACAAAGGTGTAACTGGACTACTTCTTTATAGTGACACCAGGCCCGGTGACCTTTGGGACATGGTTTGACCCCCTATTGGAATGTGCGATCATCATGAAACGTTCAGATCACTTACAACTCAGTAAATTCTACCTTCTTGGAACGTTTCAGCCTGATTGGACCTTGTTTTCACACAAATGAACCCAGAATGATGTGAAATTGTGCTTCGTGCAACATAATTCTGGGTGCCATTTAAAAACCATAAGTGCTATGACTCCATTCCTTTTTGTGGTTGTAGGGGCTGTTGCTTGGAGTACACTAAAACAAACCTGATCGCTCTAGGACATTCAGAAGCCAAGTTATAAGCCCACAAATGTGTAACTGGACTTCTTTAAAGTGACACCAGGCCCGGTGACCTTTGGGAGATGGTTTGACCCCCTATAGGAATGTGTGATCATCATGAAACGTTCAGATCACTTACAACTCAATAGATTCTACCTTCTTGTAACATTTCAGCCTGATTGGACCTTGTTTTCACACAAATGGACCCAGAATGATGTGAAATTGTGCTTCGTGCAACATAATTGTGAGTGCCATTTACAAACCATAAGTGCTAATGACTCCATTCCTTTTTGTGGTTGTAGGGGCTGTTGATTGGAGTACACTAAAACAAACCTGATCTCTCTAGGACATTCAGAAGCCAAGTTATAAGCCCACAAATGTGTAACTGGACTACTTCTTTAAAGTGACACCAGATCTGGTGACCTTTGGGACATGGTTTGACCCCCTTAGGAAAGTGCTATCATCATGAAACGTTCAGATCACTTACAACTCAATAGATTCTACCTTCCTGTAACGTTTCTGCCTGATTGGACCTTGTTTTCACACAAATGAACCCAGAATGATGTGAAATTGTGCTTCGTTCAACATAATTCTTGGTGCCATTTACAAACCATAAGTGCTAATGACTCCATTCCTTTTTGTGGTTGTAGGGGCTGTTGATTGGAGTACATTAAAACAAACCTGATCTCTCTAGGACATTCAGAAGCCAAGTTATAAGCCCACAGAGATGTAACTGGACTACTTCTTTAAAGTGACACCAGGCCCGGTGACGTTTGGAACATGGTTTTACCCCCTATAGGAATGTGCGATCATCTTGAAACGTTCAGATCACTTACAACTCAATAGATTCTACCTTCCTGTAACGCTTCAGCCTGATTGGACCTTGTTTTCACACAAATGGACCCAGAATGATGTGAAATTGTGCTTCGTGCAACATAATTCTGGGTGCCATTTACAAACCATAAGTGCTAATGACTCCATTCCTTTTTGTGGTTGTAGGAGCTGTTGATTGGAGTACACTAAAACAAACCTGACCTCTCTAGGACATTCAGAAGCCAAGTTATAAGCCCACAAAGGTGTAACTGGACTACTTCTTTAAAGTGACACCAGATCCGGTGACCTTTAGGACATGGTTTGACCCCCTATAGGAAAGTGCTATCATCATGAAACGTTCAGATCACTTACAACTCAATAGATTCTACCTTCCTGTAACGTTTCAGCCTGATTGGACCTTGTTTTCACACAAATGAACCCAGAATGATGTGAAATTGTGCTTAGTGCAACATAATTCTGGGTGCCATTTAAAAACCATAAGTGCTAATGACTCCATTCCTTTTTGTGGTTGTAGGGGCTGTTGATTGGCGTATACTAAAACAAACCTGATCTCTCTAGGACATTCAGAAGCCAAGTTATAAGCCCACAAATGTGTAACTGGACTACTTTTTTAAATTGACACCAGATCCGGTGACCTTTGGGACATGGTTTGACCCCCTTAGGAAAGTGCTATCATCATGAAACGTTCAGATCACTTACAACTCAATAGA
This sequence comes from Nothobranchius furzeri, assembly GCF_043380555.1. Lineage (NCBI taxonomy): Eukaryota > Metazoa > Chordata > Actinopteri > Cyprinodontiformes > Nothobranchiidae > Nothobranchius > Nothobranchius furzeri. The sequence goes on from NC_091743.1 coordinate 36,380,275, forward strand.
TTCTACCTTCCTGTGACGTTTCAGCCTGATTGGACCTTGTTTTCACACAAATGAACCCAGAATGATGTGAAATTGTGCTTCGTGCAACATAATTCTGGGTGCCATTTACAAACCATAAGTGCTAATGACTCCATTCCTTTTTGTGGTTTTAGGGGCTGTTGATTGGAGTACACTAAAACAAACCTGAACTCTCTAGGACATTCAGAAGCCAAGCTATAAGCCCACAAAGGTGTAACTGGACTACTTCTTTAAAGTGACACCAGGCCCGGTGACCTTTGGGACATGGTTTGACCCCCTATAGGAATGTGCGATCATCATGAAACGTTCATATCACTTACAACTCAATAGATTCTACCTTCTTGTAACGTTTCAGCCTGATTGGACCTTGTTTTCACACAAATGAACCCAGAATGATGTGAAATTGTGCTTCGTGCAACATAATTCTGGGTGCCATTTACAAACCATAAGTGCTAATGACTCCATTCCTTTTTGTGGTTGTAGGGGCTGTTGATTGGAGTACACTAAAACAAACCTAACCTCTATAGGACATTAAGAAGCCAAGTTATAAGCCCACAAAGATGTAACTGGACTACTTCTTTAAAGTGACACCAGGCCCGGTGACCTTTGGGACATGGTTTTACCCCCTATAGGAATGTGCGATCATCTTGAAACGTTCAGATCACTTACAACTCAATTTATTCTACCTTCTTGTAGCGTTTCAGCCTGATTGGACCTTGTTATCACACAAATGGACCCAGAATGAAGTGAAATTGTGCTTCGTGCAACATAATTCTGGGTGCCATTTACCAACCATAAGTGCTAATGACTCCATTCCTTTTTGTGGTTGTAGGGGCTGTTGATTGGAGTACACTAAAACAAACCTGATCTCTCTAGGACATTCAGAAGCCAAGTTATAAGCCCACAAATGTGTAACTGGACTACTTCTTTAAATTGACACCAGATCCGGTGACCTTTGGGACATGGTTTGACCCCCTTAGGAAAGTGCTATCATCATGAAACGTTCAGATCACTTACAACTCAATAGATTCTACCTTCCTGTAACGTTTCAGCCTGATTGGACCTTGTTTTCACACAAATGAACCCAGAATGATGTGAAATTGTGCTTCGTGCAACATAATTCTGGGTGCCATTTAAAAACCATAAGTGCTAATGACTCCATTCCATTTTGTGGTTGTAGGGGCTGTTGATTGGCGTATACTAAAACAAACCTGATCTCTCTAGGACATTCAGAAGCCAAGTTATAAGCCCACAAATGTGTAACTGGACTACTTTTTTAAATTGACACCAGATCCGGTGACCTTTGGGACATGGTTTGACCCCCCTTAGGAAAGTGCTATCATCATGAAACGTTCAGATCACTTACAACTCAATAGATTCTACCTTCCTGTGACGTTTCAGCCTGATTGGACCTTGTTTTCACACAAATGAACCCAGAATGATGTGAAATTGTGCTTCGTGCAACATAATTCTGGGTGCCATTTACAAACCATAAGTGCTAATGACTCCATTCCTTTTTGTGGTTGTAGGGGCTGTTGATTGAAGTACACTAAAACAAACCTAACCTCTATAGGACATTCAGAAGCCAAGTTATAAGCCCACAAATGTGTAACTGGACAACTTCTTTAAATTGACACCAGATCCGGTGACCTTTTGGACATGGTTTGACCCCCTTAGGAAAGTGCTATCATCATGAAACGTTCAGATCACTTACAACTCAATAGATTCTACCTTCCTGTAACGTTTCAGCCTGATTGGACCTTGTTTTCATACAAATGAACCCAGAATGATGTGAAATTGTGCTTCGTGCAACATAATTCTGGGTGCCATTTACAAACCATAAGTGCTAATGACTCCATTCCTTTTTGTGGTTGTAGGGGCTTTTGATTGGAGTACACTAAAACAAACCTAAACTCTCTAGGACATTCAGAAGCCAAGTTATAAGCCCACAAAGGTGTAACTGGACTACTTCTTTAAAGTGACACCAGGCCCGGTAACCTTTGGGACATGGTTTGACCCCCTATAGGAATGTGCGATCATCCTGAAACGTTCAGATCACTTACAACTCAATAGATTCTACCTTCTTGTAACGTTTCAGCCTGATTGGACCTTGTTTTCACACAAATGGACCCAGAATGATGTGAAATTGTGCTTCGTGCCACATAATTCTGGGTGCCATTTACAACCATAAGTCCTAATGACTCCATTCCTTTTTGTGGTTGTAGGGGCTGTTGATTGGAGTACAATAAAACAAACCTGACCTCTCTAGGACATTCAGAAGCCAAGTTATAAGCCCACAAAGGTGTAACTGGACTACTTCTTTAAAGTGACACCAGGCCCGGTGACCTTTGGGACATGGTTTGACCCCCTATAGGAATGTGCGATCATCATGAAACGTTCAGATCACTTACAACTCAATAGATTCGACCTTCTTGTAACGTTTCAGCCTGATTGGACCTTGTTTTCACACAAATGGACCCAGAATGATGTGAAATTGTGCTTCGTGCCACATAATTCTGGGTGCCATTTACAACCATAAGTCCTAATGACTCCATTCCTTTTTGTGGTTGTAGGGGCTGTTGATTGGAGTACAATAAAACAAACCTGACCTCTCTAGGACATTCAGAAGCCAAGTTATGAGCCCACAAAGGTGTAACTGGACTACTTCTTTAAAGTGACACCAGGCCCGGTGACCTTTGGGACATGGTTTGACCCCCAATAGGAATGTTCGATCGTCATGAAACGTTCAGATCTTTTACAACTCAATAGATTCTACCTTCTTGTAACGTTTCAGCCTGATTGGACCTTGTTTTCACACAAAGGACCCAGAATGATGTGAAATTTCGCTTCGTGCAACATAATTCTGGGTGCCATTTACAAACCATAAGTGCTAATGACTCCATTCCTTTTTGTGGTTGTAGGGGCTGTTGATTGGAGTACACTAAAACAAACCTGATCCCTCTAGGACATTCAGAAGCCAAGTTATAAGCCCACAAATGTGTAACTGGACTACTTCTTTAAAGTGACACCAGATCCGGTGACCTTTGGGACATGGTTTGACCCCCTTAGGAAAGTGCTATCATCATGAAACGTTCAGATCACTTACAACTCAATAGATTCTACCTTCCTGTAACGTTTCTGCCTGATTGGACCTTGTTTTCACACAAATGAACCCAGAATGATGTGAAATTGTGCTTCGTTCAACATAATTCTGGGTGCCATTTACAAACCATAAGTGCTAATGACTCCATTCCTTTTTGTGGTTATAGGGGCTGTTGATTGGAGTACATTAAAACAAACCTGATCTCTCTAGGACATTCAGAAGCCAAGTTATAAGCCCACAGAGATGTAACTGGACTACTTCTTTAAAGTGACACCAGGCCCGGTGACCTTTGGGACATGGTTTTACCCCCTATAGGAATGTGCGATCATCTTGAAACGTTCAGATCACTTACAACTCAATAGATTCTACCTTCCTGTAACGTTTCAGCCTGATTGGACCTTGTTTTCACACAAATGGACCCAGAATGATGTGAAATTGTTCTTCGTGCAACATAATTCTGGGTGCCATTTACAAACAATAAGTGCTAATGACTCCATTCCTTTTTGTGGTTGTAGGGGCTGTTGATTGGAGTACACTAAAACAAACCTGACCTCTCTAGGACATTCAGAAGCCAAGTTATAAGCCCACAAAGGTGTAACTGGACTACTTCTTTAAAGTGACACCAGGCCCGGTGACCTTTGGGACATGGGTTGACCCCCTATAGGAAAGTGCTATCATCATGAAACGTTCAGATCACTTACAACTCAATAGATTCTACCTTCCTGTAACGTTTCAGCCTGATTGGACCTTGTTTTCACACAAATGAACCCTGAATGATGTGAAATTGTGCTTCGTGCAACATAATTCTGGGTGCCATTTACAAACCATAAGTGCTACTGACTCCATTCCTTTTTGTGGTTGTAGGGGCTGTTGATTGGAGTACATTAAAACAAACCTGACCTCTCTAGGACATTCAGAAGCCAAGTTATAAGCCCACAAATGTGTAACTGGACTACTTCTTTAAATTGACACCAGATCCGGTGACATTTGGGACATGGTTTGACCCCCTTAGGAAAGTGCTATCATCATGAAACGTTCAGATCACTTACAACTCAATAGATTCTACCTTCCTGTAACGTTTCAGCCTGATTGGACCTTGTTTTCACACAAATGAACCCAGAATGATGTGAAATTGTGCTTCGTGCAACATAATTCTGGGTGCCATTTACAAACCATAAGTGCTAATGACTCCATTCCTTTTTGTGGTTGTAGGGGCTGTTGATTGGAGTATACTAAAACAAACCTGATCTCTCTAGAACATTCAGAAGCCAAGTTATAAGCCCACAAATGTGTAACTGGACTACTTCTTTAAATTGACACCAGATCCCTTGACCTTTGGGACATGGTTTGACCCCCTTAGGAAAGTGCTATCATCATGAAACGTTCAGATCACTTACAACTCGATAGATTCTACCTTCCTGTGACGTTTCAGCCTGATTGGACCTTGTTTTCACACAAATGAACCCAGAATGATGTGAAATTGTGCTTCGTGCATCATAATTCTGGGTGCCATTTACAAACCATAAGTGCTAATGACTCCATTCCTTTTTGTGGTTGTAGGGGCTGTTGATTGGAGTACACTAAAACAAACCTGACCTCTCTAGGACTTTCAGAAGCCAAGTTATAAGCCCACAAAGGTGTAACTGGACTACTTCTTTAAAGTGACACCAGGCCCGGTGACCTTTGGGACATGGTTTGACCCCCTATAGGAATGTGCGATCATCATGAAACGTTCAGATCACTTACAACTCAATAGATTCTATGTTCTTGTAACGTTTCAGCCTGATTGGACCTTGTTTTCACACAAATGAACCCAGAATGATGTGAAATTGTGCTTCGTGCAACATAATTCTGGGTGCCATTTACAAACCATAAGTGCTAATGACTCCATTCCTTTTTGTGGTTGTAGGGGCTGTTGATTGGAGTACACTAAAACAAACCTAACCTCTATAGACATTCAGAAGCCAAGTTATAATCCCACAAAGATGTAACTGGACTACTTCTTTAAAGTGACACCAGGCCCGGTGACCTTTGGGACATGGTTTGACCCCCTATAGGAATGTGCGATCATCATGAAACGTTCAGATCACTTACAACTCAATAGATTCTATGTTCTTGTAACGTTTCAGCCTGATTGGACCTTGTTTTCACACAAATGAACCCAGAATGATGTGAAATTGTGCTTCGTGCAACATAATTCTGGGTGCCATTTACAAACCATAAGTGCTAATGACTCCATTCCTTTTTGTGGTTGTAGGGGCTGTTGATTGGAGTACACTAAAACAAACCTAACCTCTATAGACATTCAGAAGCCAAGTTATAATCCCACAAAGATGTAACTGGACTACTTCTTTAAAGTGACACCAGGCCCGGTGACCTTTGGGACATGGTTTGACCCCCTATAGGAATGTGCGATCATCTTGAAACGTTCAGATCACTTACAACTCAATTGATTCTACCTTCTTGTAGCGTTTCAGCCTGATTGGACCTTGTTTTCACACAAATGGACCCAGAATGAAGTGAAATTGTGCTTCGTGCAACATAATTCTGGGTGCCATTTACAAACCATAAGTGCTAATGACTCCATTCCTTTTTGTGGTTGTAGGGGCTGTTGATTGGAGTAGACTAAAACAAACCTGATCGCTCTAGGATATTCAGAAGCCAAGTTATAAGCCCACAAATGTGTAACTGGACTACTTCTTTAAAGTGACACCAGGCCCAGTGACCTTTGGGACATGGTTTGACCCCCTATAGGAATGTGCGATCATCATGAAACGTTCAGATCACTTACAACTCAATAGATTCTACCTTCTTGTAACGTTTCAGCCTGATTGGACCTTGTTTTCACACAAATGAACCCAGAATGATGTGAAATTGTGCTTCGCTCAACAAAATTCTGGGTGCCATTTACAAACCATAAGTGCTAATGACTCCATTCCTTTTTGTGGTTGTAGGGGCTGTTGATTGGAGTACACTAAAACAAACCTAACCTCTCTAGGACATTCAGAAGCCAAGGTATAAGCCCACAAATGTGTAACTGGACAACTTCTTTAAATTGACACCAGATCAGGTGACCTTTGGGACATGGTTTGACCCCCTTAGGAAAGTGCTATCATCATGAAACGTTCAGATCACTTACAACTCAATAGATTCTACCTTCCTGTAACGTTTCAGCCTGATTGGACCTTGTTTTCATACAAATGAACCCAGAATTATGTGAAATTGAGCTTCGTGCAACATAATTCTGGGTGCCATTTACAAACCATAAGTGCTAATGACTCCATTCCTTTTTGTGGTTGTAGGGGCTTTTGATTGGAGTACACTAAAACAAACCTAACCTCTCTAGGACATTCAGAAGCCAAGTTATAAGCCCACAAAGGTGTAACTGGACTACTTCTTTAAAGTGACACCAGGCCCGGTGACCTTTGGGACATGGTTTGACCCCCTATAGGAATGTGCGATCATCTTGAAACGTTCAGATCACTTACAACTCAATAGATTCTACCTTCCTGTATTGTTTCAGCCTGATTGGACCTTGTTTTTACACAAATGAACCCAGAATGATGTGAAATTGTGCTTCGTGCAACATAATTCTCGGTGCCATTTAAAAACCATAACTGCTAATGACTCCATTCCTTTTTGTGGTTGTAGGGGCTGTTGATTGGAGTACACTAAAACAAACCTGACCTCTCTAGGACATTCAGAAGCCAAGTTATGAGCCCACAAAGGTGTAACTGGACTACTTCTTTAAAGTGACACCAGGCCCGGTGACCTTTGGGACATGGTTTGACCCCCTATAGGAATGTTCGATCGTCATGAAACGTTCAGATCACTTACAACTCAATAGATTCTACCTTCTTGTAACGTTTCAGCCTGATTGGACCTTGTTTTCACACAAATGGACCCAGAATGATGTGAAATTGTGCTTCGTGCAACATAATTCTGGGTGCCATTTACAAACCATAAGTGCTAATGACTCCATTCCTTTTTGTGGTTGTAGGGGCTGTTGATTGGAGTACACTAAAACAAACCTGATCCCTCTAGGACATTCAGAAGCCAAGTTATAAGCCCACAAATGTGTAACTGGACTACTTCTTTAAAGTGACACCAGATCCGGTGACCTTTGGGACATGGTTTGACCTCCTTAGGAAAGTGCTATCATCATGAAACGTTCAGATCACTTACAACTCAATAGATTCTACCTTCCTGTAACGTTTCTGCCTGATTGGACCTTGTTTTCACACAAATGAACCCAGAATGATGTGAAATTGTGCTTCGTTCAACATAATTCTGGGTGCCATTTACAAACCATAAGTGCTAATGACTCCATTCCTTTTTGTGGTTGTAGGGGCTGTTGATTGGAGTACATTAAAACAAACCTGATCTCTCTAGGACATTCAGAAGCCAAGTTATAAGCCCACAGAGATGTAACTGGACTACTTCTTTAAAGTGACACCAGGCCCGGTGACCTTTGGGACATGGTTTTACCCCCTATAGGAATGTGCGATCATCTTGAAACGTTCAGATCACTTACAACTCAATAGATTCTACCTTCCTGTAACGTTTCAGCCTGATTGGACCTTGTTTTCACACAAATGGACCCAGAATGATGTGAAATTGTGCTTCGTGCAACATAATTCTGGGTGCCATTTACAAACAATAAGTGCTAATGACTCCATTCCTTTTTGTGGTTGTAGGGGCTGTTGATTGGAGTACACTAAAACAAACCTGACCTCTCTAGGACATTCAGAAGCCAAGTTATAAGCCCACAAAGGTGTAACTGGACTACTTCTTTAAAGTGACACCAGGCCCGGTGACCTTTGGGACATGGTTTGACCCCCTATAGGAATGTGCGATCATCATGAAACGTTCAGATCACTTACAACTCAATAGATTCTACCTTCCTGTAACGTTTCAGCCTGATTGGACCTTGTTTTTACACAAATGAACCCAGAATGATGTGAAATTGTGCTTCGTGCAACATAATTCTCGGTGCCATTTAAAAACCATAACTGCTAATGACTCCATTCCTTTTAGTGGTTGTAGGGGCTGTTGATTGGAGTACACTAAAACAAACCTGACCTCTCTAGGACATTCAGAAGCCAAGTTATGAGCCCACAAAGGTGTAACTGGACTACTTCTTTAAAGTGACACCAGGCCCGGTGACCTTTGGGACATGGTTTGACCCCCTATAGGAATGTTCGATCGTCATGAAACGTTCAGATCACTTACAACTCAATAGATTCTACCTTCTTGTAACGTTTCAGCCTGATTGGACCTTGTTTTCACACAAATGGACCCAGAATGATGTGAAATTGTGCTTCGTGCAACATAATTCTGGGTGCCATTTACAAACCATAAGTGCTAATGACTCCATTCCTTTTTGTGGTTGTAGGGGCTGTTGATTGGAGTACACTAAAACAAACCTGATCCCTCTAGGACATTCAGAAGCCAAGTTATAAGCCCACAAATGTGTAACTGGACTACTTCTTTAAAGTGACACCAGATCCGGTGACCTTTGGGACATGGTTTGACCTCCTTAGGAAAGTGCTATCATCATGAAACGTTCAGATCACTTACAACTCAATAGATTCTACCTTCCTGTAACGTTTCTGCCTGATTGGACCTTGTTTTCACACAAATGAACCCAGAATGATGTGAAATTGTGCTTCGTTCAACATAATTCTGGGTGCCATTTACAAACCATAAGTGCTAATGACTCCATTCCTTTTTGTGGTTGTAGGGGCTGTTGATTGGAGTACATTAAAACAAACCTGATCTCTCTAGGACATTCAGAAGCCAAGTTATAAGCCCACAGAGATGTAACTGGACTACTTCTTTAAAGTGACACCAGGCCCGGTGACCTTTGGGACATGGTTTTACCCCCTATAGGAATGTGCGATCATCTTGAAACGTTCAGATCACTTACAACTCAATAGATTCTACCTTCCTGTAACGTTTCAGCCTGATTGGACCTTGTTTTCACACAAATGGACCCAGAATGATGTGAAATTGTGCTTCGTGCAACATAATTCTGGGTGCCATTTACAAACAATAAGTGCTAATGACTCCATTCCTTTTTGTGGTTGTAGGGGCTGTTGATTGGAGTACACTAAAACAAACCTGACCTCTCTAGGACATTCAGAAGCCAAGTTATAAGCCCACAAAGGTGTAACTGGACTACTTCTTTAAAGTGACACCAGGCCCGGTGACCTTTGGGACATGGTTTGACCCCCTATAGGAATGTGCGATCATCATGAAACGTTCAGATCACTTACAACTCAATAGATTCTACCTTCCTGTAACGTTTCAGCCTGATTGGACCTTGTTTTCACACAAATGAACCCTGAATGATGTGAAATTGTGCTTCGTGCAACATAATTCTGGGTGCCATTTACAAACCATAAGTGCTAATGACTCCATTCCTTTTTGTGGTTGTAGGGGCTGTTGATTGGAGTACATTAAAACAAACCTGACCTCTCTAGGACATTCAGAAGCCAAGTTATAAGCCCACAAATGTGTAACTGGACTACTTCTTTAAATTGACACCAGATCCGGTGACATTTGGGACATGGTTTGACCCCCTTAGGAAAGTGCTATCATCATGAAACGTTCAGATCACTTACAACTCAATAGATTCTACCTTCCTGTAACGTTTCAGCCTGATTGGACCTTGTTTTCACACAAATGAACCCAGAATGATGTGAAATTGTGCTTCGTGCAACATAATTCTGGGTGCCATTTAAAAACCATAAGTGCTAATGACTCCATTCCTTTTTGTGGTTGTAGGGGCTGTTGATTGGAGTATACTAAAACAAACCTGATCTCTCTAGAACATTCAGAAGCCAAGTTATAAGCCCACAAATGTGTAACTGGACTACTTCTTTAAATTGACACCAGATCCGGTGACCTTTGGGACATGGTTTGACCCCCTTAGGAAAGTGCTATCATCATGAAACGTTCAGATCACTTACAACTCGATAGATTCTACCTTCCTGTGACGTTTCAGCCTGATTGGACCTTGTTTTCACACAAATGAACCCAGAATGATGTGAAATTGTGCTTCGCGCAACATAATTCTGGGTGCCATTTACAAACCATAAGTGCTAATGACTCCATTCCTTTTTGTGGTTGTAGGGGCTGTTGATTGGAGTAGACTAAAACAAACCTGATCGCTCTAGGATATTCAGAAGCCAAGTTATAAGCCCACAAATGTGTAACTGGACTACTTCTTTAAAGTGACACCAGGCCCAGTGACCTTTGGGACATGGTTTGACCCCCTATAGGAATGTGCGATCATCATGAAACGTTCAGATCACTTACAACTCAATAGATTCTACCTTCTTGTAACGTTTCAGCCTGATTGGACCTTGTTTTCACACAAATGAACCCAGAATGATGTGAAATTGTGCTTCGCTCAACAAAATTCTGGGTGCCATTTACAAACCATAAGTGCTAATGACTCCATTCCTTTTTGTGGTTGTAGGGGCTGTTGATTGGAGTACACTAAAACAAACCTAACCTCTCTAGGACATTCAGAAGCCAAGGTATAAGCCCACAAATGTGTAACTGGACAACTTCTTTAAATTGACACCAGATCAGGTGACCTTTGGGACATGGTTTGACCCCCTTAGGAAAGTGCTATCATCATGAAACGTTCAGATCACTTACAACTCAATAGATTCTACCTTCCTGTAACGTTTCAGCCTGATTGGACCTTGTTTTCATACAAATGAACCCAGAATTATGTGAAATTGAGCTTCGTGCAACATAATTCTGGGTGCCATTTACAAACCATAAGTGCTAATGACTCCATTCCTTTTTGTGGTTGTAGGGGCTTTTGATTGGAGTACACTAAAACAAACCTAACCTCTCTAGGACATTCAGAAGCCAAGTTATAAGCCCACAAAGGTGTAACTGGACTACTTCTTTAAAGTGACACCAGGCCCGGTGACCTTTGGGACATGGTTTGACCCCCTATAGGAATGTGCGATCATCTTGAAACGTTCAGATCACTTACAACTCAATAGATTCTACCTTCCTGTATTGTTTCAGCCTGATTGGACCTTGTTTTTACACAAATGAACCCAGAATGATGTGAAATTGTGCTTCGTGCAACATAATTCTCGGTGCCATTTAAAAACCATAACTGCTAATGACTCCATTCCTTTTTGTGGTTGTAGGGGCTGTTGATTGGAGTACACTAAAACAAACCTGACCTCTCTAGGACATTCAGAAGCCAAGTTATGAGCCCACAAAGGTGTAACTGGACTACTTCTTTAAAGTGACACCAGGCCCGGTGACCTTTGGGACATGGTTTGACCCCCTATAGGAATGTTCGATCGTCATGAAACGTTCAGATCACTTACAACTCAATAGATTCTACCTTCTTGTAACGTTTCAGCCTGATTGGACCTTGTTTTCACACAAATGGACCCAGAATGATGTGAAATTGTGCTTCGTGCAACATAATTCTGGGTGCCATTTACAAACCATAAGTGCTAATGACTCCATTCCTTTTTGTGGTTGTAGGGGCTGTTGATTGGAGTACACTAAAACAAACCTGATCCCTCTAGGACATTCAGAAGCCAAGTTATAAGCCCACAAATGTGTAACTGGACTACTTCTTTAAAGTGACACCAGATCCGGTGACCTTTGGGACATGGTTTGACCTCCTTAGGAAAGTGCTATCATCATGAAACGTTCAGATCACTTACAACTCAATAGATTCTACCTTCCTGTAACGTTTCTGCCTGATTGGACCTTGTTTTCACACAAATGAACCCAGAATGATGTGAAATTGTGCTTCGTTCAACATAATTCTGGGTGCCATTTACAAACCATAAGTGCTAATGACTCCATTCCTTTTTGTGGTTGTAGGGGCTGTTGATTGGAGTACATTAAAACAAACCTGATCTCTCTAGGACATTCAGAAGCCAAGTTATAAGCCCACAGAGATGTAACTGGACTACTTCTTTAAAGTGACACCAGGCCCGGTGACCTTTGGGACATGGTTTTACCCCCTATAGGAATGTGCGATCATCTTGAAACGTTCAGATCACTTACAACTCAATAGATTCTACCTTCCTGTAACGTTTCAGCCTGATTGGACCTTGTTTTCACACAAATGGACCCAGAATGATGTGAAATTGTGCTTCGTGCAACATAATTCTGGGTGCCATTTACAAACAATAAGTGCTAATGACTCCATTCCTTTTTGTGGTTGTAGGGGCTGTTGATTGGAGTACACTAAAACAAACCTGACCTCTCTAGGACATTCAGAAGCCAAGTTATAAGCCCACAAAGGTGTAACTGGACTACTTCTTTAAAGTGACACCAGGCCCGGTGACCTTTGGGACATGGTTTGACCCCCTATAGGAATGTGCGATCATCATGAAACGTTCAGATCACTTACAACTCAATAGATTCTACCTTCCTGTAACGTTTCAGCCTGATTGGACCTTGTTTTCACACAAATGAACCCTGAATGATGTGAAATTGTGCTTCGTGCAACATAATTCTGGGTGCCATTTACAAACCATAAGTGCTAATGACTCCATTCCTTTTTGTGGTTGTAGGGGCTGTTGATTGGAGTACATTAAAACAAACCTGACCTCTCTAGGACATTCAGAAGCCAAGTTATAAGCCCACAAATGTGTAACTGGACTACTTCTTTAAATTGACACCAGATCCGGTGACATTTGGGACATGGTTTGACCCCCTTAGGAAAGTGCTATCATCATGAAACGTTCAGATCACTTACAACTCAATAGATTCTACCTTCCTGTAACGTTTCAGCCTGATTGGACCTTGTTTTCACACAAATGAACCCAGAATGATGTGAAATTGTGCTTCGTGCAACATAATTCTGGGTGCCATTTAAAAACCATAAGTGCTAATGACTCCATTCCTTTTTGTGGTTGTAGGGGCTGTTGATTGGAGTATACTAAAACAAACCTGATCTCTCTAGAACATTCAGAAGCCAAGTTATAAGCCCACAAATGTGTAACTGGACTACTTCTTTAAATTGACACCAGATCCGGTGACCTTTGGGACATGGTTTGACCCCCTTAGGAAAGTGCTATCATCATGAAACGTTCAGATCACTTACAACTCGATAGATTCTACCTTCCTTTGACGTTTCAGCCTGATTGGACCTTGTTTTCACACAAATGAACCCAGAATGATGTGAAATTGTGCTTCGTGCAACATAATTCTGGGTGCCATTTACAAACCATAAGTGCTAATGACTCCATTCCTTTTTGTGGTTGTAGGGGCTGTTGATTGGAGTACACTAAAACAAACCTGACCTCTCTAGGACTTTCAGAAGCCAAGTTATAAGCCCACAAAGGTGTAACTGGACTACTTCTTTAAAGTGACACCAGGCCCGGTGACCTTTGGGACATGGTTTGACCCCCTATAGGAATGTGCGATCATCATGAAACGTTCAGATCACTTACAACTCAATAGATTCTATGTTCTTGTAACGTTTCAGCCTGATTGGACCTTGTTTTCACACAAATGAACCCAGAATGATGTGAAATTGTGCTTCGTGCAACATAATTCTGGGTGCCATTTACAAACCATAAGTGCTAATGACTCTATTCCTTTTTGTGGTTGTAGGGGCTGTTGATTGGAGTACACTAAAACAAACCTAACCTCTATAGACATTCAGAAGCCAAGTTATAAGCCCACAAAGATGTAACTGGACTACTTCTTTAAAGTGACACCAGGCCCGGTGACCTTTGGGACATGGTTTGACCCCCTATAGGAATGTGCGATCATCTTGAAACATTCAGATCACTTACAACTCAATTGATTCTACCTTCTTGTAGCGTTTCAGCCTGATTGGACCTTGTTTTCACACAAATGGACCCAGAATAAAGTGAAATTGTGCTTCGTGCAACATAATTCTGGGTGCCATTTACAAACCATAAGTGCTAATGACTCCATTCCTTTTTGTGGTTGTAGGGGCTGTTGATTGGAGTACACTAAAACAAACCTGATCTCTCTAGGACATTCAGAAGCCAAGTTATAAGCCCACAAATGTGTAACTGGACTACTTCTTTAAATTGACACCAGTTCCGGTGACCTTTGGGACATGGTTTGACCCCCTTAGGAAAGTGCTATCATCATGAAACGTTCAGATCACTTACAACTCAATAGAGTCTACCTTCCTGTAACGTTTCAGCCTGATTGGACCTTGTTTTCACTCAAATGAACCCAGAATGATGTGAAATTGTGCTTCGTGCAACATAATTCTGGGTGCCATTTAAAAATCATAAGTGCTAATGACTCCATTCCTTTTTGTGGTTGTAGGGGCTGTTGATTGGAGTACACTAAAACAAACCTGATCGCTCTAGGATATTCAGAAGCCAAGTTATAAGCCCACAAATGTGTAACTGGACTACTTCTTTAAAGTGACACCAGGCCCAGTGACCTTTGGGACATGGTTTGACCACCTATAGGAATGTGCGATCATCATGAAACGTTCAGATCACTTACAACTCAATAAATTCTACCTTCTTGTAACGTTTCAGCCTGATTGGACCTTGTTTTCACACAAATGAACCCAGAATGATGTGAAATTGTGCTTCGCTCAACAAAATTCTGGGTGCCATTTACAAACCATAAGTGCTAATGACTCCATTCCTTTTTGTGGTTGTAGGGGCTGTTGATTGGAGTACACTAAAACAAACCTAACCTATCTAGGACATTCAGAAGCCAAGGTATAAGCCCACAAATGTGTAACTGGACAACTTCTTTAAATTGACACCAGATCAGGTGACCTTTGGGACATGGTTTGACCCCCTTAGGAAAGTGCTATCATCATGAAACGTTCAGATCACTTACAACTCAATAGATTCTACCTTCCTGTAACGTTTCAGCCTGATTGGACCTTGTTTTCATACAAATGAACCCAGAATGATGTGAAATTGTGCTTCGTGCAACATAATTCTGGGTGCCATTTACAAACCATAAGTGCTAATGACTCCATTCCTTTTTGTGGTTGTAGGGGCTTTTGATTGGAGTACACTAAAACAAACCTAACCTCTCTAGGACATTCAGAAGCCAAGTTATAATCCCACAAATGTGTAACTGGAAAACTTCTTTAAATTGACACCAGATCCGGTGACCTTTGGGACATGGTTTGACCCCCTTAGGAAAGTGCTATCATCATGAAACGTTCAGATCGCTTACAACTCAATAGATTCTACCTTCCTGTAACGTTTCAGCCTGATTGGACCTTGTTTTCATACAAATGAACCCAGAATGATGTGAAATTGTGCTTCGTGCAACATAATTCTGGGTGCCATTTACAAACCATAAGTGCTAATGACTCCATTCCTTTTTGTGGTTGTAGGGGCTTTTGATTGGAGTACACTAAAACAAACCTAACCTCTCTAGGACATTCAGAAGCCAAGTTATAAGCCCACAAAAGTGTAACTGGACTACTTCTTTAGACACCAGATCCGGTGACCTTTGGGACATGGTTTGACCCCCTTAGGGAAGTGCTATCATCATGAAACGTTCAGATCAATTACAACTTAATAGATTCTACCTTCCTGTAATGTTTCAGCCTGATTGGACCTTGTTTTCACACAAATGGACCCAGAATGATGTGAAATTGTGCTTCGTGCAACATAATTCTGGGTGCCATTTACAAACCATAAGTGCTAATGACTCCATTCCTTTTTGTGGTTGTAGGGGCTGTTGACTGGAGTACACTAAATTAAACCTGACCTCTCTAGGACATTCAGAAGCCAAGTTATAAGCCCACAAATGTGTAACTGGACTACTTCTTTAAATTGACACCAGATCCGGTGACCTTTGGGACATGGTTTGACCCCCTTAGGAAAGTGCTATCATCATGAAACGTTCAGATCACTTACAACTCAATAGATTCTACCTTCCTGTAACGTTTCAGACTGATTGGACCTTGTTTTCACACAAATGAACCCAGAATGATGTGAAATTGTGCTTCGTGCAACATAATTCTGGGTGCCATTTAAAAACCATAAGTGCTAATGACTCCATTCCTTTTTGTGGTTGTAGGGGCTGTTGATTGGAGTATACTAAAACAAACCTGATCTCTCTAGGACATTCAGAAGCCAAGTTATAAGCCCACAAATGTGTAACTGGACTACTTCTTTAGACACCAGATCCGGTGACCTTTGGGACATTGTTTGACCCCCTTAGGGAAGTGCGATCATCATGAAACGTTCAGATCACTTACAACTTAATAGATTCTACCTTCCTGTATTGTTTCAGCCTGATTGGACCTTGTTTTCACACAAATGGACCCAGAATGATGTGAAATTGTGCTTCGTGCAACATAATTCTGGGTGCCATTTACAAACCATAAGTGCTAATGACTCCATTCCTTTTTGTGGTTGTAGGGGCTGTTGATTGGAGTACATTAAAACAAACCTGACCTCTCTAGGACATTCAGAAGCCAAGTTATAAGCCCACAAATGTGTAACTGGACTACTTCTTTAAATTGACACCAGATCCGGTGACATTTGGGACATGGTTTGACCCCCTTAGGAAAGTGCTATCATCATGAAACGTTCAGATGACTTACAACTCAATAGATTCTACCTTCCTGTAACGTTTCAGCCTGAGTGGACCTTGTTTTCACACAAATGAACCCAGAATGATGTGAAATTGTGCTTCGTGCAACATAATTCTGGGTGCCATTTAAAAACCATAAGTGCTAATGACTCCATTCCTTTTTGTGGTTGTAGGGGCTGTTGATTGGAGTATACTAAAACAAACCTGATCTCTCTAGAACATTCAGAAGCCAAGTTATAAGCCCACAAATGTGTAACTGGACTACTTCTTTAAATTGACACCAGATCCGGTGACCTTTGGGACATGGTTTGACCCCCTTAGGAAAGTGCTATCATCATGAAATGTTCAGATCACTTACAACTCGATAGATTCTACCTTCCTGTGACGTTTCAGCCTGATTGGACCTTGTTTTCACACAAATGAACCCAGAATGATGTGAAATTGTGCTTCGTGCAACATAATTCTGGGTGCCATTTACAAACCATAAGTGCTAATGACTCCATTCCTTTTTGTGGTTGTAGGGGCTGTTGATTGGAGTACACTAAAACAAACCTGACCTCTCTAGGACTTTCAGAAGCCAAGTTATAAGCCCACAAAGGTGTAACTGGACTACTTCTTTAAAGTGACACCAGGCCCGGTGACCTTTGGGACATGGTTTGACCCCCTATAGGAATGTGCGATCATCATGAAACGTTCAGATCACTTACAACTCAATAGATTCTATGTTCTTGTAACGTTTCAGCCTGATTGGACCTTGTTTTCACACAAATGAACCCAGAATGATGTGAAATTGTGCTTCGTGCAACATAATTCTGGGTGCCATTTACAAACCATAAGTGCTAATGACTCCATTCCTTTTTGTGGTTGTAGGGGCTGTTGATTGGAGTACACTAAAACAAACCTAACCTCTATAGACATTCAGAAGCCAAGTTATAAGCCCACAAAGATGTAACTGGACTACTTCTTTAAAGTGACACCAGGCCCGGTGACCTTTGGGACATGGTTTGACCCCCTATAGGAATGTGCGATCATCTTGAAACGTTCAGATCACTTACAACTCAATTGATTCTACCTTCTTGTAGCGTTTCAGCCTGATTGGACCTTGTTTTCACACAAATGGACCCAGAATGAAGTGAAACTGTGCTTCGTGCAACATAATTCTGGGTGCCATTTACAAACCATAAGTGCTAATGACTCCATTCCTTTTTGTGGTTGTAGGGGCTGTTGATTGGAGTACACTAAAACAAACCTGATCTCTCTAGGACATTCAGAAGCCAAGTTATAAGCCCACAAATGTGTAACTGGACTACTTCTTTAAATTGACACCAGATCCGGTGACCTTTGGGACATGGTTTGACCCCCTTAGGAAAGTGCTATCATCATGAAACGTTCAGATCACTTACAACTCAATAGATTCTACCTTCCTGTAACGTT
The DNA here is from genome assembly GCF_043380555.1 of Nothobranchius furzeri. Lineage (NCBI taxonomy): Eukaryota > Metazoa > Chordata > Actinopteri > Cyprinodontiformes > Nothobranchiidae > Nothobranchius > Nothobranchius furzeri. The sequence continues at coordinate 36,398,405 of NC_091743.1, forward strand.
TCAGCCTGATTGGACCTTGTTTTCACACAAATGAACCCAGAATGATGTGAAATTGTGCTTCGTGCAACATAATTCTGGGTGCCATTTAAAAATCATAAGTGCTAATGACTCCATTCCTTTTTGTGGTTGTAGGGGCTGTTGATTGGAGTACACTAAAACAAACCTGATCGCTCCAGGATATTCAGAAGCCAAGTTATAAGCCCACAAATGTGTAACTGGACTACTTCTTTAAAGTGACACCAGGCCCAGTGACCTTTGGGACATGGTTTGACCCCCTATAGGAATGTGCGATCATCATGAAACGTTCAGATCACTTACAACTCAATAGATTCTACCTTCTTGTAACGTTTCAGCCTGATTGGACCTTGTTTTCACACAAATGAACCCAGAATGATGTGAAATTGTGCTTCGCTCAACAAAATTCTGGGTGCCATTTACAAACCATAAGTGCTAATGACTCCATTCCTTTTTGTGGTTGTAGGGGCTGTTGATTGGAGTACACTAAAACAAACCTAACCTCTCTAGGACATTCAGAAGCCAAGGTATAAGCCCACAAATGTGTAACTGGACAACTTCTTTAAATTGACACCAGATCAGGTGACCTTTGGGACATGGTTTGACCCCCTTAGGAAAGTGCTATCATCATGAAACGTTCAGATCACTTACAACTCAATCGATTCTACCTTCCTGTAACGTTTCAGCCTGATTGGACCTTGTTTTCATACAAATGAACCCAGAATGATGTGAAATTGTGCTTCGTGCAACATAATTCTGGGTGCCATTTACAAACCATAAGTGCTAATGACTCCATTCCTTTTTGTGGTTGTAGGGGCTTTTGATTGGAGTACACTAAAACAAACCTAACCTCTCTAGGACATTCAGAAGCCAAGTTATAAGCCCACAAAGGTGTAACTGGACTACTTCTTTAAAATGACACCAGGCCCGGTGACCTTTGGGACATGGTTTGATCCCCTATAGGAATGTGCGATCATCTTGAAACGTTCAGATCACTTACAACTCAATAGATTCTACCTTCCTGTAACGTTTCAGCCTGATTGGACCTTGTTTTCACACAAATGAACCCAGAATGATGTGAAATTGTGCTTCGTGCAACATAATTCTCGGTGCCATTTAAAAACCATAAGTGCTAATGACTCCATTCCTTTTTGTGGTTGTAGGGGCTGTTGATTGGAGTATACTAAAACAAACCTGATCTCTCTAGGACATTCAGAAGCCAAGTTATAAGCCCACAAATGTGTAACTGGACTACTTCTTTAGACACCAGATCCGGTGACCTTTGGGACATTGTTTGACCCCCTTAGGGAAGTGCTATCATCATGAAACGTTCAGATCACTTACAACTTAATAGATTCTACCTTCCTGTAATGTTTCAGCCTGATTGGACCTTGTTTTCACACAAATGGACCCAGAATGATGTGAAATTGTGCTTCGTGCAACATAATTCTGGGTGCCATTTACAAACCATAAGTGCTAATGACTCCATTCCTTTTTGTGGTTGTAGGGGCTGTTGATTGGAGTACATTAAAACAAACCTGACCTCTCTAGGACATTCAGAAGCCAAGTTATAAGCCCACAAATGAGTAACTGGACTACTTCTTTAAATTGACACCAGATCCGGTGACATTTGGGACATGGTTTGACCCCCTTAGGAAAGTGCTATCATCATGAAACGTTCAGATCACTTACAACTCAATAGATTCTACCTTCCTGTAACGTTTCAGCCTGAGTGGACCTTGTTTTCACACAAATGAACCCAGAATGATGTGAAATTGTGCTTCGTGCAACATAATTCTGGGTGCCATTTAAAAACCATAAGTGCTAATGACTCCATTCCTTTTTGTGGTTGTAGGGGCTGTTGATTGGAGTATACTAAAACAAACCTGATCTCTCTAGAACATTCAGAAGCCAAGTTATAAGCCCACAAATGTGTAACTGGACTACTTCTTTAAATTGACACCAGATCCGGTGACCTTTGGGACATGGTTTGACCCCCTTAGGAAAGTGCTATCATCATGAAACGTTCAGATCACTTACAACTCGATAGATTCTACCTTCCTGTGACGTTTCAGCCTGATTGGACCTTGTTTTCACACAAATGAACCCAGAATGATGTGAAATTGTGCTTCGTGCAACATAATTCTGGGTGCCATTTACAAACCATAAGTGCTAATGACTCCATTCCTTTTTGTGGTTGTAGGGGCTGTTGATTGGAGTACACTAAAACAAACCTGACCTCTCTAGGACTTTCAGAAGCCAAGTTATAAGCCCACAAAGGTGTAACTGGACTACTTCTTTAAAGTGACACCAGGCCCGGTGACCTTTGGGACATGGTTTGACCCCCTATAGGAATGTGCGATCATCATGAAACGTTCAGATCACTTACAACTCAATAGATTCTATGTTCTTGTAACGTTTCAGCCTGATTGGACCTTGTTTTCACACAAATGAACCCAGAATGATGTGAAATTGTGCTTCGTGCAACATAATTCTGGGTGCCATTTACAAACCATAAGTGCTAATGACTCCATTCCTTTTTGTGGTTGTAGGGGCTGTTGATTGGAGTACACTAAAACAAACCTGATCTCTCTAGGACATTCAGAAGCCAAGTTATAAGCCCACAAATGTGTAACTGGACTACTTCTTTAAATTGACACCAGATCCGGTGACCTTTGGGACATGGTTTGACCCCCTTAGGAAAGTGCTATCATCATGAAACGTTCAGATCACTTACAACTCAATAGATTCTACCTTCCTGTAACGTTTCAGCCTGATTGGACCTTGTTTTCACACAAATGAACCCAGAATGATGTGAAATTGTGCTTCGTGCAACATAATTCTGGGTGCCATTTAAAAATCATAAGTGCTAATGACTCCATTCCTTTTTGTGGTTGTAGGGGCTGTTGATTGGAGTACACTAAAACAAACCTGATCGCTCCAGGATATTCAGAAGCCAAGTTATAAGCCCACAAATGTGTAACTGGACTACTTCTTTAAAGTGACACCAGGCCCAGTGACCTTTGGGACATGGTTTGACCCCGTATAGGAATGTGCGATCATCATGAAACGTTCAGATCACTTACAACTCAATAGATTCTACCGTCTTGTAACGTTTCAGCCTGATTGGACCTTGTTTTCACACAAATGAACCCAGAATGATGTGAAATTGTGCTTCGCTCAACAAAATTCTGGGTGCCATTTACAAACCATAAGTGCTAATGACTGCATTCCTTTTTGTGGTTGTAGGGGCTGTTGATTGGAGTACACTAAAACAAACCTAACCTCTCTAGGACATTCAGAAGCCAAGGTATAAGCCCACAAATGTGTAACTGGACAACTTCTTTAAAATGACACCAGATCAGGTGACCTTTGGGACATGGTTTGACCCCCTTAGGAAAGTGCTATCATCATGAAACGTTCAGATCACTTACAACTCAATAGATTCTACCTTCCTGTAACGTTTCAGCCTGATTGGACCTTGTTTTCATACAAATGAACCCAGAATGATGTGAAATTGTGCTTCGTGCAACATAATTCTGGGTGCCATTTACAAACCATAAGTGCTAATGACTCCATTCCTTTTTGTGGTTGTAGGGGCTTTTGATTGGAGTACACTAAAACAAACCTAACCTCTCTAGGACATTCAGAAGCCAAGTTATAAGCCCACAAAGGTGTAACTGGACTACTTCTTTAAAATGACACCAGGCCCGGTGACCTTTGGGACATGGTTTGACCCCCTATAGGAAAGTGCGTTCATCTTGAAACGTTCAGATCACTTACAACTCAATAGATTCTACCTTCCTGTATTGTGTCAGCCTGATTGGACCTTGTTTTTACACAAATGAACCCAGAATGATGTGAAATTGTGCTTCGTGCAACATAATTCTCGGTGCCATTTAAAAACCATAAGTGCTAATGTCTCCATTCCTTTTTGTGGTTGTAGGGGCTGTTGATTGGAGTACACTAAAACAAACCTGATCGCTCTAGGACATTCAGAAGCCAAGGTTTAAGCCCACAAATGTGTAACTGGACTACTTCTTTAAATTGACACCAGATCCGGTGACCTTTGGGACATGGTTTGACCCCCTTTTGGAAAGTGCTATCATCATGAAACGTTCAGATCACTTACAACTCAATAGATTCTACCTTCTTGTAACGTTTCAGCCTGATTGGACCTTGTTTTCACACAAATGAACCCAGAATGATGTGAAATTGTGCTTCGCTCAACAAAATTCTGGGTGCCATTTACAAACCATAAGTGCTAATGACTCCATTCCTTTTTGTGGTTGTAGGGGCTGTTGATTGGAGTACACTAAAACAAACCTAACCTCTCTAGGACATTCAGAAGCCAAGTTATAATCCCACAAATGTGTAACTGGAAAACTTCTTTAAATTGACACCAGATCCGGTGACCTTTGGGACATGGTTTGACCCCCTTAGGAAAGTGCTATCATCATGAAACGTTCAGATCGCTTACAACTCAATAGATTCTACCTTCCTGTAACGTTTCAGCCTGATTGGACCTTGTTTTCATACAAATGAACCCAGAATGATGTGAAATTGTGCTTCGTGCAACATAATTCTGGGTGCCATTTACAAACCATAAGTGCTAATGACTCCATTCCTTTTTGTGGTTGTAGGGGCTTTTGATTGGAGTACACTAAAACAAACCTAACCTCTCTAGGACATTCAGAAGCCAAGTTATAAGCCCACAAAAGTGTAACTGGACTACTTCTTTAGACACCAGATCCGGTGACCTTTGGGACATGGTTTGACCCCCTTAGGGAAGTGCTATCATCATGAAACGTTCAGATCACTTACAACTTAATAGATTCTACCTTCCTGTAATGTTTCAGCCTGATTGGACCTTGTTTTCACACAAATGGACCCAGAATGATGTGAAATTGTGCTTCGTGCAACATAATTCTGGGTGCCATTTACAAACCATAAGTGCTAATGACTCCATTCCTTTTTGTGGTTGTAGGGGCTGTTGACTGGAGTACACTAAATTAAACCTGACCTCTCTAGGACATTCAGAAGCCAAGTTATAAGCCCACAAATGTGTAACTGGACTACTTCTTTAAATTGACACCAGATCCGGTGACCTTTGGGACATGGTTTGACCCCCTTAGGAAAGTGCTATCATCATGAAACGTTCAGATCACTTACAACTCAATAGATTCTACCTTCCTGTAACGTTTCAGCCTGATTGGACCTTGTTTTCACACAAATGTACCCAGAATGATGTGAAATTGTGCTTCGTGCAACATAATTCTGGGTGCCATTTAAAAACCATAAGTGCTAATGACTCCATTCCTTTTTGTGGTTGTAGGGGCTGTTGATTGGAGTATACTAAAACAAACCTGATCTCTCTAGGACATTCAGAAGCCAAGTTATAAGCCCACAAATGTGTAACTGGACTATTTCTTTAGACACCAGATCCGGTGACCTTTGGGACATTGTTTGACCCCCTTAGGAAAGTGCTATCATCATGAAACGTTCAGATCACTTACAACTCAATAGATTCTACCTTCCTGTAACGTTTCAGCCTGATTGGACCTTGTTTTCATACAAATGAACCCAGAATGATGTGAAATTGTGCTTCGTGCAACATAATTCTGGGTGCCATTTACAAACCATAAGTGCTAATGACTCCATTCCTTTTTGTGGTTGTAGGGGCTTTTGATTGGAGTACACTAAAACAAACCTAACCTCTCTAGGACATTCAGAAGCCAAGTTATAAGCCCACAAAGGTGTAACTGGACTACTTTAAAATGACACCAGGCCCGGTGACCTTTGGGACATGGTTTGACCCCTATAGGAATGTGCGTTCATCTTGAAACGTTCAGATCACTTACAACTCAATAGATTCTACCTTCCTGTATTGTTTCAGCCTGATTGGACCTTGTTTTTACACAAATGAACCCAGAATGATGTGAAATTGTGCTTCGTGCAACATAATTCTCGGTGCCATTTAAAAACCATAAGTGCTAATGTCTCCATTCCTTTTTGTGGTTGTAGGGGCTGTTGATTGGAGTACACTAAAACAAACCTGATCGCTCTAGGACATTCAGAAGCCAAGGTTTAAGCCCACAAATGTGTAACTGGACTACTTCTTTAAATTGACACCAGATCCGGTGACCTTTGGGACATGGTTTGACCCCCTTTTGGAAAGTGCTATCATCATGAAACGTTCAGATCACTTACAACTCAATAGATTCTACCTTCTTGTAACGTTTCAGCCTGATTGGACCTTGTTTTCACACAAATGAACCCAGAATGATGTGAAATTGTGCTTCGCTCAACAAAATTCTGGGTGCCATTTACAAACCATAAGTGCTAATGACTCCATTCCTTTTTGTGGTTGTAGGGGCTGTTGATTGGAGTACACTAAAACAAACCTAACCTCTCTAGGACATTCAGAAGCCAAGTTATAATCCCACAAATGTGTAACTGGAAAACTTCTTTAAATTGACACCAGATCCGGTGACCTTTGGGACATGGTTTGACCCCCTTAGGAAAGTGCTATCATCATGAAACGTTCAGATCGCTTACAACTCAATAGATTCTACCTTCCTGTAACGTTTCAGCCTGATTGGACCTTGTTTTCATACAAATGAACCCAGAATGATGTGAAATTGTGCTTCGTGCAACATAATTCTGGGTGCCATTTACAAACCATAAGTGCTAATGACTCCATTCCTTTTTGTGGTTGTAGGGGCTTTTGATTGGAGTACACTAAAACAAACCTAACCTCTCTAGGACATTCAGAAGCCAAGTTATAAGCCCACAAAAGTGTAACTGGACTACTTCTTTAGACACCAGATCCGGTGACCTTTGGGACATGGTTTGACCCCCTTAGGGAAGTGCTATCATCATGAAACGTTCAGATCACTTACAACTTAATAGATTCTACCTTCCTGTAATGTTTCAGCCTGATTGGACCTTGTTTTCACACAAATGGACCCAGAATGATGTGAAATTGTGCTTCGTGCAACATAATTCTGGGTGCCATTTACAAACCATAAGTGCTAATGACTCCATTCCTTTTTGTGGTTGTAGGGGCTGTTGACTGGAGTACACTAAATTAAACCTGACCTCTCTAGGACATTCAGAAGCCAAGTTATAAGCCCACAAATGTGTAACTGGACTACTTCTTTAAATTGACACCAGATCCGGTGACCTTTGGGACATGGTTTGACCCCCTTAGGAAAGTGCTATCATCATGAAACGTTCAGATCACTTACAACTCAATAGATTCTACCTTCCTGTAACGTTTCAGCCTGATTGGACCTTGTTTTCACACAAATGAACCCAGAATGATGTGAAATTGTGCTTCGTGCAACATAATTCTGGGTGCCATTTAAAAACCATAAGTGCTAATGACTCCATTCCTTTTTGTGGTTGTAGGGGCTGTTGATTGGAGTATACTAAAACAAACCTGATCTCTCTAGGACATTCAGAAGCCAAGTTATAAGCCCACAAATGTGTAACTGGACTACTTCTTTAGACACCAGATCCGGTGACCTTTGGGACATTGTTTGACCCCCTTAGGGAAGTGCGATCATCATGAAACGTTCAGATCACTTACAACTTAATAGATTCTACCTTCCTGTAATGTTTCAGCCTGATTGGACCTTGTTTTCACACAAATGGACCCAGAATGATGTGAAATTGTGCTTCGTGCAACATAATTCTGGGTGCCATTTACAAACCATAAGTGCTAATGACTCCATTCCTTTTTGTGGTTGTAGGGGCTGTTGATTGGAGTACATTAAAACAAACCTGACCTCTCTAGGACATTCAGAAGCCAAGTTATAAGCCCACAAATGTGTAACTGGACTACTTCTTTAAATTGACACCAGATCCGGTGACATTTGGGACATGGTTTGACCCCCTTAGGAAAGTGCTATCATCATGAAACGTTCAGATGACTTACAACTCAATAGATTCTACCTTCCTGTAACGTTTCAGCCTGAGTGGACCTTGTTTTCACACAAATGAACCCAGAATGATGTGAAATTGTGCTTCGTGCAACATAATTCTGGGTGCCATTTAAAAACCATAAGTGCTAATGACTCCATTCCTTTTTGTGGTTGTAGGGGCTGTTGATTGGAGTATACTAAAACAAACCTGATCTCTCTAGAACATTCAGAAGCCAAGTTATAAGCCCACAAATGTGTAACTGGACTACTTCTTTAAATTGACACCAGATCCGGTGACCTTTGGGACATGGTTTGACCCCCTTAGGAAAGTGCTATCATCATGAAATGTTCAGATCACTTACAACTCGATAGATTCTACCTTCCTGTGACGTTTCAGCCTGATTGGACCTTGTTTTCACACAAATGAACCCAGAATGATGTGAAATTGTGCTTCGTGCAACATAATTCTGGGTGCCATTTACAAACCATAAGTGCTAATGACTCCATTCCTTTTTGTGGTTGTAGGGGCTGTTGATTGGAGTACACTAAAACAAACCTGACCTCTCTAGGACTTTCAGAAGCCAAGTTATAAGCCCACAAAGGTGTAACTGGACTACTTCTTTAAAGTGACACCAGGCCCGGTGACCTTTGGGACATGGTTTGACCCCCTATAGGAATGTGCGATCATCATGAAACGTTCAGATCACTTACAACTCAATAGATTCTATGTTCTTGTAACGTTTCAGCCTGATTGGACCTTGTTTTCACACAAATGAACCCAGAATGATGTGAAATTGTGCTTCGTGCAACATAATTCTGGGTGCCATTTACAAACCATAAGTGCTAATGACTCCATTCCTTTTTGTGGTTGTAGGGGCTGTTGATTGGAGTACACTAAAACAAACCTAACCTCTATAGACATTCAGAAGCCAAGTTATAAGCCCACAAAGATGTAACTGGACTACTTCTTTAAAGTGACACCAGGCCCGGTGACCTTTGGGACATGGTTTGACCCCCTATAGGAATGTGCGATCATCTTGAAACGTTCAGATCACTTACAACTCAATTGATTCTACCTTCTTGTAGCGTTTCAGCCTGATTGGACCTTGTTTTCACACAAATGGACCCAGAATGAAGTGAAACTGTGCTTCGTGCAACATAATTCTGGGTGCCATTTACAAACCATAAGTGCTAATGACTCCATTCCTTTTTGTGGTTGTAGGGGCTGTTGATTGGAGTACACTAAAACAAACCTGATCTCTCTAGGACATTCAGAAGCCAAGTTATAAGCCCACAAATGTGTAACTGGACTACTTCTTTAAATTGACACCAGATCCGGTGACCTTTGGGACATGGTTTGACCCCCTTAGGAAAGTGCTATCATCATGAAACGTTCAGATCACTTACAACTCAATAGATTCTACCTTCCTGTAACGTTTCAGCCTGATTGGACCTTGTTTTCACACAAATGAACCCAGAATGATGTGAAATTGTGCTTCGTGCAACATAATTCTGGGTGCCATTTAAAAATCATAAGTGCTAATGACTCCATTCCTTTTTGTGGTTGTAGGGGCTGTTGATTGGAGTACACTAAAACAAACCTGATCGCTCCAGGATATTCAGAAGCCAAGTTATAAGCCCACAAATGTGTAACTGGACTACTTCTTTAAAGTGACACCAGGCCCAGTGACCTTTGGGACATGGTTTGACCCCCTATAGGAATGTGCGATCATCATGAAACGTTCAGATCACTTACAACTCAATAGATTCTACCTTCTTGTAACGTTTCAGCCTGATTGGACCTTGTTTTCACACAAATGAACCCAGAATGATGTGAAATTGTGCTTCGCTCAACAAAATTCTGGGTGCCATTTACAAACCATAAGTGCTAATGACTCCATTCCTTTTTGTGGTTGTAGGGGCTGTTGATTGGAGTACACTAAAACAAACCTAACCTCTCTAGGACATTCAGAAGCCAAGGTATAAGCCCACAAATGTGTAACTGGACAACTTCTTTAAATTGACACCAGATCAGGTGACCTTTGGGACATGGTTTGACCCCCTTAGGAAAGTGCTATCATCATGAAACGTTCAGATCACTTACAACTCAATCGATTCTACCTTCCTGTAACGTTTCAGCCTGATTGGACCTTGTTTTCATACAAATGAACCCAGAATGATGTGAAATTGTGCTTCGTGCAACATAATTCTGGGTGCCATTTACAAACCATAAGTGCTAATGACTCCATTCCTTTTTGTGGTTGTAGGGGCTTTTGATTGGAGTACACTAAAACAAACCTAACCTCTCTAGGACATTCAGAAGCCAAGTTATAAGCCCACAAAGGTGTAACTGGACTACTTCTTTAAAATGACACCAGGCCCGGTGACCTTTGGGACATGGTTTGATCCCCTATAGGAATGTGCGATCATCTTGAAACGTTCAGATCACTTACAACTCAATAGATTCTACCTTCCTGTAACGTTTCAGCCTGATTGGACCTTGTTTTCACACAAATGAACCCAGAATGATGTGAAATTGTGCTTCGTGCAACATAATTCTCGGTGCCATTTAAAAACCATAAGTGCTAATGACTCCATTCCTTTTTGTGGTTGTAGGGGCTGTTGATTGGAGTATACTAAAACAAACCTGATCTCTCTAGGACATTCAGAAGCCAAGTTATAAGCCCACAAATGTGTAACTGGACTACTTCTTTAGACACCAGATCCGGTGACCTTTGGGACATTGTTTGACCCCCTTAGGGAAGTGCTATCATCATGAAACGTTCAGATCACTTACAACTTAATAGATTCTACCTTCCTGTAATGTTTCAGCCTGATTGGACCTTGTTTTCACACAAATGGACCCAGAATGATGTGAAATTGTGCTTCGTGCAACATAATTCTGGGTGCCATTTACAAACCATAAGTGCTAATGACTCCATTCCTTTTTGTGGTTGTAGGGGCTGTTGATTGGAGTACATTAAAACAAACCTGACCTCTCTAGGACATTCAGAAGCCAAGTTATAAGCCCACAAATGAGTAACTGGACTACTTCTTTAAATTGACACCAGATCCGGTGACATTTGGGACATGGTTTGACCCCCTTAGGAAAGTGCTATCATCATGAAACGTTCAGATCACTTACAACTCAATAGATTCTACCTTCCTGTAACGTTTCAGCCTGAGTGGACCTTGTTTTCACACAAATGAACCCAGAATGATGTGAAATTGTGCTTCGTGCAACATAATTCTGGGTGCCATTTAAAAACCATAAGTGCTAATGACTCCATTCCTTTTTGTGGTTGTAGGGGCTGTTGATTGGAGTATACTAAAACAAACCTGATCTCTCTAGAACATTCAGAAGCCAAGTTATAAGCCCACAAATGTGTAACTGGACTACTTCTTTAAATTGACACCAGATCCGGTGACCTTTGGGACATGGTTTGACCCCCTTAGGAAAGTGCTATCATCATGAAACGTTCAGATCACTTACAACTCGATAGATTCTACCTTCCTGTGACGTTTCAGCCTGATTGGACCTTGTTTTCACACAAATGAACCCAGAATGATGTGAAATTGTGCTTCGTGCAACATAATTCTGGGTGCCATTTACAAACCATAAGTGCTAATGACTCCATTCCTTTTTGTGGTTGTAGGGGCTGTTGATTGGAGTACACTAAAACAAACCTGACCTCTCTAGGACTTTCAGAAGCCAAGTTATAAGCCCACAAAGGTGTAACTGGACTACTTCTTTAAAGTGACACCAGGCCCGGTGACCTTTGGGACATGGTTTGACCCCCTATAGGAATGTGCGATCATCATGAAACGTTCAGATCACTTACAACTCAATAGATTCTATGTTCTTGTAACGTTTCAGCCTGATTGGACCTTGTTTTCACACAAATGAACCCAGAATGATGTGAAATTGTGCTTCGTGCAACATAATTCTGGGTGCCATTTACAAACCATAAGTGCTAATGACTCCATTCCTTTTTGTGGTTGTAGGGGCTGTTGATTGGAGTACACTAAAACAAACCTGATCTCTCTAGGACATTCAGAAGCCAAGTTATAAGCCCACAAATGTGTAACTGGACTACTTCTTTAAATTGACACCAGATCCGGTGACCTTTGGGACATGGTTTGACCCCCTTAGGAAAGTGCTATCATCATGAAACGTTCAGATCACTTACAACTCAATAGATTCTACCTTCCTGTAACGTTTCAGCCTGATTGGACCTTGTTTTCACACAAATGAACCCAGAATGATGTGAAATTGTGCTTCGTGCAACATAATTCTGGGTGCCATTTAAAAATCATAAGTGCTAATGACTCCATTCCTTTTTGTGGTTGTAGGGGCTGTTGATTGGAGTACACTAAAACAAACCTGATCGCTCCAGGATATTCAGAAGCCAAGTTATAAGCCCACAAATGTGTAACTGGACTACTTCTTTAAAGTGACACCAGGCCCAGTGACCTTTGGGACATGGTTTGACCCCGTATAGGAATGTGCGATCATCATGAAACGTTCAGATCACTTACAACTCAATAGATTCTACCGTCTTGTAACGTTTCAGCCTGATTGGACCTTGTTTTCACACAAATGAACCCAGAATGATGTGAAATTGTGCTTCGCTCAACAAAATTCTGGGTGCCATTTACAAACCATAAGTGCTAATGACTGCATTCCTTTTTGTGGTTGTAGGGGCTGTTGATTGGAGTACACTAAAACAAACCTAACCTCTCTAGGACATTCAGAAGCCAAGGTATAAGCCCACAAATGTGTAACTGGACAACTTCTTTAAAATGACACCAGATCAGGTGACCTTTGGGACATGGTTTGACCCCCTTAGGAAAGTGCTATCATCATGAAACGTTCAGATCACTTACAACTCAATAGATTCTACCTTCCTGTAACGTTTCAGCCTGATTGGACCTTGTTTTCATACAAATGAACCCAGAATGATGTGAAATTGTGCTTCGTGCAACATAATTCTGGGTGCCATTTACAAACCATAAGTGCTAATGACTCCATTCCTTTTTGTGGTTGTAGGGGCTTTTGATTGGAGTACACTAAAACAAACCTAACCTCTCTAGGACATTCAGAAGCCAAGTTATAAGCCCACAAAGGTGTAACTGGACTACTTCTTTAAAATGACACCAGGCCCGGTGACCTTTGGGACATGGTTTGACCCCCTATAGGAAAGTGCGTTCATCTTGAAACGTTCAGATCACTTACAACTCAATAGATTCTACCTTCCTGTATTGTGTCAGCCTGATTGGACCTTGTTTTTACACAAATGAACCCAGAATGATGTGAAATTGTGCTTCGTGCAACATAATTCTCGGTGCCATTTAAAAACCATAAGTGCTAATGTCTCCATTCCTTTTTGTGGTTGTAGGGGCTGTTGATTGGAGTACACTAAAACAAACCTGATCGCTCTAGGACATTCAGAAGCCAAGGTTTAAGCCCACAAATGTGTAACTGGACTACTTCTTTAAATTGACACCAGATCCGGTGACCTTTGGGACATGGTTTGACCCCCTTTTGGAAAGTGCTATCATCATGAAACGTTCAGATCACTTACAACTCAATAGATTCTACCTTCTTGTAACGTTTCAGCCTGATTGGACCTTGTTTTCACACAAATGAACCCAGAATGATGTGAAATTGTGCTTCGCTCAACAAAATTCTGGGTGCCATTTACAAACCATAAGTGCTAATGACTCCATTCCTTTTTGTGGTTGTAGGGGCTGTTGATTGGAGTACACTAAAACAAACCTAACCTCTCTAGGACATTCAGAAGCCAAGTTATAATCCCACAAATGTGTAACTGGAAAACTTCTTTAAATTGACACCAGATCCGGTGACCTTTGGGACATGGTTTGACCCCCTTAGGAAAGTGCTATCATCATGAAACGTTCAGATCGCTTACAACTCAATAGATTCTACCTTCCTGTAACGTTTCAGCCTGATTGGACCTTGTTTTCATACAAATGAACCCAGAATGATGTGAAATTGTGCTTCGTGCAACATAATTCTGGGTGCCATTTACAAACCATAAGTGCTAATGACTCCATTCCTTTTTGTGGTTGTAGGGGCTTTTGATTGGAGTACACTAAAACAAACCTAACCTCTCTAGGACATTCAGAAGCCAAGTTATAAGCCCACAAAAGTGTAACTGGACTACTTCTTTAGACACCAGATCCGGTGACCTTTGGGACATGGTTTGACCCCCTTAGGGAAGTGCTATCATCATGAAACGTTCAGATCACTTACAACTTAATAGATTCTACCTTCCTGTAATGTTTCAGCCTGATTGGACCTTGTTTTCACACAAATGGACCCAGAATGATGTGAAATTGTGCTTCGTGCAACATAATTCTGGGTGCCATTTACAAACCATAAGTGCTAATGACTCCATTCCTTTTTGTGGTTGTAGGGGCTGTTGACTGGAGTACACTAAATTAAACCTGACCTCTCTAGGACATTCAGAAGCCAAGTTATAAGCCCACAAATGTGTAACTGGACTACTTCTTTAAATTGACACCAGATCCGGTGACCTTTGGGACATGGTTTGACCCCCTTAGGAAAGTGCTATCATCATGAAACGTTCAGATCACTTACAACTCAATAGATTCTACCTTCCTGTAACGTTTCAGCCTGATTGGACCTTGTTTTCACACAAATGTACCCAGAATGATGTGAAATTGTGCTTCGTGCAACATAATTCTGGGTGCCATTTAAAAACCATAAGTGCTAATGACTCCATTCCTTTTTGTGGTTGTAGGGGCTGTTGATTGGAGTATACTAAAACAAACCTGATCTCTCTAGGACATTCAGAAGCCAAGTTATAAGCCCACAAATGTGTAACTGGACTACTTCTTTAGACACCAGATCCGGTGACCTTTGGGACATTGTTTGACCCCCTTAGGAAAGTGCTATCATCATGAAACGTTCAGATCACTTACAACTCAATAGATTCTACCTTCCTGTAACGTTTCAGCCTGATTGGACCTTGTTTTCATACAAATGAACCCAGAATGATGTGAAATTGTGCTTCGTGCAACATAATTCTGGGTGCCATTTACAAACCATAAGTGCTAATGACTCCATTCCTTTTTGTGGTTGTAGGGGCTTTTGATTGGAGTACACTAAAACAAACCTAACCTCTCTAGGACATTCAGAAGCCAAGTTATAAGCCCACAAAGGTGTAACTGGACTACTTTAAAATGACACCAGGCCCGGTGACCTTTGGGACATGGTTTGACCCCTATAGGAATGTGCGTTCATCTTGAAACGTTCAGATCACTTACAACTCAATAGATTCTACCTTCCTGTATTGTTTCAGCCTGATTGGACCTTGTTTTTACACAAATGAACCCAGAATGATGTGAAATTGTGCTTCGTGCAACATAATTCTCGGTGCCATTTAAAAACCATAAGTGCTAATGTCTCCATTCCTTTTTGTGGTTGTAGGGGCTGTTGATTGGAGTACACTTAAACAAACCTGATCGCTCTAGGACATTCAGAAGCCAAGGTTTAAGCCCACAAATGTGTAACTGGACTACTTCTTTAAATTGACACCAGATCCGGTGACCTTTGGGACATGGTTTGACCCCCTTTTGGAAAGTGCTATCATCATGAAACGTTCAGATCACTTACAACTCAATAGATTCTACCTTCTTGTAACGTTTCAGCCTGATTGGACCTTGTTTTCACACAAATGAACCCAGAATGATGTGAAATTGTGCTTCGCTCAACAAAATTCTGGGTGCCATTTACAAACCATAAGTGCTAATGACTCCATTCCTTTTTGTGGTTGTAGGGGCTGTTGATTGGAGTACACTAAAACAAACCTAACCTCTCTAGGACATTCAGAAGCCAAGTTATAATCCCACAAATGTGTAACTGGAAAACTTCTTTAAATTGACACCAGATCCGGTGACCTTTGGGACATGGTTTGACCCCCTTAGGAAAGTGCTATCATCATGAAACGTTCAGATCGCTTACAACTCAATAGATTCTACCTTCCTGTAACGTTTCAGCCTGATTGGACCTTGTTTTCATACAAATGAACCCAGAATGATGTGAAATTGTGCTTCGTGCAACATAATTCTGGGTGCCATTTACAAACCATAAGTGCTAATGACTCCATTCCTTTTTGTGGTTGTAGGGGCTTTTGATTGGAGTACACTAAAACAAACCTAACCTCTCTAGGACATTCAGAAGCCAAGTTATAAGCCCACAAAAGTGTAACTGGACTACTTCTTTAGACACCAGATCCGGTGACCTTTGGGACATGGTTTGACCCCCTTAGGGAAGTGCTATCATCATGAAACGTTCAGATCACTTACAACTTAATAGATTCTACCTTCCTGTAATGTTTCAGCCTGATTGGACCTTGTTTTCACACAAATGGACCCAGAATGATGTGAAATTGTGCTTCGTGCAACATAATTCTGGGTGCCATTTACAAACCATAAGTGCTAATGACTCCATTCCTTTTTGTGGTTGTAGGGGCTGTTGACTGGAGTACACTAAATTAAACCTGACCTCTCTAGGACATTCAGAAGCCAAGTTATAAGCCCACAAATGTGTAACTGGACTACTTCTTTAAATTGACACCAGATCCGGTGACCTTTGGGACATGGTTTGACCCCCTTAGGAAAGTGCTATCATCATGAAACGTTCAGATCACTTACAACTCAATAGATTCTACCTTCCTGTAACGTTTCAGCCTGATTGGACCTTGTTTTCACACAAATGAACCCAGAATGATGTGAAATTGTGCTTCGTGCAACATAATTCTGGGTGCCATTTAAAAACCATAAGTGCTAATGACTCCATTCCTTTTTGTGGTTGTAGGGGCTGTTGATTGGAGTATACTAAAACAAACCTGATCTCTCTAGGACATTCAGAAGCCAAGTTATAAGCCCACAAATGTGTAACTGGACTACTTCTTTAGACACCAGATCCGGTGACATTTGGGACATTGTTTGACCCCCTTAGGGAAGTGCTATCATCATGAAACGTTCAGATCACTTACAACTTAATAGATTCTACCTTCCTGTAATGTTTCAGCCTGATTGGACCTTGTTTTCATACAAATGAACCCAGAATGATGTGAAATTGTGCTTCGTGCAACATAATTCTGGGTGCCATTTACAAACCATAAGTGCTAATGACTCCATTCCTTTTTGTGGTTGTAGGGGCTTTTGATTGGAGTACACTAAAACAAACCTAACCTCTCTAGGACATTCAGAAGCCAAGTTATAAGCCCACAAAAGTGTAACTGGACTACTTCTTTAGACACCAGATCCGGTGACCTTTGGGACATGGTTTGACCCCCTTAGGGAAGTGCTATCATCATGAAACGTTCAGATCACTTACAACTTAATAGATTCTACCTTCCTGTAATGTTTCAGCCTGATTGGACCTTGTTTTCACACAAATGGACCCAGAATGATGTGAAATTGTGCTTCGTGCAACATAATTCTGGGTGCCATTTACAAACCATAAGTGCTAATGACTCCATTCCTTTTTGTGGTTGTAGGGGCTGTTGACTGGAGTACACTAAATTAAACCTGACCTCTCTAGGACATTCAGAAGCCAAGTTATAAGCCCACAAATGTGTAACTGGACTACTTCTTTAAATTGACACCAGATCCGGTGACCTTTGGGACATGGTTTGACCCCCTTAGGAAAGTGCTATCATCATGAAACGTTCAGATCACTTACAACTCAATAGATTCTACCTTCCTGTAACGTTTCAGCCTGATTGGACCTTGTTTTCACACAAATGAACCCAGAATGATGTGAAATTGTGCTTCGTGCAACATAATTCTGGGTGCCATTTAAAAACCATAAGTGCTAATGACTCCATTCCTTTTTGTGGTTGTAGGGGCTGTTGATTGGAGTATACTAAAACAAACCTGATCTCTCTAGGACATTCAGAAGCCAAGTTATAAGCCCACAAATGTGTAACTGGACTACTTCTTTAGACACCAGATCCGGTGACCTTTGGGACATTGTTTGACCCCCTTAGGAAAGTGCTATCATCATGAAACGTTCAGATCACTTACAACTCAATAGATTCTACCTTCCTGTAACGTTTCAGCCTGATTGGACCTTGTTTTCATACAAATGAACCCAGAATGATGTGAAATTGTGCTTCGTGCAACATAATTCTGGGTGCCATTTACAAACCATAAGTGCTAATGACTCCATTCCTTTTTGTGGTTGTAGGGGCTTTTGATTGGAGTACACTAAAACAAACCTAACCTCTCTAGGACATTCAGAAGCCAAGTTATAAGCCCACAAAGGTGTAACTGGACTACTTTAAAATGACACCAGGCCCGGTGACCTTTGGGACATGGTTTGACCCCTATAGGAATGTGCGTTCATCTTGAAACGTTCAGATCACTTACAACTCAATAGATTCTACCTTCCTGTATTGTTTCAGCCTGATTGGACCTTGTTTTTACACAAATGAACCCAGAATGATGTGAAATTGTGCTTCGTGCAACATAATTCTCGGTGCCATTTAAAAACCATAAGTGCTAATGTCTCCATTCCTTTTTGTGGTTGTAGGGGCTGTTGATTGGAGTACACTAAAACAAACCTGATCGCTCTAGGACATTCAGAAGCCAAGGTTTAAGCCCACAAATGTGTAACTGGACTACTTCTTTAAATTGACACCAGATCCGGTGACCTTTGGGACATGGTTTGACCCCCTTTTGGAAAGTGCTATCATCATGAAACGTTCAGATCACTTACAACTCAATAGATTCTACCTTCTTGTAACGTTTCAGCCTGATTGGACCTTGTTTTCACACAAATGAACCCAGAATGATGTGAAATTGTGCTTCGCTCAACAAAATTCTGGGTGCCATTTACAAACCATAAGTGCTAATGACTCCATTCCTTTTTGTGGTTGTAGGGGCTGTTGATTGGAGTACACTAAAACAAACCTAACCTCTCTAGGACATTCAGAAGCCAAGTTATAATCCCACAAATGTGTAACTGGAAAACTTCTTTAAATTGACACCAGATCCGGTGACCTTTGGGACATGGTTTGACCCCCTTAGGAAAGTGCTATCATCATGAAACGTTCAGATCGCTTACAACTCAATAGATTCTACCTTCCTGTAACGTTTCAGCCTGATTGGACCTTGTTTTCATACAAATGAACCCAGAATGATGTGAAATTGTGCTTCGTGCAACATAATTCTGGGTGCCATTTACAAACCATAAGTGCTAATGACTCCATTCCTTTTTGTGGTTGTAGGGGCTTTTGATTGGAGTACACTAAAACAAACCTAACCTCTCTAGGACATTCAGAAGCCAAGTTATAAGCCCACAAAAGTGTAACTGGACTACTTCTTTAGACACCAGATCCGGTGACCTTTGGGACATGGTTTGACCCCCTTAGGGAAGTGCTATCCTCATGAAACGTTCAGATCACTTACAACTTAATAGATTCTACCTTCCTGTAATGTTTCAGCCTGATTGGACCTTGTTTTCACACAAATGGACCCAGAATGATGTGAAATTGTGCTTCGTGCAACATAATTCTGGGTGCCATTTACAAACCATAAGTGCTAATGACTCCATTCCTTTTTGTGGTTGTAGGGGCTGTTGACTGGAGTACACTAAATTAAACCTGACCTCTCTAGGACATTCAGAAGCCAAGTTATAAGCCCACAAATGTGTAACTGGACTACTTCTTTAAATTGACACCAGATCCGGTGACCTTTGGGACATGGTTTGACCCCCTTAGGAAAGTGCTATCATCATGAAACGTTCAGATCACTTACAACTCAATAGATTCTACCTTCCTGTAACGTTTCAGCCTGATTGGACCTTGTTTTCACACAAATGAACCCAGAATGATGTGAAATTGTGCTTCGTGCAACATAATTCTGGGTGCCATTTAAAAACCATAAGTGCTAATGACTCCATTCCTTTTTGTGGTTGTAGGGGCTGTTGATTGGAGTATACTAAAACAAACCTGATCTCTCTAGGACATTCAGAAGCCAAGTTATAAGCCCACAAATGTGTAACTGGACTACTTCTTTAGACACCAGATCCGGTGACCTTTGGGACATTGTTTGACCCCCTTAGGGAAGTGCTATCATCATGAAACGTTCAGATCACTTACAACTTAATAGATTCTACCTTCCTGTAATGTTTCAGCCTGATTGGACCTTGTTTTCACACAAATGGACCCAGAATGATGTGAAATTGTGCTCCGTGCAACATAATTCTGGGTGCCATTTACAAACCATAAGTGCTAATGACTCCATTCCTTTTGTGGTTGTAGGGGCTGTTGATTGGAGTACACTAAAACAAATCTGATCTCTCTAGGACATTCAGAAGCCAAGTTATAAGCCCACAAATGTGTAACTGGACTACTTCTTTAAATTGACACCAGATCCAGTGACCTTTGGGACATGGTTTGACCCCCTAAGGAAAGTGCTATCATCATGAAACGTTCAGACCGCTTACAACTCAGTAGATTCTACCTTCCTGTAACGTTTCAGCCTGATTGGACCTTGTTTTCACACAAATGAACCCAGAATGATGTGAAATTGTGCTTCATGCAACATAATTCTGGGTGCCATTTAAAAACCATAAGTGCTAATGACTCCATTCCTTTTTGTGGTTGTACGGGCTGTTGATTGGAGTACACTAAAACAAACCTGATCTCTCTAGGACATTCAGAAGCCAAGTTATAAGCCCACAAATGTGTAACTGGACTACTTCTTTAAATTGACATCAGATCCCTTGACCTTTGGGACATGGTTTGACCCCCTTAGGAAAGTGCTAACATCATGAAACGTTCAGATCACTTACAACTCAATAGATTCTACCTTCCTGTAACGTTTCAGCCTGATTGGACCTTGTTTTCACACAAATGAACCCAGAATGATGTGAAATTGTGCTTCGTGCAACATAATTCTGGGTGCCATTTAAAAACCATAAGTGCTAATGACTCCATTCCTTTTTGTGGTTGTAGGGGCTGTTGATTGGAGTACATTAAAACAAACCTGACCTCTCTAGGACATTCAGAAGCCAAGTTATAAGCCCACAAATGTGTAACTGGACTACTTCTTTAAATTGACACCAGATCCGGTGACATTTGGGACATGGTTTGACCCCCTTAGGAAAGTGCTATCATCATGAAACGTTCAGATCACTTACAACTCAATAGATTCTACCTTCCTGTAACGTTTCAGCCTGAGTGGACCTTGTTTTCACACAAATGAACCCAGAATGATGTGAAATTGTGCTTCGTGCAACATAATTCTGGGTGCCATTTAAAAACCATAAGTGCTAATGACTCCATTCCTTTTTGTGGTTGTAGGGGCTGTTGATTGGAGTATACTAAAACAAACCTGATCTCTCTAGAACATTCAGAAGCCAAGTTATAAGCCCACAAATGTGTAACTGGACTACTTCTTTAAATTGACACCAGATCCGGTGACCTTTGGGACATGGTTTGACCCCCTTAGGAAAGTGCTATCATCATGAAACGTTCAGATCACTTACAACTCGATAGATTCTACCTTCCTGTGACGTTTCAGCCTGATTGGACCTTGTTTTCACACAAATGAACCCAGAATGATGTGAAATTGTGCTTCGTGCAACATAATTCTGGGTGCCATTTACAAACCATAAGTGCTAATGACTCCATTCCTTTTTGTGGTTGTAGGGGCTGTTGATTGGAGTACACTAAAACAAACCTGACCTCTCTAAGACTTTCAGAAGCCAAGTTATAAGCCCACAAAGGTGTAACTGGACTACTTCTTTAAAGTGACACCAGGCCCGGTGACCTTTGGGACATGGTTTGACCCCCTATAGGAATGTGCGATCATCATGAAACGTTCAGATCACTTACAACTCAATAGATTCTATGTTCTTGTAACGTTTCAGCCTGATTGGACCTTGTTTTCACACAAATGAACCCAGAATGATGTGAAATTGTGCTTCGTGCAACATAATTCTGGGTGCCATTTACAAACCATAAGTGCTAATGACTCCATTCCTTTTTGTGGTTGTAGGGGCTGTTGATTGGAGTACACTAAAACAAACCTAACCTCTATAGACATTCAGAAGCCAAGTTATAAGCCCACAAAGATGTAACTGGACTACTTCTTTAAAGTGACACCAGGCCCGGTGACCTTATGGACATGGTTTGACCCCCTTAGGAAAGTGCTATCATCATGAAACGTTCAGATCACTTACAACTCAATAGATTCTACCTTCCTGTAACGTTTCAGCCTGATTGGACCTTGTTTTCACACAAATGAACCCAGAATGATGTGAAATTGTGCTTCGTGCAACATAATTCTGGGTGCCATTTAAAAATCATAAGTGCTAATGACTCCATTCCTTTTTGTGGTTGTAGGGGCTGTTGATTGGAGTACACTAAAACAAACCTGATCGCTCCAGGATATTCAGAAGCCAAGTTATAAGCCCACAAATGTGTAACTGGACTACTTCTTTAAAGTGACACCAGGCCCAGTGACCTTTGGGACATGGTTTGACCCCCTATAGGAATGTGCGATCATCTTGAAACGTTCAGATCACTTACAACTCAATAGATTCTACCTTCCTGTATTGTTTCAGCCTGATTGGACCTTGTTTTTACACAAATGAACCCAGAATGATGTGAAATTGTGCTTCGTGCAACATAATTCTCGGTGCCATTTAAAACCATAAGTGCTAATGTCTCCATTCCTTTTTGTGGTTGTAGGGGCTGTTGATTGGAGTACACTAAAACAAACCTGATCGCTCTAGGACATTCAGAAGCCAAGGTTTAAGCCCACAAATGTGTAACTGGACTACTTCTTTAAATTGACACCAGATCCGGTGACCTTTGGGACATGGTTTGACCCCCTTTTGGAAAGTGCTATCATCATGAAACGTTCAGATCACTTACAACTCAATAGATTCTACCTTCTTGTAACGTTTCAGCCTGATTGGACCTTGTTTTCACACAAATGAACCCAGAATGATGTGAAATTGTGCTTCGCTCAACAAAATTCTGGGTGCCATTTACAAACCATAAGTGCTAATGACTCCATTCCTTTTTGTGGTTGTAGGGGCTGTTGATTGGAGTACACTAAAACAAACCTAACCTCTCTAGGACATTCAGAAGCCAAGTTATAATCCCACAAATGTGTAACTGGAAAACTTCTTTAAATTCACACCAGATCCGGTGACCTTTGGGACATGGTTTGACCCCCTTAGGAAAGTGCTATCATCATGAAACGTTCAGATCGCTTACAACTCAATAGATTCTACCTTCCTGTAACGTTTCAGCCTGATTGGACCTTGTTTTCATACAAATGAACCCAGAATGATGTGAAATTGTGCTTCGTGCAACATAATTCTGGGTGCCATTTACAAACCATAAGTGCTAATGACTCCATTCCTTTTTGTGGTTGTAGGGGCTTTTGATTGGAGTACACTAAAACAAACCTAACCTCTCTAGGACATTCAGAAGCCAAGTTATAAGCCCACAAAAGTGTAACTGGACTACTTCTTTAGACACCAGATCCGGTGACCTTTGGGACATGGTTTGACCCCCTTAGGGAAGTGCTATCATCATGAAACGTTCAGATCACTTACAACTTAATAGATTCTACCTTCCTGTAATGTTTCAGCCTGATTGGACCTTGTTTTCACACAAATGGACCCAGAATGATGTGAAATTGTGCTTCGTGCAACATAATTCTGGGTGCCATTTACAAACCATAAGTGCTAATGACTCCATTCCTTTTTGTGGTTGTAGGGGCTGTTGACTGGAGTACACTAAATTAAACCTGACCTCTCTAGGACATTCAGAAGCCAAGTTATAAGCCCACATATGTGTAACTGGACTACTTCTTTAAATTGACACCAGATCCGGTGACCTTTGGGACATGGTTTGACCCCCTTAGGAAAGTGCTATCATCATGAAACGTTCAGATCACTTACAACTCAATAGATTCTACCTTCCTGTAACGTTTCAGCCTGATTGGACCTTGTTTTCACACAAATGAACCCAGAATGATGTGAAATTGTGCTTCGTGCAACATAATTCTGGGTGCCATTTAAAAACCATAAGTGCTAATGACTCCATTCCTTTTTGTGGTTGTAGGGGCTGTTGATTGGAGTATACTAAAACAAACCTGATCTCTCTAGGACATTCAGAAGCCAAGTTATAAGCCCACAAATGTGTAACTGGACTACTTCTTTAGACACCAGATCCGGTGACCTTTGGGACATTGTTTGACCCCCTTAGGGAAGTGCTATCATCATGAAACGTTCAGATCACTTACAACTTAATAGATTCTACCTTCCTGTAATGTTTCAGCCTGATTGGACCTTGTTTTCACACAAATGGACCCAGAATGATGTGAAATTGTGCTTCGTGCAACATAATTCTGGGTGCCATTTACAAACCATAAGTGCTAATGACTCCATTCCTTTTGTGGTTGTAGGGGCTGTTGATTGGAGTACACTAAAACAAATCTGATCTCTCTAGGACATTCAGAAGCCAAGTTATAAGCCCACAAATGTGTAACTGGACTACTTCTTTAAATTGACACCAGATCCAGTGACCTTTGGGACATGGTTTTACCCCCTAAGGAAAGTGCTATCATCATGAAACGTTCAGACCACTTACAACTCAGTAGATTCTACCTTCCTGTAACGTTTCAGCCTGATTGGACCTTGTTTTCACACAAATGAACCCAGAATGATGTGAAATTGTGCTTCATGCAACATAATTCTGGGTGCCATTTAAAAACCATAAGTGCTAATGACTCCATTCCTTTTTGTGGTTGTACGGGCTGTTGATTGTAGTACACTAAAACAAACCTGATCTCTCTAGGACATTCAGAAGCCAAGTTATAAGCCCACAAATGTGTAACTGGACTACTTCTTTAGACACCAGATCCGGTGACCTTTGGGACATGGTTTGACCCCCTTAGGGAAGTGCTATCATCATGAAACGTTCAGATCACTTGCAACTTAATAGATTCTACCTTCCTTAAATGTTTCAGCCTGATTGGACCTTGTTTTCACACAAATGGACCCAGAATGATGTGAAATTGTGCTTCGTGCAACATAATTCTGGGTGCCATTTACAAACCATAAGTGCTAATGACTGCATTCCTTTTTGTGGTTGTAGGGGCTGTTGATTGGAGTACACTAAAACAAACCTGATTTCTCTAGGACATTCAGAAGCCAAGTTATAAGCCCACAAATGTGTAACTGGACTAATTCTTTAAATTGACACCAGATCCGGTGACCTTTGGGACATGGTTTGACCCCCTTAGGAAAGTGCTATCATCATGAAATGTTCAGATCACTTACAACTCAAAAGATTCTACCTTCCTGTAACGTTTCAGCCTGAGTGGACCTTGTTTTCACACAAATGAACCCAGAATGATGTGAAATTGTGCTTTGTGCAACATAATTCTGGGTGCCATTTAAAAACCATAAGTGCTAATGACTCCATTCCTTTTTGTGGTTGTAGGGGCTGTTGATTGGAGTACACTAAAACAAACCTGATCGCTCTAGGACATTCAGAAGCCAAGTTATAAGCCCACACTCCATTCCTTTTTGTGGTTGTAGGGGCTTTTGATTGGAGTACACTAAAACAAACCTAACCTCTCTAGGACATTCAGAAGCCAAGTTATAAGCCCACAAATGTGTAACTGGACTACTTCTTTAGACACCAGATCCGGTGACCTTTGGGACATTGTTTGACCCCCTTAGGGAAGTGCTATCATCATGAAACGTTCAGATCACTTACAACTTAATAGATTCTACCTTCCTGTAATGTTTCAGCCTGATTGGACCTTGTTTTCACACAAATGGACCCAGAATGATGTGAAATTGTGCTTCGTGCAACATAATTCTGGGTGCCATTTACAAACCATAAGTGCTAATGACTCCATTCCTTTTGTGGTTGTAGGGGCTGTTGATTGGAGTACACTAAAACAAATCTGATCTCTCTAGGACATTCAGAAGCCAAGTTATAACCCCACAAATGTGTAACTGGACTACTTCTTTAAATTGACACCAGATCCAGTGACCTTTGGGACATGGTTTGACCCCCTAAGGAAAGTGCTATCATCATGAAACGTTCAGACCACTTACAACTCAGTAGATTCTACCTTCCTGTAACGTTTCAGCCTGATTGGACCTTGTTTTCACACAAATGAACCCAGAATGATGTGAAATTGTGCTTCATGCAACATAATTCTGGGTGCCATTTAAAAACCATAAGTGCTAATGACTCCATTCCTTTTTGTGGTTGTACGGGCTGTTGATTGTAGTACACTAAAACAAACCTGATCTCTCTAGGACATTCAGAAGCCAAGTTATAAGCCCACAAATGTGTAACTGGACTACTTCTTTAAATTGACATCAGATCCGGTGACCTTTGGGACATGGTTTGACCCCCTTAGGAAAGTGCTAACATCATGAAACGTTCAGATCACTTACAACTCAATAGATTCTACCTTCCTGTAACGTTTCAGCCTGATTGGACCTTGTTTTCACACAAATGAACCCAGAATGATGTGAAATTGTGCTTCGTGCAACATAATTCTGGGTGCCATTTAAAAACCATAAGTGCTAATTACTCCATTCCTTTTTGTGGTTGTAGGGGCTGTTGATTGGAGTACACTAAAACAAACCTGATCTCTCTAGGACATTCAGAAGCCAAGTTATAAGCCCACAAATGTGTAACTGGACTAATTCTTTAAATTGACACCAGATCCGGTGACCTTTGGGACATGGTTTGACCCCCTTAGGAAAGTGCTATCATCATGAAACGTTCAGATCACTTACAACTCAAAAGATTCTACCTTCCTGTAACGTTTCAGCCTGAGTGGACCTTGTTTTCACACAAATGAACCCAGAATGATGTGAAATTGTGCTTTGTGCAACATAATTCTGGGTGCCATTTAAAAACCATAAGTGCTAATGACTCCATTCCTTTTTGTGGTTGTAGGGGCTGTTGATTGGAGTACACTAAAACAAACCTGATCGCTCTAGGACATTCAGAAGCCAAGTTATAAGCCCACACTCCATTCCTTTTTGTGGTTGTAGGGGCTTTTGATTGGAGTACACTAAAACAAACCTAACCTCTCTAGGACATTCAGAAGCCAAGTTATAAGCCCACAAAGGTGTAACTGGACTACTTCTTTAAAGTGACACCAGGCCCGGTGACCTTTGGGACATGGTTTGACCCCCTATAGGAATGTGCGATCATCTTGAAACGTTCAGATCACTTACAACTCAATAGATTCTACCTTCCTGTATTGTTTCAGCCTGATTGGACCTTGTTTTTACACAAATGAACCCAGAATGATGTGAAATTGTGCTTCGTGCAACATAATTCTCGGTGCCATTTAAAAACCATAAGTGCTAATGTCTCCATTCCTTTTTGTGGTTGTAGGGGCTGTTGATTGGAGTACACTAAAACAGACCTGATCGCTCTAGGACATTCAGAAGATAAGGTTTAAGCCCACAAATGTGTAACTGGACTACTTCTTTAAATTGACACCAGATCCGGTGACCTTTGGGACATGGTTTGACCCCCTTAGGAAAGTGCTATCATCATGAAACGTTCAGATCACTTACAACGCAATAGATTCTACCTTCCTGTAACGTTTCAGCCTGATTGGACCTTGTTTTCACACAAATGAACCCAGAATGATGTGAAATTGTGCTTCGTGCAACATAATTCTGGGTGCCATTTAAAAACCATAAGTGCTAATGACTCCATTCCTTTTTGTGGTTGTAGGGGCTGTTGATTGGAGTATACTAAAACAAACCTGATCTCTCTAGGACATTCAGAAGCCAAGTTATAAGCCCACAAATGTGTAACTGGACTACTTCTTTAGACACCAGATCCGGTGACCTTTGGGACATGGTTTGACCCCCTTAGGGAAGTGCTATCATCATGAAACGTTCAGATCACTTACAACTTAATAGATTCTACCTTCCTGTAATGTTTCAGCCTGATTGGACCTTGTTTTCACACAAATGGACCCAGAATGATGTGAAATTGTGCTTCATGCAACATAATTCTGGGTGCCATTTAAAAACCATAAGTGCTAATGACTCCATTCCTTTTTGTGGTTGTACGGGCTGTTGATTGTAGTACACTAAAACAAACCTGATCTCTCTAGGACATTCAGAAGCCAAGTTATAAGCCCACAAATGTGTAACTGGACTACTTCTTTAAATTGACATCAGATCCGGTGACCTTTGGGACATGGTTTGACCCCCTTAGGAAAGTGCTAACATCATGAAACGTTCAGATCACTTACAACTCAATAGATTCTACCTTCCTGTAACGTTTCAGCCTGATTGGACCTTGTTTTCACACAAATGAACCCAGAATGATGTGAAATTGTGCTTCGTGCAACATAATTCTGGGTGCCATTTAAAAACCATAAGTGCTAATTACTCCATTCCTTTTTGTGGTTGTAGGGGCTGTTGATTGGAGTACACTAAAACAAACCTGATCTCTCTAGGACATTCAGAAGCCAAGTTATAAGCCCACAAATGTGTAACTGGACTAATTCTTTAAATTGACACCAGATCCGGTGACCTTTGGGACATGGTTTGACCCCCTTAGGAAAGTGCTATCATCATGAAACGTTCAGATCACTTACAACTCAAAAGATTCTACCTTCCTGTAACGTTTCAGCCTGAGTGGACCTTGTTTTCACACAAATGAACCCAGAATGATGTGAAATTGTGCTTTGTGCAACATAATTCTGGGTGCCATTTAAAAACCATAAGTGCTAATGACTCCATTCCTTTTTGTGGTTGTAGGGGCTGTTGATTGGAGTACACTAAAACAAACCTGATCGCTCTAGGACATTCAGAAGCCAAGTTATAAGCCCACACTCCATTCCTTTTTGTGGTTGTAGGGGCTTTTGATTGGAGTACACTAAAACAAACCTAACCTCTCTAGGACATTCAGAAGCCAAGTTATAAGCCCACAAAGGTGTAACTGGACTACTTCTTTAAAGTGACACCAGGCCCGGTGACCTTTGGGACATGGTTTGACCCCCTATAGGAATGTGCGATCATCTTGAAACGTTCAGATCACTTACAACTCAATAGATTCTACCTTCCTGTATTGTTTCAGCCTGATTGGACCTTGTTTTTACACAAATGAACCCAGAATGATGTGAAATTGTGCTTCGTGCAACATAATTCTCGGTGCCATTTAAAAACCATAAGTGCTAATGTCTCCATTCCTTTTTGTGGTTGTAGGGGCTGTTGATTGGAGTACACTAAAACAGACCTGATCGCTCTAGGACATTCAGAAGATAAGGTTTAAGCCCACAAATGTGTAACTGGACTACTTCTTTAAATTGACACCAGATCCGGTGACCTTTGGGACATGGTTTGACCCCCTTAGGAAAGTGCTATCATCATGAAACGTTCAGATCACTTACAACGCAATAGATTCTACCTTCCTGTAACGTTTCAGCCTGATTGGACCTTGTTTTCACACAAATGAACCCAGAATGATGTGAAATTGTGCTTCGTGCAACATAATTCTGGGTGCCATTTAAAAACCATAAGTGCTAATGACTCCATTCCTTTTTGTGGTTGTAGGGGCTGTTGATTGGAGTATACTAAAACAAACCTGATCTCTCTAGGACATTCAGAAGCCAAGTTATAAGCCCACAAATGTGTAACTGGACTACTTCTTTAGACACCAGATCCGGTGACCTTTGGGACATGGTTTGACCCCCTTAGGGAAGTGCTATCATCATGAAACGTTCAGATCACTTACAACTTAATAGATTCTACCTTCCTGTAATGTTTCAGCCTGATTGGACCTTGTTTTCACACAAATGGACCCAGAATGATGTGAAATTGTGCTTCGTGCAACATAATTCTGGGTGCCATTTACAAACCATAAGTGCTAATGACTCCATTCCTTTTTGTGGTTGTAGGGGCTGTTGATTGGAGTACACTAAAACAAACCTGACCTCTCTAGGACATTCAGAAGCCAAGTTATAAGCCCACAAATGTGTAACTGGACTACTTCTTTAAAGTGACACCAGATCCGGTGACCTTTGGGACATGGTTTGACCCCCTTAGGAAAGGGCTATCATCATGAAACGTTCAGATCACTTACAACTCAATAGATTCTACCTTCCTGTAACGTTTCAGCCTGATTGGACCTTGTTTTCACACAAATGAACCCAGAATGATGTGAAATTGTGCTTCGTGCAACATAATTCTGGGTGCCATTTAAAAACCATAAGTGCTAATGACTCCATTCCTTTTTGTGGTTGTTGGGGCTGTTGATTGGAGTATACTAAAACAAACCTGATCTCTCTAGGACATTCAGAAGCCAAGTTATAAGCCCACAAATGTGTAACTGGACTACTTCTTTAGACACCAGATCCGGTGACCTTTGGGACATGGTTTGACCCCCTTAGGGAAGTGCTATCATCATGAAACGTTCAGATCACTTACAACTTAATAGATTCTACCTTCCTGTAATGTTTCAGCCTGATTGGACCTTGTTTTCACACAAATGGACCCAGAATGATGTGAAATTGTGCTTCGTGCAACATAATTCTGGGTGCCATTTACAAACCATAAGTGCTAATGACTCCATTCCTTTTTGTGGTTGTAGGGGCTGTTGACTGGAGTACACTAAATTAAACCTGACCTCTCTAGGACATTCAGAAGCCAAGTTATAAGCCCACAAATGTGTAACTGGACTACTTCTTTAAATTGACACCAGATCCGGTGACATTTGGGACATGGTTTGACCCCCTTAGGAAAGTGCTATCATCATGAAACGTTCAGATCACTTACAACTCAATAGATTCTACCTTCCTGTAACGTTTCAGCCTGATTGGACCTTGTTTTCACACAAATGAACCCAGAATGATGTGAAATTGTGCTTCGTGCAACATAATTCTGGGTGCCATTTAAAAACCATAAGTGCTAATGACTCCATTCCTTTTTGTGGTTGTAGGGGCTGTTGATTGGAGTATACTAAAACAAACCTGATCTCTCTAGGACATTCAGAAGCCAAGTTATAAGCCCACAAATGTGTAACTGGACTACTTCTTTAAATTGACATCAGATCCGGTGACCTTTGGGACATGGTTTGACCCCCTTAGGAAAGTGCTAACATCATGAAACGTTCAGATCACTTACAACTCAATAGATTCTACCTTCCTGTAACGTTTCAGCCTGATTGGACCTTGTTTTCACACAACTGAACCCAGAATGATGTGAAATTGTGCTTCGTGCAACATAATTCTGGGTGCCATTTAAAAACCATAAGTGCTAATTACTCCATTCCTTTTTGTGGTTGTAGGGGCTGTTGATTGGAGTATACTAAAACAAACCTGATCTCTCTAGGACATTCAGAAGCCAAGTTATAAGCCCACAAATGTGTAACTGGACTACTTCTTTAGACACCAGATCCGGTGACCTTTGGGACATGGTTTGACCCCCTTAGGGAAGTGCTATCATCATGAAACGTTCAGATCACTTGCAACTTAATAGATTCTACCTTCCTGTAATGTTTCAGCCTGATTGGACCTTGTTTTCACACAAATGGACCCAGAATGATGTGAAATTGTGCTTCGTGCAACATAATTCTGGGTGCCATTTACAAACCATAAGTGCTAATGACTGCATTCCTTTTTGTGGTTGTAGGGGCTGTTGATTGGAGTACACTAAAACAAACCTGATCTCTCTAGGACATTCAGAAGCCAAGTTATAAGCCCACAAATGTGTAACTGGACTAATTCTTTAAATTGACACCAGATCCGGTGACCTTTGGGACATGGTTTGAACCCCTTAGGAAAGTGCTATCATCATGAAACGTTCAGATCACTTACAACTCAAAAGATTCTACCTTCCTGTAACGTTTCAGCCTGAGTGGACCTTGTTTTCACACAAATGAACCCAGAATGATGTGAAATTGTGCTTTGTGCAACATAATTCTGGGTGCCATTTAAAAACCATAAGTGCTAATGACTCCATTCCTTTTTGTGGTTGTAGGGGCTGTTGATTGGAGTACACTAAAAGAAACCTGATCGCTCTAGGACATTCAGAAGCCAAGTTATAAGCCCACACTCCATTCCTTTTTGTGGTTGTAGGGGCTTTTGATTGGAGTACACTAAAACAAACCTAACCTCTCTAGGACATTCAGAAGCCAAGTTATAAGCCCACAAAGGTGTAACTGGACTACTTCTTTAAAGTGACACCAGGCCCGGTGACCTTTGGGACATGGTTTGACCCCCTATAGGAATGTGCGATCATCTTGAAACGTTCAGATCACTTACAACTCAATAGATTCTACCTTCCTGTATTGTTTCAGCCTGACTGGACCTTGTTTTTACACAAATGAACCCAGAATGATGTTAAATTGTGCTTCGTGCAACATAATTCTCGGTGCCATTTAAAAACCATAAGTGCTAATGTCTCCATTCCTTTTTGTGGTTGTAGGGGCTGTTGATTGGAGTACACTAAAACAAACCTGATCGCTCTAGGACATTCAGAATCTAAGGTTTAAGCCCACAAATGTGTAACTGGACTACTACTTTAAATTGACACCAGATCCGGTGACCTTTGGGACATGGTTTGACCCCCTTAGGAAAGTGCTATCATCATGAAACGTTCAGATCACTTACAACGCAATAGATTCTACCTTCCTGTAACGTTTCAGCCTGATTGGACCTTGTTTTCACACAAATGAACCCAGAATGATGTGAAAGTGTGCTTCGTGCAACATAATTCTGGGTGCCATTTAAAAACCATAAGTGCTAATGACTCCATTCCTTTTTGTGGTTGTAGGGGCTGTTGATTGGAGTATACTAAAACAAACCTGATCTCTCTAGGACATTCAGAAGCCAAGTTATAAGCCCACAAATGTGTAACTGGACTACTTCTTTAGACACCAGATCCGGTGACCTTTGGGACATGGTTTGACCCCCTTAGGGAAGTGCTATCATCATGAAACGTTCAGATCACTTACAACTTAATAGATTCTACCTTCCTGTAATGTTTCAGCCTGATTGGACCTTGTTTTCACACAAATGGACCCAGAATGATGTGAAATTGTGCTTCGTGCAACATAATTCTGGGTGCCATTTACAAACCATAAGTGCTAATGACTCCATTCCTTTTTGTGGTTGTATGGGCTGTTGATTGGAGTACACTAAAACAAACCTGACCTCTCTAGGACATTCAGAAGCCAAGTTATAAGCCCACAAATGTGTAACTGGACTACTTCTTTAAAGTGACACCAGATCCGGTGACCTTTGGGACATGGTTTGACCCCCTTAGGAAAGTGCTATCATCATGAAACGTTCAGATCACTTACAACTCAATAGATTCTACCTTCCTGTAACGTTTCAGCCTGATTGGACCTTGTTTTCACACAAATGAACCCAGAATGATGTGAAATTGTGCTTCGTGCAACATAATTCTGGGTGCCATTTAAAAACCATAAGTGCTAATGACTCCATTCCTTTTTGTGGTTGTTGGGGCTGTTGATTGGAGTATACTAAAACAAACCTGATCTCTCTAGGACATTCAGAAGCCAAGTTATAAGCCCACAAATGTGTAACTGGACTACTTCTTTAGACACCAGATCCGGTGACCTTTGGGACATGGTTTGACCCCCTTAGGGAAGTGCTATCATCATGAAACGTTCAGATCACTTACAACTTAATAGATTCTACCTTCCTGTAATGTTTCAGCCTGATTGAACCTTGTTTTCACACAAATGGACCCAGAATGATGTGAAATTGTGCTTCGTGCAACATAATTCTGGGTGCCATTTACAAACCATAAGTGCTAATGACTCCATTCCTTTTTGTGGTTGTATGGGCTGTTGATTGGAGTACACTAAAACAAACCTGACCTCTCTAGGACATTCAGAAGCCAAGTTATAAGCCCACAAATGTGTAACTGGACTACTTCTTTAAAGTGACACCAGATCCGGTGACCTTTGGGACATGGTTTGACCCCCTTAGGAAAGTGCTATCATCATGAAACGTTCAGATCCCTTACAACTCAATAGATTCTACCTTCCTGTAACGTTTCAGCCTGATTGGACCTTGTTTTCACACAAATGAACCCAGAATGATGTGAAATTGTGCTTCGTGCAACATAATTCTGGGTGCCATTTAAAAACCATAAGTGCTAATGACTCCATTCCTTTTTGTGGTTGTTGGGGCTGTTGATTGGAGTATACTAAAACAAACCTGATCTCTCTAGGACATTCAGAAGCCAAGTTATAAGCCCACAAATGTGTAACTGGACTACTTCTTTAGACACCAGATCCGGTGACCTTTGGGACATGGTTTGACCCCCTTAGGGAAGTGCTATCATCATGAAACGTTCAGATCACTTACAACTTAATATATTCTACCTTCCTGTAATGTTTCAGCCTGATTGAACCTTGTTTTCACACAAATGGACCCAGAATGATGTGAAATTGTGCTTCGTGCAACATAATTCTGGGTGCCATTTACAAACCATAAGTGCTAATGACTCCATTCCTTTTTGTGGTTGTAGGGGCTGTTGATTGGAGTATACTAAAACAAACCTGATCTCTCTAGGACATTCAGAAGCCAAGTTATAAGCCCACAAATGTGTAACTGGACTACTTCTTTAGACACCAGATCCGGTGACCTTTGGGACATGGTTTGACCCCCTTAGGGAAGTGCTATCATCATGAAACGTTCAGATCACTTACAACTTAATAGATTCTACCTTCCTGTAATGTTTCAGCCTGATTGGACCTTGTTTTCACACAAATGGACCCAGAATGATGAGAAATTGTGCTTCGTGCAACATAATTCTGGGTGCCATTTACAAACCATAAGTGCTAATGACTCCATTCCTTTTTGTGGTTGTATGGGCTGTTGATTGGAGTACACTAAAACAAACCTGACCTCTCTAGGACATTCAGAAGCCAAGTTATAAGCCCACAAATGTGTAACTGGACTACTTCTTTAAAGTGACACCAGATCCGGTGACCTTTGGGACATGGTTTGACCCCCTTAGGAAAGTGCTATCATCATGAAACGTTCAGATCACTTACAACTCAATAGATTCTACCTTCCTGTAACGTTTCAGCCTGATTGGACCTTGTTTTCACACAAATGGACCCAGAATGATGTGAAATTGTGCTTCGTGCAACATAATTCTGGGTGCCATTTACAAACCATAAGTGCTAATGACTCCATTCCTTTTGTGGTTGTAGGGGCTGTTGATTGGAGTACACTAAAACAAACCTGATCTCTCTAGGACATTCAGAAGCCAAGTTATAAGCCCACAAATGTGTAACTGGACTACTTCTTTAAATTGACACCAGATCCGGTGACCTTTGGGACATGGTTTGATCCCCTTAGGAAAGCGCTATCATCATGAAACGTTCAGATCACTTACAACTAAATAGATTCTACCTTCCTGTAACGTTTCAGCCTGATTGGACCTTGTTTTCACACAAATGAACCCAGAATGATGTGAAATTGTGCTTCGTGCAACATAATTCTGGGTGCCATTTACAAACCATAAGTGCTAATGACTCCATTCCTTTTTGTGGTTGTAGGGGCTGTTGATTGGAGTACACTAAAACAAACCTGACCTCTCTAGGACATTCAGAAGCCAAGTTATAAGCCCACAAATGTGTAACTGGACTACTTCTTTAAAGTGACACCAGATCCGGTGACCTTTGGGACATGGTTTGACCCCCTTAGGAAAGTTCTATCATCATGAAACGTTCAGATCACTTACAACTCAATAGATTCTACCTTCCTGTAACGTTTCAGCCTGATTGGACCTTGTTTTCACACAAATGAACCCAGAATGATGTGAAATTGTGCTTCGTGCAACATAATTCTGGGTGCCATTTAAAAACCATAAGTGCTAATGACTCCATTCCTTTTTGTGGTTGTAGGGGCTGTTGATTGGAGTATACTAAAACAAACCTGATCTCTCTAGGACATTCAGAAGCCAAGTTATAAGCCCACAAATGTGTAACTGGACTACTTCTTTAGACACCAGATCCGGTGACCTTTGGGACATGGTTTGACCCCCTTAGGGAAGTGCTATCATCATGAAACGTTCAGATCACTTACAACTTAATAGATTCTACCTTCCTGTAATGTTTCAGACTGATTGGACCTTGTTTTCAAACAAATGGTCCCAGAATGATGTAAAATTGTGCTTCGTGCAACATAATTCTGGGTGCCATTTAAAAACCATAAGTGCTAATGACTCCATTCCTTTTTGTGGTTGTAGGGGCTGTTGATTGGAGTACACTAAAACAAACCTGACCTCTCTAGGACATTCAGAAGCCAAGTTATAAGCCCACAAATGTGTAACTGGACTACTTCTTTAAAGTGACACCAGATCCGGTGACCTTTGGGACATTGTTTGACCCCCTTAGGAAAGTGCTTTCATCATGAAACGTTCAGATCACTTACAACTCAATAGATTCTACCTTCTTGTAACGTTTCAGCCTGATTGGACCTTGTTTTCACACAAATGGACCCAGAATGATGTGAAATTGTGCTTCGTGCAACATAATTCTGGGTGCCATTTACAAACCATAAGTGCTAATGACTCCATTCCTTTTGTGGTTGTAGGGGCTGTTGATTGGATTACACTAAAACAAACCTGATCTCTCTAGGACATTCAGAAGCCAAGTTATAAGCCCACAAATGTGTAACTGGACTACTTCTTTAAATTGACACCAGATCCGGTGACCTTTGGGACATGGTTTGATCCCCTTAGGAAAGCGCTATCATCATGAAACGTTCAGATCACTTACAACTAAATAGATTCTACCTTCCTGTAACGTTTCAGTCTGATTGGACCTTGTTTTCAAACAAATGAACCCAGAATGATGTGAATTTGTGCTTCGTGCAACATAATTCTGGGTGCCATTTACAAACCATAAGTGCTCATGAATCCATTCCTTTTTGTGGTTGTAGGGGCTGTTGATTGGAGTACATTAAAACAAACCTGATCTCTCTAGGACATTCAGAAGCCAAGTTATAAGCCCACAAATGTGTAACTGGACTACTTCTTTAAATTGACACCAGATCCGGTGACCTTTGGGACATGGTTTGACCCCCTTAGGATAGTGCTATCATCATGAAACGTTCAGATCACTTACAACTCAATAGATTCTACCTTCCTGTAACGTTTCAGCCTGAATGGACCTTGTTTTCACAAAAATGGACCCAGAATGATGTGAAATTGTGCTTCGTGCAACATAAATCTGGGTGCCATTTACAAACCATAAGTGCTAATGACTCCATTCCTTTTTGTGGTTGTAGGGGCTGTTGATTGGAGTACACTAAAACACACATGACCTCTCTAGGACATTCAGAAGCCAAGTTATAAGCCCACAAATGTGTAACTGGACTACTTCTTTAAAGTGACACCAGGCCCGGTGACCTTTGGGACATGGTTTGACCCCCTATAGGAATGTGAGATCATCATGAAACGTTCAGATCACTTACAACTCAATAGATTCTACCTTCTTGTAACGTTTCAGCCTGATTGGACCTTGTTTTCACACAAATGGACCCAGAATGATGTGAAATTGTGCTTCGTGCAACATAATTCTGGGTGCCATTTACAAACCATAAGTGCTAATGACTCCATTCCTTTTTGTGGTTGTAGGGGCTGTTGATTGGAGTACACTAAAACAAACCTGATCTCTCTAGGACATTCAGAAGCCAAGTTATAAGCCCACAAATGTGTAACTGGACTACTTCTTTAGACACCAGATCCGGTGACCTTTGGGACATGGTTTGACCCCCTTAGGGAAGTGCTATCATCATGAAACGTTCAGATCACTTACAACTCATAGATTCTACCTTCCTGTAACGTTTCAGCCTGATTGGACCTTGTTGTCATACAAATGAACCCAGAATGATGTGAAATTGTGCTTCGTGCAACATAATTCTGGGTGCCATTTACAAACCATAAGTGCTAATGACTCCATTCCTTTTTGTGGTTGTAGGGGCTTTTGATTGGAGTACACTAAAACAAACCTAACCTCTCTAGGACATTCAGAAGCCAAGTTATAAGCCCACAAAGGTGTAACTGGACTACTTTTTAAAGTGACACCAGGGCCGGTGACCTTTGGGACATGGTTTGACCCCCTATAGGAATGTGCGATCATCTTGAAACGTTCAGATTACTTACAACTCAATAGATTCTACCTTCCTGTATTGTTTCAGCCTGATTGGACCTTGTTTTTACACAAATGAACCCAGAATTATGTGAAATTGTGCTTCGTGCAACATAATTCTCGGTGCCATTTAAAAACCATAAGTGCTAATGTCTCCATTCCTTTTTTTGGTTCTAGGGGCTGTTGATTGGAGTACACTAAAACAAACCTGATCGCTCTAGGACATTCAGAAGCCAAGGTTTAAGCCCACAAATGTGTAACTGGACTACTTCTTTAAATTGACACCAGATCCGGTGACCTTTGGGACATGGTTTGACCCCTTTAGGAAAGTGCTATCATCATGAAACGTTCAGATCGCTTACAACGCAATAGATTCTACCTTCCTGTAACGTTTCAGCCTGATTGGACCTTGTTTTCACACAAATGAACCCAGAATGATGTGAAATTGTGCTTCGTGCAACATAATTCTGGGTGCCATTTAAAAACCATAAGTGCTAATGACTCCATTCCTTTTTGTGGTTGTAGGGGCTGTTGATTGGAGTATACTAAAACAAACCTGATCTCACGAGGACATTCAGAAGCCAAGTTATAAGCCCACAAATGTGTAACTGGACTACTTCTTTAGACACCAGATCCGGTGACCTTTGGGACATGGTTTGACCCCCTTAGGGAAGTTCTATCATCATGAAACGTTCAGATCACTTACAACTTAATAGATTCTACCTTCCTGTAATGTTTCAGCCTGATTGGACCTTGTTTTCACACAAATGGACCCAGAATGATGTGAAATTGTGCTTCGTGCAACATAATTCTGGGTGCCATTTACAAACCATAAGTGCTAATGACTCCATTCCTTTTTGTGGTTGTAGGGGCTGTTGATTAGAGTACACTAAAACAAACCTGACCTCTCTAGGACATTCAGAAGCCAAGTTATAAGCCCACAAATGTGTAACTGGACTACTTCTTTAAAGTGACACCAGATCCGGTGACCTTTGGGACATGGTTTGACCCCCTTAGGAAAGTGCTATCATCATGAAACGTTCAGATCACTTACAACTTAATAGATTCTACCTTCCTGTAATGTTTCAGCCTGATTGGACCTTGTTTTCACACAAATGGACCCAGAATGATGTGAAATTGTGCTTCGTGCAACATAATTCTGGGTGCCATTTACAAACCATAAGTGCTAATGACTCCATTCCTTTTTGTGGTTGTAGGGGCTGTTGATTGGAGTACACTAAAACAAACCTGACCTCTCTAGGACATTCAGAAGCCAAGTTATAAGCCCACAAATGTGTAACTGGACTACTTCTTTCAAGTGACACCAGATCCGGTGACCTTTGGGACATGGTTTGACCCCCTTAGGAAAGTGCTATCATCATGAAACGTTCAGATCACTTACAACTCAATAGATTCTACCTTCTTGTAACGTTTCAGCCTGATTGGACCTTGTTTTCACACAAATGGACCCAGAATGATGTGAAATTGTGCTTCGTGCAACATAATTCTGGGTGCCATTTACAAACCATAAGTGCTAATGACTCCATTCCTTTTGTGGTTGTAGGGGCTGTTGATTGGAGTACACTAAAACAAACCTTATCTCACTAGGACATTCAGAAGC
The DNA here is from genome assembly GCF_043380555.1 of Nothobranchius furzeri. NCBI lineage: Eukaryota > Metazoa > Chordata > Actinopteri > Cyprinodontiformes > Nothobranchiidae > Nothobranchius > Nothobranchius furzeri. The sequence continues at coordinate 36,438,199 of NC_091743.1, forward strand.
CAAGTTATAAGCCCACAAATGTGTAACTGGACTACTTCTTTAGACACCAGATCCGGTGACCTTTGGGACATGGTTTGACCCCCTTAGGGAAGTGCTATCATCATGAAACGTTCAGATCACTTACAACTTAATAGATTCTACCTTCCTGTAATGTTTCAGCCTGATTGGACCTTGTTTTCACACAAATGGACCCAGAATGATGTGAAATTGTGCTTCGTGCAACATAATTCTGGGTGCCATTTACAAACCATAAGTGCTAATGACTCCATTCCTTTTTGTGGTTATAGGGGCTGTTGATTGGAGTACACTAAAACAAACCTGACCTCTCTAGGACATTCAGAAGCCAAGTTATAAGCCCACAAATGTGTAACTGGACTACTTCTTTAAAGTGACACCAGATCCGGTGACCTTTGGGACATGGTTTGACCCCCTTAGGAAAGTGCTATCATGATGAAACGTTCAGATCACTTACAACTCAAAAGATTCTACCTCCCTATAACGTTTCAGCCTGATTGGACCTTGTTTTCACACAAATGAACCCAGAATGATGTGAAATTGTGCTTCGTGCAACATAATTCTGGGTGCCATTTAAAAACCATAAGTGCTAATGACTCCATTCCTTTTTGTGGTTGTAGGGGCTGTTGATTGGAGTACACTAAAACAAACCTAACCTCTATAGACATTCAGAAGCCAAGTTATAAGCCCACAAAGATGTAACTGGACTACTTCTTTAAAGTGACACCAGGCCCGGTGACCTTTGGGACATGGTTTGACCCCCTATAGGAATGTGCGATCATCTTGAAACGTTCAGATCACTTACAACTCAATTGATTCTACCTTCTTGTAGCGTTTCAGCCTGATTGGACCTTGTTTTCACACAAATGGACCCAGAATGAAGTGAAATTGTGCTTCGTGCAACATAATTCTGGGTGCCATTTACAAACCATAAGTGCTAATGACTCCATTCCTTTTTGTGGTTGTAGGGGCTGTTGATTGGAGTACACTAAAACAAACCTGATCTCTCTAGGACATTCAGAAGCCAAGTTATAAGCCCACAAATGTGTAACTGGACTACTTCTTTAAATTGACACCAGATCTGGTGACCTTTGGGACATGGTTTGACCCCCTTAGGAAAGTGCTATCATCATGAAACGTTCAGATCACTTACAACTCAATAGATTCTACCTTCCTGTAACGTTTCAGCCTGATTGGACCTTGTTTTCACACAAATGAACCCAGAATGATGTGAAATTGTGCTTCGCTCAACAAAATTCTGGGTGCCATTTACAAACCATAAGTGCTAATGACTCCATTCCTTTTTGTGGTTGTAGGGGCTGTTGATTGGAGTACACTAAAACAAACCTAACCTCTCTAGGACATTCAGAAGCCAAGGTATAAGCCCACAAATGTGTAACTGGACAACTTCTTTAAATTGACACCAGATCCGGTGACCTTTGGGACATGGTTTGACCCCCTTAGGAAAGTGCTATCATCATGAAACGTTCAGATCACTTACAACTCAATAGATTCTACCTTCCTGTAACGTTTCAGCCTGATTGGACCTTGTTTTCATACAAATGAACCCAGAATGATGTGAAATTGTGCTTCGTGCAACATAATTCTGGGTGCCATTTACAAACCATAAGTGCTAATGACTCCATTCCTTTTTGTGGTTGTAGGGGCTTTTGATTGGAGTACACTAAAACAAACCTAACCTCTCTAGGACATTCAGAAGCCAAGTTATAAGCCCACAAAGGTGTAACTGGACTACTTCTTTAAAGTGACACCAGGCCCGGTGACCTTTGGGACATGGTTTGACCCCCTATAGGAATGTGCGATCATCTTGAAACGTTCAGATTACTTACAACTCAATAGATTCTACCTTCCTGTATTGTTTCAGCCTGATTGGACCTTGTTTTTACACAAATGAACCCAGAATGATGTGAAATTGTGCTTCGTGCAACATAATTCTCGGTGCCATTTAAAAACCATAAGTGCTAATGCCTCCATTCCTTTTTGTGGTTGTAGGGGCTGTTGATTGGAGTACACTAAAACAAACCTGATCGCTCTAGGACATTCAGAAGCCAAGGTTTAAGCCCACAAATGTGTAACTGGACTACTTCTTTAAATTGACACCAGATCCGGTGACCTTTGGGAAATGGTTTGACCCCCTTAGGAAAGTGCTATCATCATGAAACGTTCAGATCGCTTACAACGCAATAGATTCTACCTTCCTGTAACGTTTCAGCCTGATTGGACCTTGTTTTCACACAAATGAACCCAGAATGATGTGAAATTGTCCTTCGTGCAACATAATTCTGAGTGCCATTTAAAAACCATAAGTGCTAATGACTCCATTCCTTTTTGTGGTTGTAGGGGCTGTTGATTGGAGTATACTAAAACAAACCTGATCTCACTAGGACATTCAGAAGCCAAGTTATAAGCCCACAAATGTGTAACTGGACTACTTCTTTAGACACCAGATCCGGTGACCTTTGGGACATGGTTTGACCCCCTTAGGGAAGTGCTATCATCATGAAACATTCAGATCACTTACAACTTAATAGATTCTACCTTCCTGTAATGTTTCAGCCTGATTGGACCTTGTTTTCACACAAATGGACCCAGAATGATGTGAAATTGTGCTTCGTGCAACATAATTCTGGGTGCCATTTACAAACCATAAGTGCTAATGACTCCATTCCTTTTTGTGGTTGTAGGGGCTGTTGATTGGAGTACACTAAAACAAACCTGACCTCTCTAGGACATTCAGAAGCCAAGTTATAAGCCCACAAATGTGTAACTGGACTACTTCTTTAAAGTGACACCAGATCCGGTGACCTTTGGGACATGGTTTGACCCCCTTAGGGAAGTGCTATCATCATGAAACGTTCAGATCACTTACAACTTAATAGATTCTACCTTCCTGTAATGTTTCAGCCTGATTGGACCTTGTTTTCACACAAATGGACCCAGAATGATGTGAAATTGTGCTTCGTGCAACATAATTCTGTGTGCCATTTACAAACCATAAGTGCTAATGACTCCATTCCTTTTTGTGGTTGTAGGGGCTGTTGATTGGAGTACACTAAAACAAACCTGACCTCTCTAGGACATTCAGAAGCCAAGTTATAAGCCCACAAATGTGTAACTGGACTACTTCTTTAAAGTGACACCAGATCCGGTGACCTTTGGGACATGGTTTGACCCCCTTAGGGAAGTGCTATCATCATGAAACGTTCAGATCACTTACAACTTAATAGATTCTACCTTCCTGTAATGTTTCAGCCTGATTGGACCTTGTTTTCACACAAATGGACCCAGAATGATGTGAAATTGTGCTTCGTGCAACATAATTCTGGGTGCCATTTACAAACCATAAGTGCTGATGACTCCATTCCTTTTTGTGGTTGTAGGGGCTGTTGATTGGAGTACACTAAAACAAACCTGACCTCTCTAGGACATTCAGAAGCCAAGTTATAAGCCCACAAATGTGTAACTGGACTACTTCTTTAAAGTGACACCAGATCCGGTGACCTTTGGGACATGGTTTGACCCCCTTAGGAAAGTGCTATCATGATGAAACGTTCAGATCACTTACAACTCAAAAGATTCTACCTCCCTGTAACGTTTCAGCCTGATTGGACCTTGTTTTCACACAAATGAACCCAGAATGATGTGAAATTGTGCTTCGTGCAACATAATTCTGGGTGCCATTTAAAAACCATAAGTGCTAATGACTCCATTCCTTTCTGTGGTTGTAGGGGCTGTTGATTGGAGTACACTAAAACAAACCTGACCTCTCTAGGACTTTCAGAAGCCAAGTTATAAGCCCACAAAGGTGTAACTGGACTACTTCTTTAAAGTGACACCAGGCCCGGTGACCTTTGGGACATGGTTTGACCCCCTATAGGAATGTGCGATCATCATGAAACGTTCAGATCACTTACAACTCAATAGATTCTATGTTCTTGTAACGTTTCAGCCTGATTGGACCTTGTTTTCACACAAATGAACCCAGAATGATGTGAAATTGTGCTTCGTGCAAGATAATTCTGGGTGCCATTTACAAACCATAAGTGCTAATGACTCCATTCCTTTTTGTGGTTGTAGGGGCTGTTGATTGGAGTACACTAAAACAAACCTAACCTCTATAGACATTCAGAAGCCAAGTTATAAGCCCACAAAGATGTAACTGGACTACTTCTTTAAAGTGACACCAGGCCCGGTGACCTTTGGGACATGGTTTGACCCCCTATAGGAATGTGCGATCATCTTGAAACGTTCAGATCACTTACAACTCATTTGATTCTACCTTCTTGTAGCGTTTCAGCCTGATTGGACCTTGTTTTCACACAAATGGACCCAGAATGAAGTGAAATTGTGCTTCGTGCAACATAATTCTGGGTGCCAATTACAAACCATAAGTGCTAATGACTCCATTCCTTTTTGTGGTTGTAGGGGCTGTTGATTGGAGTACACTAAAACAAACCTGATCTCTCTAGGACATTCAGAAGCCAAGTTATAAGCCCACAAATGTGTAACTGGACTACTTCTTTAAATTGACACCAGATCCGGTGACCTTTGGGACATGGTTTGACCCCCTTAGGAAAGTGCTATCATCATGAAACGTTCAGATCACTTACAACTCAATAGATTCTACCTTCCTGTAACGTTTCAGCCTGATTGGACCTTGTTTTCACACAAATGAACCCAGAATGATGTGAAATTGTGCTTCGTGCAACATAATTCTGGGTGCCATTTAAAAATCATAAGTGCTAATGACTCCATTCTTTTGTGGTTGTAGGGGCTGTTGATTGGAGTACACTAAAACAAACCTGATCGCTCTAGGATATTCAGAAGCCAAGTTATAAGCCCACAAATGTGTAACTGGACTACTTCTTTAAAGTGACACCAGGCCCAGTGACCTTTGGGACATGGTTTGACCCCCTATAGGAATGTGCGATCATCATGAAACGTTCAGATCACTTACAACTCAATAGATTCTACCTTCTTGTAACGTTTCAGCCTGATTGGACCTTGTTTTCACACAAATGAACCCAGAATGATGTGAAATTGTGCTTCGCTCAACAAAATTCTGGGTGCCATTTACAAACCATAGGTGCTAATTACTCCATTCCTTTTTGTGGTTGTAGGGGCTGTTGATTGGAGTACACTAAAACAAACCTAACCTCTCTAGGACATTCAGAAGCCAAGGTATAAGCCCACAAATGTGTAACTGGACAACTTCTTTAAATTGACACCAGATCCGGTGACCTTTGGGACATGGTTTGACCCCCTTAGGAAAGTGCTATCATCATGAAACGTTCAGATCACTTACAACTCAATAGATTCTACCTTCCTGTAACGTTTCAGCCTGATTGGACCTTGTTTTCATACAAATGAACCCAGAATGATGTGAAATTGTGCTTCGTGCAACATAATTCTGGGTGCCATTTACAAACCATAAGTGCTAATGACTCCATTCCTTTTTGTGGTTGTAGGGGCTTTTGATTGGAGTACACTAAAACAAACCTAACCTCTCTAGGACATTCAGAAGCCAAGTTATAAGCCCACAAAGGTGTAACTGGACTACTTCTTTAAAGTGACACCAGGCCCGGTGACCTTTGGGACATGGTTTGACCCCCTATAGGAATATGCGATCATCTTGAAACGTTCAGATCACTTACAACTCAATAGATTCTACCTTCCTGTATTGTTTCAGCCTGATTGGACCTTGTTTTTACACAAATGAACCCAGAATGATGTGAAATTGTGCTTCGTGCAACATAATTCTCGGTGCCATTTAAAAACCATAAGTGCTAATGTCTCCATTCCTTTTTGTGGTTGTAGGGGCTGTTGATTGGAGTACACTAAAACAAACCTGATCGCTCTAGGACATTCAGAAGCCAAGGTTTAAGCCCACAAATGTGTAACTGGACTACTTCTTTAAATTGACACCAGATCCGGTGACCTTTGGGACATGGTTTGACCCCCTTTTGGAAAGTGCTATCATCATGAAACGTTCAGATCACTTACAACTCAATAGATTCTACCTTCTTGTAACGTTTCAGCCTGATTGGACCTTGTTTTCACACAAATGAACCCGGAATGATGTGAAATTGTGCTTCGCTCAACAAAATTCTGGGTGCCATTTACAAACCATAAGTGCTAATGACTCCATTCCTTTTTGTGGTTGTAGGGGCTGTTGATTGGAGTACACTAAAACAAACCTAACCTTTCTAGGACATTCAGAAGCCAAGTTATAATCCCACAAATGTGTAACTGGAAAACTTCTTTAAATTGACACCAGATCCGGTGACCTTTGGGACATGGTTTGACCCCCTTAGGAAAGTGCTATCATCATGAAACGTTCAGATCGCTTAAAACTCAATAGATTCTACCTTCCTGTAACGTTTCAGCCTGATTGGACCTTGTTTTCACACAAATGAACCCAGAATGATGTGAAATTGTGCTTCGTGCAACATAATTCTGGGTGCCATTTACAAACCATAAGTGCTAATGACTCCATTCCTTTTTGTGGTTGTAGGGGCTTTTGATTGGAGTACACTAAAACAAACCTAACCTCTCTAGGACATTCAGAAGCCAAGTTATAAGCCCACAAAGGTGTAACTGGACTACTTCTTTAAAGTGACACCAGGCCCGGTGACCTTTGGGACAGGGTTTGACCCCCTATAGGAATGTGCGATCATCTTGAAACGTTCAGATCACTTACAACTCAATAGATTCTACCTTCCTGTATTGTTTCAGCCTGATTGGACCTTGTTTTCACACAAATGAACCCAGAATGATGTGAAATTGTGCTTCGTGCAACATAATTCTCGGTGCCATTTAAAAACCATAAGTGCTAATGTCTCCATTCCTTTTTGTGGTTGTAGGGGCTGTTGATTGGAGTACACTAAAACAAACCTGATCGCTCTAGGACATTCAGAAGCAAAGGTTTAAGCCCACAAATGTGTAACTGGACTACTTCTTTAAATTGACACCAGATCCGGTGACCTTTGGGACATGGTTTGACCCCCTTAGGAAAGTGCTATCATCATGAAACTTTCAGATAACTTACAACGCAATAGATTCTACCTTCCTGTAACGTTTCAGCCTGATTGGACCTTGTTTTCACACAAATGAACCCAGAATGATGTGAAATTGTGCTTCGTGCAACATAATTCTAGGTGCCATTTAAAAACCATAAGTGCTAATGACTCCATTCCTTTTTCTGGTTGTAGGGGCTGTTGATTGGAGTACTAAAACAAACCTGATCTCTCTAGGACATTCAGAAGCCAAGTTATAAGCCCACAAAAGTGTAACTGGACTACTTCTTTAGACACCAGATCCGGTGACCTTTGGGACATGGTTTGACCCCCTTAGGGAAGTGCTATCATCATGAAACGTTCAGATCACTTACAACTTAATAGATTCTTCCTTCCTGTAATGTTTCAGCCTGATTGGACCTTGTTTTCACACAAATGGACCCAGAATGATGTGAAATTGTGCTTCGTGCAACATAATTCTGGGTGCCATTTACAAACCATAAGTGCTAATGACTCCATTCCTTTTTGTGGTTGTAGGGGCTGTTGACTGGAGTACACTAAATTAAACCTGACCTCTCTAGGACATTCAGAAGCCAAGTTATAAGCCCACAAATGTGTAACTGGACTACTTCTTTAAATTGACACCAGATTCAGTGACCTTTGGGACATGGTTTGACCCCCTAAGGAAAGTGATATCATCATGAAACGTTCAGACCACTTACAACTCAGTAGATTCTACCTTCCTGTAACGTTTCAGCCTGATTGGACCTTGTTTTCACACAAATGAACCCAGAATGATGTGAAATTGTGCTTCATGCAACATAATTCTGGGTGCCATTTAAAAACCATAAGTGCTAATGACTCCATTCCTTTTTGTGGTTGTAGGGGCTGTTGATTGGAGTACACTAAAACAAACCTGACCTCTCTAGGACATTCAGAAGCCAAGTTATAAGCCCACAAATGTGTAACTGGACTACTTCTTTAAAGTGACACCAGATCCGGTGACCTTTGGGACATGGTTTGACCCCCTTAGGGAACTGCTATCATCATGAAACGTTCAGATCACTTACAACTTAATAGATTCTACCTTCCTGTAATGTTTCAGCCTGATTGGACCTTGTTTTCACACAAATGGACCCAGAATGGTGTGAAATTGTGCTTCGTGCAACATAATTCTGGGTGCCATTTACAAACCATAAGTGCTAATGACTCCATTCCTTTTTGTGGTTGTAGGGGCTGTTGATTGGAGTACACTAAAACAAACCTGACCTCTCTAGCACATTCAGAAGCCAAGTTATAAGCCCACAAAGGTGTAACTGGACTACTTCTTTAAAGTGACACCAGGCCCGGTGACCTTTGGGACATGGTTTGACCCCCTATAGGAATGTGCGATCATCATGAAACGTTCAGATCACTTACAACTTAATAGATTCTATGTTCTTGTAACGTTTCAGCCTGATTGGACCTTGTTTTCACACAAATGAACCCAGAATGATGTGAAATTGTGCTTCGTGCAAGATAATTCTGGGTGCCATTTACAAACCATAAGAGCTAATGACTCCATTCCTTTTTGTGGTAGTAGGGGCTGTTGATTGGAGTACACTAAAACAAACCTAACCTCTATAGACATTCAGAAGCCAAGTTATAAGCCCACAAAGATGTAACTGGACTACTTCTTTAAAGTGACACCAGGCCCGGTGACCTTTGGGACATGGTTTGACCCCCTATAGGAATGTGCGATCATCTTGAAACGTTCAGATCACTTACAACTCATTTGATTCTACCTTCTTGTAGCGTTTCAGCCTGATTGGACCTTGTTTTCACACAAATGGACCCAGAATGAAGTGAAATTGTGCTTCGTGCAACATAATTCTCGGTGCCATTTACAAACCATAAGTGCTAATGACTCCATTCCTTTTTGTGGTTGTAGGGGCTGTTGATTGGAGTAAACTAAAACAAACCTGATCTCTCTAGGACATTCAGGAGCCAAGTTATAAGCCCACAAATGTGTAACTGGACTACTTCTTTAAATTGACACCAGATCCGGTGACCTTTGGGACATGGTTTGACCCCCTTAGGAAAGTGCTATCATCATGAAACGTTCAGATCACTTACAACTCAATAGATTCTACCTTCCTGTAACGTTTCAGCCTGATTGGACCTTGTTTTCACACAAATGAACCCAGAATGATGTGAAATTGTGCTTCGTGCAACATAATTCTGGGTGCCATTTAAAAATCATAAGTGCTAATGACTCCATTCCTTTTTGTGGTTGTAGGGGCTGTTGATTGGAGTACACTAAAACAAACCTGATCGCTCTAGGATATTCAGAAGCCAAGTTATAAGCCCACAAATGTGTAACTGGACTACTTCTTTAAAGTGACACCAGGCCCAGTGACCTTTGGGACATGGTTTGACCCCCTATAGGAATGTGCGATCATCATGAAACGTTCAGATCACTTACAACTCAATAGATTCTACCTTCTTGTAACGTTTCAGCCTGATTGGACCTTGTTTTCACACAAATGAACCCAGAATGATGTGAAATTGTGCTTCGCTCAACAAAATTCTGGGTGCCATTTACAAACCATAAGTGCTAATTACTCCATTCCTTTTTGTGGTTGTAGGGGCTGTTGATTGGAGTACACTAAAACAAACCTAACCTCTCTAGGACATTCAGAAGCCAAGGTATAAGCCCACAAATGTGTAACTGGACAACTTCTTTAAATTGACACCAGATCCGGTGACCTTTGGGACATGGTTTGACCCCCTTAGGAAAGTGCTATCATCATGAAACGTTCAGATCACTTACAACTCAATAGATTCTACCTTCCTGTAACGTTTCAGCCTGATTGGACCTTGTTTTCATACAAACGAACCCAGAATGATGTGAAATTGTGCTTCGTGCAACATAATTCTGGGTGCCATTTACAAACCATAAGTGCTAATGACTCCATTCCTTTTTGTGGTTGTAGGGGCTTTTGATTGGAGTACACTAAAACAAACCTAACCTCTCTAGGACATTCAGAAGCCAAGTTATAAGCCCACAAAGGTGTAACTGGACTACTTCTTTAAAGTGACACCAGGCCCGGTGACCTTTGGGACATGGTTTGACCCCCTATAGGAATATGCGATCATCTTGAAACGTTCAGATCACTTACAACTCAATAGATTCTACCTTCCTGTATTGTTTCAGCCTGATTGGACCTTGTTTTTACACAAATGAACCCAGAATGATGTGAAATTGTGCTTCGTGCAACATAATTCTCGGTGCCATTTAAAAACCATAAGTGCTAATGTCTCCATTCCTTTTTGTGGTTGTAGGGGCTGTTGATTGGAGTACACTAAAACAAACCTGATCACTCTAGGACATTCAGAAGCCAAGGTTTAAGCCCACAAATGTGTAACTGGACTACTTCTTTAAATTGACACCAGATCCGGTGACCTTTGGGACATGGTTTGACCCCCTTTTGGAAAGTGCTATCATCATGAAACGTTCAGATCACTTACAACTCAATAGATTCTACCTTCTTGTAACGTTTCAGCCTGATTGGACCTTGTTTTCACACAAATGAACCCAGAATGATGTGAAATTGTGCTTCGCTCAACAAAATTCTGGGTGCCATTTACAAACCATAAGTGCTAATGACTCCATTCCTTTTTGTGGTTGTAGGGGCTGTTGATTGGAGTACACTAAAACAAACCTAACCTCTCTAGGACATTCAGAAGCCAAGTTATAATCCCACAAATGTGTAACTGGAAAACTTCTTTAAATTGACACCAGATCCGGTGACCTTTGGGACATGGTTTGACCCCCTTAGGAAAGTGCTATCATCATGAAACGTTCAGATCGCTTACAACTCAATAGATTCTACTTTCCTGTAACGTTTCAGCCTGATTGGACCTTGTTTTCACACAAATGAACCCAGAATGATGTGAAATTGTGCTTCGTGCAACATAATTCTGGGTGCCATTTACAAACCATAAGTGCTAATGACTCCATTCCTTTTTGTGGTTGTAGGGGCTTTTGATTGGAGTACACTAAAACAAACCTAACCTCTCTAGGACATTCAGAAGCCAAGTTATAAGCCCACAAAGGTGTAACTGGACTACTTCTTTAAAGTGACACCAGGCCCGGTGACCTTTGGGACATGGTTTGACCCCCTATAGGAATGTGCGATCATCTTGAAACGTTCAGATCACTTACAACTCAATAGATTCTACCTTCCTGTATTGTTTCAGCCTGATTGGACCTTGTTTTCACACAAATGAACCCAGAATGATGTGAAATTGTGCTTCGTGCAACATAATTCTCGGTGCCATTTAAAAACCATAAGTGCTAATGTCTCCATTCCTTTTTGTGGTTGTAGGGGCTGTTGATTGGAGTACACTAAAACAAACCTGATCGCTCTAGGACATTCAGAAGCAAAGGTTTAAGCCCACAAATGTGTAACTGGACTACTTCTTTAAATTGACACCAGATCCGGTGACCTTTGGGACATGGTTTGACCCCCTTAGGAAAGTGCTATCATCATGAAACGTTCAAATAACTTACAACGCAATAGATTCTACCTTCCTGTAACGTTTCAGCCTGATTGGACCTTGTTTTCACACAAATGAACCCAGAATGATGTGAAATTGTGCTTCGTGCAACATAATTCTAGGTGCCATTTAAAAACCATAAGTGCTAGAGACTCCATTCCTTTTTCTGGTTGTAGGGGCTGTTGACTGGAGTACTAAAACAAACCTGATCTCTCTAGGACATTCAGAAGCCAAGTTATAAGCCCACAAAAGTGTAACTGGACTACTTCTTTAGACACCAGATCCGGTGACCTTTGGGACATGGTTTGACCCCCTTAGGGAAGTGCTATCATCATGAAACGTTCAGATCACTTACAACTTAATAGATTCTACCTTCCTGTAATGTTTCAGCCTGATTGGACCTTGTTTTCACACAAATGGACCCAGAATGATGTGAAATTGTGCTTCGTGCAACATAATTCTGGGTGCCATTTACAAACCATAAGTGCTAATGACTCCATTCCTTTTTGTGGTTGTAGGGGCTGTTGACTGGAGTACACTAAATTAAACCTGACCTCTCTAGGACATTCAGAAGCCAAGTTATAAGCCCACAAATGTGTAACTGGACTACTTCTTTAAATTGACACCAGATCCGGTGACCTTTGGGACATAGTTTGACCCCCTTAGGAAAGTGCTATCATCATGAAACGTTCAGATCACTTACAACTCAATAGATTCTACCTTCCTGTAACGTTTCAGCCTGATTGGACCTTGTTTTCACACAAATGAACCCAGAATGATGTGAAATTGTGCTTCGTGCAACATAATTCTGGGTGCCATTTAAAAACCATAAGTGCTAATGACTCCATTCCTTTTTGTGGTTGTAGCGGCTGTTGATTGGAGTATACTAAAACAAACCTGATCTCTCTAGGACATTCAGAAGCCAAGTTATAAGCCCACAAATGTGTAACTGGACTACTTCTTTAGACACCAAATCCGGTGACCTTTGGGACATTGTTTGACCCCCTTAGGGAAGTGCTATCATCATGAAACGTTCAGATCACTTACAACTTAATAGATTCTACCTTCCTGTAATGTTTCAGCCTGATTGGACCTTGTTTTCACACAAATGGACCCAGAATGATGTGAAATTGTGCTTCGTGCAACATAATTCTGGGTGCCATTTACAAACCATAAGTGCTAATGACTCCATTCCTTTTGTGGTTGTAGGGGCTGTTGATTGGAGTACACTAAAACAAACCTGATCTCTCTAGGACATTCAGAAGCCAAGTTATAAGCCCACAAATGTGTAACTGGACTACTTATTTAAATTGACACCAGATTCAGTGACCTTTGGGACATGGTTTGACCCCCTAAGGAAAGTGCTATCATCATGAAACGTTCAGACCACTTACAACTCAGTAGATTCTACCTTCCTGTAACGTTTCAGCCTGATTGGACCTTGTTTTCACACAAATGAACCCAGAATGATGTGAAATTGTGCTTCATGCAACATAATTCTGGGTGCCATTTAAAAACCATAAGTGCTAATGACTCCATTCCTTTTTGTGGTTGTAGGGGCTGTTGATTGGAGTACACTAAAACAAACCTGACCTCTCTAGGACATTCAGAAGCCAAGTTATAAGCCCACAAATGTGTAACTGGACTACTTCTTTAAAGTGACACCAGATCCGGTGACCTTTGGGACATGGTTTGACCCCCTTAGGGAACTGCTATCATCATGAAACGTTCAGATCACTTACAACTTAATAGATTCTACCTTCCTGTAATGTTTCAGCCTGATTGGACCTTGTTTTCACACAAATGGACCCAGAATGATGTGAAATTGTGCTTCGTGCAACATAATTCTGGGTGCCATTTACAAACCATAAGTGCTAATGACTCCATTCCTTTTTGTGGTTGTAGGGGCTGTTGATTGGAGTACACTAAAACAAACCTGACCTCTCTAGGACATTCAGAAGCCAAGTTATAAGCCCACAAATGTGTAACTGGACTACTTCTTTAAAGTGACACCAGATCCGGTGACCTTTGGGACATGGTTTTACCCCTTAGGGAAGTGCTATCATCATGAAACGTTCAGATCACTTACAACTTAATAGATTCTACCTTCCTGTAATGTTTCAGCCTGATTGGACCTTGTTTTCACACAAATGGACCCAGAATGATGTGAAATTGTGCTTCGTGCAACATAATTCTGGGTGCCATTTACAAACCATAAGTGCTAATGACTCCATTCCTTTTTGTGGTTGTAGGGGCTGTTGATTGGAGTACACTAAAACAAACCTGACCTCTCTAGGACATTCAGAAGCCAAGTTATAAGCCCACAAATGTGTAACTGGACTACTTCTTTCAAGTGACACCAGATCCGGTGACCTTTGGGACATGGTTTGACCCCTTAGGAAAGTGCTATCATCATGAAACGTTCAGATCACTTACAACTCAATAGATTCTACCTTCTTGTAACGTTTCAGCCTGATTGGACCTTGTTTTCACACAAATGGACCCAGAATGATGTGAAATTGTGCTTCGTTTAACATAATTCTGGGTGCCATTTACAAACCATAAGTGCTAATGACTCCATTCCTTTTGTGGTTGTAGGGGCTGTTGATTGGAGTACAGTAAAACAAACCTGATCTCACTAGGACATTCAGAAGCCAAGTTATAAGCCCACAAATGTGTAACTGGACTACTTCTTTAGACACCAGATCCGGTGACCTTTGGGACATGGTTTGACCCCCTTAGGGAAGTGCTATCATCATGAAACGTTCAGATCACTTACAACTTAATAGATTCTACCTTCCTGTAATGTTTCAGCCTGATTGGACCTTGTTTTCACACAAATGGACCCAGAATGATGTGAAATTGTGCTTCGTGCAACATAATTCTGGGTGCCATTTACAAACCATAAGTGCTAATGACTCCATTCCTTTTTGTGGTTGTAGGGGCTGTTGATTGGAGTACACTAAAACAAACCTGACCTCTCTAGGACATTCAGAAGCCAAGTTATAAGCCCACAAATGTGTAACTGGACTACTTCTTTAAAGTGACACCAGATCCGGTGACCTTTGGGACATGGTTTGACCCCCTTAGGAAAGTGCTATCATCATGAAACGTTCAGATCACTTACAACTCAAAAGATTCTACCTCCCTGTAACGTTTCAGCCTGATTGGACCTTGTTTTCACACAAATGAACCCAGAATGATGTGAAATTGTGCTTCGTGCAACATAATTCTGGGTGCCATTTAAAAACCATAAGTGCTAATGACTCCATTCCTTTTTGTGGTTGTAGGGGCTGTTGATTGGAGTACACTAAAACAAACCTGACCTCTCTAGGACTTTCAGAAGCCAAGTTATAAGCCCACAAAGGTGTAACTGGACTACTTCTTTAAAGTGACACCAGGCCCGGTGACCTTTGGGACATGGTTTGACCCCCTATAGGAATGTGCGATCATCATGAAACGTTCAGATCACTTACAACTCAATAGATTCTATGTTCTTGTAACGTTTCAGCCTGATTGGACCTTGTTTTCACACAAATGAACCCAGAATGATGTGAAATTGTGCTTCGTGCAAGATAATTCTGGGTGCCATTTACAAACCATAAGTGCTAATGACTCCATTCCTTTTGGTGGTTGTAGGGGCTGTTGATTGGAGTACACTAAAACAAACCTAACCTCTATAGACATTCAGAAGCCAAGTTATAAGCCCACAAAGATGTAACTGGACTACTTCTTTAAAGTGACACCAGGCCCGGTGACCTTTGGGACATGGTTTGACCCCCTATAGGAATGTGCGATCATCTTGAAACGTTCAGATCACTTACAACTCATTTGATTCTACCTTCTTGTAGCGTTTCAGCCTGATTGGACCTTGTTTTCACACAAATGGACCCAGAATGAAGTGAAATTGTGCTTCGTGCAACATAATTCTGGGTGCCATTTACAAACCATAAGTGATAATGACTCCATTCCTTTTTGTGGTTGTAGGGGCTGTTGATTGGAGTACACTAAAACAAACCTGATCTCTCTAGGACATTCAGAAGCCAAGTTATAAGCCCACAAATGTGTAACTGGACTACTTCTTTAAATTGACACCAGATCCGGTGACCTTTGGGACATGGTTTGACCCCCTTAAGAAAGTGCTATCATCATGAAACGTTCAGATCACTTACAACTCAATAGATTCTACCTTCTTGTAACATTTCAGCCTGATTGGACCTTGTTTTCACACAAATGAACCCAGAATGATGTGAAATTGTGCTTCGCTCAACAAAATTCTGGGTGCCATTTACAAACCATAAGTGCTAATTACTCCATTCCTTTTTGTGGTTGTAGGGGCTGTTGATTGGAGTACACTAAAACAAACCTAACCTCCCTAGGACATTCAGAAGCCAAGGTATAAGCCCACAAATGTGTAACTGGACAACTTCTTTAAATTGACACCAGATCCGGTGACCTTTGGGACATGGTTTGACCCCCTTAGGAAAGTGCTATCATCATGAAACGTTCAGATCACTTACAACTCAATAGATTCTACCTTCCTGTAACGTTTCAGCCTGATTGGACCTTGTTTTCATACAAATGAACCCAGAATGATGTGAAATTGTGCTTCGTGCAACATAATTCTGGGTGCCATTTACAAACCATAAGTGCTAATGACTCCATTCCTTTTTGTGGTTGTAGGGGCTTTTGATTGGAGTACACTAAAACAAACCTAACCTCTCTAGGACATTCAGAAGCCAAGTTATAAGCCCACAAAGGTGTAACTGGACTACTTCTTTAAAGTGACACCAGGCCCGGTGACCTTTGGGACATGGTTTGACCCCCTATAGGAATATGCGATCATCTTGAAACGTTCAGATCACTTACAACTCAATAGATTCTACCTTCCTGTATTGTTTCAGCCTGATTGGACCTTGTTTTTACACAAATGAACCCAGAATGATGTGAAATTGTGCTTCGTGCAACATAATTCTCGGTGCCATTTAAAAACCATAAGTGCTAATGTCTCCATTCCTTTTTGTGGTTGTAGGGGCTGTTGATTGGAGTACACTAAAACAAACCTGATCGCTCTAGGACATTCAGAAGCCAAGGTTTAAGCCCACAAATGTGTAACTGGACTACTTCTTTAAATTGACACCAGATCCGGTGACCTTTGGGACATGGTTTGACCCCCTTTTGGAAAGTGCTATCATCATGAAACGTTCAGATCACTTACAACTCAATAGATTCTACCTTCTTGTAACGTTTCAGCCTGATTGGACCTTGTTTTCACACAAATGAACCCAGAATGATGTGAAATTGTGCTTCGCTCAACAAAATTCTGGGTGCCATTTACAAACCATAAGTGCTAATGACTCCATTCCTTTTTGTGGTTGTAGGGGCTGTTGATTGGAGTACACTAAAACAAACCTAACCTCTCTAGGACATTCAGAAGCCAAGTTATAATCCCACAAATGTGTAACTGGAAAACTTCTTTAAATTGACACCAGATCCGGTGACCTTTGGGACATGGTTTGACCCCCTTAGGAAAGTGCGATCATCATGAAACGTTCAGATCACTTACAACTCAAAAGATTCTACCTCCCTGTAACGTTTCAGCCTGATTGGACCTTGTTTTCACACAAATGAACCCAGAATGATGTGAAATTGTGCTTCGTGCAACATAATTCTGGGTGCCATTTAAAAACCATAAGTGCTAATGACTCCATTCCTTTTTGTGGTTGTAGGGGCTGTTGATTGGAGTACACTAAAACAAACCTGACCTCTCTAGGACTTTCAGAAGCCAAGTTATAAGCCCACAAAGGTGTAACTGGACTACTTCTTTAAAGTGACACCAGGCCCGGTGACCTTTGGGACATGGTTTGACCCCCTATAGGAATGTGCGATCATCATGAAACGTTCAGATCACTTACAACTCAATAGATTCTATGTTCTTGTAACGTTTCAGCCTGATTGGACCTTGTTTTCACACAAATGAACCCAGAATGATGTGAAATTGTGCTTCGTGCAAGATAATTCTGGGTGCCATTTACAAACCATAAGTGCTAATGACTCCATTCCTTTTGGTGGTTGTAGGGGCTGTTGATTGGAGTACACTAAAACAAACCTAACCTCTATAGACATTCAGAAGCCAAGTTATAAGCCCACAAAGATGTAACTGGACTACTTCTTTAAAGTGACACCAGGCCCGGTGACCTTTGGGACATGGTTTGACCCCCTATAGGAATGTGCGATCATCTTGAAACGTTCAGATCACTTACAACTCATTTGATTCTACCTTCTTGTAGCGTTTCAGCCTGATTGGACCTTGTTTTCACACAAATGGACCCAGAATGAAGTGAAATTGTGCTTCGTGCAACATAATTCTGGGTGCCATTTACAAACCATAAGTGATAATGACTCCATTCCTTTTTGTGGTTGTAGGGGCTGTTGATTGGAGTACACTAAAACAAACCTGATCTCTCTAGGACATTCAGAAGCCAAGTTATAAGCCCACAAATGTGTAACTGGACTACTTCTTTAAATTGACACCAGATCCGGTGACCTTTGGGACATGGTTTGACCCCCTTAAGAAAGTGCTATCATCATGAAACGTTCAGATCACTTACAACTCAATAGATTCTACCTTCTTGTAACATTTCAGCCTGATTGGACCTTGTTTTCACACAAATGAACCCAGAATGATGTGAAATTGTGCTTCGCTCAACAAAATTCTGGGTGCCATTTACAAACCATAAGTGCTAATTACTCCATTCCTTTTTGTGGTTGTAGGGGCTGTTGATTGGAGTACACTAAAACAAACCTAACCTCCCTAGGACATTCAGAAGCCAAGGTATAAGCCCACAAATGTGTAACTGGACAACTTCTTTAAATTGGCACCAGATCCGGTGACCTTTGGGACATGGTTTGACCCCCTTAGGAAAGTGCTATCATCATGAAACGTTCAGATCACTTACAACTCAATAGATTCTACCTTCCTGTAACGTTTCAGCCTGATTGGACCTTGTTTTCATACAAATGAACCCAGAATGATGTGAAATTGTGCTTCGTGCAACATAATTCTGGGTGCCATTTACAAACCATAAGTGCTAATGACTCCATTCCTTTTTGTGGTTGTAGGGGCTTTTGATTGGAGTACACTAAAACAAACCTAACCTCTCTAGGACATTCAGAAGCCAAGTTATAAGCCCACAAAGGTGTAACTGGACTACTTCTTTAAAGTGACACCAGGCCCGGTGACCTTTGGGACATGGTTTGACCCCCTATAGGAATATGCGATCATCTTGAAACGTTCAGATCACTTACAACTCAATAGATTCTACCTTCCTGTATTGTTTCAGCCTGATTGGACCTTGTTTTTACACAAATGAACCCAGAATGATGTGAAATTGTGCTTCGTGCAACATAATTCTCGGTGCCATTTAAAAACCATAAGTGCTAATGTCTCCATTCCTTTTTGTGGTTGTAGGGGCTGTTGATTGGAGTACACTAAAACAAACCTGATCGCTCTAGGACATTCAGAAGCCAAGGTTTAAGCCCACAAATGTGTAACTGGACTACTTCTTTAAATTGACACCAGATCCGGTGACCTTTGGGACATGGTTTGACCCCCTTTTGGAAAGTGCTATCATCATGAAACGTTCAGATCACTTACAACTCAATAGATTCTACCTTCTTGTAACGTTTCAGCCTGATTGGACCTTGTTTTCACACAAATGAACCCAGAATGATGTGAAATTGTGCTTCGCTCAACAAAATTCTGGGTGCCATTTACAAACCATAAGTGCTAATGACTCCATTCCTTTTTGTGGTTGTAGGGGCTGTTGATTGGAGTACACTAAAACAAACCTAACCTCTCTAGGACATTCAGAAGCCAAGTTATAATCCCACAAATGTGTAACTGGAAAACTTCTTTAAATTGACACCAGATCCGGTGACCTTTGGGACATGGTTTGACCCCCTTAGGAAAGTGCGATCATCATGAAACGTTCAGATCGCTTACAACTCAATAGATTCTACCTTCCTGTAACGTTTCAGCCTGATTGGACCTTGTTTTCACACAAATGAACCCAGAATGATGTGAAATTGTGCTTCGTGCAACATAATTCTCGGTGCCATTTAAAAACCATAAGTGCTAATGTCTCCATTCCTTTTTGTGGTTGTAGGGGCTGTTGATTGGAGTACACTAAAACAAACCTGATCGCTCTAGGACATTCAGAAGCAAAGGTTTAAGCCCACAAATGTGTAACTGGACTACTTCTTTAAATTGACACCAGATCCGGTGACCTTTGGGACAAGGTTTGACCCCCTTAGGAAAGTGCTATCATCATGAAACGTTCAGATAACTTACAACGCAATAGATTCTACCTTCCTGTAACGTTTCAGCCTGATTGGACCTTGTTTTCACACAAATGAACCCAGAATGATGTGAAATTGTGCTTCGTGCAACATAATTCTAGGTGCCATTTAAAAACCATAAGTGCTAATGACTCCATTCCTTTTTCTGGTTGTAGGGGCTGTTGATTGGAGTACTAAAACAAACCTGATCTCTCTAGGACATTCAGAAGCCAAGTTATAAGCCCACAAAAGTGTAACTGGACTACTTCTTTAGACACCAGATCCGGTGACCTTTGGGACATGGTTTGACCCCCTTAGGGAAGTGCTATCATCATGAAACGTTCAGATCACTTACAACTTAATAGATTCTACCTTCCTGTAATGTTTCAGCCTGATTGGACCTTGTTTTCACACAAATGGACCCAGAATGATGTGAAATTGTGCTTCGTGCAACATAATTCTGGGTGCCATTTACAAACCATAAGTGCTAATGACTCCATTCCTTTTTGTGGTTGTAGGGGCTGTTGACTGGAGTACACTAAATTAAACCTGACCTCTCTAGGACATTCAGAAGCCAAGTTATAAGCCCACAAATGTGTAACTGGACTACTTCTTTAAATTGACACCAGATCCGGTGACCTTTGGGACATAGTTTGACCCCCTTAGGAAAGTGCTATCATCATGAAACGTTCAGATCACTTACAACTCAATAGATTCTACCTTCCTGTAACGTTTCAGCCTGATTGGACCTTGTTTTCACACAAATGGACCCAGAATGATGTGAAATTGTGCTTCGTGCAACATAATTCTGGGTGCCATTTACAAACCATAAGTGCTAATTACTCCATTCCTTTTTGTGGTTGTAGGGGCTGTTGATTGGAGTATACTAAAACAAACCTGATCTCTCTAGGACATTCAGAAGCCAAGTTATAAGCCCACAAATGTGTAACTGGACTACTTCTTTAGACACCAGATCCGGTGACCTTTGGGACATGGTTTGACCCCCTTAGGGAAGTGCTATCATCATGAAACGTTCAGATCACTTGCAACTTAACAGATTCTACCTTCCTGTAATGTTTCAGCCTGATTGGACCTTGTTTTCACACAAATGGACCCAGAATGATGTGAAATTGTGCTTCGTGCAACATAATTCTGGGTGCCATTTACAAACCATAAGTGCTAATGACTGCATTCCTTTTTGTGGTTGTAGGGGCTGTTGATTGGAGTACACTAAAACAAACCTGATCTCTCTAGGACATTCAGAAGCCAAGTTATAAGCCCACAAATGTGTAACTGGACTAATTCTTTAAATTGACACCAGATCCGGTGACCTTTGGGACATGGTTTGACCCCCTTAGGAAAGTGCTATCATCATGAAACGTTCAGATCACTTACAACTCAAAAGATTCTACCTTCCTGTAACGTTTCAGCCTGAGTGGACCTTGTTTTCACACAAATGAACCCAGAATGATGTGAAATTGTGCTTTGTGCAACATAATTCTGGGTGCCATTTAAAAACCATAAGTGCTAATGACTCCATTCCTTTTTGTGGTTGTAGGGGCTGTTGAATGGAGTACACTAAAACAAACCTGATCGCTCTAGGACATTCAGAAGCCAAGTTATAAGCCCACACTCCATTCCTTTTTTGTGGTTGTAGGGGCTTTTGATTGGAGTACACTAAAACAAACCTAACCTCTCTAGGACATTCAGAAGCCAAGTTATAAGCCCACAAAGGTGTAACTGGACTACTTCTTTAAAGTGACACCAGGCCCGGTGACCTTTGGGACATGGTTTGACCCCCTATAGGAATGTGCGATCATCTTGAAACGTTCAGATCACTTACAACTCAATAGATTCTACCTTCCTGTATTGTTTCAGCCTGATTGGACCTTGTTTTTACACAAATGAACCCAGAATGATGTGAAATTGTGCTTCGTGCAACATAATTCTCGGTGCCATTTAAAAACCATAAGTGCTAATGTCTACATTCCTTTTTGTGGTTGTAGGGGCTGTTGATTGGAGTACACTAAAACAAACCTGATCGCTCTAGGACATTCAGAAGCTAAGGTTTAAGCCCACAAATGTGTAACTGGACTACTTCTTTAAATTGACACCAGATCCGGTGACCTTTGGGGCATGGTTTGACCCCCTTAGGAAAGTGCTATCATCATGAAACGTTCAGATCACTTACAACGCAATAGATTCTACCTTCCTGTAACGTTTCAGCCTGATTGGACCTTGTTTTCACACAAATGAACCCAGAATGATGTGAAATTGTGCTTCGTGCAACATAATTCTGGGTGCCATTTAAAAACCATAAGTGCTAATGACTCCATTCCTTTTTGTGGTTGTAGGGGCTGTTGATTGGAGTATACTAAAACAAACCTGATCTCTCTAGGACATTCAGAAGCCAAGTTATAAGCCCACAAATGTGTAACTGGACTACTTCTTTAGACACCAGATCCGGTGACCTTTGGGACATGGTTTGACCCCCTTAGGGAAGTGCTATCATCATGAAACGTTCAGATCACTTACAACTTAATAGATTCTACCTTCCTGTAATGTTTCAGCCTGATTGGACCTTGTTTTCACACAAATGAACCCAGAATGATGTGAAATTGTGCTTCGTGCAACATAATTCTGGGTGCCATTTACAAACCATAAGTGCTAATGACTCCATTCCTTTTTGTGGTTGTAGGGGCTGTTGATTGGAGTACACTAAAACAAACCTGACCTCTCTAGGACATTCAGAAGCCAAGTTATAAGCCCACAAATGTGTAACTGGACTACTTCTTTAAAGTGACACCAGATCCGGTGACCTTTGGGACATGGTTTGACCCCCTTAGGAAAGTGCTATCATCATGTAACGTTCAGATCACTTACAACTCAATAGATTCTACCTTCCTGTAACGTTTCAGCCTGATTGGACCTTGTTTTCACACAAATGAACCCAGAATGATGTGAAATTGTGCTTCGTGCAACATAATTCTGGGTGCCATTTAAAAACCATAAGTGCTAATGACTCCATTCCTTTTTGTGGTTGTACGGGCTGTTGATTGGAGTACACTAAAACAAACCTGATCTCTCTAGGACATTCAGAAGCCAAGTTATAAGCCCACAAATGTGTAACTGGACTACTTCTTTAAATTGACATCAGATCCGGTGACCTTTGGGACATGGTTTGACCCCGTTAGGAAAGTGCTAACATCATGAAACGTTCCGATCACTTACAACTCAATAGATTCTACCTTCCTGTAACGTTTCAGCCTGATTAGACCTTGTTTTCACACAAATGGACCCAGAATGATGTGAAATTGTGCTTCGTGCAACATAATTCTGGGTGCCATTTACAAACCATAAGTGCTAATTACTCCATTCCTTTTTGTGGTTGTAGGGGCTGTTGATTGGAGTATACTAAAACAAACCTGATCTCTCTAGGACATTCAGAAGCCAAGTTATAAGCCCACAAATGTGTAACTGGACTACTTCTTTAGACACCAGATCCGGTGACCTTTGGGACATGGTTTGACCCCCTTAGGGAAGTGCTATCATCATGAAACGTTCAGATCACTTGCAACTTAACAGATTCTACCTTCCTGTAATGTTTCAGCCTGATTGGACCTTGTTTTCACACAAATGGACCCAGAATGATGTGAAATTGTGCTTCGTGCAACATAATTCTGGGTGCCATTTACAAACCATAAGTGCTAATGACTGCATTCCTTTTTGTGGTTGTAGGGGCTGTTGATTGGAGTACACTAAAACAAACCTGATCTCTCTAGGACATTCAGAAGCCAAGTTATAAGCCCACAAATGTGTAACTGGACTAATTCTTTAAATTGACACCAGATCCGGTGACCTTTGGGACATGGTTTGACCCCCTTAGGAAAGTGCTATCATCATGAAACGTTCAGATCACTTACAACTCAAAAGATTCTACCTTCCTGTAACGTTTCAGCCTGAGTGGACCTTTTTTTCACACAAATGAACCCAGAATGATGTGAAATTGTGCTTTGTGCAACATAATAATGGGTGCCATTTAAAAACCATAAGTGCTAATGACTCCATTCCTTTTTGTGGTTGTAGGGGCTGTTGATTGGAGTATACTAAAACAAACCTGATCTCTCTAGGACATTCAGAAGCCAAGTTATAAGCCCACAAATGTGTAACTGGACTACTTCTTTAGACACCAGATCCGGTGACCTTTGGGACATGGTTTGACCCCCTTAGGGAAGTGCTATCATCATGAAACGTTCAGATCACTTACAACTTAATAGATTCTACCTTCCTGTAATGTTTCAGACTGATTGGACCTTGTTTTCACACAAATGGTCCCAGAATGATGTAAAATTGTGCTTCGTGCAACATAATTCTGGGTGCCATTTACAAACCATAAGTGCTAATGACTCCATTCCTTTTTGTGGTTGTAGGGGCTGTTGATTGGAGTACACTAAAACAAACCTGACCTCTCTAGGACATTCAGAAGCCAAGTTATAAGCCCACAAATGTGTAACTGGACTACTTCTTTAAAGTGACACCAGATCCGGTGACCTTTGGGACATTGTTTGACCCCCTTAGGAAAGTGCTTTCATCATGAAACGTTCAGATCACTTACAACTCAATAGATTCTACCTTCTTGTAACGTTTCAGCCTGATTGGACCTTGTTTTCACACAAATGGACCCAGAATGATGTGAAATTGTGCTTCGTGCAACATAATTCTGGGTGCCATTTACAAACCATAAGTGCTAATGACTCCATTCCTTTTGTGGTTGTGGGGCTGTTTATTGGATTACACTAAAACAAACCTGATCTCTCTAGGACATTCAGAAGCCAAGTTATAAGCCCACAAATGTGTAACTGGACTACTTCTTTAAAGTGACACCAGATCCGGTGACCTTTGGGACATTGTTTGACCCCCTTAGGAAAGTGCTTTCATCATGAAACGTTCAGATCACTTACAACTCAATAGATTCTACCTTCCTGTAACGTTTCAGCCTGATTGGACCTTGTTTTCACACAAATGGACCCAGAATGATGTGAAATTGTGCTTCGTGCAACATAAATCTGGGTGCCATTTAAAAACCATAAGTGCTAATGTCTCCATTCCTTTTTGTGGTTGTAGGGGCTGTTGATTGGAGTACACTAAAAGAAACCTGATCGCTCTAGGACATTCAGAAGCCAAGGTTTAAGCCCACAAATGTGTAACTGGACTACTTCTTTAAATTGACACCAGATCCGGTGACCTTTGGGACATGGTTTGACCCCCTTAGGAAAGTGCTATCATCATGAAACGTTCAGATCGCTTACAACGCAATAGATTCTACCTTCCTGTAACGTTTCAGCCTGATTGGACCTTGTTTTCACACAAATGAACCCAGAATGATGTGAAATTGTGCTTCGTGCAACATAATTCTGAGTGCCATTTAAAAACCATAAGTGCTAATGACTCCATTCCTTTTTGTGGTTGTAGGGGCTGTTGATTGGAGTATACTAAAACAAACCTGATCTCACTAGGACATTCAGAAGCCAAGTTATAAGCCCACAAATGTGTAACTGGACTACTTCTTTAGACACCAGATCCGGTGACCTTTGGGACATGGTTTGACCCCCTTAGGGAAGTGCTATCATCATGAAACGTTCAGATCACTTACAACTTAATAGATTCTACCTTCCTGTAATGTTTCAGCCTGATTGGACCTTGTTTTCACACAAATGGACCCAGAATGATGTGAAATTGTGCTTCGTGCAACATAATTCTGGGTGCCATTTACAAACCATAAGTGCTAATGACTCCATTCCTTTTTGTGGTTGTAGGGGCTAGTGACTGGAGTACACTAAAACAAACCTGACCTCTCTAGGACATTCAGAAGCCAAGTTATAAGCCCACAAATGTGTAACTGGACTACTTCTTTAAAGTGACACCAGATCCGGTGACCTTTGGGACATGGTTTGACCCCCTTAGGGAAGTGCTATCATCATGAAACGTTCAGATCACTTACAACTTAATAGATTCTACCTTCCTGTAATGTTTCAGCCTTATTGGACCTTGTTTTCACACAAATGGACCCAGAAAGATGTGAAATTGTGCTTCGTGCAACATAATTCTAGGTGCCATTTACAAACCATAAGTGCTAATGACTCCATTCCTTTTTGTGGTTGTAGGGGCTGTTGATTGGAGTACACTAAAACAAACCTGACCTCTCTAGGACAGTCAGAAGCCAAGTTATAAGCCCACAAATGTGTAACTGGACTACTTCTTTCAAGTGACACCAGATCCGGTGATCTTTGGGACATGGTTTGACCCCCTTAGGAAAGTGCTATCATCATGAAACGTTCAGATCACTTACAACTCAATAGATTCTACCTTCTTGTAACGTTTCAGCCTGATTGGACCTTGTTTTCACACAAATGGACCCAGAATGATGTGAAATTGTGCTTCGTGCAACATAATTCTGGGTGCCATTTACAAACCATAAGTGCTAATGACTCCATTCCTTTTGTGGTTGTAGGGGCTGTTGATTGGAGTACACTAAAACAAACCTGATCTCACTAGGACATTCAGAAGCCAAGTTATAAGCCCACAAATGTGTAACTGGACTACTTCTTTAGACACCAGATCCGGTGACCTTTGGGACATGGTTTG
The DNA here is from genome assembly GCF_043380555.1 of Nothobranchius furzeri. Classification (NCBI taxonomy): domain Eukaryota; kingdom Metazoa; phylum Chordata; class Actinopteri; order Cyprinodontiformes; family Nothobranchiidae; genus Nothobranchius; species Nothobranchius furzeri. The sequence continues at coordinate 36,464,778 of NC_091743.1, forward strand.
ACCCCCTTAGGGAAGTGCTATCATCATGAAACGTTCAGATCACTTACAACTTAATAGATTCTACCTTCCTGTAATGTTTCAGCCTTATTGGACCTTGTTTTCACACAAATGGACCCAGAATGATGTGAAATTGTGCTTCGTGCAACATAATTCTGGGTGCCATTTACAAACCATAAGTGCTAATGACTCCATTACTTTTTGTGGTTGTAGGGGCTGTTGATTGGAGTACACTAAAACAAACCTGACCTCTCTAGGACATTCAGAAGCCAAGTTATAAGCCCACAAATGTGTAACTCGACTACTTCTTTAAAGTGACACCAGATCCGGTGACCTTTGGGACATGGTTTGACCCCCTTAGGAAAGTGCTATCATGATGAAACGTTCAGATCACTTACAACTCAAAAGATTCTACCTCCCTGTAACGTTTCAGCCTGATTGGACCTTGTTTTCACACAAATGAACCCAGAATGATGTGAAATTGTGCTTCGTGCAACATAATTCTGGGTGCCATTTAAAAACCATAAGTGCTAATGACTCCATTCCTTTTTGTGGTTGTAGGGGCTATTGATTGGAGTACACTAAAACAAACCTGATCTCTCTAGGACATTCAGAAGCCAAGTTATAAGCCCACAAATGTGTAACTGGACTACTTCTTTAAATTGACACCAGATCCGGTGACCTTTGGGACATGGTTTGATCCCCTTAGGAAAGCGCTATCATCATGAAACGTTCAGATCACTTACAACTAAATAGATTCTACCTACCTGTAACGTTTCAGCCTGATTGGACCTTGTTTTCACACAAATGAACCCAGAATGATGTGAAATTGTGCTTCGTGCAACATAATTCTGGGTGCCATTTAAAAACCATAAGTGCTAATGACTCCATTCCTTTTTGTGGTTGTAGGGGCTGTTGATTGGAGTATACTAAAACAAACCAGATCTCTCTAGGACATTCAGAAGCCAAGTTATAAGCCCACAAATGTGTAACTGGACTACTTCTTTAGACACCAGATCCGGTGACCTTTGGGACATGGTTTGACCCCCTTAGGGAAGTGCTATCATCATGAAACGTTCAGATCACTTACAACTTAATAGATTCTACCTTCCTGTAATGTTTCAGCCTGATTGGACCTTGTTTTCACACAAATGGACCCAGAATGATGTGAAATTGTGCTTCGTGCAACATAATTCTGGGTGCCATTTACAAACCATAAGTGCTAATGACTCCATTCCTTTTTGTGGTTGTAGAGGCTGTTGATTGGAGTACACTAAAACAAACCTGACCTCTCTAGGACATTCAGAAGCCAAGTTATAAGCCCACAAATGTGTAACTGGACTACTTCTTTCGAGTGACACCAGATCCGGTGACCTTTGGGACATGGTTTGACCCCCTTAGGAAAGTGCTATCATCATGAAACGTTCAGATCACTTACAACTCAATAGATTCTACCTTCCTGTAACGTTTCAGCCTGATTGGACCTTGTTTTCACACAAATGGACCCAGAATGATGTGAAATTGTGCTTCGTGCAACATAATTCTGGGTGCCATTTACAAACCATAAGTGCTAATGACTCCATTCCTTTTTGTGGTTGTAGGGGCTGTTGATTGGAGTACACTAAAACAAACCTGACCTCTCTAGGACATTCAGAAGCCAAGTTATAAGCCCACAAATGTGTAACTGGACTACTTCTTTAAATTGACACCAGATCCGGTGACCTTTGGGACATGGTTTGATCCCCTTAGGAAAGCGCTATCATCATGAAACGTTCAGATCACTTACAACTAAATAGATTCTACCTTCCTGTAACGTTTCAGCCTGATTGGACCTTGTTTTCACACAAATGGACCCAGAATGATGTGAAATTGTGCTTCGTGCAACATAATTCTGGGTGCCATTTACAAACCATAAGTGCTAATGACTCCATTCCTTTTTGTGGTTGTAGGGGCTGTTGATTGGAGTACACTAAAACAAACCTGACCTCTCTAGGACATTCAGAAGCCAAGTTATAAGCCCACAAAGGTGTAACTGGACTACTTCTTTAAAGTGACACCAGGCCCGATGACCTTTGGGACATGGTTTGACCCCCTATAGGAATGTGAGATCATCATGAAACGTTCAGATCACTTACAACTCAATAGATTCTACCTTCTTGTAACGTTTCAGCCTGATTGGACCTTGTTTTCACACAAATGGACCCAGAATGATGTGAAATTGTGCTTCGTGCAACATAATTCTGGGTGCCATTTACAAACCATAAGTGCTAATGACTCCATTCCTTTTTGTGGTTGTAGGAGCTGTTGATTGGAGTATTACTAAAACAAACCTGATCTCTCTAGGACATTCAGAAGCCAAGTTATAAGCCCACAAATGTGTAACTGGACTACTATAAATTGACACCAGATCCGGTGACCTTTGGGACATGGTTTGACCCCCTTAGGAAAGTGCTATCATCATGAAACATTCAGATTACTTACAACTCAAAAGATTCTACCTTCCTGTAATGTTTCAGCCTGATTGGACCTTGTTTTCACACAAATGGACCCAGAATGATGTGAAATTTTGCTTCGTGCAACATAATTCTGGGTGCCATTTACAAACCATAAGTGCTAATGACTCCATTCCTTTTTGTGATTGTAGGGGCTGTTGATTGGAGTACACTAAAACAAACCTGATCTCTCTAGGACATTCAGAAGCCAAGTTATAAGCCCACAAAGGTGTAACTGGACTACTTCTTTAAAGTGACACCAGGCCCGGTGACCTTTGGGACATGGTTTGACCCCCTATAGGAATGTGCGATCATCATGAAACGTTCAGATCACTTACAACTCAATAGATTCTACCTTCTTGTAACGTTTCAGCCTGATTGGACCTTGTTTTCACACAAATGAACCCAGAATGATGTGAAATTGTGCTTCGTGCAACATAATTCTGGGTGCCATTTAAAAACCATAAGTGCTAATGACTCCATTCCTTTTTGTGGTTTTAGGGGCTGTTGATTGGAGTATAGTAAAACAAACCTGATCTCTCTAGGACATTCAGAAGCCAAGTTATAAGCCCACAAATGTGTAACTGGACTACTTCTTTAGACACCAGATCCGGTGACCTTTGGGACATGGTTTGACCCCCTTAGGGAAGTGCTATCATCATGAAACGTTCAGATCCCTTACAACTTAATAGATTCTACCTTCCTGTAATGTTTCAGCCTGATTGGGCCTTGTTTTCACACAAATGGACCCAGAATGATGTGAAATTGGGCTTCGTGCAACATAATTCTGGGTGCCATTTACAAACCATAAGTGCTAATGACTGCATTCCTTTTTGTGGTTGTAGGGGCTGTTGATTGGAGTACACTAAAACAAACCTGATCGCTCTATGACATTCAGAAGCCAAGGTTTAAGCCCACAAATGTGTAACTGGACTACTTCTTTAAATTGACACCAGATCCGGTGACCTTTGGGACATGGTTTGACCCCCTTAGGAAAGTGCTATCATCATGAAACGTTCAGATCACTTACAACTCAAAAGATTCTACCTTCCTGTAATGTTTCAGCCTGATTGGACCTTGTTTTCACACAAATGGACCCAGAATGATGTGAAATTGTGCTTCGTGCAACATAATTCTGGGTGCCATTTACAAACCATAAGTGCTAATGACTCCATTCCTTTTTGTGGTTGTAGGGGCTGTTGATTGGAGTACACTAAAACAAACCTGATCTCTCTAGGGCATTCAGAAGCCAAGTTATAAGCCCACAAAAGTGTAACTGGACTACTTCTTTAAAGTGATACCAGGCCCGGTGACCTTTGGGACATGATTTGACCCCCTATAGGAATGTGCGATCATCATGAAACGTTCAGATCACTTACAACTCAATAGATTCTACCTTCCTGTAATGTTTCAGCCTGATTGGACCTTGTTTTCACACAAATGGACCCAGAATGATGTGAAATTGGGCTTCGTGCAACATAATTCTGGGTGCCATTTACAAACCATAAGTGCTAATGACTCCAATCCTTTTTGAGGTTGTAGGGGCTGTTGATTGGAGTACACTAAAACAAACCTGATCTCTCTAGGACATTCAGAAGCCAAGTTATAAGCCCACAAAGGTGTAACTGGACTACTTCTTTAAATTGACACCAGATCCGGTGACCTTTGGGACATGGTTTGACCCCCTTAGGAAAGTGCTGTCATCATGAAACGTTCAGATCACTTACAACTCAATAGATTCTACCTTCCTGTAATGTTTCAGCCTGACTGGACCTTGTTTTCACACAAATTAACCCAGAATGATGTGAAATTGTGCTTCGTGCAACATAATTCTGGGTGCCATTTAAAAACCATAAGTGCTAATGACTCCATTCCTTTTTGTGGTTGTAGGGGCTGTTGATTGGAGTACACTAAAACAAACCTGATCGCTCTAGGACATTCAGAAGCCAAGTTATAAGCCCACAAAGGTGTAACTGGACTACTTCTTTAAAGTGACACCAGGCCCGGTGACCTTTGGGACATGGTTTGACCCCCTATAGGAATGTGCGATCATCTTGAAACGTTCAGATTACTTACAACTCAATAGATTCTACTTTCCTGTATTGTTTCAGCCTGATTGGACCTTGTTTTTACACAAATGAACCCAGAATGATGTGAAATTGTGCTTCGTGCAACATAATTCTCGGTGCCATTTAAAAACCATAAGTGCTAATGTCTCCATTCCTTTTTGTGGTTGTAGGGGCTGTTGATTGGAGTACACTAAAACAAACCTGATCGCTCTAGGACATTCAGAAGCCAAGGTTTAAGCCCACAAATGTGTAACTGGACTACTTCTTTAAATTGACACCAGATCCGGTGACCTTTGGGACATGGTTTGACCCCCTTAGGAAAGTGCTATCATCATGAAACGTTCCGATCGCTTAAAACGAAATAGATTCTACTTTCCTGTATTGTTTCAGCCTGATTGGACCTTGTTTTCACACAAATGAACCCAGAATGATGTGAAATTGTGCTTCGTGCAACATAATTCTGGGTGCCATTTAAAAACCATAAGTGCTAATGACTCCATTCCTTTTTGTGGTTGTAGGGGCTGTTGATTGGAGTATACTAAAATAAACCTGATCTCACTAGGACATTCAGAAGCCAAGTTATAAGCCCACAAATGTGTAACTGGACTACTTCTTTAGACACCAGATCCGGTGACCTTTGGGACATGGTTTGACCCCCTTAGGGAAGTGCTATCATCATGAAACATTCAGATCACTTACAACTTAATAGATTCTACCTTCCTGTAATGTTTCAGCCTGATTGGACCTTGTTTTCACACAAATGGACCCAGAATGATGTGAAATTGTGCTTCGTGCAACATAATTCTGGGTGCCATTTACAAACCATAAGTGCTAATGACTCCATTCCTTTTTGTGGTTGTAGGGGCTGTTGATTGGAGTACACTAAAACAAACCTGACCTCTCTAGGACATTCAGAAGCCAGGTTATAAGCCCACAAATGTGTAACTGGACTACTTCTTTAAAGTGACACCAGATCCGGTGACCTTTGGGACATGGTTTGACCCCCTTAGGAAAGTGCTATCATCATGAAACGTTCAGATCACTTACAACTCAATAGATTCTACCTTCCTGTAACGTTTCAGCCTGATTGGACCTTGTTTTCACACAAATGAACCCAGAATGATGTGAAATTGTGCTTCGTGCAACATAATTCTGGGTGCCATTTAAAAACCATGAGTGCTAATGACTCCATTCCTTTTTGTGGTTGTAGGGGCTATTCATTGGAGTTTACTAAAACAAACCTGATCTCTCTAGGACATTCAGAAGCCAAGTTATAAGCCCACAAATGTGTAACTGGACTACTTCTTTAGACACCAGATCCGGTGACCTTTGGGACATGGTTTGACCCCCTTAGGGAAGTGCTATCATCATGAAACGTTCAGATCACTTACAACTTAATAGATTCTACCTTCCTGTAATGTTTCAGCCTGATTGGACCTTGTTTTCACACAAATGGACCCAGAATGATGTGAAATTGTGCTTCGTGCAACATAATTCTGGGTGCCATTTACAAACCATAAGTGCTAATGACTCCATTCTTTTTTGTGGTTGTAGGGGCTGTTGATTGGAGTACACTAAAACAAACCTGACCTCTCTAGGACATTCAGAAGCCAAGTTATAAGCCCACAAATGTGTAACTGGACTACTTCTTTCAAGTGACACCAGATCCGGTGACCTTTGGGACATGGTTTGACCCCCTTAGGAAAGTGCTATCATCATGAAACGTTCAGATTACTTACAACTCAATAGATTCTACCTTCTTGTAACGTTTCAGCCTGATTGGACCTTGTTTTCACACAAATGGACTCAGAATGATGTGAAATTGTGCTTCGTGCAACATAATTCTTGGTGCCATTTACAAACCATAAGTGCTAATGTCTCCATTCCTTTTTGTGGTTGTAGGGGCTGTTGATTGGAGTACACTAAAACAAACCTGATCGCTCTAGGACATTCAGAAGCCAAGGTTTAAGCCCACAAATGTGTAACTGGACTACTTCTTTAAATTGACACCAGATCCGGTGACCTTTGGGACATGGTTTGACACCCTTAGGAAAGTGCTATCATCATGAAACGTTCAGATCGCTTACAACGAAATAGATTCTACCTTCCTGTAACGTTTCAGCCTGATTGGACCTTGTTTTCACACAAATGAACCCAGAATGATGTGAAATTGTGCTTCGTGCAACATAATTCTGGGTGCCATTTAAAAACCATAAGTGCTAATGACTCCATTCCTTTTTGTGGATGTAGGGGCTGTTGATTGGAGTATACTAAAATGAACCTGATCTCACTAGGACATTCAGAAGCCAAGTTATAAGCCCACAAATGTGTAACTGGACTACTTCTTTAGACACCAGATCCGGTGACCTTTGGGACATGGTTTGACCCCCTTAGGGAAGTGCTATCATCATGAAACGTTCCGATCACTTACAACTTAATAGATTCTACCTTCCTGTAATGTTTCAGCCTGATTGGACCTTGTTTTCACACAAATGGACCCAGAATGATGTGAAATTGTGCTTCGTGCAACATAATTCTGGGTGCCATTTACAAACCATAAGTGCTAATGACTCCATTCCTTTTTGTGGTTGTAGGGGCTGTTGATTGGAGTACACTAAAACAAACCTGACCTCTCTAGGACATTCAGAAGCCAAGTTATAAGCCCACAAATGTGTAACTGGACTACTTCTTTAAAGTGACACCAGATCCGGTGACCTTTGGGACATGGTTTGACCCCCTTAGGAAAGTGCTATCATCATGAAACGTTCAGATCACTTACAACTCAATAGATTCTACCTTCCTGCAACGTTTCAGCCTGATTGGACCTTGTTTTCACAGAAATGAACCCAGAATGATGTGAAATTGTGCTTCGTGCAACATAATTCTGGGTGCCATTTACAAACCATAAGTGCTAATGACTCCATTCCTTTTTGTGGTTGTAGGGGCTGTTGATTGGAGTACACTAAAACAAACCTGACCTCTCTAGGACATTCAGAAGCCAAGTTATAAGCCCACAAATGTGTAACTGGACTACTTCTTTAAAGTGACACCAGATCCGGTGACCTTTGGGACATGGTTTGACCCCCTTAGGAAAGTGCTATCATCATGAAACGTTCAGATCACTTACAACTCAATAGATTCTACCTTCCTGTAACGCTTCAGCCTGATTGGACCTTGTTTTCACACAAATGAACCCAGAATGATGTGAAATTGTGCTTCGTGCAACATAATTCTGGGTGCCATTTAAAAACCATAAGTGCTAATGACTCCATTCCTTTTTGTGGTTGTAGGGGCTGTTGATTGGAGTACACTAAAACAAACCTGACATCTCTAGGACATTCAGAAGCCAAGTTATAAGCCCACAAATGTGTAACTGGACTACTTCTTTAAAGTGACACCAGATCCGGTGACCTTTGGGACATGGTTTGACCCCCTTAGGAAAGTGCTATCATCATGAAACGTTCAGATCACTTACAACTCAATAGATTCTACCTTCCTGTAACGTTTCAGCCTGATTGGACCTTGTTTTCACACAAATGAACCCAGAATGATGTGAAATTGTGCTTCGTGCAACATAATTCTGGGTGCCATTTAAAAACCATAAGTGCTAATGACTCCATTCCTTTTTGTGGTTGTAGGGGCTGTTGATTGGAGTATACTAAAACAAACCAGATCTCTCTAGGACATTCAGAAGCCAAGTTATAAGCCCACAAATGTGTAACTGGACTACTTCTTTAGACACCAGATCCGGTGACCTTTGGGACATGGTTTGACCCCCTTAGGGAAGTGCTATCATCATGAAACGTTCCGATCACTTACAACTTAATAGATTCTACCTTCCTGTAATGTTTCAGCCTGATTGGACCTTGTTTTCACACAAATGGACCCAGAATGATGTGAAATTGTGCTTCGTGCAACATAATTCTGGGTGCCATTTACAAACCATAAGTGCTAATGACTCCATTCCTTTTTGTGGTTGTAGGGGCTGTTGATTGGAGTACACTAAAACAAACCTGACCTCTCTAGGACATTCAGAAGCCAAGTTATAAGCCCACAAATGTGTAACTGGACTACTTCTTTAAAGTGACACCAGATCCGGTGACCTTTGGGACATGGTTTGACCCCCTTAGGAAAGTGCTATCATCATGAAACGTTCAGATCACTTACAACTCAATAGATTCTACCTTCCTGTAACGTTTCAGCCTGATTGGACCTTGTTTTCACAGAAATGAACCCAGAATGATGTGAAATTGTGCTTCGTGCAACATAATTCTGGGTGCCATTTACAAACCATAAGTGCTAATGACTCCATTCCTTTTTGTGGTTGTAGGGGCTGTTGATTGGAGTACACTAAAACAAACCTGACCTCTCTAGGACATTCAGAAGCCAAGTTATAAGCCCACAAATGTGTAACTGGACTACTTCTTTAAAGTGACACCAGATCCGGTGACCTTTGGGACATGGTTTGACCCCCTTAGGAAAGTGCTATCATCATGAAACGTTCAGATCACTTACAACTCAATAGATTCTACCTTCCTGTAACGCTTCAGCCTGATTGGACCTTGTTTTCACACAAATGAACCCAGAATGATGTGAAATTGTGCTTCGTGCAACATAATTCTGGGTGCCATTTAAAAACCATAAGTGCTAATGACTCCATTCCTTTTTGTGGTTGTAGGGGCTGTTGATTGGAGTACACTAAAACAAACCTGACATCTCTAGGACATTCAGAAGCCAAGTTATAAGCCCACAAATGTGTAACTGGACTACTTCTTTAAAGTGACACCAGATCCGGTGACCTTTGGGACATGGTTTGACCCCCTTAGGAAAGTGCTATCATCATGAAACGTTCAGATCACTTACAACTCAATAGATTCTACCTTCCTGTAACGTTTCAGCCTGATTGGACCTTGTTTTCACACAAATGAACCCAGAATGATGTGAAATTGTGCTTCGTGCAACATAATTCTGGGTGCCATTTAAAAACCATAAGTGCTAATGACTCCATTCCTTTTTGTGGTTGTAGGGGCTATTGATTGGAGTATACTAAAACAAACCAGATCTCTCTAGGACATTCAGAAGCCAAGTTATAAGCCCACAAATGTGTAACTGGACTACTTCTTTAGACACCAGATCCGGTGACCTTTGGGACATGGTTTGACCCCCTTAGGAAAGTGCTATCATCATGAAACGTTCAGATCACTTACAACTCAATAGATTCTACCTTCTTGTAACGTTTCAGCCTGATTGGACCTTGTTTTCACACAAATGGACCCAGAATTATGTGAAATTGTGCTTCGTACAACATAATTCTGGGTGCCATTTACAAACCATAAGTGCTAATGACTCCATTCCTTTTTGTAGTTGTAGGGGCTGTTGATTGGAGTACATTAAAACAAACCTGATCTCTCTAGGACATTCAGAAGCCAAGTTATAAGCCCACAAATGTGTAACTGGACTACTTCTTTAAATTGACACCAGATCCGGTGACCTTTGGGACATGGTTTGACCCCCTTAGGAAAGTGCTATCATCATGAAACGTTCAGATCACTTACAACTCAATAGATTCTATCTTCCTGTAACGTTTCAGCCTGATTGGACCTTGTTTTCACACAAATGAACCCAGAATGATGTGAAATTGTGCTTCGTGCAACATAATTCTGGGTGCCATTTAAAAACCATAAGTGCTAATGACTCCATTCCTTTTTGCTGTTGTAGGGGCTGTTGATTGGAATATACTAAAACAAACCTGATCTCTCTAGGACATTCAGAAGCCAAGTTATAAGCCCACAAATGTGTAACTGGACTACTTCTTTAGACACTAGATCCGGTGACCTTTGGGACATGGTTTGACCCCCTTAGGGAAGTGCTATCATCATGAAACGTTCAGATCACTTACAACTTAATAGATTCTACCTTCTTGTAACGTTTCAGCCTGATTGGACCTTGTTTTCACACAAATGAACCCAGAATGATGTGAAATTGTGCTTCGTGCAACATAATTCTGGGTGCCATTTAAAAACCATAAGTACTAATGACTCCATTCCTTTTTGTGGTTGGAGGGGCTGTTGATTGGAGTACACTAAAATAAACCTGACCTCTCTAGGACATTCAGAAGCCAAGTTATAAGCCCACAAATGTGTAACTGGACTACTTCTTTAAATTGACACCAGATCCGGTGACCTTTGGGACATGGTTTGACCCCCTTAGGAAAGTGCTTTCATCATGAAACGTTCAGATCACTTACAACTCAATAGATTCTACCTTCTTGTAACGTTTCAGCCTGATTGGACCTTGTTTTCACACAAATGGACCCAGAATGATGTGAAATTGTGCTTCGTGCAACATAATTCTGGGTGCCATTTACAAACCATAAGTGCTAATGACTCCATTCCTTTTTGTGGTTGTAGGGGCTGTTGATTGGAGTACATTAAAACAAACCTGATCTCTCTAGGACATTCAGAAGCCAAGTTCTAAGCCCACAAATGTGTAACTGGACTACTTCTTTAAATTGACACCAGATCCGGTGACCTTTGGGACATGGTTTGACACCCTTAGGAAAGTGCTATCATCATGAAACGTTCAGATCACTTACAACTCAATAGATTCTACCTTCCTGTAATGTTTCAGCCTGATTGGACCTTGTTTTCACACAAATGGACCCAGAATGATGTGAAATTGTGCTTCGTGCAACATAATTCTGGGTGCCATTTACAAACCATAAGTGCTAATGACTCCATTCCTTTTTGTGGTTGTAGGTGCTGTTGATTGGAGTACACTAAAACAAACCTGACCTCTCTAGGACATTCAGAAGCCAAGTTATAAGCCCAAAAAGGTGTAACTGGACTACTTCTTTAAAGTGACACCAGGCCCGGTGACCTTTGGGACATGGTTTGACCCCCTATAGGAATGTGAGATCATCATGAAACGTTCAGATCACTTACAACTCAATAGATTCTACCTTCTTGTAACGTTTCAGCCTGATTGGACCTTGTTTTCACACAAATGGACCCAGAATGATGTGAAATTGTGCTTCGTGCAACATAATTCTGGGTGCCATTTACAAACCATAAGTGCTAATGACTCCATTCCTTTTTGTGGTGGTAGGGGCTGTTGATTGGAGTATACTAAAACAAACCTGATCTCTCTAGGACATTTAGAAGCCAAGTTATAAGCCCACAAATGTGTAACTGGACTACTTCTTTAAATTGACACCAGATCCGGTGACCTTTGGGACATGGTTTGACCCCCTTAGGAAAGTGCTATCATCATGAAACATTCAGATTACTTACAACTTCAAAAGATTCTACCTTCCTGTAATGTTTCAGCCTGATTGGACCTTGTTTTCACACAAATGGACCCAGAATGATGTGAAATTGTGCTTCGTGCAACATTATTCTGGAAGCCATTTACAAACCATAAGTGCTAATGACTCCATTCCTTTTTTTGGTTGTAGGGGCTGTTGATTGGAGTACACTAAAACAAACCTGATCTCTCTAGGACATTCAGAAGCCAAGTTATAAGCCCACAAAGGTGTAACTGGACTACTCCTTTAAAGTGACACCAGGCCCGGTGACCTTTGGGACATGGTTTGACCCCCTATAGGAATGTGCGATCATCATGAAACGTTCAGATCACTTACAACTCAATAGATTCTACCTTCTTGTAACGTTTCAGCCTCATTGGACCTTGTTTTCACACAAATGAACCCAGAATGATGTGAAATTGTGCTTCGTGCAACATAATTCTGGGTGCCATTTAAAAACCATAAGTGCTAATGACTCCATTCCTTTTTGTGGTTTTAGGGGCTGTTGATTGGAGTATACTAAAACAAACCTGATCTCTCTAGGACATTCAGAAGCCAAGTTATAAGCCCACAAATGTGTAACTGGACTACTTCTTTAGACACCAGATCCGGTGACCTTTGGGACATGGTTTGACCCCCTTAGGGAAGTGCTATCATCATGAAACGTTCAGATCACTTACAACTTAATAGATTCTACCTTCCTGTAATGTTTCAGCCTGATTGGACCTTGTTTTCACACAAATGGACCCAGAATGATGTGAAATTGTGCTTCGTGCAACATAATTCTGGGTGCCATTTACAAACCATAAGTGCTAATGACTCCATTCCTTTTTGTGACTGTAGGGGCTGTTGATTGGAGTACACTAAAACAAACCTGACCTCTCTAGGACATTCAGAAGCCAAGTTATAAGCCCACAAATGTGTAACTGGACTACTTCTTTCAAGTGACACCAGATCCGGTGACCTTTGGGACATGGTTTGACCCCCTTAGGAAAGTGCTATCATCATGAAACGTTCAGATGACTTACAACTCAATAGATTCTACCTTCTTGTAACGTTTCAGCCTGATTGGACCTTGTTTTCACACAAATGGACCCAGAATGATGTGAAATTGTGCTTCGTGCAACATAATTCTGGGTGCCATTTAAAAACCATAAGTGCTAATGACTCCATTCCTTTTTGTGGTTGTAGGGGCTGTTGATTGGAGTATACTAAAACAAACCAGATCTCTCTAGGACATTCAGAAGCCAAGTTATAAGCCCACAAATGTGCAACTGGACTACTTCTTTAGACACCAGATCCGGTGACCTTTGGGACATGGTTTGACCCCCTTAGGGAAGTGCTATCATCATGAAACGTTCAGATCACTTACAACTTAATAGATTCTACCTTCCTGTAATGTTTCAGCCTGATTGGACCTTGTTTTCACACAAATGGACCCAGAATGATGTGAAATTGTGCTTCGTGCAACATAATTCTGGGTGCCATTTACAAACCATAAGTGCTAATGACTCAATTCCTTTTTGTGGTTGTAGGGGCTGTTGATTGGAGTACACTAAAACAAACCTGACCTCTCTAGGACATTCAGAAGCCAAGTTATAAGCCCACAAATGTGTAACTGGACTACTTCTTTAAAGTGACACCAGATCCGGTGACCTTTGGGACATGGTTTGACCCCCTTAGGAAAGTGCTATCATCATGAAATGTTCAGATCACTTACAACTCAATAGATTCTACCTTCTTGTAACGTTTCAGCCTGATTGGACCTTGTTTTCACACAAATGGACCCAGAATGATGTGAAATTGTGCTTCGTACAACATAATTCTGGGTGCCATTTACAAACCATAAGTGCTAATGACTCCATTCCTTTTTGTGGTTGTAGGGGCTGTTGATTGGAGTACATTAAAAAAACCTGATCTCTCTAGGACATTCAGAAGCCAAGTTATAAGCCCACAAATGTGTAACTGGACTACTTCTTTAAATTGACACCAGATCCGGTGACCTTTGGGACATGGTTTGACCCCCTTAGGAAAGTGCTATCATCATGAAACGTTCAGATCACTTACAACTCAATAGATTCTACCTTTCTGTAACGTTTCAGCCTGATTGGACCTTGTTTTCACACAAATGAATCCAGAATGATGTGAAATTGTGCTTCGTGCAACATAATTCTGGGTGCCATTTAAAAACCATAAGTGCTAATGACTCCATTCCTTTTTGTGGTTGTAGGGGCTGTTGATTGGAATATACTAAAACAAACCTGATCCCTCTAGGACATTCAGAAGCCAAGTTATAAGCCCACAAATGTGTAACTGGACTACTTCTTTAGACACTAGATCCGGTGACCTTTGGGACATGGTTTGACCCCCTTAGGGAAGTGCTATCATCATGAAACGTTCAGATCACATACAACTTAATAGATTCTACCTTCTTGTAACGTTTCAGCCTGATTGGACCTTGTTTTCACACAAATGAACCCAGAATGATGTGAAATTGTGCTTCGAGCAACATAATTCTGGGTGCCATTTAAAAACCATAAGTGCTAATGACTCCATTCCTTTTTGTGGTTGTAGGGGCTGTTGATTGGAGTGCACTAAAATAAACCTGACCTCTCTAGGACATTCAGAAGCCAAGTTATAAGCCCACAAATGTGTAACTGGACTACTTCTTTAAATTGACACCAGATCCGGTGACCTTTGGGACATGGTTTGACCCCCTTCGGAAAGTGCTTTCATCATGAAACGTTCAGATCACTTACAACTCAATAGATTCTACCTTCTTGTAACGTTTCAGCCTGATTGGACCTTGTTTTCACACAAATGGACCCAGAATGATGTGAAATTGTGCTTCGTGCAACATAATTCTGGGTGCCATTTACAAACCATAAGTGCTAATGACTCCATTCCTTTTTGTGGTTGTAGGGGCTGTTGATTGGAGTACATTAAAACAAACCTGATCTCTCTAGGACATTCAGAAGCCAAGTTATAAGCCCACAAATGTGTAACTGGACTACTTCTTTAAATTGACACCAGATCCGGAGACCTTTGGGACATGGTTTGACACCCTTAGGAAAGTGCTATCATCATGAAACGTTCAGATCACTTACAACTCAATAGATTCTACCTTCCTGTAACGTTTCAGCCTGATTGGACCTTGTTTTCACACAAAGGGATCCAGAATGATGTGAAATTGTGCTTCGTGCGACATAATTCTGGGTGCCATTTACAAACCATAAGTGCTAATGACTCCATTCCTTTTTGTGGTTGTAGGGGCTGTTGATTGGAGTACACTAAAACAAACCTGACCTCTCTAGGACATTCAGAAGCCAAGTTATAAGCCCAAAAAGGTGTAACTGGACTGCTTCTTTAAAGTGACACCAGGCCCGGTGACCTTTGGGACATGGTTTGACCCCCTATAGGAATGTGAGATCATCATGAAACGTTCAGATCACTTACAACTCAATAGATTCTACCTTCTTGTAACGTTTCAGCCTGATTGGACCTTGTTTTCACACAAATGGACCCAGAATGATGTGAAATTGTGCTTCGTGCAACATAATTCTGGAAGCCATTTACAAACCATAAGTGCTAATGACTCCATTCCTTTTTGTGGTTGTAGGGGCTGTTGATTGGAGTATACTAAAACAAACCTGATCTCTCTAGGACATTCAGAAGCCAAGTTATAAGCCCACAAATGTGTAACTGGACTACTTCTTTAGACACCAGATCCGGTGACCTTTGGGACATGGTTTGACCCCCTTAGGGAAGTGCTATCATCATGAAACGTTCAGATCACTTACAACTTAATAGATTCTACCTTCCTGTAATGTTTCAGCCTGATTGGACCTTGTTTTCACACAAATGGACCCAAAATGATGTGAAATTGTGCTTCGTGCAACATAATTCTGGGTGCCATTTACAAACCATAAGTGCTAATGACTCCATTCCTTTTTGTGGTTGTAGGGGCTGTTGATTGGAGTACACTAAAACAAACCTGACCTCTCTAGGACATTCAGAAGCCAAGTTATAAGCCCACAAATGTGTAACTGGACTACTTCTTTCAAGTGACACCAGATCCGGTGACCTTTGGGACATGGTTTGACCCCCTTAGGAAAGTGCTATCATCATGAAACGTTCAGATCACTTACAACTCAATAGATTCTACCTTCTTGTAACGTTTCAGCCTGATTGGACCTTGTTTTCACACAAATGGACCCAGAATGATGTGAAATTGTGCTTCGTGCAACATAATTCTGGGTGCCATTTACAAACCATAAGTGCTAATGACTCCATTCCTTTTTGTGGTTGTAGGGGCTGTTGATTGGAGTATACTAAAACAAACCTGATCTCTCTAGGACATTTAGAAGCCAAGTTATAAGCCCACAAATGTGTAACTGGACTACTTCTTTAAATTGACACCAGATCCGGTGACCTTTGGGACATGGTTTGACCCCCTTAGGAAAGTGCTATCATCATGAAACATTCAGATTACTTACAACTCAAAAGATTCTACCTTCCTGTAATGTTTCAGCCTGATTGGACCTTGTTTTCACACAAATGGACCCAGAATGATGTGAAATTGTGCTTCGTGCAACATAATTCTGGGTGCCATTTACAAACCATAAGTGCTAATGACTCCATTCCTTTTTGTGGTTGTAGGGGCTGTTGATTGGAGTACACTAAAACAAACCTGATCTCTCTAGGACATTCAGAAGCCAAGTTATAAGCCCACAAAGGTGTAACTGGACTACTTCTTTAAAGTGACACCAGGCCCGGTGACCTTTGGGACATGGTTTGACCCCCTATAGGAATGTGCGATCATCATGAAACGTTCAGATCACTTACAACTCAATAGATTCTACCTTCTTGTAACGTTTCAGCCTGATTGGACCTTGTTTTCACACAAATGAACCCAGAATGATGTGAAATTGTGCTTCGTGCAACATAATTCTGGGTGCCATTTACAAACCATAAGTGCTAATGACTCCATTCCTTTTTGTGGTTGTAGGGGCTGTTGATTGGAGTACACTAAAACAAACCTGATCTCTCTAGGACATTCAGAAGCCAAGTTATAAGCCCACAAAGGTGTAACTGGACTACTTCTTTAAAGTGACACCAGGCCCGGTGACCTTTGGGACATGGTTTGACCCCCTATAGGAATGTGCGATCATCATGAAACGTTCAGATCACTTACAACTCAATAGATTCTACCTTCTTGTAACGTTTCAGCCTGATTGGACCTTGTTTTCACACAAATGAACCCAGAATGATGTGAAATTGTGCTTCGTGCAACATAATTCTGGGTGCCATTTAAAAACCATAAGTGCTAATGACTCCATTCCTTTTTGTGGTTGTAGGGGCTGTTGATTGGAGTATACTAAAACAAACCTGATCTCTCTAGGACATTCAGAAGCCAAGTTATAAGCCCACAAATGTGTAACTGGACTACTTCTTTAGACACCAGATCCGGTGACCTTTGGGACATGGTTTGACCCCCTTAGGGAAGTGCTATCATCATGAAACGTTCAGATCACTTACAACTTAATAGATTCTACCTTCCTGTAATGTTTCAGCCATATTGGACCTTGGTTTCACACAAATGGACCCAGAATGATGTGAAATTGTGCTTCGTGCAACATAATTCTGGGTGCCATTTACAAACCATAAGTGCTAATGACTCCATTCCTTTTTGTGGTTGTAGGGGCTGTTGATTGGAGTACACTAAAACAAACCTGACCTCTCTAGGACATTCAGAAGCCAAGTTATAAGCCCACAAATGTGTAACTGGACTACTTCTTTCAAGTGACACCAGATCCGGTGACCTTTGGGACATGGTTTGACCCCCTTAGGAAAGTGCTATCATCATGAAACGTTCAGATCACTTACAACTCAATAGATTCTACCTTCCTGTAACGTTTCAGCCTGATTGGACCTTGTTTTCACACAAATGGACCCAGAATGATGTGAAATTGTGCTTCGTGCAACATAATTCTGGGTGCCATTTACAAACCATAAGTGCTAATGACTCCATTCCTTTTGTGGTTGTAGGGGCTGTTGATTGGAGTACACTAAAACAAACCTGATCTCTCTAGGACATTCAGAAGCCAAGTTATAAGCCCACAAATGTGTAACTGGACTACTTCTTTAAATTGACACCAGATCCGGTGACCTTTGGGACATGGTTTGATCCCCTTAGGAAAGCGCTATCATCATGAAACGTTCAGATCACTTACAACTAAATAGAATCTACCTTCCTGTAACGTTTCAGCCTGATTGGACCTTGTTTTCACACAAATGAACCCAGAATGATGTGAAATTGTGCTTCGTGCAACATAATTCTGGGTGCCATTACAAACCATTAGTGCTAATGACTCCATTCCTTTTTGTGGTTGTAGGGGCTGTTGATTGGAGTACACTAAAACAAACCTGACATCTCTAGGACATTCAGAAGCCAAGTTATAAGCCCACAAATGTGTAACTGGACTACTTCTTTAAAGTGACACCAGATCCGGTGACCTTTGGGACATGGTTTGACCCCCTTAGGAAAGTGCTATCATCATGAAACGTTCAGATCACTTACAACTCAATAGATTCTACCTTCCTGTAACGTTTCAGCCTGATTGGAACTTGTTTTCACACAAATGAACCCAGAATGATGTGAAATTGTGCTTCGTGCAACATAATTCTGGGTGCCATTTAAAAACCATAAGTGCTAATGACTCCATTCCTTTTTGTGGTTGTAGGGGCTGGTGATTGGAGTATACTAAAACAAACCAGATCTCTCTAGGACATTCAGAAGCCAAGTTAAAAGCCCACAAATGTGTAACTGGACTACTTCTTTAGACACCAGATCCGGTGTCCTTTGGGACATGGTTTGACCCCCTTAGGGAAGTGCTATCATCATGAAACGTTCAGATCACTTACAACTTAATAGATTCTACCTTCCTGTAATGTTTCAGCCTGATTGGACCTTGTTTTCACACAAATGGACCCAGAATGATGTGAAATTGTGCTTCGTGCAACATAATTCTGGGTGCCATTTACAAACCATAAGTGCTAATGACTCCATTCCTTTTTGTGGTTGTAGGGGCTGTTGATTGGAGTACACTAAAACAAACCTGACCTCTCTAGGACATTCAGAAGCCAAGTTATAAGCCCACAAATGTGTAACTGGACTACTTCTTTAAAGTGACACCAGATCCGGTGACCTTTGGGACATGGTTTGACCCCCTTAGGAAAGTGCTATCATCATGAAACGTTCAGATCACTTACAACTCAATAGATTCTACCTTCTTGTAACGTTTCAGCCTGATTGGACCTTGTTTTCACACAAATGGACCCAGAATGATGTGAAATTGTGGTTCGTACAACATAATTCTGGGTGCCATTTACAAACCATAAGTGCTAATGACTCCATTCCGTTTCTGGTTGTAGGGGCTGTTGATTGGAGTACACTAAAACAAACCTGATCTCTCTAGGACATTCAGAAGCCAAGTTATAAGCCCACAAACGTGTAACTGGACTACTTCTTTAAATTGACACCAGAACCGGTGACCTTTGGGAAATGGTTTGATCCCCTTAGGAAAGCGGTATCATCATGAAACGTTCAGATCACTTACAACTAAATAGATTCTACCTTCCTGTAACGTTTCAGCCTGATTGGACCTTGTTTTCACACAAATGAACCCAGAATGATGTGAAATTGTGCTTCGTGCAACATAATTCTGGGTGCCATTTACAAACCATAAGTGCTAATGACTCCATTCCTTTTTGTGGTTGTAGGGGCTGTTGATTGGAGTACATTAAAACAAACCTGATCTCTCTAGGACATTCAGAAGCCAAGTTTTAAGCCCACAAATGTGTAACTGGACTACTTCTTTAAATTGACACCAGATCTGGTGACCTTTGGGACATGGTTTGACCCCCTTAGGAAAGTGCTATCATCATGAAACGTTCAGATCACTTACAACTCAATAGATTCTACCTTCCTGTAACGTTTCAGCCTGACTGGACCTTGTTTTCACACAAATGAACCCAGAATGATGTGAAATTGTGCTTCGTGCAACATAATTCTGGGTGCCATTTAAAAACCATAAGTGCTAATGACTCCATTCCTTTTTGTGGTTGTAGGGGCTGTTGATTGGAGTACACTAAAACAAACCTGATCGCTCTAGGACATTCAGAAGCCAAGTTATAAGCCCACAAATGTGTAACTGGACAACTTCTTTAAATTGACACCAGATCCGGTGACCTTTGGGACATGGTTTGACCTCCTTAGGAAAGTGCTATCATCATGAAACGTTCAGATCACTTACAACTCAATAGATTCTACCTTCCTGTAACGTTTCAGCCTGATTGGACCTTGTTTTCACACAAATGAACCCAGAATGATGTGAAATTGTGCTTCGTGCAACATAATTCTGGGTGCCATTTAAAAACCATAAGTGCTAATGACTCCATTCCTTTTTGTGGTTGTAGGGGCTATTGATTGGAGTATACTAAAACAAACCTGATCTCTCTAGGACATTCAGAAGCCAAGTTATAAGCCCACAAATGTGTAACTGGACTACTTCTTTAGACACCAGATCCGGTGACCTTTGGGACATGGTTTGACCCCCTTAGGAAAGTGCTATCATCATGAAACGTTCAGATCACTTACAACTCAATAGATTCTACCTTCCTGTAACGTTTCAGCCTGATTGGACCTTGTTTTCACACAAATGGACCCAGAATGATGTGAATTTTTGCTTTGTGCAACATAATTCTGGGTGCCATTTACAAACCATAAGTGCTAATGACTCCATTCCTTTTTGTGGTTGTAGGGGCTGTTGATTGGAGTACACTAAAACAAACCTGACCTCTCTAGGACATTCAGAAGCCAAGTTATAAGCCCACAAATGTGTAACTGGACTACTTCTTTAAAGTGACACCAGGCCCGGTGACCTTTGGGACATGGTTTAACCCCCTATAGGAATGTGAGATCATCATGAAACGTTCAGATCACTTACAACTCAATAGATTCTACCTTCTTGTAACGTTTCAGCCTGATTGGACCTTGTTTTCACACAAATGGACCCAGAATGATGTGAAATTGTGCTTCGTGCAACATAATTCTGGGTGCCATTTACAAACCATAAGTGCTAATGACTCCATTCCTTTTTGTGGTTGTAGGGGCTGTTGATTGGAGTATACTAAAACAAACCTGATCTCTCTAGGACATTCAGAAGCCAAGTTATTAGCCCACAAATGTGTAACTGGACTACTTCTTTAAATTGACACCAGATCCGGTGATCTTTGGAACATGGTTTGACCCCCTTAGGAAAGTGCTATCATCATGAAACATTCAGATTACTTACAACTCAATAGATTCTACCTTCCTGTAATGTTTCAGCCTGATTGGACCTTGTTTTCACACAAATGGACCCAGAATGATGTGAAATTGTGCTTCGTGCAACATAATTCTGGGTGCCATTTACAAACCATAAGTGCTAATGACTCCATTCCTTTTTGCGGTTGTAGGGGCTGTTGATTGGAGTACACTAAAACAAACCTGACCTCTCTAGGACATTCAGAAGCCAAGTTATAAGCCCACAAAGGTGTAACTGGACTACTTCTTTAAAGTGACACCAGGCCCGGTGACCTTGGGGACATGGTTTGACCCCCTATAGGAATGTGCGATCATCATGAAACGTTCAGATCACTTACACCTCAATAGATTCTACCTTCTTGTAACGTTTCAGCCTGATTGGACCTTGTTTTCACACAAATGGACCCAGAATGATGTGAAATTGTGCTTCGTGCAACATAATTCTGGGTGCCATTTACAAACCATAAGTGCTAATGACTCCATTCCTTTTTGTGGTTGTAGGGGCTGTCGATTGGAGTACACTAAAACAAACCTGATCTCTCTAGGACATTCAGAAGCCAAGTTATAAGCCCACAAATGTGTAACTGGACTACTTCTTTAAATTGACACCAGATCCGGTGACCTTTGGGACATGGTTTGACCCCCTATAGGAATGTGAGATCATCATGAAACGTTCAGATCACTTACACCTCAATAGATTCTACCTTCCTGTAACGTTTCAGCCTGATTGGACCTTGTTTTCACACAAATGGACCCAGAATGATGTGAAATTGTGCTTCGTGCAACATAATTCTGGGTGCCATTTACAAACCATAAGTGCTAATGACTCCATTCCTTTTTGTGGTTGTAGGGGCTGTTGATTGGAGTACACTAAAACAAACCTGACCTCTCTAGGACATTCAGAAGCCAAGTTATAAGCCCACAAAGGTGTAACTGGACTACTTCTTTAAAGTGACACCAGGCCCGGTGACCTTTGGGACATGGTTTGACCCCCTATAGGAATGTGAGATCATCATGAAACGTTCAGATCACTTACACCTCAATAGATTCTACCTTCCTGTAACATTTCAGCCTGATTGGACCTTGTTTTCACACAAATGGACCCAGAATGATGTGAAATTGTGCTTCGTGCAACATAATTCTGGGTGCCATTTACAAACCATAAGTGCTAATGACTCCATTCCTTTTTGTGGTTGTAGGGGCTGTTGATTGGAGTACACTAAAACAAACCAGATCTCTCTAGGAAATTCAGAAGCCAAGTTATAAGCCCACAAATGTGTAACTGGACTACTTCTTTAAATTGACACCAGATCCGGTGACCTTTGGGACATGGTTTGACCCCCTTAGGAAAGCGCTATCATCATGAAATGTTCAGATCACTTACAACTCAATAGATTCTACCTTCCTGTAACGTTTCAGCCTGATTGGACCTTGTTTTCACACAAATGGACCCAGAATGATGTGAAATTGTGATTCGTGCAACATAATTCTGGGTGCCATTTACAAACCATAAGTGCTAATGACTCCATTCCTTTTTGTGGTTGTAGGGGCTGTTGATTGGAGTACACTAAAACAAACCTGACCTCTCTAGGACATTCAGAAGCCAAGTTATAAGCCCACAAAGGTGTAACTGGACTACTTCTTTAAAGTGACACCAGGCCCGGTGACCTTTGGGACATGGTTTGACCCCCTATAGGAATGTGCGATCATCATGAAACGTTCAGATCACTTACACCTCAATAGATTCTACCTTCTTGTAACGTTTCAGCCTGATTGGACCTTGTTTTCACACAAATGGACCCAGAATGATGTGAAATTGTGCTTCGTGCAACATAATTCTGGGTGCCATTTACAAACCATAAGTGCTAATGACTCCATTCCTTTTTGTGGTTGTAGGGGCTGTTGATTGGAGTACACTAAAACAAACCAGATCTCTCTAGGACATTCAGAAGCCAAGTTATAAGCCCACAAATGTGTAACTGGACTACTTCTTTAAATTGACACCAGATCCGGTGACCTTTGGGACATGGTTTGACCCCCTTAGGAAAGCGCTATCATCATGAAATGTTCAGATCACTTACAACTCAATAGATTCTACCTTCCTGTAACGTTTCAGCCTGATTTGACCTTGTTTTGACACAAATGAACCCAGAATGATGTGAAATTGTGCTCCGTGCAACATAATTCTGGGTGCCATTTACAAACCATAAGTGCTAATGACTCCATTCCTTTTTGTGGTTGTAGGGGCTGTTGATTGGAGTACACTAAAACAAACCTAACCTCTCTAGGACATTCAGAAGCCAAGTTATAAGCCCACAAAGGTGTAACTGGACTACTTCTTTAAAGTGACACTTGGCCCGGTGACCTTTGGGACATGGTTTGACCCCCTATAGGAACGTGCGATCATCTTGAAACGTTCAGATCACTGACAACTCAATAGATTCTACCTTCTTGTAACGTTTCAGCCTGATTGGACCTTGTTTTCACACAAATGGACCCAGAATGATGTGAAATTGTGCTTCGTGCAACATAATTCTGGGTGCCATTTACAAACCATAAGTGCTAATGACTCCATTCCTTTTGTGGTTGTAGGGGCTGTTGATTGGAGTACACTAAAACAAACCTGATCTCTCTAGGACATTCAGAAGCCAAGTTATAAGCCCACAAATGTGTAACTGGACTACTTCTTTAAATTGACACCAGATCCGGTGACCTTTGGGACATGGTTTGATCCCCTTAGGAAAGCGCTATCATCATGAAACGTTCAGATCACTTACAACTAAATAGATTCTACCATCCTGTAACGTTTCAGCCTGATTGGACCTTGTTTTCACACAAATGAACCCAGAATGATGTGAAATTGTGCTTCGTGCAACATAATTCTGGGTGCCATTTACAAACCATAAGTGCTAATGACTCCATTCCTTTTTGTGGTTGAAGGGGCTGTTGATTGGAGTACATCAAAACAAACCTGATCTCTCTAGGACATTCAGAAGCCAAGTTATAAGCCCACAAATGTGTAACTGGACTACTTCTTTAAATTGACACCAGATCCGGTGACATTTGGGACATGGTTTGACCCCCTTAGGAAAGTGCTATCATCATGAAACGTTCAGTTCTCTTACACCTCAATAGATTCTACCTTCCTGTAACATTTCAGCCTGATTGGACCTTGTTTTCACACAAATGGACCCAGAATGATGTGAAATTGTGCTTCGTGCAACATAACTCTGGGTGCCACTTACAAACCATAAGTGCTAATGACTCCATTCCTTTTTGTGGTTGTAGGGGCTGTTGATTGGAGAATACTAAAACAAACCTGATCTCTCTAGGACATTCAGAAGCCAAGTTATAAGCCCACAAATGTGTAACTGGACTACTTTAAATTGACACCAGATCCGGTGACCTTTGGGACATGGTTTGACCCCCTTAGGAATGTGCGATCATCATGAAACGTTCAGATCACTTACAACTCAATAGATTCTACCTTCCTGTAACGTTTCAGCCTGATTGGACCTTGTTTTCACACAAATGAACCCAGAATGATGCGAAATTGTGCTCCGTGCAAAATAATTCTGGGTGCCATTTACAAACCATAAGTGCTAATGACTCCATTCCTTTTTATGGTTGTAGGGGCTGTTGATTGGAGTACACTAAAACAAACCTAACCTCTCTAGGACATTCAGCAGCCAAGTTATAAGCCCACAAAGGTGTAACTGGACTACTTCTTTAAAGTGACACTTGGCCCGGTGACCTTTGGGACATGGTTTGACCCCCTATAGGAATGTGCGATCATCTTGAAACGTTCAGATCACTTACAACTCAATAGATTCTACCTTCTTGTAGCGTTTCAGCCGGATTGGACCTTGTTTTCACACAAATGGACCCAGATTGATGTGAAATTGTGCTGCGTGCAACATAATTCTGGGTGCCATTTACAAACCATAAGTGCTAATGACTCCATTCCTTTTTGTGGTTGTAGGGACTTTTGATTGGAGTACACTAAAACAAACCTAACCTCTCTAGGACATTCAGAAGCCAAGTTATAAGCCCACAAAGGTGTAACTGGACTACTTCTTTAAAGTGACACCAGGCCCGGTGACCTTTGGGACATGGTTTGACCCCCTATAGGAATGTGCGATCATCATGAAACGTTCAGATCACTTACAACTCAATAGATTCTACCTTCTTGTAACGTTTCAGCCTGATTGGACCTTGTTTTCACACAAATGGACCCAGAATTATGTGAAATTGTGCTTCGTGCAACATAATTCTGGGTGCCATTTACAAACCATAAGTGCTAATGACTCCATTCCTTTTTGTGGTTGTAGGGGCTGTTGATTGGAGTACACTAAAACAAACCTGACCTCTCTTGGACATTCAGAAGCCAAGTTATAAGCCCACAAAGGTGTAACTGGACTACTTCTTTAAAGTGACACCAGGCCCGGTGACCTTTGGGACATGGTTTGACCCCCTATAGGAATGTGCGATCATCATGAAACGTTCAGATCACTTACAACTCAATAGATTCTACCTTCTTGTAACGTTTCAGCCTGATTGGACCTTGTTTTCACACAAATGGACCCAGAATGATGTGAAATTGTGCTTCGTGCAACATAATTCTGGGTGCCATTTAAAAACCATAAGTGCTAATGACTCCATTCCTTTTTGTGGTTGTAGGGGCTGTTGATTGGAGTACACTAAAACAAACCTGATCTCTCTAGGACATTCAGAAGCCAAGTTATAAGCCCACAAATGTGTAACTGGACTACTTCTTTAAATTGACACCAGATCCGGTGACCTTTGGGACATGGTTTGACCCCCTTAGGAAAGCGCTATCATCATGAAACGTTCAGATCACTTACAACTCAATAGATTCTACCTTCCTGTAACATTTCAGCCTCATTGGACCTTGTTTTCACACAAATGAACCCAGAATGATGTGAAATTGTGCTCCGTGCAAAATAATTCTGGGTGCCATTTACAAACCATAAGTGCTAATGACTCCATTCCTTTTTGTGGTTGTAGGGGCTGTTGATTGGAGTACACTAAAACAAACCTAACCTCTCTAGGACATTCAGAAGCCAAGTTAGAAGCCCACAAAGGTGTAACTGGACTACTTCTTTAAACTGACACTTGGCTCGGTGACCTTTGGGACATGGTTTGACCCCCTATAGGAATGTGCGATCATCTTGAAACATTCAGATCACTTACAACTCAATAGATTCTACCTTCTTGTAGCGTTTCAGCCGGATTGGACCTTGTTTTCACACAAATGGACCCAGAATGATGTGAAATTGTGCTTCATGCAACATAATTCTGGGTGTCATTTACAAACCATAAGTGCTAATGACTCCATTCCTTTTTGTGGTTGTAGGGGCTTTTGATTGGAGTACACTAAAACAAACCTAACCTCTCTAGGACATTCAGAAGCCAAGTTATAAGCCCACAAAGGTGTAACTGGACTACTTCTTTAAAGTGACACCAGGCCCGGTGGCCTTTGGGACATGGTTTGACCCCCTATAGGAATGTGCGATCATCATGAAACGTTCAGATCACTTACAACTCAATAGATGCTACCTTCCTGTAACGTTTCAGCCTGATTGGACCTTGTTTTCACACAAATGAACCCAGAATGATGTGAAATTGTGCTCCGTGCAAAATAATTCTGGGTGCCATTTACAAACCATAAGTGCTAATGACTCCATTCCTTTTTGTGGTTGTAGGGGCTGTTGATTGGAGTACACTAAAACAAACCTAACCTCTCTAGGACATTCAGAAGCCAAGTTATAAGCCCACAAAGGTGTAACTGGACTACTTCTTTAAAGTGACACTTGGCCCGGTGACCTTTGGGACATGGTTTGACCCCCTATAGGAATGTGCAATCATCTTGAAACGTTCAGATCACTTACAACTCAATAGATTCTACCTTCTTGTAGCGTTTCAGCCGGATTGGACCTTGTTTTCACACACATGGACCCAGAATGATGTGAAATTGTGCTTCGTTTAACATAATTCTGGGTGCCATTTACAAACCATAAGTGCTAATGACTCCGTTCCTTTTTGTGGTTTTAGGGGCTTTTGATTGGAGTACATTAAAACAAACCTAACCTCTCTAGGACATTCAGAAGCCAAGTTATAAGCCCACAAAGGTGTAACTGGACTACTTCTTTAAAGTGACACCAGGCCCGGTGACCTTTGGGACATGGTTTGACCCCCTATAGGAATGTGCGATCATCTTGAAACGTTCAGGTCACTTACAACTCAATAGATTCTACCCTCTTGTAGAGTTTCAGCCTGATTGGACCTTGTTTTCACACAAATGAACCCAGAATGAGGTGAAACTGTGCTTCGTGCAACATAATTCTGGGTGCCATTTAAAAACCAAAAGTGCTAATGACTCCATTCCTTTATGTGGTTGTAGGGGCTGTTGATTGGAGTATACTAAAACAAACCTGATCTCTCTAGGACATTCAGAAGCCACTTTATAAGCCCACAAATGTGTAACTGGACTACTTCTTTAAACTGAAACCAGATCCGGTGACCTTTGGGACATGGTTTGACCCCCTTAGGAAAGTGCTATCATCATGAAACGTTCAGATCACTTACAACTCAATAGATTCTACCTTCCTGTAACGTTTTAGCCTGATTGGACCTTTTTTTCACACAAATGGACCCAGAATGATGTGAAATTGTGCTTCATGCAACATAATTCTGGGTGCCATTTAAAAACCAAAAGTGCTAATGACTCCATTTCTTTATGTGGTTGTAGGGGCTGTTGATTGGAGTATACTAAAACAAACCTGATCTCTCTAGGACATTCAGAAGCCACTTTATAAGCCCACAAATGTGTAACTGGACTACTTCTTTAAATTGACACCAGATCCGGTGACCTTTGGGACATGGTTTGACCCCCTTAGGAAAGTGCTATCATCATGAAACGTTCAGATCACTTACAACTCAATAGATTCTACCTTCCTGTAACGTTTTAGCCTGACTGGACCTTGTTTTCACACAAATGGACCCAGAATGATGTGAAATTGTGCTTCATGCAACATAATTCTGGGTGCCATTTACAAACCATAATTGCTAATGACTCCATTCCTTTCTTTGGTTGTAGGGGCTGTTGATTGGAGTACACTAAAACAAACCTGATCTCTCTAGGACATTCAGAAGCCAAGTTATAAGCCCACAAATGTGTAACTGGACTACTTTAAATTGACACCAGATCCGGTGACCTTTGGGACATGGTTTGACCCCCTTAGGAAAGTGCTATCATCATGAAACGTTCAGATCACTTACAACTCAATAGATTCTACCTTCCTGTAACGTTTCAGCCTGATTGGACCTTGTTTTCACACAAATGAACCCAGAATGAGGTGAAACTGTGCTTCGTGCAACATAATTCTGGGTGCCATTTAAAAACCAAAAGTGCTAATGACTCCATTCCTTTATGTGGTTGTAGGGGCTGTTGATTGGAGTATACTAAAACAAACCTGATATCTCTAGGACATTCAGAAGCCACTTTAAAAGCCCACAAATGTGTAACTGGACTACTTCTTTAAATTGACACCAGATCCGGTGACCTTTGGGACATGGTTTGACCCCCTTGGGAAAGTGCTATCATCATGAAACGTTCAGATCACTTACAACTCAATAGATTCTACCTTCCTGTAACGTCTCAGCCTGATTGGACCTTGTTTTCACACAAATGAACCCAGAATGATGTGAAATTGTGCTTCGTGCAACATAATTCTGGGTGCCATTTAAAAACCATAAGTGCTAATGACTCCATTCCTTTTTGTGGTTGTAGGGGCTGTTGATTGGAGTACACTAAAACAAACCTGATCTCTCTAGGACATTCAGAAGCCAAGTTAAAAGCCCACAAATGTGTAACTGGACTACTTCTTTAAATTGACACCAGATCTGGTGACCTTTAGGACATGGTTTGACCCCCTTAGGAAAGTGCTATCATCATGAAACGTTCAGATCACTTACAACTCAATAGATTCTACCTTCCTGTAACGTTTCAGCCTGATTGGACCTTGTTTTCACACAAATGAACCCAGAATGATGTGAAATTGTGCTTCGTGCAACATAATTCTGGGTGCCATTTAAAAACCATAAGTGCTAATGACTACATTCCTTTTTGGGGTAAGGGGGCTGTTAATTGGAGTACTCTAAAACAAACCTGACCTCTCTAGGATATTCCAAAGCCAAGTTATAAGCCCTCAAAGGTGTAACTGGACTACTTCTTTAAAGTGACACCAGGCCCGGTGACCTTTGGTGTTAGGTAATTTGATTTTATCCCATATTACCTTAAAGGACGACACACCCTTTGAGAGAGAGAGAGAGAGAGAGTAAATTGATTATTTGTAATGTCCATGTGCATGACTCAACCAGCCCCCATGTCCAAGTGTGTGGCTCAACCAGGCCCCACTCTGCTCCAGCCTCAAAGCCTTTACCTCACCAGCTCTGCATACCCGTGGTCTCCATCAGGAGACTAGAATGTTAGGTAATATTGAATCTCCATAACCCTGGAACCTGTAATAACACACATGACAACAAGGAAGACATTTTACCCTGAGTCTCCAGAACATGGAGAGTTAACACAGAGAAACCTCCTCCGAGGCTTCCCCACGTCACTCCCCCTGTGCTCCCAGTTCTTCAGGGGCTTTATTCACCAAATGGATGGGGGAGAAGGCGGACCTTCTCAAGTTACAGAGGTACAGAGTTTTCTCAATTAAAATCCTTGCTCTACCTTTCATGAACAGCAACAGTTGGCCATCTTTTAGGCCTCAAAAAGGTACAATTATAAAAATACCCAACATTTGGGACATGGTTTGACCCCCTATAGGAATGTGCGATCATCATGAAACGTTCAGATCACTTACAACTCAATAGATTCTACCTTCTTGTAACGTTTCAGCCTGATTGGACCTTGTTTTCACACAAATGGACCCAGAATGATGTGAAATTGTGCTTCGTGCAACATAATTCTGGGTGCCATTTACAAACCATAAGTGCTAATGACTCCATTCCTTTTTGTGGTTGTAGGGGCTGTTGATTGGAGTACACTAAAACAAACCTGACCTCTCTAGGACATTCAGAAGCCAAATTATAGGCCCACAAAGGTGTAACTGGACTACTTCTTTAAAGTGACACCAGGCCCGGTGACCTTTGGGACATGGTTTGACCCCCTATAGGAATGTGCGATCATCATGAAACGTTCAGATCACTTACAACTCAATAGATTCTACCTTCTTATAACGTTTCAGCCTGATTGGACCTTGTTTTCACACAAATGAACCCAGAATGATGTGAAATTGTGCTTCGTGCAACATAATTCTGGGTGCCATTTAAAAACCATAGGTGCTAATGACTCCATTCCTTTTTGTCGTTGTAGGGGCTGTTGATTGGAGTACACTAAAACAAACCTGATCTCTCTAGGACATTCAGAAGCCAAGTTATAAGCCCACAAATGTGTAATTGGACTACTTCTTTAAATTGACACCAGATCCGGTGAACTTTGGGACATGATTTGACCCCCTTAGGAAAGTGCTATCATCTTGAAACGTTCAGATCACTTACAATTCAATAGATTCTACCTTCCTGTAACGTTTCAGCCTGACTGTACCTTGTTTTCACACAAATGAACCCAGAATGATGTGAAATTGTGCTCCGTGCAAAATAATTCTGGGTGCCATTTACAAACCATAAGTGCTAATGACTCCATTCCTTTTTGTGGTTGTAGGGGCTGTTGATTGGAGTACACTAAAACAAACCTAACCTCTCTAGGACATTCAGAAGCCAAGTTAGAAGCCCACAAAGGTGTAACTGGACTACTTCTTTAAACTGACACTTGGCCCGGTGACCTTTGGGACATGGTTTGACCCCCTATAGGAATGTGCGATCATCTTGAAACGTTCAGATCACTTACAACTCAATAGATTCTACCTTCTTGTAGCGTTTCAGCCGGATTGGACCTTGTTTTCACACAA
This sequence comes from Nothobranchius furzeri, assembly GCF_043380555.1. Classification (NCBI taxonomy): domain Eukaryota; kingdom Metazoa; phylum Chordata; class Actinopteri; order Cyprinodontiformes; family Nothobranchiidae; genus Nothobranchius; species Nothobranchius furzeri. Next base: position 36,496,010 of record NC_091743.1, read on the forward strand.
ATGGACCCAGAATGATGTGAAATTGTGCTTCATGCAACATAATTCTGGGTGTCATTTACAAACCATAAGTGCTAATGACTCCATTCCTTTTTGTGGTTGTAGGGGCTTTTGATTGGAGTACACTAAAACAAACCTAACCTCTCTAGGACATTCAGAAGCCAAGTTATAAGCCCACAAAGGTGTAACTGGACTACTTCTTTAAAGTGACACCAGGCCCGGTGGCCTTTGGGACATGGTTTGACCCCCTATAGGAATGTGCGATCATCATGAAACGTTCAGATCACTTACAACTCAATAGATGCTACCTTCCTGTAACGTTTCAGCCTGATTGGACCTTGTTTTCACACAAATGAACCCAGAATGATGTGAAATTGTGCTCCGTGCAAAATAATTCTGGGTGCCATTTACAAACCATAAGTGCTAATGACTCCATTCCTTTTTGTGGTTGTAGGGGCTGTTGATTGGAGTACACTAAAACAAACCTAACCTCTCTAGGACATTCAGAAGCCAAGTTATAAGCCCACAAAGGTGTAACTGGACTACTTCTTTAAAGTGACACTTGGCCCGGTGACCTTTGGGACATGGTTTGACCCCCTATAGGAATGTGCAATCATCTTGAAACGTTCAGATCACTTACAACTCAATAGATTCTACCTTCTTGTAGCGTTTCAGCCGGATTGGACCTTGTTTTCACACACATGGACCCAGAATGATGTGAAATTGTGCTTCGTTTAACATCATTCTGGGTGCCATTTACAAACCATAAGTGCTAATGACTCCATTCCTTTTTGTGGTTTTAGGGGCTTTTGATTGGAGTACACTAAAACAAACCTAACCTCTCTAGGACATTCAGAAGCCAAGTTATAAGCCCACAAAGGTGTAACTGGACTACTTCTTTAAAGTGACACCAGGCCCGGTGACCTTTGGGACATGGTTTGACCCCCTATAGGAATGTGCGATCATCTTGAAACGTTCAGGTTACTTACAACTCAATAGATTCTACCTTCCTGTAACGTTTTAGCCTGATTGGACCTTTTTTTCACACAAATGGACCCAGAATGATGTGAAATTGTGCTTCATGCAACATAATTCTGGGTGCCATTTACAAACCATAATTGCTAATGACTCCATTCCTTTTTGTGGTTGTAGGGGCTGTTGATTGGAGTACATTAAAACAAACCTGATCCCTCTAGGACATTCAGAAGCCAAGTTATAAGCCCACAAATGTGTTACTGGACTACTTCTTTAAATTGACACCAGATCCGGTGACCTTTGGGACATGGTTTGACCCCCTTAGGAAAGTGCTATCATCATAAAACGTTCAGATCACTTACAACTCAATAGATTCTACCTTCCTGTAACGTTTCAGCCTGATTGGACCTTGTTTTCACACAAATGAACCCAGAATGAGGTGAAACTGTGCTTCGTGCAACATAATTCTGGGTGCCATTTAAAAACCAAAAGTGCTAATGACTCCATTCCTTTATGTGGTTGTAGGGGCTGTTGATTGGAGTACACTAAAACAAACCTGATCTCTCTAGGACATTCAGAAGCCACTTTATAAGCCCACAAATGTGTAACTGGACTACTTCTTTAAATTGACACCAGATCCGGTGACCTTTGGGACATGGTTTGACCCCCTTAGGAAAGTGCTATCATCATGAAACGTTCAGATCACTTACAACTCAATAGATTCTACCTTCCTGTAACGTTTTAGCCTGACTGGACCTTGTTTTCACACAAATGGACCCAGAATGATGTGAAATTGTGCTTCATGCAACATAATTCTGGGTGCCATTTACAAACCATAATTGCTAATGACTCCATTCCTTTCTGTGGTTGTAGGGGCTGTTGATTGGAGTACACTAAAACAAACCTGATCTCTCTAGGACATTCAGAAGCCAAGTTATAAGCCCACAAATGTGTAACTGGACTACTTTAAATTGACACCAGATCCGGTGACCTTTGGGACATGGTTTGACCCCCTTAGGAAAGTGCTATCATCATGAAACGTTCAGATCACTTACAACTCAATAGATTCTACCTTCCTGTAACGTTTCAGCCTGATTGGACCTTGTTTTCACACAAATGAACCCAGAATGAGGTGAAACTGTGCTTCGTGCAACATAATTCTGGGTGCCATTTACAAACCATAATTGCTAATGACTCCATTCCTTTCTGTGGTTGTAGGGGCTGTTGATTGGAGTATACTAAAACAAACCTGATCTCTCTAGGACATTCAGAAGCCACTTTAAAAGCCCACAAATGTGTAACTGGACTACTTCTTTAAATTGACACCAGATCTGGTGACCTTTGGGACATGGTTTGACCCCCTTGGGAAAGTGCTATCATCATGAAACGTTCAGATCACTTACAACTCAATAGATTCTACCTTCCTGTAACGTTTTAGCCTGATTGGACCTTGTTTTCACACAAATGGACCCAGAATGATGTGAAATTGTGCTTCATGCAACATAATTCTGGGTGCCATTTACAAACCATAATTGCTAATGACTCCATTCCTTTTTGTGGTTGTAGGGGCTGTTGATTGGAGTACACTAAAACAAACCTGATCTCTCTAGGACATTCAGAAGCCAAGTTATAAGCCCACAAATGTGTAACTGGACTACTTTAAATTGACACCAGATCCGGTGACCTTTGGGACATGGTTTGACCCCCTTAGGAAAGTGCTATCATCATGAAACGTTCAGATCACTTACAACTCAATAGATTCTACCTTCCTGTAACGTCTCAGCCTGATTGGACCTTGTTTTCACACAAATGAACCCAGAATGATGTGAAATTGTGCTTCGTGCAACATAATTCTGGGTGCCATTTAAAAACCATAAGTGCTAATGACTCCATTCCTTTTTGTGGTTGTAGGGGCTGTTGATTGGAGTACACTAAAACAAACCTGATCTCTCTAGGACATTCAGAAGCCAAGTTAAAAGCCCACAAATGTGTAACTGGACTACTTCTTTAAATTGACACCAGATCTGGTGACCTTTAGGACATGGTTTGACCCCCTTAGGAAAGTGCTATCATCATGAAACGTTCAGATCACTTACAACTCAATAGATTCTACCTTCCTGTAACCTTTCAGCCTGATTGGACCTTGTTTTCACACAAATGAACCCAGAATGATGTGAAATTGTGCTTCGTGCAACATAATTCTGGGTGCCATTTAAAAACCATAAGTGCTAATGACTCCATTCCTTTTTGGGGTAAGGGGGCTGTTAATTGGAGTACTCTAAAACAAACCTGACCTCTCTAGGATATTCCAAAGCCAAGTTATAAGCCCTCAAAGGTGTAACTGGACTACTTCTTTAAAGTGACACCAGGCCCGGTGACCTTTGGTGTTAGGTAATTTGACTTTATCCCATATTACCTTAAAGGACGACACACCCTTTGAGAGAGAGAGAGAGAGAGAGAGAGTAAATTGATTATTTGTAATGTCCATGTGCATGACTCAACCAGCCCCCATGTCCAAGTGTGTGGCTCAACCAGGCCCCACTCTGCTCCAGCCTCAAAGCCTTTACCTCACCAGCTCTGCATACCCGTGGTCTCCATCAGGTGACTAGAATGTTAGGTAATATTGAATCTCCATAACCCTGGAACCTGTAATAACACACATGACAACAAGGAAGACATTTTACCCTGAGTCTCCAGAACATGGAGAGTTAACACAGAGAAACCTCCTCCGAGGCTTCCCCACGTCACTCCCCCTGTGCTCCCAGTTCTTCATGGGCTTTAGTCACCAAATGGATGGGGGAGAAGGCGGACCTTCTCAAGTTACAGAGGTACAGAGTTTTCTCAATTAAAATCCTTGCTCTACCTTTCATGAACAGCAACAGTTGGCCATCTTTTAGGCCTCAAAAAGGTACAATTATAAAAATACCCAACATTTGGGACATGGTTTGACCCCCTATAGGAATGTGCGATCATCATGAAACGTTCAGATCACTTACAACTCAATAGATTCTACCTTCTTGTAACGTTTCAGCCTGATTGGACCTTGTTTTCACACAAATGGACCCAGAATGATGTGAAATTGTGCTTCGTGCAACATAATTCTGGGTGCCATTTACAAACCATAAGTGCTAATGACTCCATTCCTTTTTGTGGTTGTAGGGGCTGTTGATTGGAGTACACTAAAACAAACCTGACCTCTCTAGGACATTCAGAAGCCAAATTATAGGCCCACAAAGGTGTAATGGACTACTTCTTTAAAGTGACACCAGGCCCGGTGACCTTTGGGACATGGTTTGACCCCCTATAGGAATGTGCGATCATCATGAAACGTTCAGATCACTTACAACTCAATAGATTCTACCTTCTTATAACGTTTCAGCCTGATTGGACCTTGTTTTCACACAAATGAACCCAGAATGATGTGAAATTGTGCTTCGTGCAACATAATTCTGGGTGCCATTTAAAAACCATAGGTGCTAATGACTCCATTCCTTTTTGTCGTTGTAGGGGCTGTTGATTGGAGTACACTAAAACAAACCTGATCTCTCTAGGACATTCAGAAGCCAAGTTATAAGCCCACAAATGTGTAATTGGACTACTTCTTTAAATTGACACCAGATCCGGTGAACTTTGGGACATGGTTTGACCCCCTTAGGAAAGTGCTATCATCTTGAAACGTTCAGATCACTTACAATTCAATAGATTCTACCTTCCTGTAACGTTTCAGCCTGACTGTACCTTGTTTTCACACAAATGAACCCAGAATGATGTGAAATTGTGCTCCGTGCAAAATAATTCTGGGTGCCATTTACAAACCATAAGTGCTAATGACTCCATTCCTTTTTGTGGTTGTAGGGGCTGTTGATTGGAGTACACTAAAACAAACCTAACCTCTCTAGGACATTCAGAAGCCATGTTAGAAGCCCACAAAGGTGTAACTGGACTACTTCTTTAAACTGACACTTGGCCCGGTGACCTTTGGGACATGGTTTGACCCCCTATAGGAATGTGCGATCATCTTGAAACGTTCAGATCACTTACAAATCAATAGATTCTACCTTCTTGTAGCGTTTCAGCCGGATTGGACCTTGTTTTCACACAAATGGACCCAGAATGATGTGAAATTGTGCTTCATGCAACATAATTCTGGGTGTCATTTACAAACCATAAGTGCTAATGACTCCATTCCTTTTTGTGGTTGTAGGGGCTTTTGATTGGAGTACACTAAAACAAACCTAACCTCTCTAGGACATTCAGAAGCCAAGTTATAAGCCCACAAAGGTGTAACTGAACTACTTCTTTAAAGTGACACCAGGCCCGGTGGCCTTTGGGACATGGTTTGACCCCCTATAGGAATGTGCGATCATCATGAAACGTTCAGATCACTTACAACTCAATAGATGCTACCTTCCTGTAACGTTTCAGCCTGATTGGACCTTGTTTTCACACAAATGAACCCAGAATGATGTGAAATTGTGCTCCGTGCAAAATAATTCTGGGTGCCATTTACAAACCATAAGTGCTAATGACTCCATTCCTTTTTGTGGTTGTAGGGGCTGTTGATTGGAGTACACTAAAACAAACCTAACCTCTCTAGGACATTCAGAAGCCAAGTTATAAGCCCACAAAGGTGTAACTGGACTACTTCTTTAAAGTGACACTTGGCCCGGTGACCTTTGGGACATGGTTTGACCCCCTATAGGAATGTGCAATCATCTTGAAACGTTCAGATCACTTACAACTCAATAGATTCTACCTTCTTGTAGCGTTTCAGCCGGATTGGACCTTGTTTTCACACACATGGACCCAGAATGATGTGAAATTGTGCTTCGTTTAACATAATTCTGGGTGCCATTTACAAACCATAAGTGCTAATGACTCCATTCCTTTTTGTGGTTGTAGGGGCTGTTGATTGGAGTACACTAAAACAAACCTGATCTCTCTAGGACATTCAGAAGCCAAGTTACAAGCCCACAAATGTGTAACTGGACTACTTCTTTAAATTGACACCAGATCCGGTGACATTTGGGACATGATTTGACCCCCTTAGGAAAGTGCTATCATCTTGAAACGTTCAGATCACTTACAATTCAATAGATTCTACCTTCCTGTAACGTTTCAGCCTGACTGTACCTTGTTTTCACACAAATGAACCCAGAATGATGTGAAATTGTGCTCCGTGCAAAATAATTCTGGGTGCCATTTACAAACCATAAGTGCTAATGACTCCATTCCTTTTTGTGGTTGTAGGGGCTGTTGATTGGAGTACACTAAAACAAACCTAACCTCTCTAGGACATTCAGAAGCCAAGTTAGAAGCCCACAAAGGTGTAACTGGACTACTTCTTTAAACTGACACTTGGCCCGGTGACCTTTGGGACATGGTTTGACCCCCTATAGGAATGTGCGATCATCTTGAAACGTTCAGATCACTTACAACTCAATAGATTCTACCTTCTTGTAGCGTTTCAGCCGGATTGGACCTTGTTTTCACACAAATGGACCCAGAATGATGTGAAATTGTGCTTCATGCAACATAATTCTGGGTGTCATTTACAAACCATAAGTGCTAATGACTCCATTCCTTTTTGTGGTTGTAGGGGCTTTTGATTGGAGTACACTAAAACAAACCTAACCTCTCTAGGACATTCAGAAGCCAAGTTATAAGCCCACAAAGGTGTAACTGGACTACTTCTTTAAAGTGACACCAGGCCCGGTGGCCTTTGGGACATGGTTTGACCCCCTATAGGAATGTGCGATCATCATGAAACGTTCAGATCACTTACAACTCAATAGATGCTACCTTCCTGTAACGTTTCAGCCTGATTGGACCTTGTTTTCACACAAATGAACCCAGAATGATGTGAAATTGTGCTCCGTGCAAAATAATTCTGGGTGCCATTTACAAACCATAAGTGCTAATGACTCCATTCCTTTTTGTGGTTGTAGGGGCTGTTGATTGGAGTACACTAAAACAAACCTAACCTCTCTAGGACATTCAGAAGCCAAGTTATAAGCCCACAAAGGTGTAACTGGACTACTTCTTTAAAGTGACACTTGGCCCGGTGACCTTTGGGACATGGTTTGACCCCCTATAGGAATGTGCAATCATCTTGAAACGTTCAGATCACTTACAACTCAATAGATTCTACCTTCTTGTAGCGTTTCAGCCGGATTGGACCTTGTTTTCACACACATGGACCCAGAATGATGTGAAATTGTGCTTCGTTTAACATCATTCTGGGTGCCATTTACAAACCATAAGTGCTAATGACTCCATTCCTTTTTGTGGTTTTAGGGGCTTTTGATTGGAGTACACTAAAACAAACCTAACCTCTCTAGGACATTCAGAAGCCAAGTTATAAGCCCACAAAGGTGTAACTGGACTACTTCTTTAAAGTGACACCAGGCCCGGTGACCTTTGGGACATGGTTTGACCCCCTATAGGAATGTGCGATCATCTTGAAACGTTCAGGTGACTTACAACTCAATAGATTCTACCTTCCTGTAACGTTTTAGCCTGATTGGACCTTTTTTTCACACAAATGGACCCAGAATGATGTGAAATTGTGCTTCATGCAACATAATTCTGGGTGCCATTTACAAACCATAATTGCTAATGACTCCATTCCTTTTTGTGGTTGTAGGGGCTGTTGATTGGAGTACATTAAAACAAACCTGATCCCTCTAGGACATTCAGAAGCCAAGTTATAAGCCCACAAATGTGTTACTGGACTACTTCTTTAAATTGACACCAGATCCGGTGACCTTTGGGACATGGTTTGACCCCCTTAGGAAAGTGCTATCATCATGAAACGTTCAGATCACTTACAACTCAATAGATTCTACCTTCCTGTAACGTTTTAGCCTGACTGGACCTTGTTTTCACACAAATGGACCCAGAATGATGTGAAATTGTGCTTCATGCAACATAATTCTGGGTGCCATTTACAAACCATAATTGCTAATGACTCCATTCCTTTCTGTGGTTGTAGGGGCTGTTGATTGGAGTACACTAAAACAAACCTGATCTCTCTAGGACATTCAGAAGCCAAGTTATAAGCCCACAAATGTGTAACTGGACTACTTTAAATTGACACCAGATCCGGTGACCTTTGGGACATGGTTTGACCCCCTTAGGAAAGTGCTATCATCATGAAACGTTCAGATCACTTACAACTCAATAGATTCTACCTTCCTGTAACGTTTCAGCCTGATTGGACCTTGTTTTCACACAAATGAACCCAGAATGAGGTGAAACTGTGCTTCGTGCAACATAATTCTGGGTGCCATTTAAAAACCAAAAGTGCTAATGACTCCATTCCTTTATGTGGTTGTAGGGGCTGTTGATTGGAGTATACTAAAACAAACCTGATCTCTCTAGGACATTCAGAAGCCACTTTAAAAGCCCACAAATGTGTAACTGGACTACTTCTTTAAATTGACACCAGATCTGGTGACCTTTGGGACATGGTTTGACCCCCTTGGGAAAGTGCTATCATCATGAAACGTTCAGATCACTTACAACTCAATAGATTCTACCTTCCTGTAACGTTTTAGCCTGATTGGACCTTGTTTTCACACAAATGGACCCAGAATGATGTGAAATTGTGCTTCATGCAACATAATTCTGGGTGCCATTTACAAACCATAATTGCTAATGACTCCATTCCTTTTTGTGGTTGTAGGGGCTGTTGATTGGAGTACACTAAAACAAACCTGATCTCTCTAGGACATTCAGAAGCCAAGTTATAAGCCCACAAATGTGTAACTGGACTACTTTAAATTGACACCAGATCCGGTGACCTTTGGGACATGGTTTGACCCCCTTAGGAAAGTGCTATCATCATGAAACATTCAGATCACTTACAACTCAATAGATTCTACCTTCCTGTAACGTCTCAGCCTGATTGGACCTTGTTTTCACACAAATGAACCCAGAATGATGTGAAATTGTGCTTCGTGCAACATAATTCTGGGTGCCATTTAAAAACCATAAGTGCTAATGACTCCATTCCTTTTTGTGGTTGTAGGGGCTGTTGATTGGAGTACACTAAAACAAACCTGATCTCTCTAGGACATTCAGAAGCCAAGTTAAAAGCCCACAAATGTGTAACTGGACTACTTCTTTAAATTGACACCAGATCTGGTGACCTTTAGGACATGGTTTGACCCCCTTAGGAAAGTGCTATCATCATGAAACGTTCAGATCACTTACAACTCAATAGATTCTACCTTCCTGTAACCTTTCAGCCTGATTGGACCTTGTTTTCACACAAATGAACCCAGAATGATGTGAAATTGTGCTTCGTGCAACATAATTCTGGGTGCCATTTAAAAACCATAAGTGCTAATGACTCCATTCCTTTTTGGGGTAAGGGGGCTGTTAATTGGAGTACTCTAAAACAAACCTGACCTCTCTAGGATATTCCAAAGCCAAGTTATAAGCCCTCAAAGGTGTAACTGGACTACTTCTTTAAAGTGACACCAGGCCCGGTGACCTTTGGTGTTAGGTAATTTGATTTTATCCCATATTACCTTAAAGGACGACACACCCTTTGAGAGAGAGAGAGAGAGAGAGAGAGAGTAAATTGATTATTTGTAATGTCCATGTGCATGACTCAACCAGCCCCCATGTCCAAGTGTGTGGCTCAACCAGGCCCCACTCTGCTCCAGCCTCAAAGCCTTTACCTCACCAGCTCTGCATACCCGTGGTCTCCATCAGGTGACTAGAATGTTAGGTAATATTGAATCTCCATAACCCTGGAACCTGTAATAACACACATGACAACAAGGAAGACATTTTACCCTGAGTCTCCAGAACATGGAGAGTTAACACAGAGAAACCTCCTCCGAGGCTTCCCCACGTCACTCCCCCTGTGCTCCCAGTTCTTCATGGGCTTTATTCACCAAATGGATGGGGGAGAAGGCGGACCTTCTCAAGTTACAGAGGTACAGAGTTTTCTCAATTAAAATCCTTGCTCTACCTTTCATGAACAGCAACAGTTGGCCATCTTTTAGGCCTCAAAAAGGTACAATTATAAAAATACCCAACATTTGGGACATGGTTTGACCCCCTATAGGAATGTGCGATCATCATGAAACGTTCAGATCACTTACAACTCAATAGATTCTACCTTCTTGTAACGTTTCAGCCTGATTGGACCTTGTTTTCACACAAATCGACCCAGAATGATGTGAAATTGTGCTTCGTGCAACATAATTCTGGGTGCCATTTACAAACCATAAGTGCTAATGACTCCATTCCTTTTTGTGGTTGTAGGGGCTGTTGATTGGAGTACACTAAAACAAACCTGACCTCTCTAGGACATTCAGAAGCCAAATTATAGGCCCACAAAGGTGTAACTGGACTACTTCTTTAAAGTGACACCAGGCCCGGTGACCTTTGGGACATGGTTTGACCCCCTATATGAACGTGCGATCATCATGAAACGTTCAGATCACTTACAACTCAATAGATTCTACCTTCTTATAACGTTTCAGCCTGATTGGACCTTGTTTTCACACAAATGAACCCAGAATGATGTGAAATTGTGCTTCGTGCAACATAATTCTGGGTGCCATTTAAAAACCATAGGTGCTAATGACTCCATTCCTTTTTGTCGTTGTAGGGGCTGTTGATTGGAGTACACTAAAACAAACCTGATCTCTCTAGGACATTCAGAAGCCAAGTTATAAGCCCACAAATGTGTAATTGGACTACTTCTTTAAATTGACACCAGATCCGGTGAACTTTGGGACATGGTTTGACCCCCTTAGGAAAGTGCTATCATCTTGAAACGTTCAGATCACTTACAATTCAATAGATTCTACCTTCCTGTAACGTTTCAGCCTGACTGTACCTTGTTTTCACACAAATGAACCCAGAATGATGTGAAATTGTGCTCCGTGCAAAATAATTCTGGGTGCCATTTACAAACCATAAGTGCTAATGACTCCATTCCTTTTTGTGGTTGTAGGGGCTGTTGATTGGAGTACACTAAAACAAACCTAACCTCTCTAGGACATTCAGAAGCCAAGTTAGAAGCCCACAAAGGTGTAACTGGACTACTTCTTTAAACTGACACTTGGCCCGGTGACCTTTGGGACATGGTTTGACCCCCTATAGGAATGTGCGATCATCTTGAAACGTTCAGATCACTTACAACTCAATAGATTCTACCTTCTTGTAGCGTTTCAGCCGGATTGGACCTTGTTTTCACACAAATGGACCCAGAATGATGTGAAATTGTGCTTCATGCAACATAATTCTGGGTGTCATTTACAAACCATAAGTGCTAATGACTCCATTCCTTTTTGTGGTTGTAGGGGCTTTTGATTGGAGTACACTAAAACAAACCTAACCTCTCTAGGACATTCAGAAGCCAAGTTATAAGCCCACAAAGGTGTAACTGAACTACTTCTTTAAAGTGACACCAGGCCCGGTGGCCTTTGGGACATGGTTTGACCCCCTATAGGAATGTGCGATCATCATGAAACGTTCAGATCACTTACAACTCAATAGATGCTACCTTCCTGTAACGTTTCAGCCTGATTGGACCTTGTTTTCACACAAATGAACCCAGAATGATGTGAAATTGTGCTCCGTGCAAATTAATTCTGGGTGCCATTTACAAAATATAAGTGCTAATGACTCCATTCCTTTTTGTGGTTGTAGGGGCTGTTGATTGGAGTACACTAAAACAAACCTAACCTCTCTAAGACATTCAGAAGCCAAGTTATAAGCCCACAAAGGTGTAACTGGACTACTTCTTTAAAGTGACACTTGGCCCGGTGACCTTTGGGACATGGTTTGACCCCCTATAGGAATGTGCAATCATCTTGAAACGTTCAGATCACTTACAACTCAATAGATTCTACCTTCTTGTAGCGTTTCAGCCGGATTGGACCTTGTTTTCACACACATGGACCCAGAATGATGTGAAATTGTGCTTCGTTTAACATAATTCTGGGTGCCATTTACAAACCATAAGTGCTAATGACTCCATTCCTTTTTGTGGTTTTAGGGGCTTTTGATTGGAGTACACTAAAACAAACCTAACCTCTCTAGGACATTCAGAAGCCAAGTTATAAGCCCACAAAGGTGTAACTGGACTACTTCTTTAAAGTGACACCAGGCCCGGTGACCTTTGGGACATGGTTTGACCCCCTATAGGAATGTGCGATCATCTTGAAACGTTCAGGTCACTTACAACTCAATAGATTCTACCCTCTTGTAGAGTTTCAGCCTGATTGGACCTTGTTTTCACACAAATGAACCCAGAATGAGGTGAAACTGTGCTTCGTGCAACATAATTCTGGGTGCCATTTAAAAACCAAAAGTGCTAATGACTCCATTCCTTTATGTGGTTGTAGGGGCTGTTGATTGGAGTATACTAAAACAAACCTGATCTCTCTAGGACATTCAGAAGCCACTTTATAAGCCCACAAATGTGTAACTGGACTACTTCTTTAAATTGACACCAGATCCGGTGACCTTTGGGACATGGTTTGACCCCCTTAGGAAAGTGCTATCATCATGAAACGTTCAGATCACTTACAACTCAATAGATTCTACCTTCCTGTAACGTTTTAGCCTGATTGGACCTTTTTTTCACACAAATGGACCCAGAATGATGTGAAATTGTGCTTCGTGCAACATAATTCTGGGTGCCATTTAAAAACCATAACTGCTAATGACTCCATTCCTTCTTGGGGTAATGGGGGCTGTTAATTGGAGTACTCTAAAACAAACCTGACCTCTCTAGGATATTCCAAAGCCAAGTTATAAGCCCTCAAAGGTGTAACTGGACTACTTCTTTAAAGTGACACCAGGCCCGGTGACCTTTGGGACATGGTTTGACCCCCTATAGAAATGTGCGATCATCATGAAACGTTCAGATCACTTACAACTCAATAGATTCTACCTTCCTGTAACGTTTCAGCCTGATTGGACCTTGTTTTCACACAAATGAACCCAGAATGATGTGAAATTGTGCTCCGTGCAAAATAATTCTGGGTGCCATTTACAAACCATAAGTGCTAATGACTCCATTCCTTTTTGTGGTTGTAGGGGCTGTTGATTGGAGTACACTAAAACAAACCTAACCTCTCTAGGACATTCAGAAGCCAAGTTATAAGCCCACAAAGGTGTAACTGGACTACTTCTTTAAAGTGACACTTGGCCCGGTGACCTTTGGGACATGGTTTGACCCCCTATAGGAATGTGCGATCATCTTGAAACGTTCAGATCACTTACAACTCAATAGATTCTACCTTCTTGTAGCATTTCAGCCGGATTGGACCTTGTTTTCACACAAATGGACCCAGAATGATGTGAAATTGTGCTTCGTGCAACATAATTCTGGGTGCCATTTACAAACCATAAGTGCTAATGACTCCATTCCTTTTTGTGGTTGTAGGGGCTTTTGATTGGAGTACACTAAAACAAACCTAACCTCTCTAGGACATTCAGAAGCCAAGTTATAAGCCCACAAAGGTGTATCTGGACTACTTCTTTAAAGTGACACCAGGCCCGGTGACCTTTGAGACATGGTTTGACCCCCTATAGGAATGTGCGATCATCATGAAACGTTCAGATCACTTACAACTCAATAGATTCTACCTTCTTTTAACGTTTCAGCCTGGTTGGACCTTGTTTTCACACAAATGAACCCAGAATGATGTGAAATTGTGCTTCGTGCAACATAATTCTGGGTGCCATTTACAAACCATAAGTGCTAATGACTCCATTCCTTTTTGTGGTTGTAGGGGCTGTTGATTGGAGTATACTAAAACAAACCTGATCTCTCTAGGCCATTCAGAAGCCAAGTTATAATCCCACAAATGTGTAACTGGACTACTTCTTTAAATTGACACCAGATCCGGTGACCTTTGGGACATGGTTTGACCCCCTTAGGAAAGTGCTATCATCATGAAACATTCAGATTACTTACAACTCAATAGATTCTACCTTCCTGTAATGTTTCAGCCTGACTGGACCTTGTTTTCACACACATGGACCCAGAATGATGTGAAATTGTGTTTCGTGCAACATAATTCTGGGTGCCATTTACAAACCATAAGTGCTAATGACTCCATTCCTTTTTGTGGTTGTAGGGGCTGTTGATTGGAGTACACTAAAACAAACCTGACCTCTCTAGGACATTCAGAAGCCAAGTTATAAGCCCTCAAAGGTGTAACTGGACTACTTCTTTAAAGTGACACCAGGCCCGGTGACCTTTGGGACATGGTTTGACCCCCTATAGGAATGTGCGATCATCATGAAACGTTCAGATCACTTACAACTCAATAGATTCTACCTTCTTGTAACGTTTCAGCCTGATTGGACCTTGTTTTCACACAAATGGACCCAGAATCATGTGAAACTGTGCTTCGTGCCACATAATTCTGGGTGCCATTTACAAACCATAAGTGCTAATGACTCCATTCCTTTTTGTGGTTGTAGGGGCTGTTGATTGGAGTACACTAAAACAAACCTGACCTCTCTAGGACAATCAGAAGCCAAGTTATAAGACCACAAAGTTGTAACTGGACTACTTCTTTAAAGTGACACAAGGCCCGGTGACCTTTGGGACATGGTTTGACCCCCTATAGGAATGTGCGATCATCATGAAACGTTCAGATCACTTACAACTCAATAGATTCTACCTTCTTTTAACGTTTCAGCCTGGTTGGACCTTGTTTTCACACAAATGAACCCAGAATGATGTGAAATTGTGCTTCGTGCAACATAATTCTGGGTGCCATTTAAAAACCATAAGTGCTAATGACTCCATTCCTTTTTGTGGTTGTAGGGGCTTTTGATTGGAGTACACTAAAACAAACCTAACCTCTCTAGGACATTCAGAATCCAAGTTATAAGCCCACAAAGGTGTAACTGGACTACTTCTTTAAAGTGACACCAGGCCCGGTGACCTTTGGGACATGGTTTGACCCCCTATAGGAATGTGCGATCATCATGAAACGTTCAGATCACTTACAACTCAATAGATTCTACCTTCTTGTAACGTTTCAGCCTGATTGGACCTTGTTTTCACACAAATGGACCCAGAATGATGTGAAATTGTGCTCCGTGCAAAATAATTCTGGGTGCCATTTACAAACCATAAGTGCTAATGACTCCATTCCTTTTTGTGGTTGTAGGGGCTGTTGATTGGAGTACACTAAAACAAACCTGACCTCTCTAGGACATTCAGAAGCCAAGTTATAAGCCCACAAAGGTGTAACTGGACTACTTCTTTAAAGTTACACCAGGCCCGGTGACCTTTGGGACATGGTTTGACCCCCTATAGGAATGTGCGATCATCATGAAACGTTCAGATCACTTACAACTCAATAGATTCTACCTTCTTGTAGCGTTTCAGCCGGATTGGACCTTGTTTTCACACACATGGACCCAGAATGATGTGAAATTGTGCTTCGTTTAACATAATTCTGGGTGCCATTTACAAACCATACGTGCTAATGACTCCATTCCTTTTTGTGGTTGTAGGGGCTTTTGATTGGAGTACACTAAAACAAACCTAACCTCTCTAGGACATTCAGAAGCCAAGTTATAAGCCCACAAAGGTGTAACTGGACTACTTCTTTAAAGTGACACCAGGCCCGGTGACCTTTGGGACATGGTTTGACCCCCTATAGGAATGTGCGATCATCTTGAAACGTTCAGATAACTTACAACTCAATAGATTCTACCTTCTTGTAGCGTTTCAGCCTGATTGGACCTTGTTTTCACACAAATGGACCCAGAATGATGTGAAATTGTGCATCGTGCAACATAATTCTGGGTGCCATTTACAAACCATAAGTGCTAATGACTCCATTCCATTTTGTGGTTGTAGGGGCTGTTGATTGGAGTACATTAAAACAAACCTGATCTCTCTAGGACATTAAGAAGCCAAGTTATAAGCCCACAAATGTGTAACTGTACTACTTCTTTAAATTGACACCAGATCCGGTGACCTTTGGGACATGGTTTGACCCCCTTAGGAAAGTGCTATCATCATGAAACGTTCAGATCACTTACAACTCAATAGATTCTACCTTCCTGTAACGTTTCAGCCTGATTGGACCTTGTTTTCAAACAAATGAACCCAGAATGAGGTGAAACTGTGCTTCGTGCAACATAATTCTGGGGGCCATTTAAAAACCATAAGTGCTAATGACTCCATTCCTTTATGTGGTTGTAGGGGCTGTTGATTGGAGTATACTAAAACAAACCTGATCTCAGGACATTCAGAAGCCACTTTATAAGCCCACAAATGTGTAACTGGACTACTTTAAATTGACACCAGATCCGGTGAACTTTGGGACATGGTTTGACCCCCTTAGGAAAGTGCTATCATCATGAAACAATCAGATCACTTACAACTCAATAGATTCTACCTTCCTGTAACGTTTCAGCCTGATTGGACCTTGTTTTCACACAAATGAACCCAGAATGATGTGAAATTGTACTTCGTGCAACATAATTCTGGGTGCCATTTACAAACCATAAGTGCTAATGACTCCATTCCTTTTTGTGGTTGTAGGGGCTGTTGATTTGAGTACATTAAAACAAACCTGATCTCTCTAGGACATTCAGAAGCCAAGTTATAAGCCCACAAATGTGTAACTGGACTACTTCTTTAAATTGACACCAGATCCGGTGACCTTTGGGACATGGTTTGACCCCCTTAGGAAAGTGCTATCATCATGAAACATTCAGATCACTTACAACTCAATAGATTCTACCTTCCTGTAACGTTTCAGCCTGATTGGACCTTGTTTTCACACAAATGAACACAGAATGATGTGAAATTGTGCTTCGTGCAACATAATTCTGGGTGCCATTTAAAAACCATAAGTGCTAATGACTCCATTCCTTTTTGTGGTTGTAGGGGCTGTTGATTGGAGTACACTAAAACAAACCTGACCTCCCTAGGACATTCAGAAGCCAAGTTATAAGCCCACAAAGGTGTAACTGGACTACTTCTTTAAAGTGACACCAGGCCCGGTGACCTTTGGGACATGGTTTGACCCCCTATAGGAATGTGCGATCATCATGAAACGTTAAGATCACTTACAACTCAATAGATTCTACCTTCTTGTAACGTTTCAGCCTGATTGGACCTTGTTTCACACAAATGGACCCAGAATGATGTGATATTGTGCTTCATGCAACATAATTCTGGGTGCCATTTACAAACCATAAGTGCTAATGACTCCATTCCTTTTTGTGGTTGTAGGGGCTGTTGATTGGAGTATACTAAAACAAACCTGATCTCTCTAGGACATTCAGAAGCCACGTTATAAGCCCACAAATGTGTAACTGGACTACTTCTTTAAATTGACACCAGATCCGGTGACCTTTGGGACATGGTTTGACCCCCTTAGGAAAGTGCTATCACCATGAAACGTTCAGATCACCCAGAATGGCACCCAGAATTATGTTGCACGAAGCACAATTTCACATCATTCTGGGTTCATTTGTGTGAAAACAAGGTCCAATCAGGCTGAAACGTTACAGGAAGGTAGAATCTACTGAGTTGTAAGTGATCTGAACGTTTCATGATGATAGCACTTTCCTAAGCGGGTCAAACCATGTCCCAAAGGTCACCGGATCTGGTGTCAATTTAAAGAAGTAGTCCAGTTACACATTTGTGGGCTTATAACTTGGCTTCTGAATGTCCTAGAAGGATCAGGTTTCTTTTAGTGTACTCCAATCAACAGCCCCTACAACCACAAAAAGGAATGGAGTCATTAGCACTTATGGTTTGTAAATGGCACCCAGAATTATATTGCACGAAGCACAATTTCACATCATTCTGGGTCCATTTGTGTGAAAACAAGGTCCAATCAGGCTGAAACGTTACAAGAAGGTAGAATCTATTGAGTTGTAAGTGATCTGAATGTTTCATGATGATCGCACATTCCTATAGGGGGTCAAACCATGTCCCAAAGGTCACCGGATCTGGTGTCACTTTAAAGAAGTAGTCCAGTTACACATTTGTGGGCTTATAACTTGGCTTCTGAATATCCTAGAGAGGTCAGGTTTGTTTCAGAGTACTCCAGTTAACAGCCCCCATTACCCCAAAGAGGAATGGAGTCATTAGCACTTATGGTTTGTAAATGGCACCCAGAATTATGTTGCACGAAGCACAATTTCACATCATTCTGGGTTCATTTGTGTGAAAACAAGGTCCAATCAGGCTGAAACGTTACAGGAAGGTAGAATCTATTGAGTTGTAAGTGATCTGAACGTTTAATGATGATAGCACTTTCCTAAGGGGGTCAAACCATGTCCCAAAGGTCACCGGATCTGGTGTCAATTTAAAGAAGTAGTCCAGTTACACATTTATGGGCTTATAACTTGGCTTCTGAATGTCCTAGAGAGATCAGGTTTATTTTAGTGTACTCCAGTCAACAGCCCCTACAGCCACAAAAAGGAATGGAGTCATTAGCAATTATGGTTTGTAAATGGCACCCAGAATTATGTTGCACGAAGCACTATTTCACATCATTCTGGGTCCATTTGTGTGAAAACAAGGTCCAATCAGGCTGAAACTTTACAGGAATGTAGAATCTATTGAGTTGTAAGTGATCTGAACGTTTCATGATGATAGCACTTTCCTAAGGGGGTCAAACCATGTCCCAAAGGTCACCGGATCTGGTGTCAATTTAAAGAAGTAGTCCAGTTACACATTTGTGGAATTATAACGTGGCTTCTGAATGTCCTAGAGAGATCAGGTTTGTTTTAGTATACTCCAATCAACAACCCCTACAACCACAAAAGGGAATGGAGTCATTAGCATTTATGGTTTTTAAATGGCACCCAGAATTATGTTGCACGAAGCACAATTTCACATCATTCTGGGTTCATTTGTGTGAAAACAAGGTCCAATCAGGCTGAAACGTTACAGGAAGGTAGAATCTATTGAGTTGTAAGTGATCTGAACGTTTCATGATGATAGCACTTTCCTAAGGGGGTCAAACCATGTCCCAAAGGTCACCGGATCTGGTGTCAATTTAAAGTAGTCCAGTTACACATTTGTGGGCTTATAACGTGGCTTCTGAATGTCCTAGAGAGATCATGTTTGTTTTAGTATACTCCAATCAACAGCCCCTACAACCACAAAAAGGAATGGAGTCATTAGCACTTATGGTTTTTAAATGGCACCCAGAATTATGTTGCACGAAGCACAATTTCACATCATTCTGGGTCCATTTGTGTGAAAACAAGGTCCAATCAGGCTGAAATGTTACAGGAAGGTAGAATCTATTGAGTTGTAAGTGATCTGAACGTTTCATGATGATAGCACTTTCCTAAGGGGGCCAAACCATGTCCCAAAGGTCACCGGATCTGGTGTCAATTTAAAGAAGTAGTCCAGTTACACCTTTGTGGGCTTATAACTTGGCTTCTGAATGTCCTAGAGAGGTTAGGTTTGTTTTAGTGTACTCCAATCTACAGCCCCTACAACCACAAAAAGGAATGGAGTCATTAGCACTTATGGTTTGTAAATGGCACCCAGAATTATGTTGCACGAAGCACAATTTCACATCATTCTGGGTTCATTTGTGTGAAAACAAGGTCCAATCAGGCTGAAACGTTACAGGAAGGTAGAATCTATTGAGTTGTACGTGATCTGAACATTTAATGATGATAGCACTTTCCTAAGGTGGTCAAACCATGTCCCAAAGGTCACCGGATCTGGTGTCAATTTAAAGAAGTAGTCCAGTTACACATTTGTGGGCTTATAACTTGGCTTCTGAATGTCCTAGAGAGATCAGGTTTATTTTAGTGTACTCCAATTAACAGCCCCTACAACCACAAAAATGAATGGAGTCATTAGCACTTATGGTTTGTAAATGGCACCCAGAATTATGTTGCACGAAGCACTATTTCACATCATTCTGGGTCCATTTGTGTGAAAACAAGGTCCAATCAGGCTGAAACGTTACAGGAAGGTAGAATCTATTGAGTTGTAAGTGATCTGAACGTTTCATGATGATAGCACTTTCCTAAGGGGGTCAAACCATGTCCCAAAGGTCACCGGATCTGGTGTCAATTTAAAGAAGTAGTCCAGTTACACCTTTGTGGGCTCATAACGTGGCTTCTGAATGTCCTAGAGAGATAAGGTTTGTTTTAGTATACTCCAATCAACAGCCCCTACAACCACAAAAAGGAATGGAGTCATTAGCACTTATGGTTTTTAAATGGCACCCAGAATTATGTTGCACGAAGCACAATTTCACATCATTCTTGGTCCATTTGTGTGAAAACAAGGTCCAATCAGGCTGAAACGTTACAGGACGGTAGAATCTATTGAGTTGTAAGTGATCTGAACATTTCATGATGATACCACTTTCCTAAGGGGGTCAAACCATGTCCCAAAGGTCACCGGATCTGGTGTCAATTTAAAGAAGTAGTCCAGTTACACCTTTGTGGGCTTATAACTTAGCTTCTGAATGTCCTAGAGAGGTTAGGTTTGTTTTAGTGTACTCCAATCTACAGCCCCTACAACCACAAAAAGGAATGGAGTCATTAGCACTTATGGTTTGTAAATGGCACCCAGAATTATGTTGCGCGAAGCACTATTTCACATCATTCTGGGTCTATTTGTGTGAAAACAAGGTCCAATCAGGCTGAAACGTGACAGGAAGGTAGAATCTATTGAGTTGTAAGCGATCTGAACGTTTCATGATGATAGCACTTTCCTAAGGGGGTCAAACCATGTCCCAAAGGTCACCGGATCTGGTGTCAATTTAAAGAAGTAGTCCAGTTACACATTTGTGGGCTTATAACTTGGCTTCTGAATGTCCTAGAGCGATCAGGTTTGTTTTAGTGTACTCCAATCAACAGCCCCTAGAACCACAAAAAGGAATGGAGACATTAGCACTTAAGGTTTTTAAATGGCACCCAGAATTATGTTGCACGAAGCACAATTTCACATCATTCTGGGTTCATTTGTGTGTAAACAAGGTCCAATCAGGCTGAAACGTTACAGGAAGGTAGAATCTATTGAGTTGTAAGTGATCTGAACGTTTCATGATGATCGCACATTCCTATAGGGGTCAAACCATGTCCCAAAGGTCACCGGGCCTGGTGTCACTTTAAAATAGTCCAGTTACACATTTGTGGGCTTATAACTTGGCTTCTGAATGTCCTAGAGAGATCAGGGTTGTTTTAGTATACTCCAATCAACAGCCCCTACAACCACAAACAGGAATGGAGTCATTAGCACTTATGGTTTTTAAATGGCACCCAGAATTATGTTGCACGAAGCACAATTTCACATCATTCTGGGTTCATTTGTGTGTAAACAAGGTCCAATCAGGCTGAAACGTTACAGGAAGGTAGAATCTATTGAGTTGTAAGTGATCTGAACGTTTCATGATGATAGCACTTTCCTAAGGGGGCCAAACCATGTCCCAAAGGTCACCGGATCTGGTGTCAATTTAAAGAAGTAGTCAAGTTACACATGTGTGGGCATATAACTTGGCTTCTGAATGTCCTAGAGAGATCAGATTTATTTTAGTGTACTCCAATCAACAGCCCCCACAACCACAAAAAGGAATGGAGTCATTAGCACTTATGGTTTGTAAATGGCACCCAGAATTATGTTGCACGAAGCACTATTTCACATCATTCTGGGTCAATTTGTGTGAAAACAAGGTCCAATCAGGCTGAAACGTTACAGGAAGGTAGAATCTATTGAGTTGTAAGTGATCTGAACGTTTCATGATGATAGCACTTTCCTAAGGGGGTCAAACCATGTCCCAAAGGTCACCGGATCTGGTGTCAATTTAAAGAAGTAGTCCAGTTACACCTTTGTGGGCTTATAACTTGGCTTCTGAATGTCCTAGAGAGGTTAGGTTTGTTTTAGTGTACTCCAATATACAGCCCCTACAACCACAAAAAGGAATGGAGTCATTAGCACTTATGGTTTGTAAATGGCACCCAGAATTATGTTGCACGAAGCACAATTTCACATCATTCTGGGTTCATTTGTGTGAAAACAAGGTCCAATCAGGCTGAAACGTTACAGGAAGGTAGAATCTATTGAGTTGTACGTGATCTGAACATTTAATGATGATAGCACTTTCCTAAGGTGGTCAAACCATGTCCCAAAGGTCACCGGATCTGGTGTCAATTTAAAGAAGTAGTCCAGTTACACATTTGTGGGCTTATAACTTGGCTTCTGAATGTCCTAGAGAGATCAGGTTTATTTTAGTGTACTCCAATTAACAGCCCTTACAACCACAAAAATGAATGGAGTCATTAGCACTTATGGTTTGTAAATGGCACCCAGAATTATGTTGCACGAAGCACTATTTCACATCATTCTGGGTCCATTTGTGTGAAAACAAGGTCCAATCAGGCTGAAACGTTACAGGAAGGTAGAATCTATTGAGTTGTAAGTGATCTGAACGTTTCATGATGATAGCACTTTCCTAAGGGGGTCAAACCATGTCCCAAAGGTCACCGGATCTGGTGTCAATTTAAAGAAGTAGTCCAGTTACACCTTTGTGGGCTCATAACGTGGCTTCTGAATGTCCTAGAGAGATAAGGTTTGTTTTAGTATACTCCAATCAACAGCCCCTACAACCACAAAAAGGAATGGAGTCATTAGCACTTATGGTTTTTAAATGGCACCCAGAATTATGTTGCACGAAGCACAATTTCACATCATTCTTGGTCCATTTGTGTGAAAACAAGGTCCAATCAGGCTGAAACGTTACAGGAAGGTAGAATCTATTGAGTTGTAAGTGATCTGAACATTTCATGATGATACCACTTTCCTAAGGGGGTCAAACCATGTCCCAAAGGTCACCGGATCTGGTGTCAATTTAAAGAAGTAGTCCAGTTACACCTTTGTGGGCTTATAACTTGGCTT
Organism: Nothobranchius furzeri; assembly: GCF_043380555.1. NCBI lineage: Eukaryota > Metazoa > Chordata > Actinopteri > Cyprinodontiformes > Nothobranchiidae > Nothobranchius > Nothobranchius furzeri. The sequence continues at coordinate 36,518,880 of NC_091743.1, forward strand.
CTGAATGTCCTAGAGAGGTTAGGTTTGTTTTAGTGTACTCCAATCTACAGCCCCTACAACCACAAAAAGGAATGGAGTCATTAGCACTTATGGTTTGTAAATGGCACCCAGAATTATGTTGCGCGAAGCACTATTTCACATCATTCTGGGTCTATTTGTGTGAAAACAAGGTCCAATCAGGCTGAAACGTGACAGGAAGGTAGAATCTATTGAGTTGTAAGCGATCTGAACGTTTCATGATGATAGCACTTTCCTAAGGGGGTCAAACCATGTCCCAAAGGTCACCGGATCTGGTGTCAATTTAAAGAAGTAGTCCAGTTACACATTTGTGGGCTTATAACTTGGCTTCTGAATGTCCTAGAGCGATCAGGTTTGTTTTAGTGTACTCCAATCAACAGCCCCTAGAACCACAAAAAGGAATGGAGACATTAGCACTTAAGGTTTTTAAATGGCACCCAGAATTATGTTGCACGAAGCACAATTTCACATCATTCTGGGTTCATTTGTGAGTATACAAGGTCCAATCAGGCTGAAACGTTACAGGAAGGTAGAATCTATTGAGTTGTAAGTGATCTGAACGTTTCATGATGATCGCACATTCCTATAGGGGGTCAAACCATGTCCCAAAGGTCACCGGGCCTGGTGTCACTTTAAAATAGTCCAGTTACACATTTGTGGGCTTATAACTTGGCTTCTGAATGTCCTAGAGAGATCAGGGTTGTTTTAGTATACTCCAATCAACAGCCCCTACAACCACAAACATGAATGGAGTCATTAGCACTTATGGTTTTTAAATGGCACCCAGAATTATGTTGCACGAAGCACAATTTCACATCATTCTGGGTTCATTTGTGTGAATACAAGGTCCAATCAGGCTGAAACGTTACAGGAAGGTAGAATCTATTGAGTTGTATGTGATCTGAACGTTTCATGATGATAGCACTTTCCTAAGGGGGTCAAACCATGTCCCAAAGGTCACCGGATCTGGTGTCAATTTAAAGAAGTAGTCCAGTTACACATTTGTGGGATTATAACTTGGCTTCTGAATGTCCTAGAGAGATCAGGTTTGTTTTAATGTACTCCAATCAACAGCCCCTACAACCACAAAAAGGAATGGAGTCATTAGCACTTATGGTTTGTAAATGGCACCCAGAATTATGTTGCACGAAGCACAATTTCACATCATTCTGGGTTCATTTGTGTGAAAACAAGGTCCAATCAGGCTGAAACGTTACAGGAAGGTAGAATCTATTGAGTTGTAAGTGATCTGAACGTTTCATGATGATAGCACTTTCCTAAGGGGGTCAAACCATGTCCCAAAGGTCACCGGATCTGGTGTCAATTTAAAGAAGTAGTCCATTTACACATTTGTGGGCTTATAACTTGGCTTCTGAATGCCCTAGAGAGATCAGGTTTGTTTTAATGTACTCATATCAAGAGCCCCTACAAACACAAAAAGGAATGGAGTCATTAGCACTTATGGTTTGTAAATGGCACCCAGAATTATGTTGCACGAAGCACAATTTCACATCATTCTGGGTTCATTTGTGTGAAAACAAGGTCCAATCAGGCTGAAACGTTACAGGAAGGTAGAATCTATTGAGTTGTAAGTGATCTGAACGTTTCATGATGATAGCACTTTCCTAAGGGGGTCAAACCATGTCCCAAAGGTCACCGGAACTGGTGTCAATTTAAAGAAGTAGTCCAGTTACACATTTGTGGGCTTATAACGTGGCTTCTGAATGTCCTAGAGAGATCAGGTTTGTTTTAGTATACTCCAATCAACAGCCCCTACAACCACAAAAAGGAATGGAGTCATTAGCACTTATGGTTTTTAAATGGCACCCAGAATTATGTTGCACGAAGCACAATTTCACATCATTCTGGGTCCATTTGTTTGAAAACAAGGTCCAATCAGGCTGAAACGTGACAGGAAGGTAGAATCTATTGAGTTGTAAGCGATCTGAACGTTTCATGATGATAGCACTTTCCTAAGGGGGTCAAACCATGTCCCAAAGGTCACCGGATCTGGTGTCAATTTAAAGAAGTAGTCCAGTTACACATTTGTGGGCTTATAACTTGGCTTCTGAATGTCCTAGAGCGATCAGGTTTGTTTTAGTGTACTCCAATCAACAGCCCCTAGAACCACAAAAAGGAATGGAGACATTAGCACTTAAGGTTTTTAAATGGCACCCAGAATTATGTTGCACGAAGCACAATTTCACATCATTCTGGGTTCATTTGTGTGTAAACAAGGTCCAATCAGGCTGAAACGTTACAGGAAGGTAGAATCTATTGAGTTGTAAGTGATCTGAACGTTTCATGATGATCGCACATTCCTATAGGGGGTCAAACCATGTCCCAAAGGTCACCGGGCCTGGTGTCACTTTAAAATAGTCCAGTTACACATTTGTGGGCTTATAACTTGGCTTCTGAATGTCCTAGAGAGATCAGGGTTGTTTTAGTATACTCCAATCAACAGCCCCTACAACCACAAACAGGAATGGAGTCATTAGCACTTATGGTTTTTAAATGGCACCCAGAATTATGTTGCACGAAGCACAATTTCACATCATTCTGGGTTCATTTGTGTGAATACAAGGTCCAATCAGGCTGAAACGTTACAGGAAGGTAGAATCTATTGAGTTGTAAGTGATCTGAACGTTTCATGATGATAGCACTTTCCTAAGGGGGTCAAACCATGTCCCAAAGGTCACCGGATCTGGTGTCAATTTAAAGAAGTAGTCCAGTTACACATTTGTGGGATTATAACTTGGCTTCTGAATGTCCTAGAGAGATCAGGTTTGTTTTAATGTACTCCAATCAACAGCCCCTACAACCACAAAAAGGAATGGAGTCATTAGCACTTATGGTTTGTAAATGGCACCCAGAATTATGTTGCACGAAGCACAATTTCACATCATTCTGGGTTCATTTGTGTGAAAACAAGGTCCAATCAGGCTGAAACGTTACAGGAAGGTAGAATCTATTGAGTTGTAAGTGATCTGAACGTTTCATGATGATAGCACTTTCCTAAGGGGGTCAAACCATGTCCCAAAGGTCACCGGATCTGGTGTCAATTTAAAGAAGTAGTCCATTTACACATTTGTGGGCTTATAACTTGGCTTCTGAATGCCCTAGAGAGATCAGGTTTGTTTTAATGTACTCATATCAAGAGCCCCTACAAACACAAACAGGAATGGAGTCATTAGCACTTATGGTTTGTAAATGGCACCCAGAATTATGTTGCACGAAGCACAATTTCACATCATTCTGGGTTCATTTGTGTGAAAACAAGGTCCAATCAGGCTGAAACGTTACAGGAAGGTAGAATCTATTGAGTTGTAAGTGATCTGAACGTTTCATGATGATAGCACTTTCCTAAGGGGGTCAAACCATGTCCCAAAGGTCACCGGAACTGGTGTCAATTTAAAGAAGTAGTCCAGTTACACATTTGTGGGCTTATAACGTGGCTTCTGAATGTCCTAGAGAGATCAGGTTTGTTTTAGTATACTCCAATCAACAGCCCCTACAACCACAAAAAGGAATGGAGTCATTAGCACTTATGGTTTTTAAATGGCACCCAGAATTATGTTGCACGAAGCACAATTTCACATCATTCTGGGTCCATTTGTTTGAAAACAAGGTCCAATCAGGCTGAAACGTTACAGGAAGGTAGAATCTATTGAGTTGTAAGTGATCTGAACGTTTCATGATGATAGCACTTTCCTAAGGGGGTCAAACCATGTCCCAAAGGTCACCGGATCTGGTGTCAATTTAAAGAAGTAGTCAAGTTACACATGTGTGGGCTTATAACTTGGCTTCTGAATGTCCTAGAGAGATCAGATTTATTTTAGTGTACTCCAATAAACAGCCCCTACAACCACAAAAAGGAATGGAGTCATTAGCACTTATGGTTTGTAAATGGCACCCAGAATTATGTTGCACGAAGCACTATTTCACATCACTCTGTGTCCATTTGTGTGAAAACAAGGTCCAATCAGGCTGAAACGTTACAAGAAGGTAGAATCTATTGAGTTGTAAGTGATCTGAACATTTCATGATGATAGCACTTTCCTAAGGGGGTCAAACCATGTCCCAAAGGTCACCGGATCTGGTGTCAATTTAAAGAAGTAGTCCAGTTACACCTTTGTGGGCTTATAACTTGGCATCTGAATGTCCTAGAGAGATCATGTTTATTTTAGTGTACTCCAATCAACAGCCCCTACAACCACAAAAAGGAATGGAGACATTAGCACTTATGGTTTGTAAATGGCACCCAGAATTATGTTGCACGATGCACAATTTCACATCATTCTGGGTCCATTTGTGTGAAAACAAGGTCCAATCAGGCTGAAACGCTACAAGAAGGTAGAATCTATGGCGTTGTAAGTGATCTGAACATTTAATGATGATAGCACTTTCCTAAGGGGGTCAAACCATGTCCCAAAGGTCACCGGATCTGGTGTCAATTTAAAGAAGTAGTCCAGTTACACATTTGTGGGCTTATAACTTGGCTTCTGAATGTCCTAGAGAGATCAGGTTTATTTTAGTGTACTCCAATCAACAACCCCTACAACCACAAAAAGGAATGGAGTAATTAGCACTTATGGTTTGTAAATGGCACCCAGAATAATGTTGCACGAAGCACTATTTCACATCATTCTGGGTCCATTTGTGTGAAAACAAGGTCCAATCAGGCTGAAACGTTACAGGAAGGTAGAATCTATTGAGTTGTAAGTGATCTGAAAGTTTCATGATGATAGCACTTTCCTAAGGGGGTCAAACCATTTCCCAAAGGTCACCGGATCTGGTGTCAATTTAAAGAAGTAGTCCAGTTACACATGTGTGGGCTTATAACTTGGCTTCTGAATGTCCTAGAGAGATCAGGTTTATTTTAGTGTACTCCAATCAACAGCCCCTACAACCACAAAAAGGAATGGAGTCATTAGCACTTATGGTTTGTAAATGGCACCCAGAATTATGTTGCACGAAGCACTATTTCACATAATTCTGGGTCCATTTGTGTGAAAACAAGGTCCAATCAGGCTGAAACGTTACAGGAAGGTAGAATCTATTGAGTTGTAAGTGATCTGAACATTTCATGATGATAGCAGTTTCCTAAGGGGGTCAAACCATGTCCCAAAGGTCACCGGATCTGGTGTCAATTTAAAGAAGTAGTCCAGTTACACCTTTGTGGGCTTATAACTTGGCTTCTGAATGTCCTAGAGAGGTTAGGTTTGTTTTAGTGTACTCCAATCTACAGCCCCTACAACCACAAAAAGGAATGGAGTCATTAGCACTTATGGTTTGTAAATGGCACCCAGAATTATGTTGCACGAAGCACAATTTCACATCATTCTGGGTTCATTTGTGTGAAAACAAGGTCCAATCAGGCTGAAACGTTACAGGAAGGTAGAATCTATTGAGTTGTAAGTGATCTGAACGTTTCATGATGATAGCACTTTCCTAAGGGGGTCAAACCATGTCCCAAATGTAACCGGATCTGGTGTCAATTTAAAGAAGTAGTCCAGTTACACATTTGTGGGCTTATAACTTGGCTTCTGAATGTCCTAGAGAGATCAGGTTTAATTTAGTGTACTCCAATCAACAGCCCCTACAACCACAAAAAGGAATGGAGTCATTAGCACTTATGGTTTGTAAATGGCACTCAGAACTATGTTGCACGAAGCACAATTTCACATCATTCTGGGTTCATTTTTGTGAAAACAAGGTCCAATCAGGCTGAAACGCTACAAGAAGGTAGAATCTATTGAGTTGTAAGTGATCTGAACGTTTCAAGATGATCGCACATTTCTATAGGGGGTAAAACCATTTCCCAAAGGTCACCGGGCCTGGTGTCACTTTAAAGAAGTAGTCCAGTTACACCTTTGTGGGCTTATAACTTGGCTTCTGAATGTCCTAGAGAGGTTAGGTTTGTTTTAGTGTACTCCAATCAAAGCCCCTACAACCACAAAAAGGAATGGAGTCATTAGCACTTATGGTTTGTAAATGGCACCCAGAATTATGTTGCACGAAGCACAATTTCACATCATTCTGGGTTCATTTGTGTGAAAACAAGGTCCAATCAGACTGAAACGTTACAGGAAGGTAGAATCTATTGAGTTGTAAGTGATCTGAACGTTTCATGATGATAGCAGCTTCCTAAGGGGGTCAAACCATGTCCCAAAGGTCACCGGATCTGGTGTCAATTTAAAGAAGTAGTCCAGTTACACCTTTGTGGGCTTATAACTTGGCTTCTGAATGTCCTAGAGAGGTTAGGTTTGTTTTAGTGTACTCCAATCTACAGCCCCTACAACCACAAAAAGGAATGGAGTCATTAGCACTTATGGTTTGTAAATGGCACCCAGAATTATGTTGCACGAAGCACAATTTCACATCATTCTGGGTTCATTTGTGTGAAAAAGGTCCAATCAGGCTGAAACGTTACAGGAAGGTAGAATCTATTGAGTTGTAAGTGATCTGAACGTTTAATGATGACAGCACTTTCCTAAGGGGGTCAAACCATGTCCCAAAGGTCACCGGGCCTGGTGTCACTTTAAAGAAGTAGTCCAGTTACACCTTTGTGGGCTTATAACTTGGCTTCTGAATGTCCTAGAGAGGTTAGGTTTGTTTTAGTGTACTCCAATCAAAGCCCCTACAACCACAAAAAGGAATGGAGTCATTAGCACTTATGGTTTGTAAATGGCACCCAGAATTATGTTGCACGAAGCACAATTTCACATCATTCTGGGTTCATTTGTGTGAAAACAAGGTCCAATCAGGCTGAAACGTTACAGGAAGGTAGAATCTATTGAGTTGTAAGTGATCTGAACGTTTCTTGATGATAGCACTTTCCTAAGGGGGTCAAACCATGTCCCAAAGGTCACCGGAACTGGTGTCAATTTAAAGAAGTAGTCCAGTTACACATTTGTGGGCTTATAACTTGGCTTCTGAATGCCCTAGAGAGATCAGGTTTGTTTTAGCGTACTCCAATTAACAGCCCTCATTACCTCAAAAAGGAATGGAGTCATTAGCACTCATGGTTTTTAAATGGCACCCAGAATTATGTTGCACGAAGCACAATTTCACATCATTCTGGGTCCATTTGTGTGAAAACAAGGTCCAATCAGGCTGAAACGTTACAGGAAGGTAGAATCTATTGAGTTGCAAGTGATCTGAACGTTTCATGATGATAGCACTTTCCTAAGGGGGTCAAACCATGTCCCAAAAGTCACCGGATCTGGTGTCACTTTAAAGAAGTAGTCCAGTTACACATTTGTGGGCTTATAACTTGGCTTCTGAATGTCCTAGAGAGATCAGGTTTGTTTTAGTGTACTCCAATCAACAGCCCCTACAACCACAAAAAGGAATGGAGTCTTTAGCACTTATGGTTTGTAAATGGCACCCAGAATTATGTTGCACGAAGCACAATTTCACATCATTCTGGGTCCATTTGTGTGAAAACAAGGTCCAATCAGGCTGAAACGTTACAAGAAGGTAGAATCTATTGAGTTGTAAGTGATCTGAACGTTTCAAGATGATCGCACATTCCTATAGGGGGTAAAACCATGTCCCAAAGGTCACCGGGCCTGGTGTCACTTTAAAGTAGTAGTCCAGTTACACCTTTGTGGGCTCATAACTTGGCTTCTGAATGTCCTAAAGAGGTTAGGTTTGTTTTAATGTACTCCAATCAACAGCCCCTACAAACACAAAAAGGAATGGAGTCATTAGCACTTATGGTTTGTAAATGGCACCCAGAATTATGTTGCACGAAGCACAATTTCACATCATTCTGGGTCCATTTGTGTGAAAACAAGGTCCAATCAGGCTGAAACGTTACAGGAAGGTAGAATCTATTTAGTTGTAAGTTATCTGAACATTTAATGATGATAGCACTTTCCTAAGGGGGTCAAACCATGTCCCAAAGGTCACCGGATCTGGTGTCAATTTAAAGAAGTAGTCCAGTTACACATATGTGGGCTTATAACTTGGCTTCTGAATGTCCTAGAGAGATCAGGTTTATTTTAGTGTACTCCAATCAACAGCCCCTACAACCACAAAAAGGAATGGAGTCATTAGCACTTATGGTTTGTAAATGGCACCCAGAATTATGTTGCACGAAACACTATTTCACATCATTCTGGGTCCATTTGTGTGAAAACAAGGTCCAATCAGGCTGAAACGTTACAGGAAGGTAGAATCTATTGAGTTGTAAGTGATCTGAACGTTTCATGATGATAGCACTTTCCTAAGGGGGTCAAACCATGTCCCAAAGGTCACCGGATCTGGTGTCAATTTAAAGAAGTAGTCCAGTTACACCTTTGTGGGCTTATAACGTGGCTTCTGAATGTCCTAGAGAGATCAGGTTTGTTTTAGTATACTCCAATCAACAGCCCCTACAACCACAAAAAGGAATGGAGTCATTAGCACTTATGGTTTGTAAATGGCACCCAGAATTATGTTGCACGAAGCACAATTTCACATCATTCTGGGTTCATTTGTGTGAAAACAAGGTCCAATCAGGCTGAAACGTTACAGGAAGGTAGAATCTATTGAGTTGTAAGTGATCTGAACGTTTCTTGATGATAGCACTTTCCTAAGGGGGTCAAACCATGTCCCAAAGGTCACCGGAACTGGTGTCAATTTAAAGAAGTAGTCCAGTTACACATTTGTGGGCTTATAACTTGGCTTCTGAATGCCCTAGAGAGATCAGGTTTGTTTTAGCGTACTCCAATTAACAGCCCTCATTACCTCAAAAAGGAATGGAGTCATTAGCACTCATGGTTTTTAAATGGCACCCAGAATTATGTTGCACGAAGCACAATTTCACATCATTCTGGGTCCATTTGTGTGAAAACAAGGTCCAATCAGGCTGAAACGTTACAGGAAGGTAGAATCTATTGAGTTGCAAGTGATCTGAACGTTTCATGATGATAGCACTTTCCTAAGGGGGTCAAACCATGTCCCAAAAGTCACCGGATCTGGTGTCACTTTAAAGAAGTAGTCCAGTTACACATTTGTGGGCTTATAACTTGGCTTCTGAATGTCCTAGAGAGATCAGGTTTGTTTTAGTGTACTCCAATCAACAGCCCCTACAACCACAAAAAGGAATGGAGTCTTTAGCACTTATGGTTTGTAAATGGCACCCAGAATTATGTTGCACGAAGCACAATTTCACATCATTCTGGGTCCATTTGTGTGAAAACAAGGTCCAATCAGGCTGAAACGTTACAAGAAGGTAGAATCTATTGAGTTGTAAGTGATCTGAACGTTTCAAGATGATCGCACATTCCTATAGGGGGTAAAACCATGTCCCAAAGGTCACCGGGCCTGGTGTCACTTTAAAGTAGTAGTCCAGTTACACCTTTGTGGGCTCATAACTTGGCTTCTGAATGTCCTAAAGAGGTTAGGTTTGTTTTAATGTACTCCAATCAACAGCCCCTACAAACACAAAAAGGAATGGAGTCATTAGCACTTATGGTTTGTAAATGGCACCCAGAATTATGTTGCACGAAGCACAATTTCACATCATTCTGGGTCCATTTGTGTGAAAACAAGGTCCAATCAGGCTGAAACGTTACAGGAAGGTAGAATCTATTTAGTTGTAAGTTATCTGAACATTTAATGATGATAGCACTTTCCTAAGGGGGTCAAACCATGTCCCAAAGGTCACCGGATCTGGTATCAATTTAAAGAAGTAGTCCAGTTACACATTTGTGGGCTTATAACTTGGCTTCTGAATGCCCTAGAGAGATCAGGTTTGTTTTAGCGTACTCCAATTAACAGCCCTCATTACCTCAAAAAGGAATGGAGTCATTAGCACTCATGGTTTTTAAATGGCACCCAGAATTATGTTGCACGAAGCACAATTTCACATCATTCTGGGTCCATTTGTGTGAAAACAAGGTCCAATCAGGCTGAAACGTTACAGGAAGGTAGAATCTATTGAGTTGCAAGTGATCTGAACGTTTCATGATGATAGCACTTTCCTAAGGGGGTCAAACCATGTCCCAAAAGTCACCGGATCTGGTGTCACTTTAAAGAAGTAGTCCAGTTACACATTTGTGGGCTTATAACTTGGCTTCTGAATGTCCTAGAGAGATCAGGTTTGTTTTAGTGTACTCCAATCAACAGCCCCTACAACCACAAAAAGGAATGGAGTCTTTAGCACTTATGGTTTGTAAATGGCACCCAGAATTATGTTGCACGAAGCACAATTTCACATCATTCTGGGTCCATTTGTGTGAAAACAAGGTCCAATCAGGCTGAAACGTTACAAGAAGGTAGAATCTATTGAGTTGTAAGTGATCTGAACGTTTCAAGATGATCGCACATTCCTATAGGGGGTAAAACCATGTCCCAAAGGTCACCGGGCCTGGTGTCACTTTAAAGTAGTAGTCCAGTTACACCTTTGTGGGCTCATAACTTGGCTTCTGAATGTCCTAAAGAGGTTAGGTTTGTTTTAATGTACTCCAATCAACAGCCCCTACAAACACAAAAAGGAATGGAGTCATTAGCACTTATGGTTTGTAAATGGCACCCAGAATTATGTTGCACGAAGCACAATTTCACATCATTCTGGGTCCATTTGTGTGAAAACAAGGTCCAATCAGGCTGAAACGTTACAGGAAGGTAGAATCTATTTAGTTGTAAGTTATCTGAACATTTAATGATGATAGCACTTTCCTAAGGGGGTCAAACCATGTCCCAAAGGTCACCGGATCTGGTGTCAATTTAAAGAAGTAGTCCAGTTACACATATGTGGGCTTATAACTTGGCTTCTGAATGTCCTAGAGAGATCAGGTTTATTTTAGTGTACTCCAATCAACAGCCCCTACAACCACAAAAAGGAATGGAGTCATTAGCACTTATGGTTTGTAAATGGCACCCAGAATTATGTTGCACGAAACACTATTTCACATCATTCTGGGTCCATTTGTGTGAAAACAAGGTCCAATCAGGCTGAAACGTTACAGGAAGGTAGAATCTATTGAGTTGTAAGTGATCTGAACGTTTCATGATGATAGCACTTTCCTAAGGGGGTCAAACCATGTCCCAAAGGTCACCGGATCTGGTGTCAATTTAAAGAAGTAGTCCAGTTACACCTTTGTGGGCTTATAACGTGGCTTCTGAATGTCCTAGAGAGATCAGGTTTGTTTTAGTATACTCCAATCAACAGCCCCTACAACCACAAAAAGGAATGGAGTCATTAGCACTTATGGTTTTTAAATGGCACCCAGAATTATGTTGCACGAAGCACAATTTCACATCATTCTGGGTCCATTTGTGTGAAAACAAGGTCCAATCAGGCTGAAACGTTACAGGAAGGTAGAATCTATTGAGTTGTAAGTGATCTGAACGTTTCATGATGATAGCACTTTCCTAAGGGGGTCAAACCATGTCCCAAAGGTCACCGGAACTGGTGTCAATTTAAATAAGTAGTCCAGTTACACATTTGTGGGCTTATAACTTGGCTTCTGAATGTCCTAGAGAGATCAGGTTTATTTTAGTGTACTCCAATCAACAGCCCCTACAACCACAAAAAGGAATGGAGTCATTAGCACTTATGGTTTGTAAATGGCACCCAGAATTATGTTGCACGAAGCACTATTTCACATCATTCTGGGTCCATTTGTGAGAAAACAAGGTCCAATCAGGCTGAAACGTTACAGGAAGGTAGAATCTATTGAGTTGTAAGTGATCTGAACGTTTAATGATGACAGCACTTTCCTAAGGGGGTCAAACCATGTCCCAAAGGTAACCGGATCTGATGTCAATTTAAAGAAGTAGTCCAGTTACACATTTGTGGGCTTATAACTTGGCTTCTAAATGTCCTAGAGAGATCAGGTTTATTTTAGTGTACTCCAATCAACAGCCCCTACAACCACAAAAAGGAATGGAGTCATTAGCACTTATGGCTTTTAAATGGCACCCAGGATTATGTTGCACGAAGCACAATTTCACATCATTCTGGGTTCATTTGTGTGAAAACAAGGTCCAATCAGGCTGAAACGTTACATGAAGGTAGAATCTATTGAGTTGTAAGTGATCTGAATGTTTCATGATGATAGCACTTTCCTAAGGGGGTCAAACCATGTCCCAAAGGTCACCGGATCTGGTGTCAATTTAAAGAAGTAGTCCAGTTACACCTTTGTGGGCTTATAACGTGGCTTCTGAATGTCCTAGAGAGATCAGGTTTGTTTTAGTATACTCCAATCAACAGCCCCTACAACCACAAAAAGGAATGGAGTCATTAGCACTTATGGTTTTTAAATGCCACCCAGAATTATGTTGCACGAAGCACAATTTCACATCATTCTGGGTCCATTTGTGTGAAAACAAGGTCCAATCAGGCTGAAACGTTACAGGAAGGTAGAATCTATTGAGTTGTAAGTGATCTGAACGTTTCATGATGATAGCACTTTCCTAAGGGGGTCAAACCATGTCCCAAAGGTCACCGGAACTGGTGTCAATTTAAATAAGTAGTCCAGTTACACATTTGTGGGCTTATAACTTGGCTTCTGAATGTCCTAGAGAGATCAGGTTTATTTTAGTGTACTCCAATCAACAGCCCCTACAACCACAAAAAGGAATGGAGTCATTAGCACTTATGGTTTGTAAATGGCACCCAGAATTATGTTGCACGAAGCACTATTTCACATCATTCTGGGTCCATTTGTGAGAAAACAAGGTCCAATCAGGCTGAAACGTTACAGGAAGGTAGAATCTATTGAGTTGTAAGTGATCTGAACGTTTCATGATGATAGCACTTTTCTAAGGGGGTCAAACCATGTCCCAAAGGTCACCGGATCTGGTGTCAATTTAAAGAAGTAGTCCAGTTACACATGTGTGGGCTTATAACTTGCCTTCTGAATGTCCTAGAGAGATCAGGTTTATTTTAGTGTACTCCAATAATCAGCCCCTACAACCACAAAAAGGAATGGAGTCATTAGCACTTATGGCTTTTAAATGGCACCCAGAATTATGTTGCACGAAGCACTATTTCACATAATTCTGGGTCCATTTGTGTGAAAACAAGGTCCAATCAGGCTGAAACGTTACAGGAAGGTAGAATCTATTGAGTTGTAAGTGATCTGAACATTTCATGATGATAGCAGCTTCCTAAGGGGGTCAAACCATGTCCCAAAGGTCACCGGATCTGGTGTCAATTTAAAGAAGTAGTCCAGTTACACCTTTGTGGGCTTATAACTTGGCTTCTGAATGTCCTAGAGAGGTTAGGTTTGTTTTAGTGTACTCCAATCTACAGCCCCTACAACCACAAAAAGGAATGGAGTCATTAGCACTTATGGTTTGTAAATGGCACCCAGAATTATGTTGCACGAAGCACAATTTCACATCATTCTGGGTTCATTTGTGTGAAAAAGGTCCAATCAGGCTGAAACGTTACAGGAAGGTAGAATCTATTGAGTTGTAAGTGATCTGAACGTTTAATGATGACAGCACTTTCCTAAGGGGGTCAAACCATGTCCCAAAGGTAACCGGATCTGATGTCAATTTAAAGAAGTAGTCCAGTTACACATTTGTGGGCTTATAACTTGGCTTCTGAATGTCCTAGAGAGATCAGGTTTATTTTAGTGTACTCCAATCAACAGCCCCTACAACCACAAAAAGGAATGGAGTCATTAGCACTTATGGCTTTTAAATGGCACCCAGGATTATGTTGCACGAAGCACAATTTCACATCATTCTGGGTTCATTTGTGTGAAAACAAGGTCCAATCAGGCTGAAACGTTACATGAAGGTAGAATCTATTGAGTTGTAAGTGATCTGAAGTTTTCATGATGATAGCACTTTCCTAAGGGGGTCAAACCATGTCTCAAAGGTCACCGGATCTGGTGTCAATTTAAAGAAGTAGTCCAGTTACACATTTGTGGGCTTATAACTTGGCTTCTGAATGTCCTAGAGCGATCACGTTTGTTTTAGTGTACTCCAATCAACAGCCCCTAGAACCACAAAAAGGAATGGAGACATTAGCACTTATGGTTTTTAAATGGCACCTAGAAATATGTTGCACGAAGCACAATTTCACATCATTCTGGGTTCATTTGTGTGAAAACAAGGTCCAATCAGGCTGAAACGTTACAGGAAGGTAGAATCTATTGAGTTGTAAGTGATCTGAACGTTTCATGATGATCGCACATTCCTATAGGGGGTCAAACCATGTCCCAAAGGTCTCCGGGCCTGGTGTCACTTTAAAGTAGTCCAGTGACACATTTGTGGGCTTATAACTTGGCTTCTGAATGTCCTAGAGAGATCAGGGTTGTTTTAGTATACTCCAATCAACAGCCCCTACAACCACAAATAGGAATGGAGTCATTAGCACTTATGGTTTTTAAATGGCACCCAGAATTATGTTGCACGAAGCACAATTTCACATCATTCTTCGTTCATTTGTGTGAAAACAAGGTCCAATCAGGCTGAAACGTTACAGGAGGGTAGAATCTATTGAGTTGTAAGTGATCTGAACGTTTCATGATGATAGCACTTTCCTAAGGGGGTCAAACCATGTCCCAAAGGTCACCGGATCTGGTGTCAATTTAAAGAAGTAGTCCATTTACACATTTGTGGGCTTATAACTTGGCTTCTGAAGGCCCTAGAGAGATCAGGTTTGTTTTAATGTACTCCAATCAAGAGCCCCTACAAACACAAAAAGGAATGGAGTCATTAGCACTTATGGTTTGTAAATGGCACCCAGAATTATGTTGCACGAAGCACAATTTCACATCATTCTGGGTTCATTTGTGTGAAAACAAGGTCCAATCAGGCTGAAACGCTACAAGAAGGTAGAATCTATTGAGTTGTAAGTGATCTGAACGTTTCAAGATGATCGCACATTTCTATAGGGGGTAAAACCATTTCCCAAAGGTCACCGGGCCTGGTGTCACTTTAAAGAAGTAGTCCAGTTACACCTTTGTGGGCTTATAACTTGGCTTCTGAATGTCCTAGAGAGGTTAGGTTTGTTTTAGTGTACTCCAATCAAAGCCCCTACAACCACAAAAAGGAATGGAGTCATTAGCACTTATGGTTTGTAAATGGCACCCAGAATTATGTTGCACGAAGCACAATTTCACATCATTCTGGGTTCATTTGTGTGAAAACAAGGTCCAATCAGGCTGAAACGTTACAGGAAGGTAGAATCTATTGAGTTGTAAGTGATCTGAACGTTTCTTGATGATAGCACTTTCCTAAGGGGGTCAAACCATGTCCCAAAGGTCACCGGATCTGGTGTCAATTTAAAGAAGCAGTCCAGTTACACATTTGTGGACTTATAACTTGGCTTCTGAATGTCCTAGAGAGATCAGGTTTGTTTTAATGTACTCCAATCAACAGCCCCTACAACCACAAAAAGGAATGGAGTCATTAGCACTTACGGTTTGTAAATGGCACCCAGAATTATGTTGCACGAAGCACAATTTCACATCATTCTGGGTTCATTTGTGTGAAAACAAGGTCCAATCAGGCTGAAACGTTACAGGAAGGTAGAATCTTCTGAGTTGTAAGTGATCTGAACGTTTCATGATGATAGCACTTTCCTAATGGGGTCAAACCATGTCCCAAAGGTCACCGGAACTGGTGTCAATTTAAAGAAGTAGTCCAGTTACACATTTGTGGGCTTATAACTTGGCTTCTGAATGTCCTAGAGAGATCAGGTTTGTTTTAGCGTACTCCAATTAACAGCCCTCATTACCTCAAAAAGGAATGGAGTCATTAGCACTCATGGTTTTTAAATGGCACCCAGAATTATGTTGCACGAAGCACAATTTCACATCAT